>NC_044382.1:66196080-66860759 GCF_006542625.1 Nomascus leucogenys
TCAGTATCTGGATCAAGGTCTTGTACTGCTTTTCCACTTTCTTTTGCTCATCTAGCCTTCCAGAGGCTAAACCAGCTCACTAAATCATGTAGTTCAGGGTGATATCTTAAGTCTGCTGAGAGTCTCAAAACAGCCAAGTCTAATGAAATGAATATGCTGTTCGTGGCCTCTTCAAGATACTTCATTTTTCCAAACGGAGCAAGGCTGAACATCAGTATATCAGAGCACCAATTCCACCCAGTATTGAGAGCAGGGCTGAATCAAACCTGGGCCCTGTTGCCCACTTAATCCTAGTTCACTGGTATGAACTAACGGAAGCTAAATCAATCTTGTTCTACAGATTTCAAGCCGGTGCAACTTCATTCTCCATCTCTTCCTTCCATGAATTTTCATGCTGCATTTTGGGTAAATAATGCACCCTGAGTTCAGTTAGCATTGGGTTCACAGTATAGTGTCAAAGAAAGAGAATGAGCTCTTCTATCAATGGGGTGGTTCAACTGCCATTTACTCTTATTTTACTTAGCAAGAGAGGAACTAAGTTCCACCTTTTCTTTCCTTTAGCCCCAATTTTCCACTCAGCCGTCTCTATGATTACAAATATCTTTCACTCCTTTTTCATTACTGACTCACCTACACATTGAAATGGTACCTATTTCATCTTCCTGTCTTGTCTCTTCCTGTATGCCACTTCCAGAGACTTAATTCAGGGACCGTTGCTAAGCAACTATACATCATAGCAGCCAGTCACCAATTACTAATTGTCCTCAGCACTTTAGCCTTACAAATCTGGACTGCCGGTGACAATGGCAAGTAGTTTTGATGGCCAAAAACACACCGGGAGGTTTCTCAGCTCAGCAAAGACAGAGGCACTAATAACAAGGTATTACCATCATGGCAGTAACAAAGATTTCCCGTCTTATACTGGCTGAATCACACAGTTTTAAGTCCATCAGCTTGGCTCTATTCTCTCCTTCCTGCCCAGGAAATAAATTGGAAGTGTGGTGGACACACACACTGATGAAAATGTGGACGCTGGCATTTCACACGCATTCACCTTCCTCCCCACTGGCACTACCCCGTTTCTACAGTTTCTACTTGAATTGAGGATCTATTAGTAATCAAATTTCAGCCTCAATTTTATGGTTAGTGTAATGGAGTTAATTTCTCTAATGCTAGCAGTTCATGGAAGGAGTCTCTTGTGGCAGCGCAGACCTGGGACTCGTAGCAGCTGTCAGAGATGCCGCTAAGGAATTCCTTATTAGCTAAGATGCAACCAGGCAGAAAACTCATTACACAGTGCTAAATATACTTAATCACATCTATTAGAGAAAAATGAACTTGATAATTACAACAAATAACTAAACTGCAGAAAGTGTTCAAGGAAAAAAAAATCGACACCAGGATCTAAGTGCACGGGGAATCGGAGCTGCAGGAGCTGAAAGAGAACCTAGGAGCACATTGCTTTGTGCTGAAGGAGAAACCAGTCTCAAGGCAGGTGGAGTTGATTTAAGTTGCTTACGAAAAAATGACAAATTTACATTTCAAAAATGCCCTTGTTTATTTGGCATTTTTAAAATTTTAATTACAAAGCAATCCTCAGAAGGTAAATGCTGTGTGTGTAGACTGTTTCTTGTAGGTGGGGGGTTTGGGCAGGTGAGGGATGTAAGGAAATCCACAGTGAACACTGGGCTTGACAAATAGGGATCTGAAATAGCTCAGTTACACGTGTGACTTCCTTGGAGCCCAATAAATGTTGACAGTCAAATTTGTCTTTTTCTCTGTCACAAAATTGAAGTCCCTGAATGGGGGGACCTTTACCATTCCCGACTGAGGAATATATGTGAGAAGCCCCAGAGTGAGTGTCGCCTATCAATTTTTTGAGTGCCTGACCTCATTCAGGAAGGAGTCACTGCCACCAAGGGTGGTTTAGAGCAGTTCGGCTTCTGTAAGCAAGGCCAGAGAATCAAGTTAACTTTAGGCCAAGATCTGGCAGGAGATGATCTTTGGAAACTGAAAGAGGGAGGGGTAAGAACTGGTCCCAGTTAAGCAAGACAGAGATAAGGGACACTGGAGAGAGAGACATGGAGTGGGGATGGAGATATGAATGATCAGGATAAAGGCTGAAAACAGGCGCTAGCCCATCTGCGAGTTAAGAGGAGCCCCAAAGGTGTATGATGAGCAAAGGCGAAAGCTGGCTAAGCCTGGAGGAGCTTCTGACTCTTTGGCAATTTCATCTCTGCAGAGAGGAAAGATGGACACAGTTATTAAGAATAGAAGTGGCAAGATGGTTTCATCTCTGTAAAATCTGCTACAGCAAAATATACTGTTGTTAGCTTTGGCCACCAATGGCAACAGCAGAAGCAGCCCACCCACTCCAAATACTGGGAAAATCAAGTCACGTTCTTGGCCGGGTGCAGTGGCTCACAGCTGTAATCCCAGCACTTTGGGAGGCTGAGGTGGGTGGATATCCTGAGGTCAAGAGTTCGAGACCAGCCTGGCCAACAGGGTGGCCTATCTCTACTAAAAAAAATACAAAAATTAGCTGGGTGTGGTGGCATGCACCTGTAGTCCCAGCTACTCAGGAGGCTGAGGCAGGAGAATCTCTTGAACCCAGGAGACAGAGGTGGCGCCACTGCACTCCAGCCTGGGCAACAGAGTGAGATTCTGTCTCAAAAAAAAAAAAAGTCAAGTTCTCATATCCACACCAATAATTGAGAAGCCTTTTCCACTTATTATCTGTATTTTAGATGGGCATCGCATGCCTATCAACCATAATGCTTCACATGGACTCGGCCTGCCCTTGAAAAGGAAGGGACACAGAACGATGAGACTTAAGAGGAAAGACTTCAGCCAGGTAATCAGTGATTAGTTAGTGCCTGGGAATGGGCATTCCGAGCAGCATGGCAGCTCACCGCGTGCTGGCCCTTACAGCCGGGTAGCGAGATCAGAGGATGTGACAGCATCAACCCAAACCAGCCATCCAGCTGCACTGTGTTTCATCACATATCAATTTTTACTGAAAAGAAAACCATACAAATTTAATCAGCTCTTCATATGGAAATATTTAACTTTTTCCCCCTCGAGTTGTTTGATATTATTGTTTTAAGAGTCAGGATTAAAAAAAAGTCAAGATGTGTGATAGTGGTGGACACAGAAAAGCATCCATTTCTGGCAAGAGAGCAAGTCTCATTTCCAGTAGACTCAAGTCTTAAATGCACTGGCGTCTCTGTCAATTGCCTGGCTCAATGAAGAACATATTACATGCCCATAACCATGAAGTATAAGACACGAATGATCCATCTTGCACACCCTCACCCGCAGTCAAGGCAGGATGCTATTATCGGTGAGAATAATACGATCTCAGAAAAGCTCCTGTTGCCCACAAGTTTAGAGAGTGTTCTGTTTTGGCATCCAGTCCTCTGAGGTTTCCGTTTGCTCCTTTGCCCTTCAGAGATGTTATCAAACAACCTTGTTCCAGAACTTCTAATCTCTGAAAACCTATAATGTGAAACTCTCTTACATATCTACCTATTAAAGAACTATGTTCTCTCTCAGTATTCATAAAATGTAAAACACCTCTTAAAAGAGACTTCCTTTGTTTCCTAGCCAAGGGCACATAAGACAAAAGAAGCTGCCTTTTAAATATAATTTTAAAACACTATGTTACATAAAATGAAGTACTGATATAAAGGGTGATTTTAAAATGAGGACTGCCTTTGAGATCACGGGCATTTAAAAATACCAAAGTGATGTAAGCTACAGGCCAGGGCCAAGAATTTTCCATCTCAGAAATGGGCCCTCAGAAACTGAGGGGTGAGGAAAATACAGTGCATTGTCACCAACTGTATTGGGATGCCATGTAGCTTTGAAGACTACCTATCACCCGTGCCAGTTCTTGAGGTGGGCAGATCCACGGCAAAGCCTGGCCCAGGCCCAGCCAGGACAACTGTCCTGAATCTCCCAGAATCACAGTCTCAAATCCTTAGACACTTCTAACCCTGAGATACTTGCAAAGGGAGAAACGTGTACTGGCTAGGCAGCTATTGGGTTGCCAGCCCATAACCAGATTAATTTTTCTCAGGGCTATTTCTCCTTACAGTGGCGGATCAGCCTATTTACTAGATGCCATGACACCGGCCAGCTGGGCAGAGTTAATCTCCCAGGCTCTTGAAGATTTCTTCTTCTGGCCTTCGTCATGTTAGCAACATTTACCTTTTCCCTTGAAGGAGGAGAAATGGCAGTAACCGGTAGCAGTTGAGAAGATGCTGGGCTGTTCTTGAGAAGAGTACTCTTTGGAACTCAAGGCACAGAAAACTTTATGTCAACATTATGGATAACGCTTTTTGTAGAGGAAAAAGAAATCCCATTTCTATTATGCAATCAGGAAATTGAAGATGTCTATCTCCAGATAACCAACTGCTTGTGGTGCGATTTCAGTTGGAAACTTTCACATAGAATGTTTTCATACTGTCTGTTCTGGCGTTTCTGTCACTTCACATTGACTTTTTTTTGCTCTCTCTAGCAAATAAATCAGAAAGTTAATAGTTCTGTTGATTTGTTGGAGCGTTTTTTTCCTCTTTAAAAAAATAAAGAAAAGAAAAGAATAGCTTTAAAGGGGGAAAAACTGATCCCAGCGTGTTAACAACTCCATTGCGGTTTCAGGCTGCGGTCATGCCAACTGTCTAGTAAAAAGAGAAATTCCACTGTAGCAGAAGTAATAAAATCTTCTTTTAAAGCACAAATACCATGCAGGGAGGAAACGTAAACCCTTGCTTTGGGACAAGGAAGGTGGTTGGGGTTGTGGGTAGGAGGTAAAGTATGGACTGGAGCAGCAAGGATTCCTGGTCACCACACTGCTTTGGATAATCTTTCACCCAAAGCAGCTGTTTCCATGACCCAGAACCTTCTCTTCCTCTTCATCCATCACCCAGAGGATTTTATAAAGATGTAAGCTATTATCTGAAGCTACTTCATTGTTATTCATATGACCAAATATTTATCACCCACTCTGCTTTTTCAAAGAAGCTGATCTCCAAGATGGATAGTTAGAAAAATCTCATCAGCATGACAGAAGGTTTATGGCAAGCAACATGCACTGCTCTGGGAGAACATGACTGCTTCATATTCTCAGATCCATTGTGATCTATCCCGAAACCAGAGAGCCGGGCCTTTAACATCTGAGTCCCATATCAGGATTTCTAGGACTCATAATTGACAAATAATTGACTTTCCTTAAAATCAGGGTCAAAGCTCCCCAAATTACCACCCTTGGTGATGAACACACTGGGTCAACTGTTCCCCAGGCAGCCAGGAGGAATCCTGTCTGCCCCACAGGCCCCCACTCAGTTACTCCAACAAAAGGCAGCAGTTGAATGTAGAGAAAAGTCAAGTGAAAAGGGCCGGGATCCTGTGACATGAGGCATTCAACAGCCAGATTGTTTTCACACAATCACTCAATATCTCTCATCATGGCCAGACGTGGATCCATTTGCCAGGTAATGCTTTGACGCCGAGAGCCAGCAGAATGCAAAGCCAAACTACTGCTTCCTCATTCAGGCTCTACATGAAAACACCCATATCTTGGATCCACGGCCAAATCCTGGGAAAAGAGCCCATGAATGGGCATCTCAGAGTGGCCACCTTCTGACCACCCTCCCTCTTCCCTTTGCCTACATTCTGCCTGAAGGGAAGGAGGGGCAGCTCCAGGGGAGGTAAACTGCAGTCCCAGCAGCAGCAGGCCCAGCCACCACCTTAACACTTGAATGAGTTAAATGCAAAGATACAAAGACAAGTATTTCATTTCATCTGGTATTTCCTCAAGCCCTCCCACGAGCAGGAGCTATATGTAAACATGGCCATTTCCCCCCCTCACCACTTTGAATTTAATTGTATTCCTAATTGAAAATGAAAATTAATTTGCTTTTGATCAATTCCAGGTGGTAGATCAGCCTGAAATGGTAGCAGAGCATTTTTTCCTCTCTGGGTGACCACACACACACGCCCATAAACACCAGCATGCGCTACCGACATAAACGGGCAGCCGTCTCTTTTTGCACAAGGTCTTCCAGGGTCTCTGTCTCTCTTCCCTGTGCTGATTGGCAGCATTCAATTTTTAAGGGAAGATTTACAAAAGTGACGGTACTTGTGGAAATAAACTGCTGACAGGCTTGCTGAGTTAAGTGCGTAATTAAGGCTGTGGAACTACAGATGTTGAACAATGGTGGCTTCCATCAAGATGTATGTGGTAGTATCACAAATAACCTGGCATCTGGTTTCTTTATCTAAGTACCTTTCTTACGGTTTGGATCTTAATTTTTTACAGTTGACAGCAGTGTTATTTGAGCCAGTCAGTGGCATCTGGCTGCTGGGGGGAAAAAAAGAAAGAAAGAATGAAAGAGAAAAAAAAAAATCTCCATGCACTTTAATTAATTGTGGAGAAATTACATGGTCCTTCAACCGTGTAGTTTGTCATCAGTGCACATTACAGATTTATATTAGATGTTTCTCCACAGTGTCAGGAATAATTAAAAGGGGGTAGGAAATGATGCCAACCAGCAATGCTTTACATCAGTGGTGAAAGTTTTATATTTATTACAGCCAAACAATTTTAGAAGAAGATGTCAACTCGGAGGCTTGAATGTGCATGGAATACATATCAGGCTGGAGGCAAAGTCAATGCTCTACGGCTGCTGGAATAATGAGAGAGGGCTCATGTTTAATCTATCAGGCCGACCAGAATTGGGATGGCATGCCAGAGTTATTAATGACGCGGCATCCCTGTTTCTCATAAAAACATTCACCCAAAACAATAAGTAACATATGCTTTTTTCTTTTTCCTGAAGTGATCTTCACCCAATTGTTCTTTCTGATCCTAGTAAGAACAGAAGTGCCAACTGTATGCAAGTCACTTTTTTTGCTCAATTAATCTGTGCCACATTTATGGCTCGTGCAGCGTTTTAGTAAATTTAGAACGATTTAGTAAAAAGATATCAAAACGACTTTTGCCTTCACTGAGCACATGATTACAGCCTCCCTGCTGGGGCCTTCCATGAAGCGAGCCCTACCCAGATGGCAGCTAACCTGAATGGTAATCACCATCTTGTACCTACTCCACCCAAGCAACTCAAATCTTAGCTTCTTTATTCCTGATACCATTGAACAAATCTGGGACATATTCCTTTCTCTTTCCCAGAGATCACAGCCAGGTTCTACACTTAGAAACCGAAGGTCACAAGAAAGCTCTTAGAAACATCCCAGGGATCCACGACAATAGGAACAGCCATCCGCAGGACATCAGTCTTCTCCCATGCTCTTCTATTCGAGCAGGTTTCCTTTTGTATCATCAGCACATGGGCAGCACGTTTCAGGAGGATTGTTAGACGCTCTCAACCTCCATCGTGTGTCTTGCAGAAGAGCCAGTGTGCACAACAATTCCTTACTATGCAACGCCTGTCACTTCTTATTTATTAGCTTCTTGCCCTGGATATTTTCATAATTACCATTTAGCTAATGTGGCCCTAGAAGTGGAGACATCCTGGGAATCACAAGCCCAGGAAAGCCTCACCTTTGCCCCCTATGGACTCATATGACAGCAGGGCAGCCAGAAAGGATACTGTCCTCAGGGTCTTCCAGTCTAAACAGTGGAAATCTTCCTTCCTTAGACCTATATGAGATAAGGAAAATGGCAACAGAATCCTCATAGCCATGTATTTCTTTGAATCGCTAGGTGGGTCTACTAGGGACAGTTTGCTTAAAGTTTAACATGTGATATGGTTTGGCTCTGTGTCTCCCACCCAAATCTCGTTTCGAATTGTAATCCCCAGGTGTCAAGGGAGGGGAGTGGTGGGAGGTGATTGGATCTTGGAGGCGGTTTCCCCCATGCTGTTCTCGTGATAATGAGGGAGTTCTCACGAGATCTGATGATTTAAAAGTGGTGGTTTCCCCCTGTGCCCTCTCTTTCTCCTGCTGTCTTGCTTTCCCTTCTGCCTTCCACCATGATGTAAGTTTCCTGAGGCGTCCCCACCATGAGGAACTGTGACTCAATTAAACCTCTTTCCTTTGGAAATTACTCAGTCTCAGATAGGATCTTTATAGCAGTGTGAGAATGGACTAACACAGCATGATTCTTCTGTGATAAAGTAATAGTACCCTTACTCATTTTAAACCTTTCCATGACAATATTCTCAAATTTAAGGAGAACAGTGCTTTAACATTTTCGAAGCATTTTTGCAAATAATATTTCATTTTACTAATAGCTGTACACTCAATGTGGAAGAATAAAATGGGGAGAAGCCTCGGTACTTTCTTCTTCAGTCCCATATAAAACACACACCTTAGGCATATTTTTCCTTTGTTGATGGCTTTTCAAAGTCAGTGTTTAGCTTTCTAAAGTATTCTCTTTGCTTGGAATAAAAATCGAAACTTCTTCCTATGGCCCTACCTTCCTCTCTGACTATTCTCATCTCGCATCACTCCTCCACTCTCTTCCTGTTCCTCCAAGACATTAAGCCCGTTCCAGCCTCAGGGACTTTGCACTTAACCGTTTGCTCTGCATGTAACACTAACTCCATGTCTTCATGTGACTGTGGCTTTGTCTTTCAGATCTCAGCTCAAATGTCACCTCTCAGAGAAGCCTCCCCGATCTCTCTAATATTACCCATTCCTCTACTCTGATTTCTAGCTCATAATCTGAAATTGTCTTCTATGTATTTGTTTAACACGGGTCTCTCCCACTGGAATGTAAGCTCCAAGAGAACTTGAAAAAACATCAACTTTAGGGTAAATTTCTCTATGTGCTTAAAAGTTGCATATTTACAATTTGTTTCAAATAATCTGTGTGTTGATTTTTTCTTTAATTCAGCAGAAGGTCTTTAGTTAGTGTAACTGAGATTTTGCCATATAAATGATTTTTTCTTCATCCCATTTGGATTTCAAAGCCACTGATAAGCCTTTTTTTGGAGTGATCCTAATGGAATTAATCAAATTTAAGGAGATGTTGACTTAAAACCTTTATTAGTGGAAAGAAAAGAATATTAATAAAAGGCTAAACCACTGCATCTTGCGTCCCTAAAAGGATTATTTTAAATTCAATTTTTGCACTGTTATTATTAAAGCAGTTCACTCAACCAGTCGCTAGGTTTGAACTTTGATTTGAATTGAGGTTTGCAGGGCTTCCATCAAATCTCTGCTAAATCCAGCTTCGGAGAGGAGCAGTTAAGTGTAACTGCAGCCAAGGTTAGAAACCTTGGCTCACAACACTTGGCCTTGACCAGCAGGTACCAATGGCAATTCTGTACACTGAGGACTAGCCAGGGCCAGAAGAAAGGAAGTTGAAATTAGAACAGGCAGATTTCAATCCAATATAGAGAACAAATTCCTACAGGAAGCAAGAGGCCTAATAAGTGATTAGAGAAATGGTAAAACCTCTGGAGGGATTACAATCAGGATAAACCTTCCCTGATCCCTGAAGTTCTTGAAGACTGTGTCTGGTTCATCTCTGTAGCTCCTTTTAGTATCTAACACATACTGGGTACTCAAGGTATATGTAGTGGATTGAGTTAGAACAAGTGTGGAGAATAGGCCTAACTTGTAAGCTTCATGAGGGCAGGGCCATGTCTTTCTAGTTCTTCACTGTCTGCTCAGGACTTAGCATAGTCAAAGATGCTCAGTAGAAGTCTGTTGAATGAAAAACATCAATGGATGAATAAACTGGTCAATGAATGAATGGGCCACATAGGCCCTGTAGGACTAAAATGCTTGATAACCCTTCATAGGTGGGTTATCCATCCCTATGTTTCCTTCTTGATCTCTATAGCTTCTTCCAGAAAGCAAAGTATCTTGGCCTCCTTCCACCCCTCTATATCCACTCTGAAACAGAGAAGTATAGGCACCTCTGAAGTTGCTCTTGAGAAAATCTCCCTCCTCATCAAAGTTCACAAAACATTATCATCATTAAGCCACTACCACTTAGTGCTCTGCTAGATGCTCTAGAAAACGCTAGAAAGAGCAGCAGCTTCCTGGGGTCTGGGAGTTAATGGTTTGAAGACATCTGACAGATGTGGAACATGTAGTGCCCGCTCTCTCTGATCCCTTCCCTGAAATTCTCATTCTCCTTGAAAACCCAGTTTGCCTTTTTCAAGGAGAAAAAGAAAGCAGTGTTAACAGGAGGCCGCCTACCTCTTGGGTTGCTCCTGCCCCTACAAGCCCTGCTGGCTGCTCTTGTGCCCCTGTCTTGCTTTACATGTGAACAGATGTATCTACATGAGGGCAGATTCAAAGTCAGATGATGTATTAGTTTGTTTTGTGTTGTTATAAAGGAATACCTGAGACTGGATAATTTACAAAGAAAAGAGGTTAATTTGGCTTATGGTTCTACAAGCTGTACAAACATGGCACCAGCAGCTACTTGGCTTCTGATGAGGCTGCAGGAAGCTTTTACTTATGGCAGAAGGTGAAGGGGGTACAGGCATGGCCCATGGCGAAAGAGGGAGCAAGAGAGAGAGGGGAGAGGTGCCAGGCTCTTTAAACAACAAGCTCTCTCATGAACTAATAGAGTGAGAACTCACTTATTACCGCAAGGACAGTGTGAAGCCATTCATGAGGGATCCACCCCGATGACTCAAACAGCCTCCACTAGGCCCCCCTCCAACAATGGAGGTCACATTTCAACATGCGATTTGGAGGGGACGTACATCCAAACCATAGCAGATGGTATCTGAGACACTGATTTTCTCCCCAGGTTTGGCCGTCAGAGGTAGACAGTGAGGCTCCTGGGAAGGTGGGGGAGGCAACCAACTGGATGGGGAAGGCACTTTCCAGGTTGGGCATAATCACAGTGCAGCTGCTATGGCTGCAGAAATAACTTCACTGAGAGTCCTCTCTCTGTACTTTAGCCAAGTTCCACCTCTAAACACTGGAAACGTTCTATGCTTCCACTGCCAGTTCTGAAGCCCACAAAGGTCAGGTTACAGGAGGTAAGGTTCTTCCCAGCTCCTAGAGTCTGATTCTACTCGTGCTTGAAAACATCTTATCCTCCGATTATTGCCTCTGGTGAGTCATCCTGTCTGGGGCCAAGTCTCTACTAAGATCATAATTTAATGCAGCTTTAGCCACAGCTATGAGGACTCCATTTTCAATGTGTTCACTGCTGGAATAAAGGTTCCAGCTGTGCCCAAAATATATATGGCTTACATTAGAGAAAGTTCGCCTTCGTGCGCAAGAACATTAGGTATACAGGTTCAGGTAGCTCTAAGATGAGAAGTAGTATAGGGTGTATTTGTATTAAATATGTCTTCTAAAATTAACTGCTAAAATAATTTAATGATGGTGTTAAGGAAAATTTAAAGTTACAGGTAATACTACTATTCTAACAAGCCTAGTTGATATATGCATACGTAATTTTTACATATTTTTCACATAATGACTATATATAAGCATTCGTTTGCTTTTTCCATGTGATGGTATATCATATGCATTTCTCCATGTTTCTATGTTGTCTGTAAATACTATCTATGTTTTTCTAAAGTAGAAGAGTCTATAAAATTTAACCCACCTATTAAATGAGAGACTATAAATATAAATCTCTTATAATTGAAACACATCTAGGCAATAGGAAAAAATGACATCTGAAATATGCACAACTGTGAGATGGCAGAAGAAAACTGAATAAAAGATACACTAGATGCTCTTAACTAAAAGCATGAGCACTGGATGCTATTAAGTAGCTTTAGGACCTCTGGAAAACTAATCTCTTTCATTTGCCTTAGTTTCATCAACATGACAAGGAGGGTAGTGTTGGGTGAACTTTAAATCCCTTCCTGCTTTAAAGTTTTATGTTCATTCCTTAAAGCAACTTTCTTCTGAGGAATACAAAGAACTCTGGGTACTTCAACTTACTCCTTAAAGGAGTGGTCCAGTGGAAATACATTGGGTGTGTGCCACATTCTCCATTTTTGGGAACTGACCTCCCCAATATGCATACGATTTAAGTAGCAGGTTCCAGGCAGCCATGCTCGCTCAGTGTGGCCTGAACTCCCTAGCCTCAGCTGTTAGTTCCAGAAGTGGGTGAAACAATCAGAATTCTCTCCCTGGGAATCTGGAATTGAGATCCTAAAGAGATTCTGTCTCTACCCAGGTTGTTGGATCTGAGATACGAAAACTCAAAACCCATTGGTAACCATCTTTTTGGTCACGTGGCCCAAAGATACAGTGGCAGTTGGTTTGCTGAAAGAGGGGAGCAAGTGGACAAATAGGGAGATGCAGAAATCAAAGACTGACAACTTTCTAATCTATAATTCCTGAGATTGGGTTCAATGAGATATCCTGTATCCATACAGAGTTCTACCAAAACAATCATGTCCCTTATTTTACTGGTATATCTCACATAGCAAAAGGGACTCACAGTTAACAGTCTTCATAAGTGTCCTCTGTATTACTACACATCTATCCCTCTTGGTAATTTTATAACATAGAAATGCAATAGTATTATTGCCTCCATTTATAGAAGAGAAACTGAGGCAATGAGCTTATAAAAAGCCAAATGACACAGAAATATACTGGCTGAGCCAGAACTCAATCCACAGACTCCTGCTTAGCACAAAGGCTCTCTTTGTTAACTATTTCTGACCCTAGAGTTTAACTTCTGTTTTACAGTGTGGAAAAACCATGAGAAGGCATTTCAGCATTTTTAGAAATGAACTCATTTTTGAATGAGTTTGGAATTTTAAGCAAAAAGAATCTCAAGGTTTTGAGTTTTGACCCTGAAGTCTATCTTTATGACCCAGAGGGATTCTCTCAATTCATTCTGATCTCACTGGTAGGGCCCTGGATTCCCAGGCCCAAGAAAGGGGAATTGGCTTTTTGGTGGTTTTCCCTCAATCCAGCCATATGAACACCCTCTTATGCATGCAGAGATGTTAACAGAGATAGGCAACATGGAAGCTGGGAACTGAGTCTGGCCAAAATATTTAAAACATTATGGGGCTAAATATTAGATTAGGACTAATTTGGTAAATTCAGAATACTGAGGGCCAATAGAAACCTTAAAATAGGATAGACAGTTGAAAACATGAGCTTTTTTTGTGCTTTGCCTTAATCCACCAACCTATCTGAAGGTCTAATCTATCAGGTATTTAACGATATACCAGAGATATTTCCTTCACTCCTCAGGGGAAGGAGGCAAGGAGAAATTGGTTCCATATGAAATGATGTGATTTCTATTACATTTTGAAATCAAAGCTTACAGGCTCTGCATGTGATAATTGTATTCACTCATTATACCACCTCTGCCACCAACAAAAACAAAATCCCGACCTCAAAACCAAAGAAATTAGAAAAGGAAAGAAATGTAGCCAACACATATCCAGCAGCCAGGGGTCTATGTCCAGCTGAGGTTTCATTTCAAGAGGAAGGGGGTGAAAGGAAGACAGAAAAACCTCTGATAATTCTAGTTATTTAATTTAAAAGCAAAAATCTGAAGAATATTCTTGGGTTTGTCAGTATCAAAACTTTCCCGTAAGTGGTTTCCCGTAAGTGGCACAGGAGGCTGCTTTGTCAAAACCCTGAAAAGGCCTTGAAACACACTGGGACAATGATCTACAATTAAGTGTTCTCCAGTGGGTCTCCGTGTGACACACCATAATGGCTCCAAAGGAGCCCTTAAAACCGACTATGTCAATGAGCTCCTCCAAGCATGGGGATTTAGAGTTATGGATTAGACCTCTTAACCCTTCTCCTCCCCTCAAAATACCTTAAAGACCTTTTCTCCCAGGGGAGGAGTTGTGCTAGCCAGTGTCTGACTAAAAGATCTTTGTGAAGTCACGTTTAGACAGGACATCAAATGAAGGATCTGTGTTCAGCTGAAATACTCCGCATGTTGCCCTCAACCAAATTGAGGGGCCAGAACCACAATGGCCCCATCAAAATGAAGAAGGAGTCTCTTAGGGGTTTCATTTCATTTCTGGATGTGAATGATCTTGGAAACAACTTCTTTGCTATTTTCTTGATGCTTTAGTTTATATACCTGTAAATTACTGATTTAACTGAAAGTAGATTTTGTTTTACAGCAAAAACAAGAACAACAAATCAGATCCTGTTCAACCAGTGAGGCACTTCCTTGCTGAATATCAGTCACACTTTGAAAGATGTATGAATTCTTTCAAACCAGCAGGAAAAATTTGGAATCAATTCTGCATTTGCTAAACTGAACAGTTACAGCAACACAAAACAGGTTATCAAAATGGATAATCCCAACCCCTATTTATTTAGAGTAGTGACCGGACATCATTAGTTTGGAAGGGATGCACTTTCCCAATTATGTTTTGCTAGTGACTCAATGTGCTTCCTTCCCTAAAACACACACTGTCAGTGGGGGCTGAGAACCTCATATAAGTAGTTACAGAGACCAGCTTTAATTTTTTATTTTATTTTTGCACAACATTGTGAATGTAGCCAGCTTTTTATTAAACATTCATTCAAGCTAGCTTATGTGCAAATGTGAAATATGATTGTAGGAAAGTATAGTTCCAGAACTTTAAAGATTGTTTTGTGACTTGAAAGCGTTAATGACCTCTTTTAAGGCCCTAAAACTGCTAGGAGAACAGCTCTGTTACCTGGTCTTATGTTCACACCATCCTATTGGTCTCAAAAGCTCACGTCATTCCCCATGTGTGGCTAAACAGGTTCCAGGACACAGTACTGTACACAGAATTTGGGACACTTCTGGGATAATGACTGTAACAGAACTGGAAATGATTATTTCCTAATAAAAGCTTCCTCATTCCAATGTACTCATGCCAACAGGCTACTGTAAGGTGGCAAATTAAGGTACGTTTTTCTTGCAAAAATATTCCATCACTCTTCCTTTTCCTTGTATAGCAAGTGAATTCTTTTCATTTTAGAATCATAAAGCTCTTAAACACTGGTTTTAAAATGGAAAAGCAAGTAGGCCTTTTATTAGAAAACTGCTGTTGAGAGCAGCTTTCTTTCCTGGTTACACAAACATCTGCCTTCCCAGAGAAAGTAAAGTCAATGTTTAAAGTCTATTAAAAAAAAAGTAAACGCAAGATTTCACATATACCTTTCAGTAATGGGGGAAATAACCATCTTTAATCATTATTTTCAGTTGTTTCAATAGCTTTTAAATTTGGCAAGTACTGCTACACTTTCCTGAAGTGACAGTGGGCCCTCACAGCAACCCTCCTACCTGTACCCTCAGAAGTGATACTTATATAGCCCAGGTATGTACAAGTCTATACAACAAGGAACACATCATAAGTCAGACACTTGGAAATGTATAGTCAGAAGGACTTTAAAGGTGAGTCATATTCTTTGGAGCTTACAGGACTCAGTTCTGATCAATATGGAACTTTCCCTATTCCCTGGAATGGGATGAATCTGAGCTTTATTTATTTATTTATTTATTTTAAGACACAGGGTCTTGCTCGGTGGCGCAGCCTGGAGTACATGGTATGATCATAGTTCCCTGCAGCCTTGAACTTTTGGGCTTAAGCAATCCTCCTACCTCAGCCTCCCATATAGCTGGTACTACGGGCATGAACCACCACACCCTGTTCTCTTTTTAGCAGAGGCAGGGTCTCATTACATTGCCCAGGCTGGTCTTGAACTTCTGGCCTCAAGGGTCCTCCTGTGTCAGCCTCCCAAAGTGCTGAGATTACAGGCATGAACCACTGTGCCTGGCCAAGTCTGACCTTTACAAAGACGAATTTATACCACACAACTGTATGCATTCAATTTAACCTTTTGGTCAAATCTCGATTCCTCGATCTAAGCAAAGGGTTTGACAAAAGGTACAGTATTTTTATTTTTTTGCTTCATTTCTTTTCACTTTTCAAACTTGAAGCTATTGCCCCAGAGACTTCCCAGCCCCACAGTCTGAACTTCATTTTTCTGTTGGACACTAAGTGGCCAATTCTGCTAGTATTATGTAAGTCAGTCACACAACTGAAGAAAATCACTAGTTCTTAAGAGAAAACAGTATCTCTTCAAGCAGGTGAAAAAATGTCAGTCCAGAATTGACAGGCCCTTGGCAATTTGTCCATTTCTGAAAACCAAGATGATAAGAAAACCTTTTAATCTAAATAGGTGTGTGAGAACATTCTTGCATTGCTATAAAGGAATACTTGAGACTGGGTAATTTATAAAGAAAAGAGGTTTAATTGGCTCATGGTTCTGCAGGCTGGACAGGAGGCTTGATACTGGAATATGCTTGGCTTCTGGGGAGGCCTCAGAGAGCTTTTGCTCATGGCAGAAGGTGAAGCGGGAGCAGTTATGTCACATGGCCAGAGCAGGCACAAGAGAGATCGAGTGGAGGGGAGGGAGATGCCACACTTTTAAATAACCAGATTTTGTGAGACCTCACTCACTATCTCATGGACAGCACCAGGCCATGAGGCATCCATCCCCAGGACCCAAACACCTCCCACCAAGCCCTACCTCCAACAATGGGGACCATACTTCAACATGAGATTTGCGGGGACAAATATCTAAACTATATCAATAGGAAGAAAGAAGAAATTCAGCTGTTAATTGATGAAGAAATAAGCAAGCCTTTAACTACAAGTTCTGCAAGAAGATAGTGAAGGCAATTACTAACCCATAACAAAATATCAAAATCAACAAACTGGATTTTTTTTTCTTTTAATTACTGGATGTGTACTTTGGATATCAATATATTTCAGATGACTGAGTTGACATAATGATCTAAGTAGTCCTTTGGGGAATAATTTCATAATTTTCACAGCCAGAAGAGTGTTGTGCACTTTAGGTCTTCCCAACAGCTAATTTACATGGCTGTATCTTTAAAACCTCTTCCCATACTCAAATTGGTTTTGGAGCCTCCAAATGTCCACTTGTTTCTGGGTTTGATATCAGAGAATCATTCTTGGCTTGTTCCTCTTCTTCATCCTCTGAACCAACTGATTACAAAGTTTTGTCAACTTAGAAGTCGTCTGAAATTCACATGTCTTTTCTATTATAACTGCTCTGTCAGATGCATGCTCACATCACCTCATTTCAGGAACACTGCTTTTCTCTAGGTACATCCCTTTGCCTCAAGGAAGAACAACTCAAATCCATTGTAGACCCTGCCCACTAGATTAATCTGCCTGTAATATCACCAGCATCATGTTACTGTTAGCCTTGGAAACCTTTGAAGGCTTCCCAGAATGGAGCCATCTTTTGATGCCTCCCATATATTGGTCTAAGTTTCCTGAATTTTCTGTTTCAGCCAGATAGCTTAACACACTAAACCTACTGTACACTACCTTATTCCCACTCTCATATGGAATTCTACCTAACTGGAATGACCTCCTTCCATCTGTCTGTCCATGTCTTATGAAACCATCTTAAAAAAATTAATAAAAGCCCACAAGGTTAGAATCGTGATAAGGACTTAAGGTCTGCTAAGGTATGGGCGTAGTTAAATCATAACCAGTTATTGTTTCATAACTTGCTTTGCTTTGCTTTTCTATAATTGCTTACAGCTCAGGAGTCACATAGCTCACGGTCACAGATTTGTAACTTCTCCCATTGCTTCATAGAAAACATCAGTATCATGAAACCTAAGACTGGTGTTTGAGGTATTTTTCAGACTTTGCATTCTGATGAGCCAATGATGCCACCCAGATCTGTGACCCACACCAAGGAACTGACTCACCAGCTCTGTGAGCCCCACCCAGAAACTGACTCAGGCACAAAGACAGTTTTGACGCCCGTGCTATTTCATCCCCACCCAATTAGCAGTATCCATTCCCTAGCCCCATGCCCACCAAATTTCCTTAATAACTCTAGCTTCCAAATTCTTGGGAAGGCAAATATGAGAAATATCTCCCATCTCCTCACTTGGCTGGTCCTGAGATTATTAAACGCTTTTTCTGCTGCAACACCACTGTTTCAGTGCATTGGCTTTTCTGTGCAGCAAGCAAGAAGTATCCGTTGGGCTGTAACAAATTGCAGTGTCATTTAGACAACTAAAAAATCCATTTTTTCCCTAAGATCTTATGTATGTAGCTTAAAACAACCTCATCATATTTGGAACTTACTAAAGAAATGATTTGATTACCTCTCCTGGCTCTGTGGGGTTGTCCACTGGCATTTTCTCAGAGATCTACTGGTTATATAAGAATTTTCACATTTTACACTTTCAATTCAGTGATAACCTAAAATAATGACTTTACCAGTTACATAAACCAGATTTCTCCTTTGCATTGAAATTTCTAAATTGAAAGGCATTCTTATGGAACAATACTTCAGTTTCTTAATATTTTAAGGCTTCATAATGGTCTCTATGTACCCCTTCTATTAGAAGGATTCAAGAACAGTTTTTGTTCTAAAGGAAATCTGTAAATGCATTTGACAATCATGTATTGTAATGTGGCATATCTTTCCTACTGTTATCTTGAACTGTTCTTTAAATCCTTTATTAGAGTTTTACTTTTCATGTTTTTAATGTCTAATCTTCCCTAACAGATAGTATACTCTCTGGGGATAGGGTTTATGTCTTAGACGTCTTTTGATTCCTGATGCATTAAACATAACCTTGAAGAAAGGAAGTGCTTGGTCAAAACTGGTTGGTCTGGTTTTGACTATAAAGGCCTGATGTAGTCTACATTGCATATCAGAGGAAAAGCTAAGAAAAAAAAAGAGGACTAAGTTTTGCTAGATGTCCAACTGAAAATTGTCCAACTGAAAAAGAACACTCAAATTGTCCAAATGTTCCTCATCTTCACCAGGATGCATCTCTTTGAGGCATTTCCCATATAGCTATAAGGGCTGCCAGATAATGCTTTTTATACAACGAAGTCTTTATTTTACCTTTCTTCCAACAGACAATAAAAATCAAGACTGTTTTAGTAAGCAGTTTCTTTCTCATAATTGGTAAGAGGTACTAGAAGAAAAAAATGTTGAATCCTGTCTGCTCTTAACGTTTCAGGCAAATCCTTAATCTACATTAATTTCATGCTATTGTAGACAGAATTCTAGAACTATTATTCATCTTCCATATGAACAAGGTGGTCCTGTGTGTCATTCTAGACGTTATTAGTAGAAAACTAAAGCCTGCAGGAGATGTCCAGGTGACAGGATTAGGAGGAAGAGAGAACCTCGAAATGGGATTTTCTCACCTGAGAACTGGGAGAGGACTGGAAAATCAATCAGTTACCATCCATACACAGGGCTTAACTGGTTACCTGAAATATTTTCTCATGCAAGTGTTGAGTTGAACTATATAGATTTACGAAGCTTACATTTTTGGCAGCAATTGACAAACAGAGACCAGCACAAATGAAGTCATGGACTAATTTAGTAGAAGAAAAAATATTCTTTAATCAGTGCTTTTCTCACTGTTGCTACCTAGAGACAGGAATGGGATGAACTGAGGAAGTCTGTGGCACTCAGTTACTGATGGGATATTAGCTAATCCTGTGGTTCAGTAAATATCATTCTCCCCGTCACCACAGAGATACTTGTGCAGTTTAATGGGCAGCAAAAAAATCAGGATTAGAAGTCACTTGGATTTTTAAAACCAGTAACAGAGTTGTACATAAATAAATACATACACATCTTATTTTTTAAAAGATCATTCCAAAGAATGTTTTAAGGAAATGGAAGATGGTAGGAAGAGAGTTACAGGGACTAATGAACACTTTGCAACGTGGCTTGTATTTATGGCCCATCTCTCAACTAGAAAAAAGGGGGAGCGTGAGAGGTTAACTTTAGTAGGAGAATAACTAAAGCTAGGGAAAAGTAAGGAAGTTTTCCTCCCTCCATGAACTGTTCTTTGTTCAGGTGCTACTGCATGTTCAGCATGAAAGTTAATTAACACACAGCACACTGCTGCCTGGAACGCCTTACATAATTACACCTGGAGTCTAATTAGGTAACTCTCAACTATCCCTTGTCTAAATCATCCAAGCTACAAATCTCTCAGTGTGGCTAGCATTCATTTGGTGAGGCCTGTGACATGCTTGTGAAATTAAAAAGTTGTCACTTTTAACATGTGGGATACACTAACAGCCTAAATGAATTTTCCCATATGGTTTTCATGTAGAAAGTGAAGCCTTGAGAGAAAGTACAATCTTTCTGGATTCCTTTGGGTTGCCTACAGATTCCAGGACATCATGCCAGGTAGAATCATATTTTATTGACAATACTGTCAGGCAATTACTAATTAAGGTATATGTGCTGTTATTTAACTTTAATAGGATGATACAATGTTAATATTGATCATTCTGAGATGACAAGATTATGGTGAATTAAAATTTTTTTAGACTTTTCTAGAATTTTCCAAGTTTTCTATAATGAAGAAATATCTATACTAATAACAATGTAGAGAGAGGAAGAAAAATTGGTACAGGACTTCTCTATAAAATGATCCCATCTTTGTATTAATAAGTACCACATAATACGCAGAGTATAATTTATTATTATTTCAAAATTTAATATAATTGTAAATACTGTATATAGTGTATACAGTAAAATACCAATCTACATCACAAGCTTTCGTTTATCTAATCAAACTGAATAAATGTGCAAGATATGCTATAAATTACTTCCAAGAATGTACAACTTGGTAAAATGGGACACAGATTTTAGTGACATGAAAAGAGTTGTAATTGGTAGTATTGTTTAACAACAGGTTAAGTTTCTCTTTTTTCTTTGACCACTTTTTGCAAGTGACACCATATCATTCTTGAGATTTGTCACTTGGCTTGGCACATCTTTGTTATCAAGTGAAAATGACCAAAAGGAACACCTTGTTACCAAATCTGTTCATTACATGGGCAGGTTCATGAGAGCTGAACTCCACCCAACATATTCTGAAAACGGTGGGAGAAGGAAGGAGGAGGATCCTGGAGAGTGAGAAACAGAACTTAATTAGCTGCAATGCCTGGGTCCACTGCTATAATCAGTGAAGCTACCCAACTGGTGGGCCAAACCAAAGGGATCAGAAACAGGTCTACTATTGCCAAGTTTGCACTCTGCCTGCAGCGACTGTCAACTAATGATAGATTAGACAAATCTGATAGCTCTATCAAAACATTCATCTCAAATCTTGATTAGTAATCCTATTGAATTATGATTAATTCACAAGGGTGCTGCTGACAGATAAGATACTTTATCTAACAATGTGTACTAGTTGCTTTGCCTGAAGCCAAAATTTTAAAAAAGCCCCCCCAAAACAGAAAAACACAAACTCCGGAAGTTGCTAGTAAAATAAACTATCAAGTATTGCACATTGTGAAGGATAATGAGGCTACATGCACCATTTAATTTAATAAAGAGCTTGTTTGTGAGAACTCAGTCTTGATACAAAAAAACAGGAGGGACTTAGGGAGAGAAATACAGTGAGAACAATACACTATAAACAAGAGTACACCCTCTGCCTTTTCAGCAAAGGAGTATGTAAGAGACATTAACTCAGGATTGCTTCAGGGGGTACCATTGTCCATTTTGGCTACATCCCAGTTACTCAGGCCAGAGGCAGAGCAGAACTTGCATGCTTTTTGCAACTTACCATCCAATTACTCTTCTTGTCTCTGGGATGAAGACATCTGTGCACAGAAATACTCAGCAGACCTAAACTCATGGGATTTTCAGAAAGCAGATTTTTTTTTTTTTAATCTTTAGGGAGTAAAGTGATAGGGAAGAGGGAAAGTAGAAGAAAGGAAGTGTTTAACTTTCCTAAGAAAAGGAATAAAAATGAGGGTTCCTGATGTTCTTTTTTCTTTTCGCTTTGTCTGAAGCAAAGAAACATTCGATGTGATGTATGCTAAAGTTTTAGTTTAGTACACAGCTATGACTCAGGAAAAACTGAATCAGTATTACTCATTCCCTTATCAAGCCAGCTCATGGGGCCTGAACCTAAACCTATCATTCCATTCGTGGCTTTGCCAACCCCAAAAATTCAGCTATGCTTGTTGGGGTTTGGGTTGGGTTGCTGGGGCAGTCAGAGGATGCTAAGTACTCAAAATCTTGTGTAATTTTAGATGGTATCATTATCTTATCCTGACCTTATGATTTTACAAAAAGCCTAATGTCCTATAATCATGTTTCTCTTTAGCTGGTATTAACCTTTCGGTGACTTCTCTCTTCTCTCTCTCTGTCTCTCTCTCACACTCTCATAACTATCCTGTTAATCAATTGTGCACTGCAGATGGGGTCAAGGAAATCTACTTCCTCCTTTGATAGCCTCCAATGTTTCTACTCTTGGGGATAAAAGTGCTTTAAATGGAGTTATATTCTAGGAAAATCAATACATGATTACTGCAAAGATTTGTATTGATTGTGCGTTGCATTGCAAAAAGGCTAAAGAAAAATGGCACGGCACATTTTCCTTCAATTCCTACTCCACAGAGTTTGTTGTGAATGTTTTGGGCAAGAAGAAAATGTTGGAACTTTATTTAATGACCTGAAGTTTTCATCATTCACTCCACTTACTTTTTTCTCTACTCTAGAAAGTGCTTCATTATGACTTTCCTGGCTTCTCGTCTATAATACTGGCCGACATCAGGGGCCGCCAGGAGAGTTCACAGAGCTGAAGACTGTCTCCGTCACACAAGGGAGCTGTGCCAGAAACTGCAGGTTGCCTTCCTAACATCCATTCTTCCCTTTCTACTCCCTTACACAAGCCTGATTTTGTTGAGAGCAGCAATGTACCCAGCTGAAAAACACTTCTCAGTTTTCCCTTACCTATAGATGAAACTAAGTGATTAGGTTTTAGGTAACGGAGTCTAGGTAGAGATTGTTGGGTAAGGCTTCTGGGGAAGTTCCTTAAAAAGGGGTTGGGGTTTGGCTCAGCTGCCAGGCACATTTTACCCTTCCCTCCCTTTCTTCCCTCTTCCTACCTGTAATGTAGGTGAGCCATTAGGAGCCACAGCAGTTCTTTTGTGACCATGAGGGAAACCTGAAGCCAGAAGCCAAGTCAAAGTATAGCAGAACCTCAAGACCAAAGGGGCCATGAACATTGGTGATGTTGTGGAGCCACCAGAATAACCCTATTCTTTGTGAACTTCTTTCAGATGAAGGAAAATAAATCCTGATATTAAGTTACTGTTTTTCTGGTCTTTGATATTTGCAGCCAAACATGAGCCATTTCTCCTGCAAAATGCCTAATTATATGAGTTCTCAATGTTGTGCTGACTAATAAAAATAAGTAAATTTTTTTTTTCTTTGAGCCAGAGTCTTGCTCTGTTGCCCAGGTTGGAGTGCAGTGGCGTGATCTCGGCTTACTGCAACCTCCATCTCCCAGGTTCAAGCAATTCTCCTGCCTCAGCCTCCAGAGTAGGTGGGATTACAGGCACCCACCCCCACGCCTGAATAATTTTTGTATTTTTAGTAGAGACAGGGTTTCACCATGTTGGCCAGGCTGGTCTCAAACTTCTGACCTCAGGTGATCCGTCTGTCTTGGCCTCCCAAATTGCTGGGATTACAGGCGTGAGCCACCACACCCAGCCACCTTTTTTTTTTTTTTTTTTGAGATGGAGTTTCACTCTATCACCCAGGTTGGAATGCAGTGGTGCGGTCCCAGCTCACTGTAACCCCTGCCTCCCAGTTGAAGTAATCCTCCCACCTCAGCCTCCCAAGTAGCTGAGATTACAAGCATGCATCACCAAGCCTAGCTAATTTTTGTATTTTTAGTAGAGACAGGATTTCACCATGTTGGCCAGGCTGGTCTTGAACTCCTGACCTCAAGTGATCCTCCCACCTTGGCCTCCCAAACTGCTGGGATTATAGGTGTGACCCACCACGCCTGGCCAAAAATAAGTAACATTTATCTCTAGGATAAATGTCATAGGCAGTGATTACTGGGTGACTGAAATACTTCAAGGTGTCTACAATCATTTAGTTGTTTTCCCAATCACTGGTGTTGAGAATACTGTAGTAATAAGGTCTTTAAGAAGTTTGGTGTACCTTTGTGATTTTTAGCCGTCCAGCCTCCATTTCTCTATCTTCTAGTATTAACAGTGCTCCAATTTCTTCTGGGAAATTTCTTCCCCCTATAGTGTGCAGTCTTAGCGGGACTGTCATCAAGGGGCTCTGGCCTCCCCTAATCGAGGAGCAGCTACAAGATCCAGAATAAACCCCTTCAGACTTTGATTAAGGATTCAAGATCCATTTAGATGATTCTGGAATAAAAGCTGTTTTATTATACATTAAGAGATGGAAGTTCTAAAAGCCTCTACCTTACAGACTGAACATTTCTTACTGTGAAGTTCTTCCTAATGGCTTATTGCCTAAGTGATTTGAATTTTTCATTAAATACAGAAGTTACTGATTATAAAATCTATTGACTAGTTAGCTTCAGTGGACTATTAAGACATTTACTCTAAAAACTGCAGCTTAAATAGAAGGTAATATTAAACTGGGTGAAAAATAAAATTTTGGGAATAATAACAGCTTACCTTTATGGAGTGTTTCCTTTGTGGCACACACTACTCCCCGATATTTAAATATATAAACTAATATAATACCTATAATAACCTATGAGTTAAGCATTGCTATTATTCCCTTTATTCAGATGGGAAAACTGAGGGAGAATGGTTAAGTAATTTGCCCAATGCCATGTAGTTTGTAAGTGGAAGAGTCAAGACAATTCTCAAAGCTACTGTGATAAAATTATATACTCCTCTATCACTGGTGGCAATACAAACTAATATAAAACCAGCCCAGGCCGGGCACAGTGGCTCAAGCCTGTAATCCCAGCACTTTGGGAGGCTGAGGCAGGCAGATCACAAGGTCAGGAGTTCAAGACCAGCCTGGCCAATACGGTGAAACCCCGTCTCTACTAAAAATACGAAAAAAAAATTAGCTGGGCATGGTGGCATGCACCTGTAATCCCAGCTACTCGGGAGGTTGAGGCAGGAGAATCTCTTGAACCTGGGAGGCAGAGGTTGCAGTGAGCCGAGATTGTGCCTCTGCACTCCAGCCTGGTGACAGAGTGAGACTCTGTCTCAAAAAACAAAAAACAAAAACAGCCTAGACATTTTTTTGGTAATGTATGGTAAGAGCCATACAAACACTTATACCTTTTACTTAATAATTCCATTTGTAATATTATATTCAAGAGAAACAATCTAATTGAAGAAAACAGAGATTTTTATCGCAGCATTATTCCTAATAGCATAACTAAGTAGAAGTAACCTAACTTCAATACTGGGGAACAATTAAATCCAAAATAGTATATAAACAATGCATTATCAGTCTTCAAAATGCATAATTATAAAATTATGAAGCAATACAGGAAACAATGTAGCATTAAATAAAAAAGCATGATACAAAATTTCATGTACTCAACAACAATACCTAAATTAACCCACACATTCCTATGGTCAATGGCTGGAAATTAACTTTCAAGGTAAAAATAGCTGTATTAGGAGAGTGGGACCATGGGGAAGTCCCATTCCCCTATTATTCTCTATTATTTTCAAATCAAAAAGGGGGGACAATAAAGTGGAAACATGCTTTCAAGAAAGGAAGAGAAATCGCACGAAGTTCCCAATGCCCCAGCAATCTTTGGGATCTTGATTGGGAAAGCCCATCCTTTCCCCTTTGCTGTAGATTAACGAGAATGCTACGAAGGAAGGGAGGCTTAGCAATGCAAGGCTCTTTATCCAGTCAAGGTAAATGAAGTTGGGCTGGTCAGAAGAGTAAATAAGATTAGTTATGAGCTCCAGGTCATCCACTCATGGAGGTCAGCGAGTGTGAGATTATTATCCTTCGTAGAAGAGCAGCAAAATAGCATTAAGGAATAAATTAATGAAAACGGTAGAAGATTATTTGAACGAAAGCCCTAATCAGTTTAGAGATTTTACTCAACTGCTCTACCGGCCATCAGTCAAGCTCACAAAACAAATATGCTTGTTCTCTTAAGTAATTCCAGGAGATCTCCCTTTCTTGCTTCAAAGACATCCAATCTAAGGAAAGTCATGAATAAAGTTACCCCGGTTTGCTGTTACACCTCATACAAAACCCACTCAAGCATCAAGGTGCACGCTACAGCAGACTATTTACAGAAGATGCATAATTGCTAGTCCTGTTTGGCCTGTGATTCTGAACAGAACATTATTCCATATCCATTCAGAAACACTGAATTCACCAATGTGCAAACTGCATATTTTATTAAATAAACACAAACTAGGAGATAATGACATACATTTGTTTTCATTACAAGTAGTAATGCAATATTTCTCCAAGGCTTACTGCATTAGCATTTCTCTCCACGTTTCAAATGCCTTTGAACTTTCTGAAAAGCTACATCTGTTAGCTCCCCTGTATACAGCAGAAAGTTACCAAGTGAATTAAGTTTTAATATAAATTGCTTTGTTCACTATTAAGATTGATGTTGGACACACTGTACTGTAAGTTGCAAACTGCAATTACAATTCGTTGCAATTATCTTTGGTTGTTAATAGCACAAGATAGCATGTCACTTTCTACCGAGTGTATAATTTATCATTTGTGGGGTTTTTTTTTTGTGAACTCTTGTGGTATTCCAAATGTATAATCTTGTTGTATTTATTTCCCAGTGGTCCAACAAAATGCACAGCAAGTGCTGACTAGAACAAACTAAAAAGCACTGCTATTGACAAGCCGTCACTTGAGCAGTAATGAACATTCAGCCTCCACTTTCACCTCAACAAACCAGCAGCTTTAATTTATGATAAAGCAAAGGAGAGACAACCTCCAGGTTTATTATACCCTCACTGCTGTTTCAAATAAAGTAATTAGAAGGTCAAGAGACAGGTCTGGAAAGCCAAATATAAATGCAACCCTTCTGTACAGACATTAAAAAAAAAAAGACTAGTGTGTTCAAAGAGCATTTTATCCATCTTTCTTCTTCAGAGCTGGGCAAGTCGGTTGTTGTTCTTTTATAATACTACCGTAACCAATCAGAAACAGTGGCAGCACCGTTCTTTCACTGTCTAATTTGCTCCATATGGACTATGAGCCGCTCACCTAGGAGATGCTGTCCTTAAGAGAACATGACTTACTAGTCCCCAAAACTGCTCTCAACTGTAGACTTAGGGCAGGTGATCAGACATTTCTTTTTTGTTGTTTTTTTTTGTTTTTTTCCTTCCAATAAAGAAAACTCAGGTGAGGTGATGGAAAGGTTCTAGAGAAATCCTACTGATATAATGGTAGCCCACAAATAAATAGAAATCTATTTGAAAACATCTGCTGTAAAATTCTTCTTGAAAAAATACCCAAGGAAAAGGGGTTGGCTGGGAGAAAAATTGCCTTTTCCATATGTTTTGTTTTCAGTGATGAATAAACAATTATAATAAACTAGTATGTTGTTTTGAAGAAACTACCTACAATATAATATTTCATTTTAAAGGCTCCTAATTCTGCATAATTGTGTTCTGCATTTATATTCCTCTATCTTTTTTCTCCTACATAAGAATCACACCACTCAAGCCAGGCGCGGTGGCTCACACCTGTAATCTCGGCGCTTTGAGAGGCCAAGGCGGGCGGATCATGAGGTCAGGAGTTCGAGACCAGCCTGACCAACATGGTGAAACCCTGTCTCCACTAAAAATACAAAAATTCGCCGGGTGTGGTAGTGTGCTCCTGTAGTCCCAGTTACTCAAGAGGCTGAGGCAGGAGAATTGCTTGAACCCAGACGCGGAGGTTGCAGTGAGCTGAGATTGCGACACTGCACTACTGCTTGGGCGACAGAGGGAGACTCTGTCTCAAAAACAAACAAACAAAGAATAAAACCACCCAAAAATTCCTTGTAAAGGCCATGTAACCTAACAGACCTTGGCTATGCACCCAGCCTACCCTCTGAGGAGTAAGTTAAGACAATTGTAAGGGCCTCTTCTAAACCAGCTGCCCTCAAATGTGTGGATCCATGGATTACTGCAGGGGGAAATTATGATGCATGAATAAACTCCATTTCTCCCCATCACCTATTGTTTCAAGCTCTTCTCCAAGCCTCTAAATGAAAAGATAAGGAGGATGGTAGAAGAATAGAAAGAGGAGAGTGGAAGAAGCACAAAGAAAAGAAGGGATAGAAAGTGAGGGGAAGAAAAACAAAACCAGAACTCACCGAGCTCCTGCACAGGTAGCTACGGTATGTGTCACATATACTACATGCTACATTGTGTTATGTGAGGAAAAAGATGAATCTTCCTAAATGGTACAAGTTATTCTTGGTGCTATAACCTAGGAAAATTCTTTTTTTTTCTTTTTTTGAGACAAAGTCTCACTCTGGTGCCCAGGCTGGAGTGCAGTGGTGCCATCTCGACTCACCGCAACCTCTGTCTCCCAGGTTCAAGGGATTCTCCTGCTCAGCCTCCGAAGTAGCTGGGATTACAGGAATGTATCACCCTGCCCAGCTAATTTTTGTATTTTTAGTAGAGACAGGGTTTCGCCATGTTGGCCAGGCTGGTCTCAAACTCCTGACCTCAGGTAATTCGCCTGCCTCAGCCTCTCAAAGTGCTGGGATTACAGGCATGAGCCACCATGCCCAACCAACCTAGGAAAATTCTAAAAGTGACTTCAAGGCTATTATAATCATCTTGATCCATCTCTTTTTGGGGTCTGTGGCACGTACACTCCAAAAGCCTTTCTGAAACAGTGTTCTGTTGTGTAATTTTTGATTCAAGTCATTTTTCCCATCATCTATTCAAGCAGTCAGTATAATTGCACTTGATTATATAAGTGGTGGAAATGTATGTAATATCATAGAGCACATACTTATGTTGTAAAAATCCTTATGAAACTGTAAAACAGAAAGTGCACAAGTACAGTAGGTGCTTCTTTTTTTGTCTCCAGCAAGAAAACCTACTGGAAGCAATGACTCTTCATGGTGTATAGGAAATGGACATATTTTGTGTTCTCATCTACCAGGGTGAAGGGATGGGCAGCTTTGGTCCACGATCACCTTGATATCCCTAGTGCCAAATAATATTTATAAATCATGCATTAATAAAGAGACAATATCTGTACTCTACAATCCAATTGCAAACAGGAAAGGCAAAATAGTATTAAAATTTCTGAGGCATATAGTATAATTTCTAGGTTGGTTTCTTCAATCCAGGAACATGTTTTCTTCTGTTGTAGCCATTTTTTGTTATTGTTTATTTATTATTTTACTCTAAAATGCAATACTCCTAATAATTTTTACAATTAGTGGAAAAATAACTATAGAAATAAACTATAAGCTAGATAATTTTCCAAATTTTTTTGAGGCAGTAATTTCAGCTGTTTCTCTAACTAGATAAAACAAAAAACAATTTGACTAATCTGCATTCTTCAGTCCTCCCCTCCCAGCCACCTTCTTTTCTGATCTTTCACTGGAGGTGCTAATGAGTAGTGAAGAGTTCAAAATGCTAGGCTGTGCAGTGGAAAGAGATGCACAGAGCCTGAGTAATTCAAAGTGGAAAGTGAGACTTGTTTCATCAGGCTGTAAACCTTCATCTCAGTGGAAGTCCTAACAATGGTATCCTGGATGTCAAATCTCCACCAAACAGGAGATTCTCAAAGAGGAAAGTCAGCTCTCCTATTTCTTTCCCATAGGAAACCTATATGCCAAAGAAATCTAGAAACCGAGGTGTTCCTGGTTTCTACCTGAAGGGCCCAACACTGAGATAGGTTTTTAGGAAAATGTAAAGGAATTGTGGAGCATGATCACTGCCTGGGAGGACCTTCCACATTGGAGAAAGCCCAGTACTCAGTAGATCTGCCAAATTTTGCATATGCCCATTAAAGCATCAACTGTTACTAAAGAAATTTATATGGTTCTACGAGTATGGCAGAGACTTAAAAAAATCATGATGCCTCAACAACCATTCCCACCTTCTTTCTTGTTAAAAGAATCTATTTTATTCAGGTATTCAGCACTCAAAAGAAGTTGACTCCATTGCCAGATCGGGAGTAAATCTTGGTTAATCAGTCGATAATGGTGCTTCCATTTCCCTTGCCAGTCTTGGTTTAGGGGTTTCATTTGGGAGCTTCTAGGAAGGATCTCCTCACTCTTGAGAAGGAGACACAAGAAGAATTGATTTCCTTCTATCTCTGTTGTTTCTACATCTGGATGTGGTGCCTGGAGCTACTGTAGGCATTTGAAGCCCGAAGGAGGCCAGCATGAGGGTGGTGATGATGGCAGAACCTGAAGAAAAGTCTCCAATCACATCATTGGGCCTATGATCATATCACACCTACAGCTGTCCTATTTCCGAACTTCCTGTGATGTGAGATAACAACTGCCATTGTTTACAGTAATTTGAGTCAGAGTACAATTTGATACTGTGCCCACTGTATTAGTCCATTCTCACAGTGCTACAGAGAATGGCCAAAACTGAGTAAATTATAAAGGAAAGAGGTTTAATTGACTCATAGTTCCACAGGACTTGGGAGGCCTCAGGAAATTTACAATCATGGCAGAAGGGGAAGCAAACACATTCTTCTTCACATGACAGCAGGAAGCAGAAGAATGAGAACCCAGCAAAGGAGGAAGCCCCTTATAAAACCATCAGATCTCATGAGAACTTACTCACTATCACGAGAATAGCATGGGGAAAACCACCCCCATGATTCAATTACCTCCCACTGGGTCTCTCCCATCACACGTGGGGATTATGGGAACTACAATTCAAGATGAGATTTGGGTGGGGACACAGCCAAACCATATCAACATTTGTCCATTAAGGAGGAGTAACACACATATACACACACACAAACACATGTATGTATGTATGTATGTATGTATGTATCTATCTATCTATCTATCTATCTATCTATCTATCTATCTATCTTAGCTGTAACCATGCCAACACAACTGAATTTAAATCTCACTAACATCAAACCAGTATCTGCATATATTACTGGTGGGATTTTAAAAATTGGTACCATCCTTTTGGAGAGAGTTTGTCAGTATGTACCAAGAGCTCTGAAGAGGCTTATAAATTTTGACCAAGTATTTTACTTTGGGCAAGCTATCCTAGGGAAATAATCCAAAACATGGACAAATACACACTCTATATTTGGTAGAGTATTATGCATCCATTACAAAAGATGATTCAAACTGTTAGCAAAGTGAAAAAGAGAGTACTAGAATAATGATGATGATGATGATGATGATGATGATAAAAGTCAACATGTGTGTACATGTCAGAGCCCAAAGAATATCTACCAAAATGTTCACAGAGGTAGTGTCATGGTGGGGGACCAGGGGGTGAGTTATTTTTTTCCTGCTCTTTCTTTTCCAAATTTCCTAAACAGGAAATAATATTTATATTTGAAATTTCTACCCTGCATTATACAGCTGCTTAGTACAATTTGCGGGCAAGGCTGATTGAAAATGTCTAGAGAGGGAGACTGGGCTAGCCTGGGGAAAAGACTTGAGGCAGATGCAGAAAGCTCATTAGCACCAGGATTTCTTCACAACTAGTTGGATTTTTCTTTTAAACTCTGACTTTTCTTTTCTTTCCTTTTTTAAAGGAGATGATTATTCCATGATTTGGGTAAGGTGAACAAAAATAGTTAACACATATGAGATGGTGAGCTAACGTGCCATCACCGAAAGAAGCCCACTGGGGAAAATTCTTATTTCTAAATAAGAAAGAAAATGCGAACTGCTTTGATTCAAGTGTTCTGCTTCAGAATAAATTTGCCTAGAAGCGCCTAAGAGTGCAAGGTGGGGGCCAGAAGGCACTGCATTCTTTTAAATAAAAGCAGGGACATAGATGCTTCTTCTAATGTAAGCCAACAATGGCACTGTTGACAGAGTCCCAAAGAAGCTCATGATATTCCACATAATTAAGAGGAATTGTTGGTATCAGAGGGGCCAGAAATGTTCTGCAGATTAACTGCTTGCTTCATTGCTAATGACTGCCCAATTTCTTTAGACTAATTGGTGCAATCTACATTTTTGCAGCAAAGATGAAGTATCAACTTGATTTGGTGTCGATAAAAAATTGATGGATGCTTCTGACTGCTACTTCTCAACAATACATGGATTATTACTACTGTAATTATCATAAATGACAAAACATGGGCAAGTGGTGATTACAAGTCTAATTCTATCTTGAGGTTTTAATGGCATAAACCACTCAGGCTTTACACTCATGATTTACTGCATCATCAAAATCCCTGAAAGGATTACCCTTGGGTGAATGCCACTCATTATCTTCCCAATAATGCACTGGTTTGGCCCAACATGGAACAAATAATCAAGACTGAGTTCTTAGAAAAGCCCTTTTGAAATACATAAACCTCTGGTTTGAGAAGGAGGCATGTACCTGCCAATATCCTTCTCTTCAATTCTGGATGTTGTGGTTGAATTTTGCACTGGCGTGTACAAAAGCCAGGTGTCTCTATGTCACACAATAGCCTACTATGATACATAACAAAGCCGGGAGATGCTCCGTTATTGCAACCAAGCACTGCCAGAGTGCCACCAACCAAGAAGAGAAAAGGCTATCAGCCTCATATCTTCCCACTTGGTTGGGCACAAATACTAGTTCTGCAGAGCTGCCTTTCTTTCGGTGCAAGGGAAAGGGAAGAAAATAGGAAAGAGGCATTTACTGCTATTTGTGGGGAATGCTTTTTAGAGAACGTTAAACAACTTGTGCTACAATAAAAAACATAAAACACACAAGCATTTAGCTTGTTAAGTAAGGCAGATCCAGTGTTAGGGATACCTTAGACTGACACTGCAAAATAGAACGTCCCCAAAGTTCAGGTCGGCAATCAAAGAGCAAAGCAGCCTAAGTGAGGGGTGGTGGCAACTAGGTAGGAGATACCTCATCTAAAATGGGCAGCTACCCATTGTTATAAGTGACTGTTGCTCGGTCCAGGGGGACAAGTCTTCTGGTTTTTTTTTTTTTTTTTTTTCATGACAAGTCAGAAGCCTTCATTGTTTTGTGAAACATCCAGGTTTGTCATGTTGGCAGACAATTGTATTTTCAGCATAATGGTGACGAGGGGGAGATTCTGGAATGAGACAGTCTGGATTTGGATGTTACTTCTGCTAACATTTGGGAAGTGTTATTTCCTCTTGGTCTCAGTTTTCTCATCTGTAAAATGGGGATAATAACTGCCACCTACCTCATGGAGTTGCCTTGAAGATTAAATGAGGGAACAAATGAATGTGTGTAAAGTAATCCTGACACATAGTAAGTGTTCAATAGCCATTACTGTTACCTGAGCCTAGCTAGGTAAGGCCAGCTGGTTGTCAGTTTCTGACCTCTGCTGTAGGCAGAAATGATCTGTGTAAGGCAGGATAGAAAAATGGCCAAGGGCTTTGGCTCTGAGGCAGACTGCATGGGTTCGAATCCTGTTTCCTGTGTTTGCTGGAGGCTGTCCGAACTTGTAAGTCATTGTGTGAAGTCTCAGCTTCCTTATCTGGCAAACAGGGACAGATAATAAAGTACCTGCTTCACAGAATGTTGTGAGAATGAGATGAAATAATCTACGTGAAGTAGGTACAATGGTATTTGGCATATGGTAAGCACTCAGGAAATAGTAATAGTCGTTACTCATGTTATTGGTTAAGTTGAATTTTCCCAAAGTCTTTGAATTTTAAATCTTTTTTTTTCAAAGCTACTTTTTTTAAACGACTCTTGTCTTATTTCCTTATGCCATGGGCATTTGTGCCATGGAGATAGCTTAATTTTTTTATTGGTGAGTTATTAACTATAAGGAATTCACTTTTGAAAACTGATTTCTTCACCTCTGAAAACTGCTCCTTAAGATGCTACTTCAATTCTTACAACTGTTACCAAATGAAAACAACGCTGCAGACAAACAACTCTGTTTGTGTAGGTGACACACACTTAGGAGTGAAGGTTGCTGTAATCACCCTTGTGGTGACGTAATGTTGACGTTTAATACTTTACATGAAACACAATTGTTTTTGTAATATGTAAATAGCTGACAATGTCCAGTTTAAGGGAATCTGCAGCTCAATGCCCAGGACATCTCTCTCCACTAAAAAATGCAGCTGGGCATGGTGGCTCATGCCTGCAATCCCAGCTCTTTAGGAAGAGGAGGCAGGAGGATCTTTTGAGGCCCGGAGTTTGAGAACAGCCTAGGCAAGACCTAGAGTGAGACCCTGTCTCTAAAAAGAAAAAAAATTTTTTTAATTAGGCAGGTGCAGGGGTGTGCACCAGTAGTCCTAGCTACTCGGGAGGCTGAGGCAGGAGGATTGCCTGGGGCTAGGAGTTGGAGGCTGAAGCGAGCTGTGATTGCACTACTGCACTCCAGACTGGATGACAGGGCAAGACCCCATCTCAAAAAAAAAAAAAAAAAAAGAGAGAGAGAGAGAGAAATAGGAGATTTAAAATAATAATAATAATAAATAAATAAATTTTAAATGCCTGAAAATCTGGGTGCATTTTATAGAACACACTTCAGGCAAACTAAACATGTACAAATGACATGAGAATGGCCTTCTGCAGTGGAGTTATGAGGGTGATTCCTTGGTTCAGTCAATCAAAATTTTCACATATGCAAAACTAAAGGAGGTTTCCCAGTTTGCCTTATGGTGCAGCTCACATTTGGGGGGTGTCCTAGACTGTTTGCCTTGCTATGAAGGAACACCTGAGGCTGGGTAATTTATAAAAAAAGAAGTTTATTTGGCTTACAGTTCTGCAGGCCGTACAAGAAACATGACGCCAGCATCAGCTTCTACTGAGGGCCTCAGGAAGCTTCCACTCATGGTGGAAGGCAAAGAGAAGCAGGCATCACACGGAGAGAGAGAGAGGAAGCAAGACAGAGAGGGGGGAGGAAGGTGCCAGGCTCTTTTCAAAAGTCAGCTCTCGCAAAAACTAATAGAGTGAGAAGTCACTCATTACCCAGAGGACAGAACCAAGTTGTCCATGAGGGATCTGCCTCCATAACCCATACACCTCCCACTATATCCTGCCTCTAAAATTGGGGATCAAATTTCAACATGAGATTTGGAGCAGACAAATATCCAAACTATTTCGGGAGGTCATTGTAAGTCTTTTCTCTAAAACAGAGAGAGAGCTTCAACCAAAGCACCGGAGCTTCCTGAAAACCAAAGTGTATATATCACTAGCAAAGGAAAATGCATTTCCTGTAAAATACTTATGAGAGAAAGAATATAAATTATACTAGAAGTGTCAACAGGTACACACTGCTAAAAGTAGACAAGCTTCAAGTCACCAGAGTTCCTCTATCACTTACTCATGACGTTCAAATGTCCTTTTTAGTGCATGGAGAATCTTATACAGGCACACATTGACGATATTGCAGGTTCAGTTCCAGACCACCACAATAAATACACGAATAAAGTAGCTCACATGAATTTTTTGGTTTCCCAGTGCATATAAAAATTACGTTTTTTAGACATAATGCTATTGCATGCATAGCAGACTACAATATATTGTTAAAAATGATGTACGTACTTAATTTAAAAATATTTGATTGTTAAAAAATGCTAACAATTATCTGAGCCTTTAGCAAGTCACAATCATATTGCCTTAACAGTGATGGCTGCTGACGGATCGGGGTGGTGATTGTTGAAGGCTGGGCTGGCTGTGGCAATTTCTTAAAATAAGACAATGAAGTTGGCTGCAAGAGTTGACTCTTCCTTTCATGACAGATTTCTCTGTAGCATGCAATGCTGTTTGATAGCATTTTACCCACAATTTTACTTCTTGCAAAATTGGAGTCAATCCTCTCAAACCTTGCTACTGCTTCATCAACTCGGTTTATGTAAGATTCAATACCTTTGTTATTATTTCAACATTGTTCACAGTATCTTCACCAAGGGTAGATTCTGTCTCACAAAAAAAAACACTTTGCTGATCCATAAGAAGCAACTACTTATCTGCAATTCAATCACATCTTCAGGCTCCATTTACAAGTCTAGTTCTTTTGCTATTTCCACCACATCTGAAGTAACATCCTCCACTGAAGTCTTAAGCCCCTCAAAGTCATCCCTGAGGGTTGGAATCAACTTCTCCCAAACTCCTGTTAATGCTGATATTTTGACTTCCTCCCATGAATCGTGAATTTTCTTAACAGTGTCTAGAATGGTGAATCCTTCCCAGAAGGTTTTCAATTATCCTTCCCAGATTTATCAGAGGAATGCCAGCTATAGCCTTACAAAATGTGTTTCTTAAATAATAAGGCTTAACAGCAGAAATTACTCCTTGACCCATGGGCTGTAGAATGGGTGTCGTGTTAGCAGGCATGAAAACAACATTAATCTCATTTATCTCCATCAGAGCTCTTGGGTGACCACATGCACTGTCAATCAGTAGTAATATTTTGAAAGGAATCTTCTTTTTTTTTTTTTCTGAGAAGCAGGTCTCAACAATGGGCTTAAAATATTCAGTAAACCATACTATAAACAGATGTGCTATCATTCAGGCTTTGTTGTTCCATTTATAGAGTGCAGGCAGAATAGATTTAGCATAATTCTTAAGTGCCCTAGGATTTTCAGAATGGTAAATGAGCAATGGCTTCAACTTAAAGTTACCAGCTATATTAGCCCCTAACAAGAGAGTCAGCCTGTCCTTTGAAGCTTTGAGGTCAGGCATTGACTTCTCCTCTAGCTATGAAAATGCTACATGGCATCTTCTTCCAATAGAAGAAAATCTGCTGCTTGGTGCAACCATTTCATCAATGATCTTAGCTAGATCTTCTGGATAGCTTGCTGCAGCCTCTGTATCAGCACTTGCTGCTTCATCTTGTGCTTTTATGTTATGGAGATAGCTTCGTTTCTTAAATCTCATGAACCATCCTCTGCTACCTTTCAACTTTTCTTCTGCAGTTTCTCATCTCTCTCAGCCTTCATAGAATTGAAGAGTTAGGGCTCTGCTCTGGATTAGGCTTTGGCTTACAGATATTAGGGAATGTTGTGGCTGGTTTGATCTTCTATCCCGACCACTCGAACTCTCTCCGTATCAGCAAGGCTGTTTTTCCCTTTCTTATCATTCATGTGTTCACTGGAGTAGCATTTTAATTTGGTGCAGGATCTTTCTCTCTGCATTCACAGCTTGGCTGTTTGGCACAAAAGTCTTGGTTTTCAGACTGTCTTCGCTTTTGATATGCCTTCCTCACTAAGCTTAATCATTTCTAGCTTTCGAATTAAAGTGAGAGACGTGCAACTCTTCCTTTCACTTGAACACTTGGAGGACGCTATAACTTTATTAATTAATTTCAATACTGTTGTGTCTCAAGGAATAGGGAAGCCTGAGGACAGGGAGAGAGATGAAGGAATGGTAGGTTGGTGGAACAGTCAGAACACACACAACATTTATTATGTTCACCATCCTATATGGATGAGGTTCATGGTGCCCCAAAACAATTACAATAGTAATATGAAAGATCACGGATCACAGGTCACTATGACAGATATAATAATAACAAATTTTCTTCCTTTCTCCTTTATTTTTATATCCTTTCTTTTGTTTTTTTATCTTAATAAATACTTTTGAAAGATTGCAAGAATTACTAAAATGTGACAGAGACACGAAGTGAGCACATGTTGTTGAAAAAATGGCACTGGTAGACTTGCTCAACGCAGATTTCTATAAACTTTCAGTTTGTAAAAGACATACCATCTCCAAACACAAGAAAGTGAAGCGCAGTAAAACGAGGTATGCCTGTTACAGCTATTTGGGAAAAGAAATGATGGATATGACCTGGTATTCTGAGAACCATTAGGCTGATAGATATAGGGTCCTGCATTCTCATATCAGGTTCTACTCTGTGACTCACCAGGTAAATCTATGGCTGGGTCCTCTTCAAATCTCAAATCATTGAAAGTGGGTTGATACATTATGAAAGAGCTATACTTTGCAACTGAAAATCATCAGAAACTTTCTAAAAGAGATTTCTTCACTAGATAAGACTCCCCATAGCTTCTTGTTTTATATTCCTAGTTATGGATATTATGACTGTGTGTAAACTCATTTTGTTTTCTCTGAGTCTGTGTATTATATAAATATTAAAAAGAGCAACGGTCATAATTCCATTGTCAGTTACTGTGATGTCATCCCTCCCAAATATGGGGGTTATCTGGGGCACAGAAGTCAGAGGTGGATGAGATTAAAGCGAGGTTCCCTCTGGAAATATTCTAATGTAACCATCCAGCCTCCTTCCTCTCCCCTCCCCTCCAGAAGGCTCATGATTTTAAAACGCCCAAATCCAATAATAGATATCACTTACTGTCGGGGATGCACATACCAGAGGAAGTGCTGGGGATAAAGGAAATCTGTGAATCAGAGAAAGATGTTGGTATGCAAGATTGAAGATAGGCCAGCTGGCCCACTGCTTCAGCTGGTTTCCAGAGGCCAGGAAGAAATTAGTCTCACAGTTCAGTTGAAAGAACACCTGGCCGTTCACCCAGGGGCACAAATTCACTGTTGAACAGGGTTATCTTTGTTTCCATACCAAACACACCTAGGAATTAAGTTATTTAAAATCCTGTGACTCTCATTGTCCTAAATTGCTCGCCTACATGAAATCAGGAGGTAGAGAAGGGTGGAGAGGAACTGGAGGTAAAAACATTGATGTCAATAGGACTGATTTTTTTTTTTAACAGGACTGATTTTAAAGGCTAGAATGGTCTTCTCCTGACTATTACAACTAGGTTTGAGGGTGCCATATTGATTTCCCATATACATTTTATTGAAGATATGAAGAGTTAGGATGGGAGAAATTGCATTTTTTGTTTGTTTGTTTGTTTGGCTGGTTGGTTTTTGAGGCAGAGTCTTGCTCTGTCACCCAGGCTGGAGGGTAGTGGTGCAATCTTGGCTCACTACAGTCTCCAACTCCTGGGCTTAAGGGATCATCCCATCGCCTGAGTAGCTGGGATTATAGGCATGAACCACCACACTCAGTTAATTTTTTGACCTTGCAGAGATGAGGTCTTGCTATGTTGCCCCGGGGGGTCTTGAACTCCTGGCCTCCAGTGATCCTCCTGCCTTGGCCTCCCAAAGTGCTGGGATTACAGTCGTGAGCCATGGCGCCCAGCTGAGAATTGTATTAAAGTGCAAGAACTGGAACCTTAGCAACAACTAAAAGGACCTATTAGAGCTACTGAGGCTTCATGGGATGGCTACATTAGCTCAATGTTCCTCTGTCTTTTGGGGTATGCACAAAGGTCACTACAACAGTCAAAAATAGACTCCAGTTCCTCATTGCTACGTAAGTTTATGAGTATGGGAAACATCACTTTACAGCTGAATCTTCAACCCCGACACTTATTTCTCTTACTCTGAAGGGGGGTTAGGTTGAGTTTTGCCACAAAGCACTGAGGAGTGTGGTTGGGTTGGCTGAGTCACAGAGGGAGTTACATGACAGGAGAGGAGATGACTTGCTGAATTCAAAGCAGAAAAGCCAGATGCATATCTTGGACGTAGGTGGGACAGGGTAGTAGTGGTGGAGCCGGCAAGTTGTGAGGCAGAATGTGCTGGCAACTACTATTGGCACAAGACTTGGTGGGAAGCCTGGCGGACAGAGGCTGGAACGCACCCCGGGAACCGGGCTCTTGGGAGATATCATCTGGGAACCAGTATCAGGCACTGATCTCTGGAAAAACCCAAACCTGCTGATTTCGATGCTCATTTGTCCTTCTTTCCAGTAAATTCTCACTCCCTTTTCTTGATCCGTTTATGGGCATCCACCATTGTTTTCTGCTCCTATCTCTCAGTTTGCCAAGACTTGCAATATGAGTTTTGTTGCTTTTGAATTCAGGTATAGTTTTACACATTTTAAGAGTAGTTTGATGAACCGAAATTAAGTTTTTAAAATTTGGATTATCATTTTAAACTTGCAGAGAAGTTGTAATAATAATACTCCAAACCACTCATATACCCTTTATCCAAATTCATCTATTATTACATTTCCTGAAGTATTTTTTCCCTTGGGCCATTCACTACTAGGTTAAAACACCACAGTTTACAGCAGCAAAAAAAGGGGTCTGTCGCATTCCATGGCATTTACTTAACTCCCACCATGTAACAACCCAGTGCTTGGTTCTATGCCGAGTTCAGGATGACAGTTCCTTTCCTCAAAGAGTTTGCAATCCCACCGTTAGGTACCATCCAGTTGGCCACTGCCACACTCAAGTTGCTAGACTTTGTTTTGTTTTGGGGACAGGGTCTCGCTTTGTCGCCCACGCTGGAGTGCAAAGGCATGATCATAGCTCAATGCAACCTCGAACTCCTGAGACCAAATAATCCTCCTACCTTAGCCTCCCAAGCAGCTGAGACTACAGGCACATGCCACCACATCCAGCTAATTTATTATTATTATTATTATTATTATTATTATTTGTGGAGACAGGGTCTCACTTTGTTACCCAGGCTGGTCTCAAATAGACTTCTTGAAAATAAAGTCTGAGCTTTGGAAGATACCTGTGTGGATGCTGGAGTGGGGAAGAAATTACAAGAAACTGTAGTTCCGAACAAGAGCAATAATTTGGCAAGCCAGCCTTTCCCCAAATGGGTCAAACAATATCAGTAACTTGGCACATTAAAATGCATTAAGTGGGGAATGCAGGGGGAAGGTATTTCTTGGTCAAATACATTTTGGAAATTTTATTTAGACAATGTTTATCACCTGCAGTTTTCATTACAGTATGACACTGGTTTAGCTCACAGAAGTAGAGTTCCACTGAAGAGCCTTTGGAAGTATAAAGGAAGCTTATACACTTAAAGAAAAAAAAAAAAAAAAACAGAAAAAAAATTGTGAGGTAACATACAAAATATCACAGCCCGAGTCCATAAGTACTGAGTAGAGACATCACATAAAAGGAGATGATAAATCAGATAAAAAGCAGGAAACTCACATTGAAGAAGTATAGGAGTATTTCTGTGATATTGTCGGTGGGTTCATTAGTTTTCAACAGTATCACTATTCCTACTCAGAAACTGAGATTGGCCCTCAAATACTCACTGGATCAGGTCTAGACTTATCAAAGGTAATGGAAGGAGTTGGAACCTACATTTATGGAATATCTATTAAGTGCTAGGTGCTTCTTAATTGTCAACAACTTGTAAAGGAGCAGGTGGTTTCTTCAGATTGTCTGCCTGATTTTCGGGCATATCCTTAGCACCAGCACAGGGGTGGACACACAGTGGGGACTCAGTGGCTGTTTCTGGAATGACAATGAATCCCTGTTTCACAGTGTGACAATAAAGTAATCAGATAAATTTCCATAGCTGAGTTTCATTGTTAGTCCAAAGAGGTCATTCACTGGTGGCCAGTAGCCTGGACACAGTGTTTTATTTGGCTTGCAGAGTATTTTAAAATAAAGCAACCACCTTTACAAGTTGAGAGATTTTTGACCAAGTCCAGATTTCAAGCTTCTTTGGCAATATCAGAAGCTCTGGCAACACAGGACCAGCATTCCCTTAAGGTCACAATCAATGGGGAGTAGAGTGATGGCTGTCTGCCACTGTCCCTACCACTTTCTTTTATCTCCACACCACTGGGGCCATGTCTCTGTTGCCAGTGATCCCTGTTTTGGTATGCATGGGCACTGCAGGCACTGGAGCTTGTGACTTCTGATCTATTAATAACAGTAACTAATGATAGCAATAATTCTACATATCTTTATATCTATTAATTCATAAGCCCACCTTATGAGGTGGGTACCCTTATATTTCCATTTTACAAAAGAGCCAAACAGGGAAAGGGCAAACAACTTGCTCCAGGTCTCAGATCTAGTAAGTGGCAGAGTGGGTTCTGAACTCAGAACACCTGGCTCCAGAGTCCTGCTCTTCACCACTGTCTCTATTACACGACCATTCTTCTTTTTTGTTTGTTTTTTCTTTTTTTTTTTATTATACTTTAAGTTTTAGGGTACATATGCACAACGTGCAGGTTTGTTACATATGTATACATGTGCCATGTTGGTGTGCTGCACCCATTAACTCGTCATTTACATTAGATTATACAACCATTCTTTTTTACTCTGAATTGTTTTCAAATTTTTCATGTTATGTACACCTCGTATCCCCCAAAACCATATTGGCCTTAATAGTATGAAATGCATCCTATTTCCTTTGTATTTCACTAAGCAAATTATTTTTAAAATATCTTTTTATTTCATTGATCAGGGTGATCTGTGTAAGGAGATACATTTCACAATTCCCCTAACCTCCATCAGGAAACCAGCCAAAGTCTGGCTCACCCAAAAGCAAGCCCGATGTTGACCAAAGCTGCCACAGGCTGGCAGCCCCACACAGTTGAGAATGAAGGTCTGCCTTTGCATTTTTCACAGTGACAAACACCACGGGCTTGCTTTACACATACTCCAGGCTGATGACTGGAATACACACGTATTAAGTTTCATCAGTCGCGCACTTGGTTCAGTGTGGGTTTACCCAAACAGCTGGCTTGGAGCCTATCCTTTCACTTAAATTAGTTCTAGTTCTCTGCAGTTTTGATTTACTGAGAAAGCTCTCTCTTTATCTACTAGTGGCATAAGAGTTTTGTCTAGGCAGAAACTGTGGTTGGTGCACTTGGGCCAGTTGGGTCATTCAGCATTTCCATGTGGGATAATGACTAGAGAAAGGGATTTTAATTCTCAATTAGTCCATATCAGCAAAGGAAAGGTATTTCCCATTATTTCTTTACTGTGGGTTCTGATTCATAAATATCTTAAGGAAAACACATTTTACATTACTGAGTCTTTGATTTCCCAGGGAAACTAATAAATAATCAACAAAAATATGATTAAAGACTGCTTGAACTACCATCCGAAAAGGAACTCTAGCCAGCAAAGAATCTTTCTGATCCAAATCTTTTTATTCCTAGAAACAGAATTCTTACTTAGCCTTTCAAAAGCCTGATGAAGGCTTCAGCTAAGTTTTGACATAAGATTTTCATATTCAAAATATCTGTTGAAGTAAGGGGAGAAGGGAGATGATCTTGAAACTGCATTAGTCTGAAATAGGGCTTAGTAAGCTAGAAAGGGAAATTACTTCTCTGTAATTGGAATTTTCTCCTAAAAAATCCCTTTGAAATCATGTTCAGCTACTTTCCCGTCATATGTCCCAGAAAAGCTAACTTTAACCCTTTCTGGAACTGCTCATCATAAAAGTTATTTCATATTTATCAACTGCTCTGGGAGGAAATTCTTGAACAATAATCTGTGTCATCAAATAATAATGAATTAGTAGTTCATAAGAGTCCTAGATACAGTAAAAAAAAAAAAAAAAATTCTAGGATACTTCTTCCCACCAACACACTGATGCTTACCTTTATATATTACATTAATCTTGGCCAAAAAGTCCTAAGGCAGTTGCCAGAAAACTCTCCAATCTGGGTTCCTTTGCCTTTGAAATGATAAAAACAATTCCGCTCCAGCCCACTTGTTAACCTTAGACTGTGGCTTCTTTGAAGGCAAGGATTATGTTTGATCCTTTTTGTATCTTTAATGACAGTATATAGTAGTTGTTTGATAAATACTTCATGAATCATGAATGAATGAATGAAAGCTAGCTGGGTAAGCTTGGCATGCTACTTAACTTCTATTCTTCTCAGGTTTTCTCATCTGTAAAATGGTAATCATATCTTCACCAAAGAACTCTCGTGAGGTTTAAATGAGATGAGAAGTAATACGTATTACATGTATTTGGGACACAGCTATGTTATATAGCCATTAATATACTAGGATAAGTAATAATATAACAATTGTACATACACTGTGTGTACACATACATATATGTATATTACATATTTTAAAAATATATTTATATATTATATATTTATTTCATATTTTAAAAAAATTTATATATATATAAAATAAAGTCTGCTGGCCTTCATAGGACTTGGCTTAATATTTTTATTTTATAAAATAAAAATATATTAATTTGATAAAATAAAATAAAATAAAAATATTAAGCCAAGTCCTATAAAGGCCACTAGAAAAATGGGATAGAAAAAGGTTCCCCTTCCTTTAACATCTATCTTAGCTATGAAGACAAGAAACCTGGTGCTGCCTAGAGATATCCCATAATGCTAAGGCACTCCAATGAATTTCTTTCTTTTTTTTTTTTTTGCGACGGAGTCTCACTCTGTGGTCCAGGCTGGAGCGCTGTGGCGCGACCTCGGCTCACTGCGAGCTCTGCCTCCCAGGTTCACACCATTCTCCTGCCTCAGCCTCCTGAGTAGCTGTGACTACAGGCGCCTGCCACCACGCCTGGCTAATTTTTTTGTATTTTTAGTAGAGATGGGGTTTCACTGTATTAGCCAGGATGGTCTTGATCGCCTCACCTCATGATCCGCTCGCCTCGGCCTCCCAAAGTGCTGGGATTACAGGCGTGAGCCACTGTGCCCGGCCACTCCAGTGAATTTCTACTTCATCAAGCTACATAGCTTCATCCTATTAGAGTTGGTGCCTGATATCAAAACCAAGAAAGAGGCCCTTTGGCCTATGGGAAAATTCTCATATGTATGTGTGACATGTCCCATTTTTGAATCTGTCTTCTCTTTTTACTGATGTAAACTCATTAAATGGCATGTGGTCCCTAGCACGGGCACTTCATAATTACTTGACAGCTATGCTCTAGTTCCACGGAATAGCTTAGTTCATAATAATGGTGAGCAAACATCAAATGCGATTTGAAAGATATTTTTATCCACTGACTAATCCAACATAGGATATTCTGCTACTTTACTTGCTAAATTTAAAAAAAAACATTTATTTATTTATTTATTTATTTATTTATTTATTTATTTGCAGGGTCTTGCTCTGTTGCCCAGGCTGCAGTGCAGTGAGTCCCTTCATAACTCACTGTAGTCTGGAACTCCCAGGCCCAAGTGATCCTCCCGCCTCAGCCTCTCAAGTAGCTGGGATTACAGGCGGATGCCACCATGCTCAACTTGCTTGCTAAATTCATAATACAGTATTTTCCCTAAAGATGTATCATGCTAAGTAAAAATCATAAAACATTTTCTAAGCTGATTTCTTAATTATTTTTAAAAGTTGTAATACAATAATAATTATGTATTATCCAGAATTGAAAGTAAAGTCAGTTTGGGTACAAATCCTTTTGTGTTGCAACAAAACCTCTGGAAGAAAGTCATTGAAAAACATGAAGTGTCATACAAATATAAGGTAGTATACATTAGTCATATAAGATAATCTTATTTTGCCCTATCAAAAATTGAGGGACTAAAAGGACAGAGAGTTCTGTTCTCTGTTTCAGAGTAATATAATGTTCCCACAAAAATTATATTTGTTCTTAGGAAGTAACAACATTAAACATGGCAACCACTAAAGAGATGTCTCATCATCTTTTTTTAAAAAAGACTATAAAATGTAAAACAACTTAAAATCTTTTTTTAATAGCAAGGCTGTCAACCACAGGTTAAATAAGAGTTGAGATGACATACAGCCCTTCTTTTTAAAACCTGAACTATTTCTATGATATTTCCTAGGACAAGATTGCTATAGAAAATTCTATATGGGGAGGTTGGGCACAATGGCTCTTGTCTGTAATCCCAGAGCTTTTGGAGGCCAAGGCTGGAGGATCACTTGAGGCCAGAAGTTTGAGACTGGCTTGGGCAACATAGCAAGACCCTGTCTCTATAAAAGAACAGATTTTAAAAAAGGAAAGTTCTATATGGAGATGTAGCCTAGGGAAATGTAATACCAGAAAAATCAACATAAACCTCATCTTTCTACATGTGCTTAAAGGATAATCAAATATAAGTGGGTGACAATAATGACAAGTAATGTAAACAAATTAAATTACTTTTTAAAATATAATAACAGATGTTGGCTAGATCCTTTCTTCCTCCCATAGTTGTATATGTAGGATCTCATGATCCCATTTGGGGCTCATACCAACAGCTCCTGGAGGAGGCCTTCTCTCTCACAAATTTCTGCCCCTTGGCATCAGTACTAGGCCATGAACTCCTGAGGGCAGCCAGTCCCAAGCCCCAGAGTCCCTCCTGCCATCCAGAGTTGATAAAAGGCAGGAAAGGATACCGTTATCTCTTTAGTTCTTCCCAGAATTCCATAAGGGGTCACTGCTGGGGATCTTGGGTTGGTATTTCTGGGAAAAGGGAAACATCTATTTCATAGTCTTTCTCTTTCCCCAAGGACCCAGTACAAGGCTGCATGCAGAATGGTAGGAAAGCTGGCTTCCCACACCAGAGCCCCTCAGGGGAGGATGCACCAAGGTGAGCCCACCTGCCCCCCAGGGAAAGTCAACAAAAGCCTGTGCTTTTTAGGGTAATTCTATATTTAACTTTTAAAAAGGGTCTTCTACACTATTTTCCAGAGTGGCTGCACCATTTTACATCCTCATACATACATCCTAGTAATGTATGAGGGCTCCAATTTTTCCCTATCCTTATCAACACCTGTTTTTATCTGTCTTTTGTAGATACAAGTTTTTACGAGAACACTTAATAAAATTTTAAGTATCACTGCTTTAAAAAATAATTGTAAAAGGCCATCGCTGCTTATTAAAAGCTTTGAAGATCTGCAGTGATTCTGGAATTCTAAAGGGTAATGTGACATCAAGAAGTAGAGATCTCTTTCCATGAAACTGTCCCTAAGTGGCAACACCTGTGCTGCTTTCCTCACAGGTTTCTCCACTTCTCTAGAAGGTCTGGCAGGTGCTAGGAAGGTAACCTGCAAACACTTCCCAACACTTCTGAGATGAACAGAAAGTGGAGTTACTTTGTACAATAAGCCAAGCATGAAAGTATCAGGTGCCCAGGAGGAGGCTCTCTAAAATCCAATTTGGCATCTTGATAGCTGAGTCATTTGAGTTTATAAATGACAGTAAAGTGTGTATTGTGGCCAGGCACAGTGGCTCATGCCTGTAATCCCAGCACTTCAGGAGGCTGAGGTGGGAGGATCACTTGAGCCTGAGCTCAGGAGTTCAAGACCAGCCTGGGCAACATGGTGAGACCAAGTCTCTACCTCTAAGTGGAAAATAAGAATAAGGAGGCTAAAGTGGAACATATATCGTTGCTGAAAACTTGATAAATATGCATTTAGCTTTATAACAGATAAAAGGACTGCTGGACACTGTCAATGTCTTCTCCCAAATCTTTGCCCAACCAATTGCCTTTAGGTGGTAAAAGCATGCATTCAAGTAGAAAGTTGCTGTACCTTTCCTCGGGTGTTTGAAACAAAATGTGACCAATCATCGGGCCCAAAGGAAGCCCCTTCTGGGACCTATAAACAATCTGAATGAGAGGCTGGTGGCTTGCACGTTTTCTGAGAGTACAACCTGTTGATCACAAACTAATCACCCAGGTCCCAAGGGATGGTGGGATGCATGGAGTCTTGTGAGGCTGTTCAGGAGCCTTAGAAATAGATTGGACTAATAGGCTGTCCCATTTCCAACTCCATTCTGACCATTTCAGAGACCAACTAGAAGAGGAAAAACACAAAATCCAGTGAATTTTATAGATGAGCTCTATCCTATGCTTGGAGAGTAGGGGAAAGGGGAGGGGGTATCCGGTTCTAAAATCATTAGGGAAAGCAACAGTTAGGAAGAATCAAAATTATACTCAAAAACCACTTAAATTGAACACAAATATTTATCTGTCACTTTGTAACCCACTATGTCACTTTCAGTAAGTCCAATACAGGTAGGTTTTCTTCCATCATTAGAATAGATGCTTCTTAGGTTAAGCACCAAAGGAAGTAGTTTCCTTCTGTTTAGGGGCCTCATGTTGTACAGAAAAGAAAAATCCAAAACCAACATATTCATGGTATGGAATCATACTCAGAACAGGAAGATACCACCCTCTGAGAGGCATGCACAGACTTCCTGACCCCATTTCACACCTACTCCAAGGCAGGTGCTCACGGAATAGAATGGCAGGGAAAAAACTATTTAAATTGTGGTTGCTATTCCTCCCTTGCACTCTCTCTCATTTAATATAAGCTAGTTAAAAATACGTATAATGCAATTCACTGTAATCAGTTTCAGAAACCCAAAGTTTGGCCAACAGTCATCTTTGCTGTAAGACCACAAAGGAGGAGACTCAACTGATAAAGAGACTTAAGATCCCAGAATTCAGTAATTAAATTCATAAGACTAGAAAAGGTCTTGGAATAGCCAAACTCCGAAGTGAAAAGCTCTTTAGAGCTCATCTAGTTTAAACCCCTCATTTTATAGCTGTGGAAAATGGGGTCCAGAGAAATAAGGTAACATATCCAAGATCACACAGCTGATGAGTGGCAGGTCCCAGCTCAGAAAACAGACTCTCTGACTTCTATTTTACATTCTTAGAAATTCTGATAAATCAAAGGAATACCTTAAATGTAAAAGTATGCCCAATTGTTCCAACTTCACTATTCATCACACATTATACCAATTAAAATGCAATATATGGGTGATTATTACCGTGCTTTAATCATATTGTGTTGTCTAAGACATACCGATGGACATGTATTTTGGAAAATCAAATAAAACCACAGGGTTGGTTGTCACTGGCTCTATTTCTTTAATTTACATAGTCTCAACTTGCCTTTGGAGAATTTACAGACTAAAGCAAAACTGTCCCTAGAGACACTGTGGAAACAGTTCTTACAACAGAGTTACTCTCTTTGTTGCTGCAGTCACTTATAATCAGAGAAATCAAAATGTTAGTATGATTCCACAGAATTACATGGCAACTTCGGTTGGACCAGAATGTCCCCCGCTTAGCAGTCCTAGGAATCACCATTAGCTGAGAAAACTATCCAGAATCCAGAATCTGACTTGAGCCCAAACGCCAAGAAGATTTTCCCCCTCATAAATATATCTGTTCTCCATTCTCTATTTCAACTCTCCTGTTTTTCTTTGAAATGTGAGTATGACTTCTGTGCTGTTGACTGTGGAATCTACTTGCTTGTTTGCTTTCTCCTATGTTTTTCTTCATGCAATAACTTGAAATGTCAACATGAAGTGACAAGTAAATCCTCAGTCAAAATAAGTTTGCAACCAAACAAGAGAAAGAAAAGAAAAGCCATATAAAAAATCAGCTGTAGAGGCAACTGAATGGTGGCCAAACCCATGGCCAAAGCTCTAATAGAGTATAAACATTTCTCATCATTCGAGATCATTCTTGTTCTCTTATTTAGCAGGCTGCATGCTGGATCCTTTCCTCTGGAACTCACCATTTACCCTGATTTTATGTCTACTGCAACAAGTAGGCAACGGAAGATCACTGCTCACTGTCTGCATATAGACTCTGGCCTCGTTTCTCAAAGCCAGAGGCACCTACACAAAGAATGTCTGTCAATCCAGAGTGGCGAAAAACCAACTGTGCTGGTTTTTAACATTTCCCTGTGGGAATGAAACCTAGCAAATTAATGATATCCTCTGCAATGGAGTATGGAGAAAATCCACTTTTCCATTCTTACTTGCCACAGAGCTTGGGAGAATCCAACCAATTAATGGTACAACCTCTATTAGAGGTGAAATGAAGGTCAGTGAAGTTATAAATATAAAAGGAGACAATGCCTACAGGCCAGCATCCATCTGCTTCCATGGGGTCTTTAATAACAGTTCAGGGACTACCAAGCAAAAAATGTGGAGTACCACATTCCGAAACACCCACCATTTTAAGTAGCTTCCTGATTTTCACTATAAATTCTACTCTTTTCTTTCTTGATTTGGTTGTGTCAGCCCTATGACAGCTTGTCTCCACAGGACCTAAGCTAGGAGAGATGAGTTACAAACCCAAATCCCAGTGTTTGTTAAGGGGATTTATGCATTAGGTTCTCTGAAACTTTACCCGGAAAGTCTTCCCTGTTCCTCTGCTGGGTTTCCGGAAGACAGAAATCCCCTCTACGGATCTCCTTTTGACTCAGTGTTGGATACCAGCACATATAAATCCTGCCTAATGACTTCTGCCTGTGGCTGACAGGTTTTGGTCTTGGGTAAAAGCCGGGTTCTCAAAAGCTGCTTTTTGTTTATTTCCAAAGAGGATTTATTGCATGACTTCTTCAGTAAGCATCAGCATTCCCCATGATGGCTGTCAACACCCTTCACTTACTTGGGTGCTCCACATGGAGGGATCTAATTCATGCTGTCAGACCTGGGACCCTAAACATTCCAACATTTAGAATTTAAAATCACACTGGGTAAAAATCTAAGGCTCTGTTATGGAAGTTTCCTGTTTTGGAGGGAAAGGGTTACTTTCTTAACATAATCCACTCTTGAGATACAATCCTCTTGGTTTTCCTTTTATAATTTGTACAACTCAGGAGAAAGAAGTTACATACATGGGGACTATGCCTTATTCCTGGTCATAAGAATTGGTTCAAGGATGGACATATAATTCAATCAGACTAATAATAAGAAGGTGGGGCTTCTGAGAAACAAGGTGTTTCCTCTTCATACGAGTTGCAGTGTGAGGGCAGATATGATGTCTATGGAGCTACGACCATCCTGCAACCAGAAGAAAAGAGGCTAAAGTTTCCAGGAGCCATGAGGAACATAAGAATGGAGCCAACTGAGAGAGCTCGTGAGCAGTGAGATGGATCTTGGTGACATAGTTGATACTTGGATCAAGCTATGCCTGAAGCTAGTTAAACATGTACTTTTCAATTACACCAACCAACAAACTCTTTTTATGTCAGTCAATTTAAGTTGGGTTTTCTGTTTCTTATAAATAGAAGAACACTGAGGGATACCTAGATTCACTAAGTAGATGCTGGCTTATAGGCTAAGTCTCTGATAGAGAGGTCTACCTTCTGCAACACAGACACATGGTACTGTAAAAATTGTGCCATCTTGAAGATGACAAGCAGACTCTAGCAGAAGTCCTTTAATAGCTGATCCCTTTTGTAACCTCAAGCACCTTGCTTACTTTGTCAATCATTCTCCTCTGTTGCTGTGTCTTCAACTGGTTTTTGATTGCTTTTCCTCACTACTGCTTTTTGCCCTTGGCAAATAAATACACATGATCTTGACTCTCCCTTCTTGTGAAATGTCTCCCTTTCCCCATGCTCTGCTCTGATGCCACCCTAGAAGCATACTTCCCTTCTCAGTCAAATTTTCTGAAGGAGCGGTCTGCATCAAGTCTTTCCAATGCCTCAGTTCAGCAGATGGTTACATAAAAGAGGGGCCTGTGGACAAATCTATCCTAGGAAGTTCGCTAGACAGTGGCCCCATCTTGTACAGTAACAATCAACATGGGAATATTAAGGGTTCTGGGAATTCTCACAATAATGAACACTATTCAATTTTCTATTATTTCCCAAATGTATTTGACTGTGGAAGTCATCTCCTGCTTGTATTATGCTTAAAATCAGAACGATGGTTCATATTCATTGCCTTCCTTTCTCCCCTCTCATTTATTCACTCACAAATTTTTATAAAATATTTTTTAAATAACAATAAGTATAGAGAATAACATAACAGACACATTTGTAGCCACCAGCAGCTTTTTCCTAAAAAAAAATCCAAATCAAATATGGCAAAAATATTAAGATGGACAGTTTTTGAATGTTCTATTTCTCTCATACCTCTCTGCCTTATATCACGTCCCCTCTGTTTTGTATACTGCCCTACCTCGCCACCCCTTCTTTTCTTGTCTTTCTTGGTCTGGCAAAATCCTATCCCTTCTTCAAGATTTGACTTAGCTATTATTTATGCCAGGAAACATTTCCTGATTTCTCCTATTCCCCAGCCTATCCAGGTTTTGTGGTCCTGATCTGATCTCTGATAGTACCCTGAACATACCTGATATGGTTTGGCTGTGTCCCCACCCAAATCTCATCTCGAATTGTGGTTCCCCAAATCCCTATATGTTGTGGGAGGGACTCAGTGGTAGACAATTGAATCATGGGGGCAGTTACCCCCATGCTGGTAGTGATTGAGTTCTTATGAGATCTGATGGTTTCTCTTTCTTTTCTTTTTTCTTTTCTTTCTTTTTCTTTCTTTCTTTCTTTCTTTCTTTCTTTCTTCTTTCTTTCCTTTCTCTTTCTTTCTTTCTCTTTCTTTTCCTTTCTTTCTCTTTCTCCTTCCTTCCTTCCTTCCTTCCTTCCTTCTCTCTCCCTCTCTTCCTTCTTTCTTTTCTTTTTTTTTTTAGATGGAGTCTTGCTCCACTCCATTGCCTGGAGTGCAATGGCATGATCTCGACTCACTACAACCTCTGTCTCCTGGGTTCAAGCGATTCTCTTGCCTCAGCCTTCTGAACAGCTGATGACAGGCATCCGCCACCACGCCAGGCTAATTTTTTTTGTATTTTTAGTAGAGACGGGGTTTCAACATGTTGGCTAGGCTGGTCTTGAACTCCTGACCTCAGGTGATCTGCCTGCCTTGGCCTCCCAAAGTGCTGAGATTACAGGTGTGAGCCACCGTGTCCGGCCTGAGATCTGACGGTTTTATAAGGGGCTTTTCCCCCTTTTGCTCGACACTTCTTGCTGCCACCATGTGAAGAAGGATGTGTTTGCTTCTCCTTCTGCCATGACTGTCAGTTTCCTGAGGCCTCCCCAGCCCTGTGGAACTGTGAGTCAATTAAACCTCTTTCCTTTGTAAATTACCCAGTCTCAGGTGTATTAGCAGCATAAGAGCTAATCCAATACCCATATCAAAAGAGAGTGATCCTCATACTCTCAGGTAATTGTTTACTCACTAGTCTCCCTTACTAGGCTCCAAGTTCCTTAAGGATAGAAACTGCGTTTTATTTCTGCATCCTCAGAATCCTGCATAGTGCTAAGAATATCCAAGATTAAAATGTAATGTTTCTTGAATGGTGAATGCTCCAGGGTTACTCAGTGGGTCTTCCCTACACCTAATAGAAGAATAGAGGTCAGTCACCAAATTTCTGAAATATGATGTTGTCAGGACTTCCATATAGTTTATCCAGTTACCACCTTTCCTCTTAGGATGCTGTCTCCACTTTTATTTTTCCTTCTAAAAGTAACTGAATCAGTTAGGATGTGTCCTTTTTCAAGCAGCAAAAAACCAACCATCAGAAGCTGAAACCATCAGGATGCGTCTTACTGAACCAGAAGTCTGGAAATGGGAGGTTTCAAGGTTGGTCACTGTGGACCCAGGCTCTTTCTATCCTGCTTCACCAACATCAATGTGATCACTTTTGTCCTCCTACCTGTCACCTCGTGGTGGCTGCTAAAGCCCCAGCATCATGTCTTGTCACTGTGTGCAAAGGCAGGAAGCCTCTGAAAGGGCAGAGAATCAGGCTCTTTTGGCAAACATGAGGCTCTGTCTTTTTACCAAGAAGAAATCCTTCCCAGAATTCCCCTAGTGGACTTGGCCTTGTGTCTCACAGGTCAGAACTTGTCACACAGCCCCTGACTCACAAGGGAACCTGGGAAAATGAGCATCCAGCAAAGGGGAACAGGAATTCAATGACTGGCTTAACCCAACCATGATTTACCATCTCAGGCTGGCAGAGGGACCCATCTTCCCCCAAATCAAGAGACCTCTATGCACCAGTTAGATAAAATTTGGATTCTCTCATCGGGGTGAAGGAGGTGGAGTAGGAACTGTGTTTCACATTCACGGTCATCTCTGGAAGTTTTCCTCTTAATTGTTCCATGGCATCATGTTTTATTTTAGTAAAGTTCAGGCCACAGATAGCAGACAAAGCATGCCGGCCAGCATAACACTGGTGTGGCTGCCAGGGTACCTGGCTGTGAAACCAAAATATCAAGTTTCTAGCCCCGGGTTTCTCACTAGCCAGCCATGGGTTTCTGGTGAGCTCCCCATGGTGTCTGGGTTTAATGTTCATTAGCTCTCACATGAGGCTTCCTCAGTGGTATCGTGTGGGCTGACGAATGACTTTCAAAATGGCCAAAAAGCTTTCCCTCACTTAACTGCTTATGTTAGGCATCTGTTGGTATTTTTTAAGGGAAGAAAACATTCATTCATTGGCTAGTTACCATGCATCTCCCTGGTGGCAGTTGGGGACATAAAGCCAGTTAAGACAACTTCTGTCCTCAACGGGCTCACTGTTTGGTGAACCAGACAATCATATACACAAATCGCTAAGTTTAACATGATAACTCCAATGCTGAAGATCTGGAGACAGTGCCATGGTCTGGGGTGTGGGCAATTCACTGGGAAGCAGAAGGATTCCAACAGGGCCACTGCATACAGCAGTACAGGCTGTTTTCCACATGCTGCATGGGTATATGAGGAAGCCCTGGATACAGAGTCAAAAAGACCTTTTAAGAGGAGGCCGAGACAGGCGGATCACTTGAGGTCAGGAGTTCGAGACCAGCCTGGCCAACATGGTGAAACCCATCTCTACCAAAAAATACAAAAATTAGCTGGGCATGGTAGTGTGCGCCTGTAATCCTAGCTACTGGGGAGGCTGAGGCACGAGAATCGTTTGAACCTGGGAGGCAGAAATTGCTGTGAGCAGAGATCGCGCCACTGTACTGCAGTCTAGACAACAGAGCGAGACCTTGTCTCAAAAAAAAAAGAAAGAAAGAAAAAAAAGGAGGAAAACACTTGAGTTGACAGAAAGGAAGGGTACAATTTTGGAGACTAAGACATGGTAAAGAAGAAATCCCTGAGGCCAGGCCTGGTGGCTCACACCTGTCATCCCAGCGCGCTGGGAGGCCGAGGCAGAAGGATGGCTTGAGGCTAGGAATTCGAGACCAGCCTGGGCAATATAGTGAAACCCTGTCTCTACAAAAAATAATTTAAAAATTGGCCTGTCATGGTGGCGCGTTCCTGTATCCCAGCTACTTGGGAGGATGAGGTGGGAGGATCACTAGAGCTCAGGGGTTGGAGGCTACAGTGAGCTATGAGCGAGCTATGGTGGTGCCAATGTACTCCAGCCCGGGGCAACAGAGTGAGACTCTATCCCTTAAAAACATTAAATAATAAAAAGAAAGAATCCATGGATTCTTTCTTTTCAGCAAAGGAATGGAGTTCAGCAGAGGAATGGAGACTGAAAAGTACAGTGCATAAAGTTTAAGAGATGCAGATGCAGAATGTTCTGGAGCAGACATACCATTGAAAGAAAGGGAGTGGGAGGGGGCTGTTCATAGAGGAAACAGTAAGAGGAGGCCGAAACGCATGTAAGGACTTTTAAAACCTGAACTTTTTCCTGTAGTTGGCAATTGAGAGTCAATGAAAGTTTTAAAGCATTAAAAGGAACTAGTTCCTTTAGAGGTTAGAGAGGCCAATCCCATTTGCAAATTAAATAACTACCAAATTGCAGCACTTGAAAAATTACTATGAACTAGGTTTATAAACACAAAGAGCTTATTATAATGCTAGAGAAATGACTGTCAACTGGGTTTCAAAGTTTTTAAGAAACTATGATAAAATGAATCCCTGTATTTTGTCCTCCCATAAAACTGAACAGGTTAGGGATATATCCCGTAAATCCTACAATTATTTAAAGCACAAAGCGGAGCTTTACTATGTTATCGCTTTTAAATAACACTTCACCAGATTCTGGTTCCTGAAACCACTTTTGGGAAAAATGCTTTCCTAAGTGACATCACCCCATTTTCCAAATAAAATGAAAAACGAAAGGCTCATATTCAGAAGCAGCAGGCTACAAAAGGACTATTGGTAGATCTTAAGAGCTTGCGATGGAACCCCTACTGCCTTGAGAGAAACAAAGAAATAAATTAAAAATATAAAAACCCCCAAATACACACAGTTGAGCTTAAAAGAGGTGGGCTGGTTTTCCCCAAATCCATTAATAATATAAATCACTGTATTTCATATTCACGGTCATCTCTGAAAGTTCCCCTCTTAATTGCTCCATGGCATCATGTTTTATTTTAGTAAAGTTCAGATTTTATTGCCAAAGACTAATGGGCATAGAGTCCCTGAAGAACTTGTTTTAAAACATCGACCAGTCAACCATAAAAGGGATATTAAAACAGCTACAGAGGCTAAATAAGAATTAAAAAGTATGGCCACTTATTTTTAAATTAGAATCCTCTTTCACATTTAGGAATATAATAAAATGTGTCATAAACTTTCTACTTTCGTTCCAAAGTATTGTTGTAAGAACCGACAGTAATACAGACACAATCTTTCTATGGTTAGGCAGTACCCATTAAAATCAAGTGCTGTTTTTAAGCACGACTGAAGACATTTTAAAATTATAAACGATTACAATGTCATAAAAACCTTCCGGCGAGAGAAAGAGACAAGTAGAAACAGGGAAGGATCAAAATGAATAGGGCTGTTAATAAACTTCTACCATCAATGGGTCAAAATTCCCAGGTTAAGCAGGGTCAAGTCTTACTACAGTCCTAGACAGAACTTTTAGTTCAACAGGCGTCTGTAAAATGTGTTCAAACGAGATTTGTCTAAATCACTGTTGAATCTTTTTCTGTCCTTCCTTATGAAGTAGATTCCAGTCTTGAACCTTTTTCATGACCATATAACACCATTCATTTTATTATTAGGCTATGTTCTTGTTTGGTGTCAATGATTAGTGATGTCGCCCCATTTTACAAGTGGGAGAGTAGACAGAGGGGAATAAACCTCCCAGTCTTGCCTCAAGTTCAACATGAGTGGGGAACTCAGGTCCTCAATACTCTAATAATGGGTTACAATCCTTGCCTTCATCTGGTGGGCAAAGAGGAGGGTAGGAATTGTTCATCCGAGAGGGAACAACCGCTGTGATAAGCTGGGCAGGGCGCAATCACACACAGAATATGGAAATGACTTTTCAGGCTTCCTTCTGAAATAGGGCACCAGGCACGAAGAGAAAGATGGCTTTTCCCAACTGAAGTACTATCTGGCCAAATAGGACAGAGACAGGATGCTCAGCAGAAAGGAACCATCTTTTAGGAAACATGATCTCTGAAAAGACCTGAAACAGAGATCTCAGCAGAAATCCAGGTAGGTGCCAAGAAACCCACAAAAACAAAAAAGAGGCAGCGAGCTCAGGAGCGGGGTGGCAAAGAGGCCCATATGCTACTCTCCAATTCTGCAGCACCTTCCGTTCCTCTAAACAGGCTTAAGAAAAAGCATCTTGAACTGGTTTAGATTAGTCCCCACCAGGCACATTTGTAAAGATAAAAAGAACATGGTTGTTTTCCTTCCTCCAAAAGGGGGTTGGGAGGAGAGGGGAGGAGTGTTCAGCCTGGTCTCATGGAGGAGAGAAAACAAGAAGAGTCGAGCATGCTCTTATGCCCACGTTTACAAACAATCCTGCCAGGTTGCTTTGAAACTTCCAACGCTCAAAGTCGTCCTTGTAATCCTTCTTGGTTACAGAGGCAGAGAGAAGCAAGGCAAGGGGGCTGGGTGGAGGCAGAGAGAAGTGTGGTTTTCTTCCCCATCCTACAGTTCCTGGCAGCAACCAGCTTGTGTAAACATTCAGTAGCCCAACTGAACCCTACTTGAGAACAAAACAATTTCAGTTTTAAAGTGTTTGAATGACTTTAGCTAAATCTGAGGATGTGCCTATTGAATCTGGAGGCTGTTCTCTTTCAACTCTGAATGAAGGAAGAATTATGAGACTGGAGTTATTCAATGAGAGCTATCTGTCCTGGCACTCAATCAAAGGGATTAGGATTTGGAAAGAAAAGCCTACAGGTGATCCTCCAGGAGGCATACCAAGCAGTTATCAAAAACATACAAGTTCAAAGCAGCTCAATTTTCATATGTTAAATGTACTTGGATGCAGCCCCAGGCTCCTTTCTAGGTAAAAAATTGTGTTAAAGCTGTTTTGTGCTTGCATACTTAGCAGACAAGGGAATCAAAGCATGGGGTGCAGTGGTGCTGGGTCCACTTCACCCTCGTGTAACACAGTAAATCAACCTTGTTTTCCTGGTGAAACATGATCTGATACTCTGTCCTGGCTTCTCCCGGCCATCATGGCAGAGACTCATTTACCTCATCAACATGAAAAAGCTGTCACAGCACAAACCCCGTGAGGTCAGACACCAGCAAGAGCAGCTTAACAATTAACAGTGCTTATTAATCACGAGGCTTGGGTGTTGTTTTCCCAAGCACCATGATCTGGGTCTAACAGTATATTACCTACTTAATGGCTTCACTTGGACATGCTGAAAACAAGGAAAATAAGGACACATGCTGAGATTTGGGTTACAGAAGAGGGTATGTTTTGGGTGGTCCTCCTACGGCAGTGAGTCATGAAGAAATACAACTTATGTTGCCATGAAAATTCCACAGGGCACACACAAAAGGATACAACTCCCTCTGGGATGCCCAAAATGACTCCAGAAAAAAATGACTGTCTGATTTATAGGAAGAAAGCAAAGGGAGAAAATGAAAACCTATACTCGGTCATTAGAAATGTATGCAAAGCACTGTAATCCCAGCACTTCGGGAAGCTGAGGTGGATGGATCACATGAGGTCCGAAGTTCGGGACCAGCCTGGCCAACATGGTGAAACCCAGTCACTACTAAAAATACGTAAATTAGCCAGGTGTGGTGGCGGGCACCTGAAATGTCAGCTACTTTGGAGGCGGAGGCAGGAGAATTGCTGGAACCCTGGAGGTGGATGTTGCAGTGAGCCGAGATCATACAACTGCACTCCAGCCTGGGCAACAAAGCAAGACTCTGTCTCAAAAATAAAATAAAATAGAATAAAATAAAATAAAATAAAATAAAATAAAATAAAATATAAAATAAAATAAAAAGAAAAAGAAAAGGAAAAAGAAATGTATGCAAAGCATGTAAAAGCATGTGAGACACATCATACATGCTCAGTAAATGGCCATAGAAGGTAAGAGAAGAGACAGTGCCTGCCTCTGCTACATCCAGCCTCTATGGGGGGAAGGTCAAAGTAACAGCACCAGAAGACTTGGCCTGCCGCTCTCTGGTGTGAGGGCAGCAAGGGACCTACAGTTGAAGTCAGAGACTACACCACGGGGCAGGAGCCTGGGTCTCTACTCATCCCTGCCAGGCTTTACTGGCTTTAGGACTCTGGAAAGCTACTCTACCTACTCAAATTTTAGTATCCTCATCTATAAAATGGGGATAAAATCCTACTCATCCAAATGAGTGAGTAGTAGCCAAGAGGCTACTAAGTGGTATTTATTGAATGTATGCTATGTATGCTATAAGGCACTGTGCTATGCATGCTACAGGTATTACCTTAGCTCCAATAACACTATGAGGTCACTATATGTGGCCTTTGAACAGTGTAGGGATTGGGGCACTCGACCCCCTGCAGGCTAAAATTTATGTATAAATTTTGACTCCTCCCAAATTTAACTATTAATAGCTTGCTGTTGACCTTACTGATAATATAAACAGTCAATTAGCATATATTTTGTATATGTACACACACATTCTATACTGTATTCTTACAATAAAGTAAGCTAGAGAAAAGAAAACGTTAAGAAAATCACAAAGAAGAGAAAATGTATTTACTATTCATTAAGTGGAAGTGGATCATCTTAAAGGTCTTCATCCTCATTGTCTCCACTTTGAGTAGGCTGAAGAGGAAGAGGAAGAGGAGCAGGAGGAGGAGGGAGTGGAGGGGTGGGTCTTGCTGTCTCAGAGGTGGCAGAGGCAGAAGAGGTAGAAGGGGAAGCAGGAGAGGCAGGCATACTTGGTGCAACTTTCATTTTGAAAGATCCACGTATAAGTGGACCTGCACAGTGTAAACCTGTGTTGTTCAAGTGTCAGCTGTATTAAGATTATTCCCACCTTATAGATGAGGAGACTGGAGTCTAAACAAGTGACTTGCTGAAAGTAACTCTACCAGTAAGTGGGAGAGCACAGATTGCCACCCAGGACCATCTGAATATAGAGTCCAAGTTCTTGCCGTCTACCTATTCTACCTCCCCAACAACAATGAGTGTTCCCAAATTGGCATTGTCTTTTATGATTAACATTCCTACTATCCTACTGGGTTCGAGACCCCAGTACCTGCCTCCAATGCTCTCCCTCCCAAGCCAAATCCCATTACCTTGCCTTTGCAATGTCATTTTATTTCCTGCTATATGTCGTCTGCCGGTGACCAGGTTGAAGGTTTCCCCATCTCTTGCCTTAACTATCGTAACAGGCCATTTTGTGTTTTCTTTCCTCCAACTCCCTGTTCATTCTATTCCTGAAGCCTGAAACACCACCTGTCTCCTTTGCTTACCACAGTCCTGCACATTCTTTCATGCCCAGGTCAAATGAAGCTTTGCTTGACCTTGACTGTTGCCTGCTCTGGCCTCTCAGAGCACATCAGCCAAGTATCAGCTTAGCATGCATGACATCCTCCTTGGCGGTCTACTTAGCCACACCCCTTTATTTACCAACCCCCCTCACTAACTGAACTGTGAGTACCATGAGCACCATGCCTCATTTCTTTTCATTTTTATGGCACCTAGGTCTCCCAAAAATGGTTTTCTGAATTGGGATAAAAGAGGGAGGGGGCAGAAGCATATTTTAAGATTCTTTCCAGGTCAAAGACATTTGATTCAGATGACAAAACCAATACAAAGAAAAAACAACAAAACCCCTTATAATACTAGGTACTATGAGGTATGATGAGGCATAATGGGTTCAAACCTATGTCTTGGTGCCAGATGGCCAAGGTTAAACCCCCAGCTCTACCATTTACTAGCTATCTTACCTTGAGAAAGATTCTTAACCTCTCTAGACTTCAATTTCTTCACCTATAAAATAGGAGATAACAGTAGTACCTACCTATGAGTCTGCCTTAAGGATCAGATGAGATAATACATGAAGCATTTAGAATACAACTTGGCACATAGCAGGTGCTCAATAAATGGTAGATATGTTATTACATGGGTAGAATATTTCCTTTCCTTGCCATCTAAGAACTACTTAAGACAGATAGGAAAGAGAAACAAGCATTTTAGTCCATGTTCCCTCTTACAGATTAAAAAAACCCTTAAAAGTTGGATGTTGCAAACCCTGCCAGAATTTTTTCTTCATAGCCCAACATAAGGCCCCAACGTAAAAAATAAAGCTGGCTCCTCCTGGCTTCTTATTGTCTTGGCACTGAACAATCAATTTCAAAGTACATTAAGTTATTTAACAGGTCACCAAGTAGCAGAAAGCTAAAAGTTTAACCATATTTACAAGGAAGAATTATATGAAAATATTTTTATTGATGCTATAAAAACCACCATTAAAAATGACTGCACTGAAAAGCTGAACATGTATGAAACAAATGGGCAACTCTTAAAATGTTACCTGGTTCCAGACAGTCCAAATTTTGTGTCTCATTAGCAAGTAAGATAAATGACTTTGTCTGAAATGATGTTTTATAAATCCTATTAACAGGCTATAAGGGAGGCAATGGTTCCCAAAACAGGAGAATTAATTTTCTAGGTTCAATCCCCATTGTACACACAAAAATGTGGGGGTATCAAGGGGGCTTATTGCTTATGCTGTTTTCAGACTAATATACTAATAATACTTTCTAACAATTGCATTTTATACTTTTCAAAGTACCTACATATTCATTATCTCCCTTGAGCCTCACAACATGTCTATGAGGCAAACTGGGCAAATATTACTCTTGGTTTAAAAAAAAAATAACACTGAAGAGTAAAATGGCTTTACCAAAGTCAGTTTAAAGCAGAGCTAGGTTAGAATCTCGGCTGCTTCTTGACTCTTTCCACTATCTGTGGAGTTGGAAGAACCAGTGTTTATGATGGGAGGATGGGTGTATTTCTGTGTACACAAACCCATAGAATGGAGGGAAGCTGTATTGTCATTTTTCTTCTTTTTTCTTTCTTTTTTTTTTTTGAGACAGAGTCTTTCTCTGTGGCCCAGGCTTGAGTGCAGTGGCGCAATCTCGGTTCACTGTAACATCTGCCCCCTAGGTTCAAGCAATTCTCCTGCCTCAGCCTCCCAACCATGCCCAGCTAATTTTTTTGTAGTTTTAGTAGAGATGGGGTTTTGCCACATTGGCTAGGCTGGTCTTGAACTTCTGAACTTAGGTGATCCGCCTGTCTCGGCCTCCCAAAGCGCTGGGATTATAGGCGTGAGCCACCGCGCCTGGCTGTATTGTCATTTTAAACACCGTATCCAGATAAATTATAAGAGGGAACATGGAATAGAATGCTTGTTTTTTAGTTAATATTTTTGTTAATTTTCAAAAAATAGAAGTGATGTACTCTAACCACCACATAAATAATGGCACAGTGCTCTGTATATCTTTTTTTTTTTTTTTTTTTCAGAGCAAGACGTATTCCAGCGACTGGTACAATTTTGTTTTTGCCTTTTCTTGCCAAAAAGAAAATATGGCTTTAATAGAAGTTTACATCTGCGTGGTATTACATGCATGTAAAACAGATGTAACCTAATTACATTTTCATTTAAATTGCTAAATAGCTACTTAAGTAAAAAGCTAAAATAACATACAAACAACAGTTACTATAATAACAAGTGTATTTAGAATTAAATGAAAAGGATCAAAGCTACAGCAGACAGAATTTGAGTTGGTCTTTCAGAAAGACAGAGTGACATAACAACATTACCTTCATTTACTCAGTAATTTAATGTCTCTACAGCTCAGCCTAAAGACACAGCTCAGCTCAGCCTAGACACATGGAAGAAAATCCATAGAGTTTATACAAAGACTCTGGGTTTCATAAAGATTAGACACACTCTACTAGAGATTATATAGCAAAACCCTAAATTGGAAATTAGAATTCCAGGGCAATACAATCAGCTTGATTATAGTTTTAAGCAGACCTGTCTAGGCTGAAATCAGAAATCAGCTCCCAACTCTGAGATCAGAGTACCCTTTTTGTATTTTTAGCAGAAGACAACGTTCCATGCCAGTGATTGCATATTCATAATGCACCCCTTCCTGTGTACCACACAAATGCCCATCAGAAGGATCCAGAGTTTGGGATGATATTCAGCTTTGGTGCAAAGTGGCGGGGACACATGGTTAGTCCTCACAAAGGAGCAGAGAAACACCATGTTTCTGAGATGGTTGAACAGGAAGCTGAAATCCTAAACAGTGTGCTCTGGAAAAACTCGAACCTGTTTAACCCAGATTTGCTGGGTAACGTTCACTCTTAGGTTTTCCCTGTCTATTTCAATCATAATTTTAACTACAATGAATTTCAGGCGTTTGGTGGTCATGGTGGTTATTTTAAACAGAATGAGAAAAAGATTGAACTTATGAAGTGTTAGAGCAATGTGAACATATTTCGAAAGTAGAATAGTCTATCACTAGAAGCAAAGGATTTACAGCAGGAATGCATGGTGAAAATACTCCCACATCAGCCTTCTTCTCTAAACTAGACTAGCCAGTTTTTCAGAATTTTGCTCAGGAGTGTAGAAAATAAAGGACTTAAATCCAGTCAGCCATTTTTGATCATGAACCTGAAATGTTGAAGAATGTTTCAAAACTAAAGCAAACATCTCTGCTAAAACTAGGGGTTACACTCTTTAAGCCAAGAACTTCCTTATCAAAGATACGGCAGGATTCTTTTAAAAATTAGCTTCCAGTTATACCCCCAACATATCTGACTTTAAAAATATGATTAGCTTCTAGCTTTGACTTTCATTTTATTCAGGAAATGTCCTCTCTCTTCAGGTGGGGAAGGAGAGAAAGACTAAGAGTCAGAGGTGGAGAACTGAAAGGGGATTTGAAAAACAGAAAAATCACCCGGGCCCTACATTTGGTGTCAATCTTGGCGTTCATTTTCTCGATGCCACCTCACACAGCATTTTAATAGGGCAGGAAGGAGGGGACTGCCAGTGCATGCTGCCTTTGTTTATTCTTCTTTTATTTATAAACACACAGTGCTCTAATCTCAGCAAAGACCCCAAAGGGTCCCATGCATTTAAAGATTTGTGGGAAAAGTTTTTTCTTCCTCGTGTCTGGTCATCCTACACCAAAACTGTGGCAATTCCCTGGCGGAGGAATCTACAAATTCCCTGCCTCTGGATCTACAATAATAACGCGGGTATCTGAGATGAGAATGAGAAACATACTCGGAGAATCTTCGCCACCATAGCTAGTCTCAGGTTGAATGCTTTGAATCGGTCTCTTCAGAATGGCTGTTGTTCCTCACTTTCTACAAAGGGTGTCCATTAAGTTTCACAGTGTGTTGAGAACAAGTTTGTAAAAGACAAGTGAAGGCTTGTCATGATTTTGTAACCAATTATTTCATTTGTATTTTATAAATGGGTCATAAATGTCATTGACTAATTGCCACCCTTCTCTCTCCCCAACCCCCAGCCCCTCCCTACACATACTGGAACAAACAGGTAACCTTGTACCACTCTTGCCAGAGGCCAGGAATTAATGGCAGGTTTTAAACTAAACTTCACCTATTTGGAAGGACATCAATGGCAGCTGAGGACACAATGTAATTTCTCTACTTAACACCACTCCTCTCCACCCTGAAAAACAAACACATTTCCATCATTTTACTCCGTGTCCTGAAACCTCAAAAGCCAAGAGAAAAAGTGACAGCTAAACACTCCAAAAGACACCAAAACAATCAATATTAAAATAATTAAAATAATCATATCCCAATATCACTGACTTAGTCAAGGCCTTTCCTGGTCTATCTGATCATTATTAAACCAGTCATTACTCCGCATTTCTGTTTGACTGCAGTAGGGACACCATCTTCAGTGGATGCTTCAGGGGCTCTGGGAAAGGCAATGTGAATACTGTCCTGCCTCACAATGTACTTTAAAGAGTAACACATTCAGCTGGGCACAGTAGCTTATGCCAGTAATCCCAATACTTTGGGAGGCTGGGGCAGGAGGATGGCTTGAGCCCAGGAGTTTGAGACCAGGCTAGGCAACATGGCAAGACCCTGTCTCTACAAAAAAATACAAAGTAGTCAGGTATCGTGGTGGGTGCTGTAGACCCTGCTACTCAGGAGGCTGAGGTGGGAGGATCACTTGAGCTGGGGAGGTCGAGTCTGCAGTGAGCCGTCATGGCATCATCTGCATTCCAGGCTGGGCGAGAGAGTGAGTCAAAAAAAAAAAAAAGACACATTCCAATGGAGGGATAGAGGAGGGAAAGTAATTACTTTGTGATGGCTAAAAGTCAGTAAGAAAAGCAAGTGAGGGCGGTTATGCCCTGTAAACTTTTCTGCAACTTGACTCCCTTAAAAGTTGGCCTTAACGAAGGATCTATGTCACTAAAAGAAATGATATAAATGAGACAAGCTGCCCTCAATTTCAGAGTAACTCTGTGTTCTTCACAATAGGGTTTAAAGCCACAGAACAGTCATTGTTTAGAATGCACCAGGCTCCAAACACCTCCCTTGGAGAATGAGAAGGTATGGCCACTAAGCAGCTGGCTCTACCTTTTGCAATTTTTGGAAGCTGAAGTTACAACCTAGTGGCTTGTAGGCCAAAGCTAGCCCTCAAATACATTTCCAAATAGTGCTTTAAATTAGTTGCCAAAATTTTTATAAAAATACCTTTCATACAAACATCTGGATTTCTGGCTTCTTTTAGAAAAAAAAAACAACAAAAAACAAAAAACCTGAGCCGTACACAACAGTGGGCCCACATTCTCTCATGGCAGTGCTGGCTGTCCTCTTAGACCAGGGGTGTGCTTTCTAGTTCTTTCTTGTCCCCAGAACTCCCTAATGTATTACACCAACCCTGCTTCACTCATTGACATTACCTGCTGGCTTCTGCAGAGATCTGAGCTTACCATATCTGGTGTGTGTGTGTGTGTGTGTGTGTGTGTGTGTGTGTGTGTGAATTCAAATTAATTGCTCAGCAAATAATTATTTTCCCTACTTGAAGGCAGAGAGAAAGGGTTTCTGAAACTCTTAAGTCCTGTTTAGCGATTCCAACAGTCACCCAAATTCCACTCCACCGAGAAAGTCAGTGTTTAAGTTTCAGAACAATGTATGCCACACATCTTTATGCTTGCCTGAAGACATCCTGGGCCCCAATTCCCTCAAACTGGCTGACCACCAGGTCAGCATCTCCTCTAAAAATTATCCAATACCCTAGGGGTCTGTTGCATGTTTTAAAGGCAAACTATAAAAATGAACTCTACTATTCTCTAAAGAATAAATACATTCTATGCTTATTTATTCCTCCAAAATTAAGTTTGTTAAAAAAGTTGAGTATCAGACACGCATTTTCAGCTTGACTCCTTTACTGTTAGGATGGAGAAAAACCATCATTCTTCATGATATATTTTTTATAATGAGGACCACAAAAAGCGCAGAGAGAAATCTCAGGATCTTTGGAAATAAAAATGAATGTACATATTTTCCACTAGCTAGCAGTAATTACTTTACCATGTGAGGCTCGGGGTAGGTAGTGATGTGTAATACCTTTAAACTTGGAGCCATCCCAAAAAACACAAACAGAAAAAAACCTGACCTCTGACCCTGTTTTGAAGCATCACTACCCGCTTGGGTAGTGTTTGCATGTTGAAATATTTATTTCCTTCATAAAAAAATCTATCTGAATATCCAATCTCTCAGCAGTCAAGAGTCTTATTTTCATGTTAGCAGAAGCCCTTAAGTAATTTGGGGCTATGATCTTAACACTACAAGCTTTACCCACTTAAAACTTTGCCAGCTTCGAGCTGCATATTTTTCTCACCAGCTCCTCATTTGCAAAGCATCGTAGAGATTCAGGTGAAAGGTGATGAAATTTCAACAGCTGCAGAACCCAGTTAGGAAACTAAGTTTCTTGGGCACAGCTTCCAAGAGGGCAATATTACTGAGCATTCTATCACTTGGAGCCATAAATTTGTACCAGTGAGTACCATGAACAATTTCATGCAAGCAGGTATTATAGTAGGAACTTCTGGATCTGGTGTGAGAATGAAACCTCTTCGAACCCTAAAGTTAAGCTGTTTCACTGAAACCCCTCTGATGATAACATTAGACACATGAATATCATCAAGGTTTTCATCAGTTCATTGGTTATGTGAACAAAAGGCCTAATCAAGATTACTTCATATTTAACTTACGCCGTGAAAAAAGAAAATTTAAGTCTCACATAAAGTGCTCTAGGACATCATAGTCACAAACATGGGCAGACAAAAGAAAAGAGGTGTATTGGAGGTTACCATGCCCTATTGTAAGGGTACAACCCTTCACCTTCATTCTCAGTAAGGTTGAGAAGAACTTAGAACACCTCCTTCTTAATGCTTTCTAATAACAGAGTGTGGTGAGGTGAGGACTGAAGTTTTCTCTAAGGCCTAGGATGGAGATATTGAAATGAAGCTCAGAGTGGCTTTTTTTTTTTTTTTTTTTTTTTTTTTAACAGAGTCTCACTCCGTTGCCCAGGCTGGAGTGCAGTGGCATGATCTTGGCTCACCGCAAACTTCACCTCCTGGGTTCAAATGATTCTACCGCCTCAGCCTCCTGAGTAGCTGGAATTACAGGCATACGCCACCATGCCCAGCTAATTTTTTTTTTTTTGAAATGGAGTTTCACTCTTGTTGCCCAGGCTAGAGTGCAGTGGTGCGATCTCGGGTCACTGCAACCTCCGCCTCCCAGGTTCAAGCAATTCTTCTGCCTCAGCCTCGTGACGAGCTGGGATTACCGGTGCCTGCCACCATGCTCGGCTAATTTTTTGTATTTTTAGTAGAGACAGGGTTTCATCATGTTGGCCAGGCTGGTCTCAAACTCCTGACCTCAGGTGGTCTGCCCGCCTCGGCCTCCCAAAGTACTGGGATTACAGGTGTGAGCCACCGCACCCAGCCCTAATTTTCATATGTTTAGTAGAGATGGGGTTTCACCATGTTGGCCAGGCTAGTCTCAAACTCCTGACCTCAGGTGATTCGCCCGTCTTGGCCTCCCGAAGTGTTGGGATTACAAGCGTGAGCCACCATGCCAGGCCTCAGAATGGCTCTTAAGCAGGAAGGCTTCAGGTTTTCCTTCATGTTTACTGACATTACTTAGAGGGTAAATGGCTTTGCTTTTTTGTTGCAATGATTTGGGGAACACCAGGGAATATGGGCCTTTACCTTTGGATGCCATTAGAACTCTACCCCCATTTTTTTTAGAGATGGGGTCTTGCTCTGTTGCCTAGGCTGGAATGCAGTGGCACAACCATGGCTTAGTCAGCTTCAACCTCCTGGGTTCACGCGAACCTCCCGCCTCAGCCTTCTGATTAGCTGGGCCTACAGGCACACACCACCATACCCAGCCAATGTTTAAATTTGTTGTATGGACAGAGCATTGCTACGTTGCCCAGGCTGGTCTCAAAACTTTTAGCCTCAAGTGATCCTCCTGCTTCAGCCTCCCAAAATGCTGGATTACAGGTGTGGGCCAAAGTTCCCAGGCAAAAATTTCTCTCCAAATTTAATAATGGCTTGTTGGGTCAAAAATACTGTGGAGAACCCATGTTATCTCTTTGAGGAAAACTGGCTACACTCTGTTTATACTTGTGTATAATATGGATCTGTTGGAATTCAGAATTTTGCAATTCCAAACTGTATCAGCAAGTGGTTTTTGCATCTAATCCTGTCTCAGTTATGGCTGCTTTGGGAAAGAAAAACAATGCTGCTATTAAAAAAATAAGCCTGTTGTATTTTGAGCTATTTAAATATGGAAGCTTCTTTACACAGGAACTTTCTATTTAGATTTACTGATAAGAACAAGCCTAAATACTGGAGCAAAACCCTGTCCCTAACAGATCATACTCCTAGTGGCTGCTTAATGCCACCTTGGATTTACAAACAAGAGATTTTACATACAGCTTTTTGGATCCTAACCTAGTTGGAAGGAGAGGCGCTTCTGTAAGTTGTTCAGGCAGTTGAGCAGGGCCTCAGTCGCCTTTTCAGCACCTCTGGGCAAATTAGAAAAACGTGCCTCTGACTGGCAAATACAGTCTCCCAGGATTGAAGAGGGGCATATGCATTGGATTTCAGCCCTCTTCCCTCTCCACGTGTCAGCTTCCTTAGCTTAGAGTCCACATGTAGGGTATAACCTCTTTGCCTAGCATTGAACACGAAAAATGCACAAACAGGTCTCTTTCCAGCCATTCTGGTTTCCAGGTAGCAAAAGGCTGTCAAACAATCTCATCAGCAAGCAGAGGTTAGTTACTAATTTCACAATTGTTTGGTAAAAGGAGCCCAATAGCATCAAGCTAGAAGAGTGTGGGAGAAATCCCGGGATTCTTGTCAGAAACAATTAGAAGACACAATAGAAAAGAGCAAAGTCATGTGGCTTCACTTCATGACTAACCAGTTCTTCTTGACTTAAGGGTGGGACTAGTTCTACCTCTCTTCTCATTTTGATTCGCAAAGGCCACACATGAAGCTAAGCTAAGCAAGCCTGGTTCTCTTCATGGCAAGAAGAGCCATGAGTATTTTACTGGTGAGCATCACAAACTGAGAAGCCAGGCTTTAAGATCCAGACACCAGATTGAATAAGCCAATGTGCTTTGGCTTAAGGCTTCCTGTGGAAGCAAATGAGCTTCCAGAGAGGGGGCAAAGTAACAGCCCTCTGGAAGGGTGCAAGCATCCAAGGAGCTTCAAAAATAACCGTAAGAGTTGGCCAGGAGACTAGCACTTCTTAATTACAGACTGTAATTTAGGAAGGCAGAGTTAACGCAAGTAAAGTCATGTGAGATGTATAGAGACTTTTTGGTCTCTCTTTGACCTCCAAATTGGGATTTTGCCCCCAAAGTTAGGTATAATTGTAAATTATGGAGCAACACTTTGATAATGAGCTCATAGGCACTGCGGCTGTTAACAATGAACATGTATGCCACAAAGGAAGGGGAAAATGTAGAGGACAAGAAATTCACACACACACACAGACATACACACACAGACACACACACACAGCCATAAACCTAAAAAATGCCCAATCACAGTAGTGATAAAGAAATTGTTACTTTTAGTCCATAAAATTGGAAAAGATGTTTCAAACTGTAATATTCCATGCTGCCAAACTTGAGATGGGAGAGGCATTCTAAAAAACTCTTGATGAATCTGTAAATTGGTCCATCTTTCTAGAAATCAAATTGGCAATATTTTATTCAAACATCCATTCCAGACATATTTTTCAAGAACCTGTAATTTGTTAGGAGTTTAAAATGTACAATCTCCTTCACCTAGTAATTCCATATCTAGGAATCTGTTCAAGAAAGCATCAAAGAGTCTTACAAAAGGATGTCTGTCATAATATTTAAAAGTGAAACCCTAAAGAGATATAATAAAAATAAATGATTGTATATATTGAGGAAAATCATTTTTCAGTGATGTATGTAATAATATTCTATGAAAAAGAGTATAACAATTTTAAAAACAGAAATATTTCTAATCATACACCAAATGTTAACCTTCTGGGTGGTAGGATTATGGGTACTTTTTGGTTTTTCTTTTGAGACAGAGTCTCACTCTACCACCCAGGCTGGAGTGCAGCCTGATCTCAGCTCACTGCAACCTCTGTCTCCCGAGTTCAAGCAATTGTCATGCCTCAGCTTCCCGAGTAGCTGGGATTACAGGCACGTGCCACCACGCCCAGCTAATTTTTGTATTTTCAGTAGAGAAGAGGTTTCACCATGTTGGCCAGGCTGGTCTCAAACTCCTGGCCTCAAATGATCCACCCACCTTGGCCTCCCAAAGTGCTGGGATTACAGGTGTGAGCCACCACACCCGGTGATTATGCATAATTTTTATTTTCCTTTTGTGCTTTTCTACAATTTTCAAATGTTCTACAATGAGCTTTTATTAATTTTAAAAGTAAGAGAAAGTACTTGGCCACAAAAGAGAATTAGCTAAACGGCAGATATATTTACAATCTCAAAACCACAAATGAACGAGAAAACAACAAAATAGTAATAACAAAGTTACAAATACACAGTTTAGTCAAGATTTATGAATCCTAAAATGATGTTTGGCCCTGAAATAATGAAGGAGCATAAGTAAACAGAATCAGAAAATCCATTATATTATCTATTTTAATCTCTTCATTGTATAGCTGTGAAAACTAAGATTAAATTTAGAAATAGCTTGATGTTTCACACTGCAAATTAGAGATTGAAAGCTTAGGACTCCTGGCTTCCAAAGAATGCTGTTTCCATACTAGGGGGTGCAAATAGGTCTCATTTAAATTGCAAGTGCCAATCAATTGGTAGTAGCTATTTGATGTGCTTTGTTAAGAAGGCTATATACAAGTTTAGAAGGAAAATGTGCCTCGAGATTAGTGATATTTGCCAAGGGTGACATACATGCATAAAATGAAACAATAGTGTCTTCTCTAACCTCACTGTTTCTCACTCGAAAATACTAAATATCTAGCCTGGGCAATACAGTGAGACCCCTGTCTCTACAAAAATTAAAAAAAAAAATTAGCCAGTCATGGTGGTGCATGCCTGTAGTACTTGCTACCTGGGAGACAGGTAGGAGGATCCTCTGAGCCCAGGAGTTTGAGGGTGCAGTGAGCTATGATTGCAGCACTGCACTCTAACCTGAACACCAAAGCAAGACCCTGTCTCTAAATAAATAAATAAACAAATAAATAAATAAATAAATAAATCTTTCTAGGGGAACACTGCATATAAATCAGGACTAACTAAAACTATAGTTTTATGCATAAAGAATGATGAGCAAGAAAAGTTTATTCTTTCCAAATGAAAAGGGACAATTCCAGGTTTCATAAAGATGTCAAAGAAATATTTATACTCATCATGCTTCAAAGAAATATGTATACTCTCTCCCCATAAAGAAGATAGGAGGCAAGAGCAAAAAAGTTGAAAGAGTAAACTCATGCCTTTCCTAAGGAAAGCTATAAACAGAAATAAACTTCAAAGATTTGAGGGAAATTGCATGCAAAAGCCTTAATGCTAAAATAATCAAAAGCCAATCAAGCTTTGGATAAGCTTCAAAACAGTAACATCACAGAAATTTTAGGAATGAATGAGTTCTACTGAGACTTGTTAACCAGGGTCAGAGAGCATCAGAAAATACTGCTATAGAAAATTATATATAAAATATCACCAAATTAAGTTCCTGCATATATTACATCAAGATACAGTAAGCTCCATTTCAGAAATGGAAAGATGATTCAACAATATAAGATCCAATAATGTAATATGCCACATTTAAAGAATAAAGGAGAAAACCCATGTCATCATCTCAGTAGATACCCTCCTCCCCTCAAAATAGTATCTGATTAAATGCAACAACCATTAAAGAGAATTAAAGAGAATAAGAATTATTTTACTTAATAAAGGATATTAATCAGAAATCTCAGGAAATCTCCAGGTTAACTGCAAAACTTTTGAAATATCCTAATTAACAACAGGAAAAAAAAAATCAAAGGATGCCTATTATCCCTACTACTAGTTAACATTATTCAAAAAAATATCAGCCAAGACAGGAAAAAAATACCAACAAAAGTACGTTGGAAAGAAAAAGGCAACATCATTTTATTTTAGATTATTTAATTCCTTACTTAGAAATTCCAGAAGAATCAATGAAAAACTGCCAGAACTAATAAAATTTAGTAAGGTAACTATATGAATGTAAAAACTCAACAGCTACCAGACATATCTGTAATTCCATTACAACAGCAATAAACACAAATATCTAGAAATAAAGGAGAATGTGAAGAAAATTTTAAAACTCACTTAAGAACACAAAAGATGACATAAATAAATGAAGAAATAAAACATGTTAATAGATGAGGAGACATTTAAAAAATTCTCCAACATATATACCTATAAATTCAATGCATTTTTATTAAAATGCCAACAGGATTTAAAATTTTTATGGAATCTGACTATCGGAATCTAAGATTCATCTGACAAAAAGGGCATGAAAACAGTTAACAAAATTTTCTAAAAAGAAAATGGAGGGGGGCAGGCCCTATAATATCTAAAAACACACAAAGTTTTGGTAATTAGGCAAAAAAAAACCTGACACATAAATTTCTACAAATTTAGTATATGATAAAAGTGTCTTTTCAAATCAGTGGAGGCAAGAATGGTTTATTCCATAAAAGGTGTTGTGCCAATTGCCTGTCCATTTGAAAACCTAATAATAAAGTTAATCCCTACTCAACAACCAGTGACAAAAGTAAAGTTCAGGTGGATTAAATAGGTAAACACTGAAAACAAAACTATGAAAGCATCAGAATACCATTAAAGTGAATTTCTTTAAAAACACAGTTTTTAAAGAAAGTTGATTTTTTTTTTTTTTTTTTTTTTTTGAGACGGAGTCTTGCTCTGTCGCCCAGGCTGGAGTGCAGTGGCACGATCTCGGCTCACTGCAAGCTCCGCCTCCCGGGTTCACGCCATTCTCCTGCCTCAGCCTCCCGCGTAGCTGGGACTACAGGCGCCCGCCATCACGCCCGGCTAATTTTTTGTATTTTTAGTAGAGACGGGGTTTCACCATGTTAGCCAGGATGGTCTCCATCTCCTGACCTTGTGATCCGCCTGCCTTGGCCTCCCAAAGTGCTGGGATTACAGGCTTGAGCCACCGCGCCCGGCCAGAAAGTTGATCTTAAGAAAGATATAATGCACAAAAACTATGAGGGAAAAGAATAATATTTGATTAGAATAGCTGAAAGGAATACCACCTTAAGACATGCAAGATGAGAGACATCATTAAATTTTTGTAGTGAAAAGCACTACACTGGGGTGGGAGAGCCAGGGAACTTTGCATTTTTGGAGAGGTGGCACAGAGTCCTGATGACGAGCAAAGACTATGGTGGCAGGCTGCCTGGTTCTGATACTTAATCAATCTGTGCCTCAAAGTTTTCATCTGTAGGTTAGGGGAAATAATAGTACCTACGCATAGGGTTGCTATAATCAGTACGTGAATTCATATACATCCAGCACATGTTTGGCATGTAGTAAATACAATGTAAATCTTCATTGTTTGGGTGAGCCATATAAAATTGCTCATATGTGACTGTTCGGATTTACAAAAATAGTAATTTTATATGGTCCAATCTAATATTATTTATATTGTTTTGATTTTAAAAATATAAATTACATGTCTTTTTTTTGAGGACCGTAGAATGAGGGGATGAGGGTAAGATTCGTAGAGTACAGAGAGGCTGAAGGGAGCCACTCTGTATATGCTAATTGAGTATTTTCAATTTCTGTATCTAGAAAGATCTTATCTTTAGGGAAGAAAGCCAATATTTAGAATAACTTTGCCAAGTAAAATGTGAGATATGCTTTCAAAATCTACTTTGAGCTTCTTTCCACACAAATCCACCGGACCAAATCTTTAATACAAATGACTAAATTCTGTGTAATAGCAATAATTGTATTAAATTTGGAAAGTCAAAAAAAATTAAAGATAAAATAATGCAGAAATTAGCATAAAATAAATGTGAAAACTTCTTTGGGCAAAGTATTCCATACTACTTTAGACTAAATAAATAGGTTTAAATTTGTTATGAATATAACAACCTTACAACCTTTAGGACACAGCTGCAACTGCAACACCAAAAAAAAAAAAAAAAACTTACAATATTTAAAACCAAAATACGTGACTCTTTCTATTTACAAAATGTTAGCGTGGCTTTAATTTTAGTTGTTGAATGCTAATATTATCAAGTTTTCAATGTGCTCTATATAAAAACTAAAGTACAACATCCTCAGCTGAAGTCAATTTAGAAATAGAAATATATATGTACATATAAAAACAAATCTCTAGTATTAAATACACAAACAACTCAAGGAGAGTAGAGATTCCTAGGAAATGTTTCTATAAATAGTTTGACATTATTACACAATCTTCTCTGCATATGTTGTAATGGAAACATTGCTACGGGTGATTGAAGAAATAAGCAACTTTGACATTTCTGGATGTAACTTGAGGAGACTATTTCATCATAAAGGATTGATACAGAATATACTAACCAACAACTCAATATCAAAACTCTCTTTGCAACTCTAAAACAGTGCAGAATGACATTTAAGATAATCCATTTATCACCATCCAATACAGGCTGCTTGTTCACAAAATGTCAGTGACAAGGCTGGAGCATTCCAATTCCTAGGCAGTGAGTGCATGTGACAAAGAATCTTTAATATAGCATCAAGTTCATTTCGTTATATGCTATTGCTGTACCTTGGACTTCAGCTCGCATGGTTTTTGCAATTTATATGAGTAGCTGTACAAATGAAATGCCTTTTCTTTTTGTCACACACAACAGAAACATTCCCCTCTAAGGATAATGAAAGGTTTGCATGATCATTTGCAGGCAAGTCATTTACTCGTGGTGAATCTTGATGTTTTTATTAGACATCTTTACTAAGTTTAGTGCTTCAATTCTAAACAATAACAATTCTAAAAACGGAAATAATTCTTTGTAATAATAAAAAAGGTAATAGTGACTTGCATTTTTATGTTATTTATTCATATTTCAAAGTGGCTTTGTACAAGGTACTTCATATGCTCTTCCTCAGACCCCTGTACTATTAGTCATAGGTTATCAACATCTTACAGGTGAAAAAAACTAAGGTGTAGGCAAGTTTAATCTTTTTGTCTGAGTTCTCACCGCAAGTCGGCATCATTCTATGTTGAAGCTAAAATGATCCTCAGAGTCAAATTAAGAAGCCCAAAGTTCAGAGATCACAAAACTGGCATTTTGTTTGACCAAGCAGGGTCCATAAATCTACATATCCTGAGATTTTATATAAATATGTGAATTTCTGGCTTTACTTGAAAATGTAGCAACACTGGGCCTCTATTCTGATGAGAAGCCATTGGCTAGAGCTCATCATCGCCCCCTTTAAATGAGGTATATGCTCTGCAGTTTACTACCTAGTCCATTTCACTCATTTTACACTTATTTTACATATGGTAAAGTGGATAGATCTTTAGTATAAGTTCTACAAGTTCTGAAAAATGTATATGCCCATATAACCATCAACCAATCACGATATGCATTTTCACAGTCGCCCCAAAGTTCCTTCATGCCCCTTTCCACTGGGTCTCCCTCTTCTTTTCTTTTCCCTTCTCATTCATTTTTGATACTTCCCTGTTGGCATCTGAATTTGAAACCCCAGACACAGTCCAAATCTCTTCATATTACACACAGTAAGACCGAGCTCTAGGGAGAGGCAGAACCAGAGGCAGAATCCAGGTTTCCACACCTCTGGTCTCTAACACTATCCTCAAAACTAGCCCTTTCCAACCTGTTGCACTAGGGTTCACCTAAAAGAAAATGCCAAGATATCATTATCACAGGCTTTCAAGAGCCACCCAGGATGGGTGAACAATTAAGTCTGTGACTTCACCCCAAATGAATCAGATTTGGAGTGGTATTTAAGTAGCAAATGGGAATAAGCTTAAACAGAGACTTATCTGGGAGTCTAACTGTGGCCCAGATTTGATCAGGTTTACTCCCAGCAGTGGAGGTGGGACATGGGATGGCTCCATGTCCGACAAGGGGAGAGCATCTGGGGTCAGCCTCCTGCTGACTAGACTTGCCACTGTTAAACTCTGAAATGGCGGGAGCCCAGCAGCAAAAATAACCTCTGCTCTCGGTGCCAGGCCACCTGCTTCTTGTCTATGGCTGATGATCTTTGCTTAGGAGGCTAAGTGCCATATGGGATCCTGAACCCCTATTTTTTTGTGATAGTTATGAAAACAAGCCAGAATGCATTTTTGTGTGGAGCTGAGTCAATGCCTTACTTTCTCCATTAACCACCTTGGTTAAATTCCTACCTGGCGATGAAGTATAAAGAAAAACAGAAATAAGGCATGTTCCTTTTTTAGAAAAATATATTTTAAGAGGTCACAATATCTCCAGAGCCAAAAGCAAGCAGCTCCATATGGCTTTACAGTGGCTGTCAGACAATGGTATCTCTACTATTCCATTAAGAGAATTTCCCTGCATTCTCCACAAACACTGAAGAGTGAGATTTTTCCTTCCTAAAAGTTTGCACTTTCTTCCTAAGAACGCTGGCTGAGAGCGAAGGATGTACCTAAAATGTAGGGCTGATTGAAATGTAGGCAGTATGCACAGCCTCTGGGAACCACGCAGGCTTTCTCCACCAACATTTGAGTCTGTGGCTGATGGGAAAATGTAATAGCTGAAAGTAACCAATGAAATGAATCTGGTTCAGTCCCTACATTTAATTAATGAAGAAGCTGAGAGCCACAGAGGTGAACTAGTTAATAACTACATTTTATTACCAATCTATTGTCTTGGATTTCAATACGCAAGCAACTTAATATCTACATGGCATCATTTTAGTTCCATGCCACCATTCTGAGTTGAAGAGAAGCAACTCCATTTTGCAGATGGGGAGACAGATTTCTAGAAATAAAAAACTCATTTTTAGTTCGGAGAGATGAAGGATGATATTGGACAAGTATTTCCAATATCTTCAACACAAGTATTGGAAATACTTGTCCAATATCACACTTTCCAATACAAGTACTGGAAATTTCTAATACTCCGAGCCTTAGTTTCCTCACCTAAACGAGGATAATAATAATTGTCTAACAGGACTGTTAGGAAGATTCAAGAGTACGTGAAGAATGCTGAAAGAGCATTTCAGCACAGGATAAATATTTGTTGTGGTTGTTAAGCTATTATTAAACAAAGGGCAGTGCCAATAATAGGACCCCTGTCTCCATATGACTGGCTCAGTGCCTTTCCATTAGACCATGCTACATGAAACTCAGATTATACATCATTTGTAGTTAAAACATGCACCAAGCAGAGTGGTGAAGCAGGGAAGAGGGGAGGCAGTGAACAAAAACCATCTAAGACATGGAGATTAGCTGTTACCAAAATACGGCATCAGGTAATCATCATCCAAATTTGTGACTGCATAGAACAGCACGGATGGGATTTTATTAGATGGCTTCTGCCAAAAACATACTGGCAGATACAGCCCTGAGCTTGTGGTTCACCAGACACACAAGAGCCCCTCTTCAGGAAGGGGATCCTGCTTAGGCCCTGGCCCAACTCCAAGTTAACACACAGTTAAAAGTAGCAGCTGCAGCACTGCTGAGACAGGGGGTCCCCTAGAGGAAGGCCTTGCCAAGGGGGCTGTTCCCAAATTATTTATCAATTGTTATAAAGAGAACTTTAGAAATACACACATATACACAAAGCAAACAAAACCTCCGCAAAATTTAACCTTAGAAAATACAGATGTTATAAGAACAAATACAATTAGTCGACAGATTAACGGGAAAACCTCAAGAAATGCAAACTCAAACATCAATGAAGTCCAATTTTCTCCTACCAATTTAGAAGGAAAAACCTCTAAAATATAATAATGCTTCAAGGATAAATGTATACTTTGCTGATTGCAGTGTAAATTGGTGAAACGCTTTTGGAAAGCAATCTGGTAATATGTACCTAAAGCCATAAAAACGTTTATATCTTTTGACTTAGTAATCTTCCTTTTAGATTCTAAGGATCTAATCCAAAAAAAGAAGAAAGAAGTATAAGCAAATATGTAATTGCAGCATTACTTATAACTATGTTAAATCAAAAGCAACTTAAATGTCCAACAATAAGGAAATGATTTTGCATATTGTAATACATCCTCTAGATGGAATATCCAATAGCCATTATAAATTATATAAAGAAACTGCTTCTAATGGTAAGTGAAAAATCACAGGCTCCTATGATTACAACTATTTTAAAACATGTATATAAAATAAAGACCCAAAGGGAAATATCTAAACATATTAATAGTTGTTTGGGGCTCAGTTTCCTACTATTAAGAAAAGTTTCCACACTGTTTATTATTTAGAATATTCCCACTTATGTTCTGCATTATGTATATAAGTGTGTGCAAACTAGCAACCCATAAAGTACATCCAACTACAGTTGAGCTTTATCTGCATGTTTTAAAACAGTGATTATCTGCCAACACTGAAAACTCAAAAAAGCGTCACATTTGCGGCTTTCACCAAAAAATCTAGTCTTGCAATCCTGGGCCCACACCTCTGTAAGGTAATAACTGTTTGGAATTGGAAGCAATTGTCCCTTGCAGACAGCATAAGTGCCCACCTGTTTGCCACACCCACCACCACCCTGTTGTCTTTTTCTTTTTTTTTCTTTTCTTTCTTTTTTTTTTTTTTTTTTTTGAGATGGAGTCTCACTCTGCTGCCCAGGCTGGAGTACAATGGTGCAACCTCGGCTCACTACAACCTCTGCCTCCCAGGTTCAAGCAATTCTCCCTGCCTCAGCCTCCCGAGTAGCTGGGATTGCAGGCACCCGCCACCACGACTGGGTAATTTTTGTATTTTTAGTAGAGATGGGGATTCTCCATGTCGGCCAAGCTGGTCTCGAACTCCTGACCTCAGGGGATCCACACGCCTCGGCCTCCCAAAGTGCTGGGATTACAGGCTTGAGCTACTGCGCCCAGCCCCTGTTGTTTTTCACCCAAGTCGGCTTCCCTCTTGTATGTCACCTGCCCAATTCCTAGTCCATATGATTAAGGGGGGAAAATGATGATGGAGAACTGTAAATAATTTGAATTCCCTTTTAAACGGGAATCATTGCCTATTAAACTTGAGCTTTAGTTTGGTTTGTTAGGTCACCAGAAAATTACGGTCCAATCTACTACTCTCCTCACCATGCCACAGGCAATTTCAGGGTCTTTCTTATCAACAAAAGAACGATTGGCCACACCTCGCCTCCTCCGCTGGATGTGTTCCTCAGTCCAGAGTCTGCTGGTGCACTCTTTTCTTCTTTTCTTGAAGTTAGTCTGTGGCAAGGCCCTGGCTAGCCGCCTCCTCCATGCTCAGCAACTACAGAGGCGAGCACACTTTTAGACAGCAGTTCACAGCCACGTTACCCTAACTGCTTTTCGATATTACAGAGACAAATTATTTTCTGCGTTTCCTGAGACAGAGATGGAGCAGGTTACGGGCGAGGCTTTCTTTTTCCCTATACATATTCTAGCTATCATCTGGCGAAACTCTGGCTCTGTTTGCTGTAGGCAGATGTTTGCATTTTTCTTTTCCCAGGGACAGAAGGTATAGAAACAGAGAGTGTGCAGTAGTAGAGAGGTGACACTGGAGGATATAGGTCCTGTCACATCTATTGCATAAAGATGCAGTGTGGTGAGAACGTCTGAGAACTCGCTGTTTGTGAATCGCTACAAAAAAAGCACAAACTACCAATGACAGTAAATATTACGTTCATTTACTTACACCCATGCAAAAGCCCATAATGTTGGTAGATGCATTAATAGAAAACAAGACAAAAAAAATAAGCAAGTAATTTTCTAGTCTACATGTCTGATCTAGTGAAGGCTGAGGGACAGCTACTGGACCAAGGACCTTTAGTAAACATCAGGGCTCTGGGCCGAATGTCCTTACCTGTTTCCTAAGGCTTGGGAAACTGTTATTCAGGCAAGAGATTTATTTCAGATAAAGGACAAATGCTGTCCTTTAATTAACAACATCTATCTCTGGGACAAGCACATCAGGTATACAATACAGAAGATTATTTTAATATAAAGGACAGATGGCAACTTCACTCCTGGGACTTTCAAGGCTGCCCCAGAAAAACACACAATTTTAAAAGGCTTTGAGAATTCTCTAAGGAGAACCAGTCAGGAGATAAGAATGCTTCATTGCCCCATTTACAAAGTAAACCAGAAAGTGTCTCAGAATCACTCAGAAACACTTGAAGAAGGGTCAGGTAAATCTGAGAGAGGAAAATAATAACTTTTGCCCCACAGTGTAGTTGTGAATATCGTGAAAGTTTCCTTTCCTCTGAATCAAACAGTACTAGATGAAAAGGAGTTTGAATGTGCTGTACTGAATAACAGTTTGGGCTTCATGATCACATAACAACAGAGCAAAAGAAAACTTTCAAATATCCTCCTTATGCCAATATCGAAAACATCCCACCAGGACACTGCCACCCAGCTGAGCACTGGTTTGCTTGGTAAAAGGATAGGATGAGGTCCCCAGCTCAAGTGAAATGTCTCTCCTTTTACGGTTCTCATTAATCTGACTCAACACACACATGTGTTGGTACAAGATTCCTACAGCATGCGTTATACCTGCCTAACTGGGTGCTAACATTATAAACCACACATCAACACTTCTTGTCCGAGTGTTAATGTCTATTAATGTCCTGCTGTGGAAAAGGCTCTTAGAGCCAGCCCACAGCCACAATTCAAGACTGCCTGCCACGAGTCCTAGACTTGGCCTGCTGATTTTAGATGGTGTATTTCATTACCAGAATTTCTGGAGGAGGGTGGCGATGATGGTGCTGTACTTGGTTTTATGTTGCCAAGATTATCTTCATATATGAAACCTAAAAAGCCATATGAATCTGAAGGAACTTAGGACTGAGGAATCAACCACGTAGAATTTGGCTACTGATACCCCAGATACCAAATTAGGCTTTTCTGCTTCTGCACTGTGATGTTTTACAACACATTGATATGGGGAGGAAAGGGGCTTGCCCATGTCACAGTGAGCTTCCTTGTCTGCACATTTTCTACACATCCTATGAAGTCATGCACATTATCTCAAGCTGGATTTACTAAGTTCCTAAGCGCACATACAATGTGCTTGTATGTGCAATGTGTATATATGTATATCACTGATAGAGCCGAATCAAGTATATATGGTGAATTTCTTTTATATACATATGAAGGCTGCATAATATGTGAACACATACATATACATACATATAAATTAAAACAAATTAATTAAATTATAATTTCATAAATTTTGTGATGTTTTCTCAAGATTTGCTTGGCAGCACAAAAAGTGCATATTTAAACCACACAACTCCATTCCTGCAAATAATAATAAAAAAAGACATACACACAAGCACAACCGTCAAAATCGGATTTGCCCTTCTCTAAATTAATCCAATTATTCAAATGTCAGTTATATCTGTCACAGCCTGGCTCCTTGGGCCGAACCAAACTGTTAAAAATTAAAACTGTTTTACTTCGTTTAGTCTTTCTGCCTTTTTAGTGTAAAACCCACAGTCTCGACAAAAAGTTGTGGGATTTGACACTCAGTGCAACACAACCCTATTGCTGTCATCCATGCATAATTCACTTTGGAAATATGCACTTGCTTTAAAATATTACTAAAAAATACATGTAACATATGCTAATTTCACTGCGTTGGCTTGTAAGCTCTAGCCACTAGGTTATATGTAAACTTTGCCAAGTGCACACACTGTACATAAAGGGATTATAAATGAAAGGAAATATCTCTGTCCCTAGCTCTCTGTCTCCAGCCTTGGCCAAACTGACAGCCCCAAATCCCAGCACCATCTAACATGCCCTTCCCGTGGAGAAGACAGCCTGTTCTCAGAGTCTTAATTACATCCCAGCTGACTGCCCAGCGTTGCCAAAATCAGGCAACAAACGCTGGCCCTTCACTCACAATATGGTCTGCTAAACAGACTCCTGGTCACACAGAAAGAAACTTTCACAACGTGGAGAAATAAAGGGACAAGCAGGAGATCAAGGGAGAGCACAAACAGTAACCTAGGGGATGGAAGAGAGAGAAACAATTCATCCCCACCGTGCAAAAAAGGGGAAAATAAAAAAGAAAAACCTTCTTTTCCCAGAATCCTTAGGCACCACTGCGCAGCGGAATTTTAACAAAGCTATCCTTATTATAATGAAATCAAAGACCAACTCATCCAGCCAAGAACTGCTGCTCCTCAAGATGGGAGGCTGATACTAAGACTCAGTAGATTAACGATTGTTAAGCAGGACTCACCCACTCCACATGGATCAGGCCATTATAATTACAGAAGAACAGCATGCAACATTCTACCATTGCAAATGGTATCATATGTTTTCCTGGCTGGCTTTCGGGAAAGGGTTTAGCTCATTTGACATGGCAGAAGGTCCTGGAGCCATGCATTCATAGCTACCTGTCTCTCATATCTAGCGGCATAAAATTAAGTTTATTTCTTTTTGTGATTGCATCACTTGTATATGACTGCAAAGATGGTCACTGAACTTGGAGGCTATTCTTGGCTTGGTCCACCTCTAAATAGAATTAGCTATTAAAAGGAAAATTTACTTTAAAAGGGAGCTTTGGAAGGCAGTTGTTCTCCAGAGCAACTGAAACCAAGATCAACAAAAGATCTTGAGAATGTGCTAATAGAGAAAGACCTGCTCTATGAATTAAAATGTTGTAGACTGAGAAATCAAACTGTGGTTTCAAATGTGGCCTACAAATCAGAAGTTATAAAGGCAGCTGCTTGGAATTTTCCTTGTTGATTTTGGTATTTGAGATTGTGATTGTGGGGATGCCATTTATTCAACACAACGGGAACACTGCTGCCTGGCATTCTGTCATAATTAAACTGCTTTTCATAGCGGCAACTCCACATAGAATGTTCCAAGATTAATAACACTATGGATTTACTTATTTTAATGATGGTACAAGATTCTCCAGAACAGGGTAGGGGCAGAAAATTAAACAGTAAAAAAAACAAATACATTATAAACACAATTTGCGAAACACTTAAATATACATCCTCATTAAGTTTCAAAATTACAGCTGCCATGGTGGCTCACACCTGTAATCCCAGCACTTTGGGAGGCCAAGGTGGGCGGATCACTTGAGGCCAGGAGTTCGAGACCAGCCTGGCCAACATGGTGAAACCCCATCTCTACTAAAAACACAAAAATTAGCTAGGCCTGGTGGCGTATGCCTGTAATCCCAGCTACTTGGGAGGCTGAGGCAGGAGAATCTCTTGAATCCGGGAGGCAGAGGTTGCAGTGAGCTGAGATCATGCCACTGCACTCCAGCCTGGGTGACAGAGGAAGACTCTATCTCAAAAAAAAAAAAAAAGTTTCAAAATTACTCTTAAGGCTGGCATTATTATTCTGATTTTACACAAGATGAAACTGAAGGTCAAGGAAGTTAAATGGCTTTTCCAAGATAACAGGAGTTTTGACTCCAAAACTCATTCTTTTTCCACTGCCCTATGTCGTTGCTCTAGAAAATAGAGAGAAAAGAGAGAATGAGGGTAACGAAATATTTCACAGGTACAGCATTAGATAAATCAAGAGAACACAAGAACCTTTAGTTATAGTAAGCCGATGGGTCAGGAGGCACTTAGGCAGGGAGCAAGGAAGTTGAGATGTTGAGAATGCAATTTCTGCTGACACCTCTCCTCCATCCCCAGTACAGTTGCCCTTGGGTGGGGACGGGTGATGACTTTTAAACAGAAATGCTACCTACCCAAACATGCCACACAGTTAAATGATACTGCTACCCCTAGTGCCACTATTAATTCCCAAAAAGAATTTGATGTCACTAATCCCTACTATATGGAGCTAACATGATGGGACGTTTTATAAAAAGGGGGTCATCCCAGCACTTTGGGAGGCCAAGGTGGGCAGATCACAAGGTCAGGAGTTCAAGACCAACCTGGCAAATATGGTGAAACCCCATCTCTACTAAAAACACAAAAAAACAAGCCAGGCGTGGTGGCGCATGCCTGTAGTCCCAGCTACTTAGGGGGCTGAGGCAGGAGAATCGCTTGAACCCAGGAGGCGGAGGTTGCAGTGAGCCAAGATCACGCCACTGCACTCCAGCCTGGGCAACAGAAGGAGACTCCATCTCAAAAAAAAAAAGCTGGGGGAGGTCATCACTACAGGAATGGAGTAACAAGGAAACCATTACAATTGTTAGGGTAAATGACTCATCAGCTGTTTTTGCTGATTGTTGTTTATTTTCAGGTTTTCCTCTTATAAAATGCTTATTGGGAAAAAAGCTTCATTATAATATGTGTTTACCACGATTTAGCTAGAAAATAATAATCTAATGTCTCATATGTATCCATAAAATGAAATCTTCATACTATTTTATCCTTTGAGCTGAAATAAGGCTATAAGACAAGAAAACAAAGAATTCAGTATATGCCGTAACAGTGTTGAGTAATAACCAATTCAATGATTCATTATTTTCTATGAAACTTAAATAATGAAGATTTGGAATACTGTTTCCATTATAGAAGCAGACTACATTCAAATTGCATCTTGAGAATTGATACCAAACATCCTTAGGGGATAAATTCACTGCAATTTGAAGTCTGGGAAGGCAACCAACATATTTAATGGAAAGAACATGGACACGTTTAATATGTGCTTAAACAAGAGATTAAAAAAAAAATTAAACCCCAGCCAATGAAAATGATTTCAAGTTCTGCTGAGAGAACATCTCTCTCACCAGCAATTTACATGAACAACAAATGAAAAAAGAATACAACATATTGGTTGTGTTCTGGTTCCCTTAAACATAATCCTTCCTCCTGGCCTCAGCTACGGGTTGGTAAACTATGGCCTGACGACCAAATCCTGCCACCTCTTTTAGTAAACAAAGTTTTAATGGAACACAGCCACACTTACTCATTTACATATTGTCCAAGGCTGTTTTTGAACCACAACAACAGAGGAGAACAGTTGTGACAGAAACTGTACGGCTCACAAAATCTGAGATATTTACTATCTGGCCTTTTAAAGAAAAAAGTTTGCTGATCCCTGACCTGAACAAAGGCCTATAATTCACACGGAAAGGACCATGTCAGCTCAACCCATTCTAAATTATCCACACTTAGGAAAACGGTTTTAAAGTTTAAATTTTAAGAAATACATTGGTAGGCTGGGCATGGTGGCTCACACCTGTAATCCCAGCACTTTGGGAGGCCAAGGCAGGAGAATGACCTGAGGTCAGGAGTTTGAGACCAGCCTGGTCAACATGGTGAAACCCTGTCTCTACTAAAAATATAAAAATTAGCCAGGCGTTGTGGCGGGTGCCTGTAATCCCAGCTACTCGGGAGGCTGAGGCAGGAGAATCACTTGAACCTGGGAGGCGGAGGTTGCAGTGAGCTGAGATCGTGCTACTGCACTCCAGCCTGGGAGACAGAGTGAGACTCCGTCCCAATAAAAAAATAAAAATAAATAAAATACATTGGTTTATATCCTGGCTGGGTTCAGTTTTGGCTTTAGTGACCAAAAGTCCAGCACTGGGTCGGCACCATTACCAGGAACAACTACAAGGATTTTAAGCAGTCTGCATATTTCCTGCTGGAAGTTCTTCTACTTTCTAAGATAAGTGCAATTAATTTCAGAGACACAAAGTTCTGGCCGCTCAAAACTGGTGAAGAGGCTTTAGAAGCAACAGACCCCAGGTTCAACATCCACCTGCCAAAATTTCTTAACAAATGGTAAGTGGGAATCATTACTTAAGCTTTCAGAGGCCCAATTTCTTCACAGGTAAAGTGAGGGTATTCTACCTCAATGAACGAGTGAAATGTTGCAATGAATGCAAGGTGCTTAAGGCGAAGGTCTGATGCTCTCTAAATGTCAGCATATGAAAGAGGAAAAGAATTACTGTATTTCAAGATTTCCAGAAGAAACTTTCAGGAGCAGGAGCCCTTCTTTATGCACCACTCTCACCTCATCCAAATATCTGCCATCTTTTTTTTTTTTTTTTTTTTTTTTGAGGCGGAGTCTCGCTCTGTCACCCAGGCTGGAGTGCAGTGGTGCGATCTCGGCTCACTGCAAGCTCCGCCTCCCGGGTTCATGCCATTCTCCCTCAGCCTCCCAAGTAGCTGGGACTACAGGCACCCGCCACCATGCCTGGCTAATGTTTTGTATTTTTAGTAGAGACGAGGTTTCAACATGTTAGCCAGGATGGTCTTGATCTCCTGACCTCTTGATCCGCCTGCCTCGGCCTCCCAAAGTGCTGGGATTACAGGCGTGAGCCACTGCACCCAGCCCTAATATTTGCCATCTTAAGACTCTTTTTACTTTAGTGAACTGTCTATATACATATAGATGTTTCCATTCTTAGTACCACGGAGAAGGGTCTTTATTTTCCTTTAACTTGGCCTCGTGACAGCCCCAAACTCAGTCATCCTCTCTACTACGCTCACATTTCAAGAATTTTCCAAATTCTGACCTTTATTTTATTTTATTTTATTTATTTATTTTTTGAGATGGAGTTTCGCTTTTATTGCCCAGGCTGGAGTGCAATGGCGCAATCTCGGCTCACTGCAACCTCTGCCTCCCAGATTCAAGTAATTCTCCTGTCTCAGTCTCCCGAGTAGCTGGGATTACAGGTGCCCGCCACCATGCCCAGCTAATTTTTTGTATTTTAATACAGATGGGGTTTCACCATGTTGGCCAGGCTGGTCTTGAACTCCTGACCTCAGGTGACCCACCCGCCTCGGCCTCCCAAAATGCTGGGATTACAGGTGTGAGCCACCATGCCTGGCCCTTACCATTATTTTAAATCAGTTATCCTTTTGTATCTGTGGGGGATTCCTTCCAGGACCCTCCTCAGACACCAAAATCCATAGATGCATAAGTTCCTTCCACAAAATGGCATAATATTTGCATATAACCTACACACATCCTCCTATGTACTTTAAACCATCTTTAGATTACTCATAATTTGTAATGCAAAGTAAATGCTATGTTAATAGTTGTTATACTGTGTTGTTTAGGAAATAATGACAACAAAAAATGTCTGTATATGTTCAGTACAGACACAACCAACCATTTTTTTTCCTGAATATTTTTGAATCCCAGTTGGTTGAATCCACAGATGTGAAAACCCACAGATATGGAGAGCCAACTCAACACTGTTAAAATCACCAGCTTCCAAAGAAGCTCTTGTAGTAGTAGTTCATTCTTGCACTGCTATAAAGAAATACCTGAGACTGGATAATTTATAAAGAAAAGAGGTTTAATTGGCTCATGGTTCTGCAGGCTGTACAGAATGCATGATTCTGGCATCCACTCAGCTTCTGGGGAGGCCTCAGGAAACTTACAATGGTGGAAGGCAAAGGGGAAGCAAGCACGTCACGTGGCCAGATCAGAAGCAAGGGTCGGGGCAGAGGTGGTACACACTTTTTAACAACCAGATCTCAAAAGAACTCACTCACTACACAGTACCAAGGGTGGATGGTGCTAAACCATTCATGAGAACTCTGTCCCATGATCCAATCACCTCCCACCAGGCTCCTCCTCCAACTGGGGATTACAATTTGACATGAGATTTGGGCAGAGACACAGATCCAAACGATGTCAATCAGCTTGCATGCTGAAGTCTCCCCTATGTTCTCTGTGCTGTCCACACAAAACAGGTCAGTCTAGGCCCCAACGATAACACAAAATATACAGAAATATAAGTCCAGGTAAGATTTGGAGAGAAGAGCTCACCACTCCTGCTTGAGAGATACAGAGACCGAAACATGGAGAATTAGTTCTGGGTCTGAAATGCATACATGCAGCTATTATACGGCAACTTTTACTTGTGTTATTATGGTATCATTAGGAACCTCAAATACCAAAGACAAGAATGAATGTGCATCTGAAGGACCGCTGGGAACAAGTTAATGTTTGCCTGTGAATATACTGTTTTAAAATACCTAAAGCTTGTACATTTGGCAATTTCAGAAAATAGAACAAAGATTAGTCTTAGTTTAGTTTTGATGAAAATGCCAGTTTTTCCTATTGGATTTGAGGGTGGGAAAATAAATCTTCTACACTTGGTACTCTATACATAATCTACCCATCTCATATATAAATGAAAGACTAATGCTTCTTTCATTTTCTCAGTGGGGAAAGAAAATATATATTTCTCATGCTGAACTTTGCTGCAAATTACAATAATTCAATTTTAGCAGATTTGAGTTGTTAAAAGAGCTTCTTTAAACAAAGCTTACGAATATCAGAAATAATGCAGACCAACATACATTCAGTATATTTGGGGCCTCACAAACTATATGGACTTCAACTTGCAATCTAAATCCTCCACCACAGACACTCTAATGCTAGCCATTATCATTCAAATTACAGTTGTCTGTCTATGTCAAGAGAGAAAGCACTTATGCAGGATGCATCATTATCTGTGGACTGTCCCTAAATTTGGGGGTAGAATGATGAAACATAATAACAAAACCCCATGTCTCTCTTCTAGTACTTTGAGGTTCAAGCCTCTCACATTTGCCTCTAATCCAAATATGGAGTACAACCTGCCTACTGTTTCCTAGTAGGGAGGTGACAAAGTCTTGGGATTCTAGAGATGTATGTCCCTGTAATTGACAGAGCCCTGCTATGTCTGTCAGGTGTGGTCTTCAGGTAGAAATTAAAGTAACTTACGATTGGGGTCAGTGTCTTCCCAAAGCATTAACATGAAAGCAAGCATAGTACTTCTACCACAAACCAGGCCTGAATTCTTACTCTGGGTCCTGTCTGGAGCCTTCACCACGAGCTCTGACCACAAGCTAAGCATACAAATGAATGCTGTAAAAGAAATGATCTTCTATGCAATCTACCACAGAAACAGGGGCCTCAGAGATTTCACTAAACTCTGAATATGGTTTATATTGAAAAGTCTAAAATAATCTCCCTAATTCTGGAAAAAGATCTGGTAAAAGGGGTTAACAGAAATTAGGTGATGGGCAGGGCAGTGAGGACTAGTGATTCGGATGCTTTGGGAGGTGGTGTACCTTGCGTGTACCTGTTCTGATGGGTTCTCATTGAAGTGGTACTACCTGAGGTGTTCAAGGACTCCCAGTTAGAGCTGTGGATTCCAAAGGTGCCCGGTGGGAAGTCTTATTTCACACTGCCCATTTACCTAAGCGTATACTGTGCCAGAGACTTACTGATACCACCAAGTATCTGTCACTGAATCAACCAGACTAGTGCAAATCACTGCCAATGTTGGTCATCATAACTGAATTCCCCAGGGTAGATCCCAACATATGCTGACTGAATTAGAAGCGAAAGTGTATTTTAAAACAGATTTCAGGTAAAGCTGATAAATGCCTGGCCAGACCTGAAATTGAAATGTCTCTGATAATGATGAAACACAAGCCAGTGCATCTGGCTAGCTACATCTGTCTTCCCAGGCTTCCAACAGAAGTTGGGATCTACTTTGGAAGAATGCACAATAGAACTCTCGTGAATTAGCTCAAAGAATTTAATACTTGTTGCAATTTTCTCCAATTTAGTATATGAAATAATAACATAGACAGCAATTACCATAAAGAAAAACTTCAGGTGCAACAGCATTAGTTCAACAGCTAGGATCAAGTGTCAGCCCAGAATAACAAATTTCATTCATTTTATCTCCAGCACTGGAGACATGCTGCTACTAGCTTTAATAGTCAGGAATGTCTGCTGGCTAAATGACTCTGCAGAGCTAGTCAAGTGAGGGCAGCCTGCGACAGTTTAATTGGTCTGCTCGCTATAACTCTATCTGGGGGCTGTAAGCAGTGGACTATAAACAAGCACAAAGCTGCACTCGATGCAGAGCAGAACAGCCTGCAGGAGAGGGAAAAAAAAAAGGAGAGCCTCTGATGGCAGGATCTCTCATTTACACTGGCGTCAGGTTGGCTACAGGTGAACTGGAGCAATGTAGGCACTGCAGCAGAAGAAAAGTGGGGTGAAGAGAGCAATCATTTATCTTGTATTGATTTCTGGACACCATCCTAGATCCAGTCCAAGATAGAATGACAGTTTTCAGTTTTGTGCTTGCAAGAGACAAAAATGACGAGCACCAGTCCTCCTGTTTCTGATCATATTTCCTTTAGAAACCATGCCACCCATAGATTTTTTTTCGGACAGGGAAATCCAAACAAGTTTATCACTGAAAAAGAGGGTTAGGGGCTGGTTAATCAGCCATTTGTCTTTGCTCTGGATCTGGGAGTCAAGGGGTCAAAACCAAGCACAATTGGGCCCTTTGGTTTTATCTCAGGTAACCCCCCCCATCTCTGGTAATTGAACCCATTCCTTGTGGTCAGGGTTCCTGTCACTCATATTCAATGTCTGTCATTACTGAGAAATGCTTCATGTCATATTACACTGACAGAACCACTACAGCAAAGCTAGCAAGATTCCCCCAGCACCAGAGGTAAGACAATGGGAGCCTCTTTCAGACCAGTGATGTTTAACATTTTATGTGCTGACACTGTGTCTGTAAGCACAATATAATGAAAGTCTAGTAAATGGGAGATAAAAATTCATACTTTCCCTCCTTCAGGGGCTGCCAAGCACTCTCAGAAATAAAACAAGTTGGCAGCTCCAACGATACCATTGCACCAGTGCCACACACAGCAGGCAATTTCTAAGTGTAGTGCATGGATTTATACACGGATACACTCACAGCCGGGCACACATGTTCCCACTGGTTTTTTGATGTGGCTGTGTACAAAATACCCTTCCCCTGGCAGGGTGTGATTCATTGTCACAGGGTTAGTAACCTTAGACATCCAGCTCTTCTCTGAACATATTTTGAGACTCTCAAACTATGTAACGGAGAGAAGAGATGACCCCATTGCATCTTTAACAAAGTATGATTGTCATTCTGTTTGGAAGTCTCAAAAAATGAGTTCTGAGGCTAAGTGTGTCCCTGACAGGTTCAAAAATCCCCAAGTCCAGTCTTGAATACTGTTGACTCCTCATTTTCAAGGCTGTTCAACCAACCTGCTTTCCCATCCTCACGGTTCATCACTTCTTGCCATGCAGTTTACACACGAGTCTCCATGTTATTCACTCTCTATCACACTTTGCACCTTCATGCCCCTGGGCCTTTGCACATATCCATTCCATTTGGGAAGCCTTTCTTGGGCATCTTCCTCCTTCAGGGCCCACCTTGTACCCTACCTGCTCTACGGATGGGTGTTTGATTCCCCTCTTTTCACTATCTTCTTCATGGTTAAAAGCTTAGGCTCCAGAATTAGGCTGGGGTAGTTTGAATCCTTGGCCTGTCATTTAGGCAAGTTTGTAAACTCTCTATGCCTCAGTTTCCTCCGCTGTAAAGTACAGTTAACACCTCATATGGTTGTTGTGTGGATTAAATGAGATTATCCACAGTAACAGTTATAATGGTTACATGGTTACAAAAGTGTCCAGTACAAACACTCACTAAATGACAGTTATAATGACAATAATAATGATAATAATAATAAATAATATTATTATTAGCTACTACTGACATTCTCAAAGCACTCTGCTTACATCAGTAACAGGATGTTTCACTTTTCCTTGTTTTATAGTGACTGGTTTCCACTGTGCTCTTCCCACTTGGCATAGAGCTGTGGGCATCCACATCACCTGAGAATTTGTTAGTAATGCAAATATTCAAGCCCCACTCAGGAAGGGCCCGCAATCTGTGTTTCACAAGCCCACAGGTGATTCTGATGCTAAAATTACAGAACCACTGGCCTAGGGCATGGGCTCTGGAAACAAACTTCCTGCTTGGGAATCCCAGCGGCCCTGCCTCCCAGCCTTGTGCTCCTGGGAAGGTTACTTGATGTCTTTTGGCTCCAGGTACCCTTTTCTTAAAATTAGAGATAATAAACATACCTACCATTGTAACAGTTAATTCACATAAAGCACTTAAGTACTTGGCACAGAGAGGCACTTAATATGCACTAGTAAGTATTATTATTATTTAGGATTAAACACATTCATAATACATGCAAAGGATTTGGATGCTTTCGTAGGGGTTCAATGAGAATTTTAATTTTTAGTGGTATTCTTCTGAGTTTAAGCTTCCTGAGGGCAGAGACCCTGTCTTATTCACCCCCATCAGCTGCTGGAGCTGAACCCAGGCTTTGCTTTAAGCAGGCACTCTGAGAAAGGTTGGCTGCCTGGAGCTCCATGGTGAATCCACCAGCCTAGAAGTCAGGCTGGGTATTTATTTGGGGTTGTGCTCTGTTGGCTGCAAGGCAGAGAAACGAGACAATTCACTTTGGCTTTGGCAGCTTTCCCGAGGCCACTAGCCTGTGGCCAATTGTCTTTTGCACAGATCTCTCCTTCCCAGTTCCCAGGCTGCTTCCATTCAAGGTCACACCCTCTAAGCCTGGTAACTTTGGATTTCAAAATCATTTTGACTTGATATTTTACAGGGAACATGGCAGGCTTAGTGAGCTTAATCTCGCTCTCTCTTTTTTATACACCGGGGGTGGGACACCTTTTAACCTATCTGACAAAGCTTTAAAAAAGCCTCTGCTTAGAAACAGACTGCAGCCTGAAGCAGAATGTAAAAGCCGGCCGCCAGCTTCCCAGGCTGCCTGACCAAGTGTTCCCAAGCTTTCCACACTGGGGGAGGCAACCCAGGAAGAGGCACAATCACTCAGCACTCCTCTGCCATAAGAAACTATACTCACAAGTTCATTTCCCTCTCCATCCCTTTCTGGGGAAAATCAAAATTGGTTGCAGAAAAGAAACAGCTATCTAGCCAGTGGTTAACCTTCTCTAAGTGGGCCGATTCACCGATCTCTTAAAACGGCCAGGCATCCTCTATACCAAGAGTATTAAAAAGCTGATTTTGCAGTCAAGGAATGGATTGACCTACTTGGGAAAAGTTGCTATTTTAGACAAGTGCCAGGACCATAATAAATAGTAAATGTGAGCTGTTATTTTATTAGATGAAACCACACTACTATGTTCACTATAAATAATATAATTCATGTAGCTAGTCAATATCAAAACTATAAATATTCAGTCCATGAGGGTCTGCTATTTATACAATAGAAGATAGGATTCCCCCAAATATGTATTCATAAGTTTGCCACATTAGTGGTTAGCGGGAGGTGGTCTCTAAATGCCTAAAGAGGCAGTTACTGATAGCAAAAAGAAGGTACTTTAAAAAAATACACATGGACACAGGAAGGGGAACATCACACACTGGGGACTGTTGTGGGGTGGGGGGAGGGGGGAGGGATGGCATTAGGAGATATACCTAATGCTAAATGACGAGTTAATGGGTGCAGCACACCAACATGGCACATGGATACATATGTAACAAACCTGCACATTGTGCACATGTACCCTAAAACTTAAAGTATAATAATAAAAAAAATTACATTCAACTCCAATGAATAAATTCCATGTCTTGATGATCATTTCTACTATCATTCCTCCTAATACCAGGTTACTGATAATTTGAGATTTTCTCCTACTGCCAGTAGCGGAAATTTAGGGAAGAAGAGAATTGAATAAGCTATCTTTTGATTCATGAGAGCAACGTCAAGTAAATCCAGGTAACAGAGAAACAAATTAGAGTGGTATGAAAGTAACTCATGTTTCTCTCCAAAGGCACTAACACTATCACATAGTGCATAATAATATGTCAAATACAATGCCAGCAGTAGGGTCACAGACCCTATTCCACTACTACTGGACGAACCTTGGATAAGGTCTCAGATACTGACTAGATCCCCACACCGTCCAGTGGTAATCATTTTCTAGCATTCTACAATGAACCATGAAGAAATTCAGAGAGGACAGTTTCAGAACTCAAAGCAACACACTCTGAAGAATAAAAATGAATTATATTCACCAAGCCAAGTGGAAGAAGTGCGTTGCAAAGAGAGTTCTAATGCTGAAATATCACATTGCCAAATGTCCCTGTCAAATCGTGGTTTAATTACCTTGGCCTCCATGCCTCTTATAATCACCTGTCATTAGCAACAATGCTTGCATCTGTTTACACGTCTGTCAGAAATGCCAGCCCTGGAGAAGCCAGGGGATAAGAAAATTTTTATTGGGATATGCCCTCAATTGAAAAAAGGTCATCTTAAAGTTGACCTATCTATGCCCAGGCCAAGCCTTAAAAAGATAATCTAAGGAAAGGATCCCTGAAGCAAACATCTACATATTATAGAAATACATTTTAAATGGGGTTGTCTTAGTTCTAAAACCAAAGGGGGACCAGGTGCAGCAACTCATGCCTGTAATCCCAGCACTTTGGGAGGCCGAGGCAGGCGGATCACCTGAGGTCGGGAGTTCAAGACCAGCCTGACCAACATGGAGAAACCCCGTCTCTACTAAAAATACAAAAAATTAGCCTGGCGTGGTGGCACACGCCTGTAATCCCAGCTACCTGGGAGGCTGAGGCAGGAGAATCGCTTGAACCTGGGAGGCGGAGGTTGCAGTGAGCCGAGATTGTGCCACTGCACTCCAGCCTGGGCAATGAGAACGAAACTCCATCTAAAAAAAAAAAAGAAAAAAAAAAAAACCAAAGAGGAAAACTTGGATGTTTCATGACTGTATTATGCCTCCTTTTATAGCATTTCTGCTTGTTTCTGGGAAATATACTGGTGAGATGTGTTCTAATTGCAATAGTCTTCATGATCTTTTTCCTTGTAAGTAGGACCTTACAAGGTCATACTTCTTCCACTAATTTTCCTCTTCTCCTCCAGAGACGAGATCTGCTTTCTTCATCACTTAGTAGCTGCCACTATCTGCTCGATTTGAGAGAATTTTCTCCCAAAGACAGGCTTCATAATAGACCATCCACTCCCCAGAGCACCCTTTCCTCCCCACAGCCCTAAGAACAAGCACACAGATCCTTTTGGTTCTGACATTTAGCGTATCAACTGGAAAACAGAGAAAGAGACAGGGAGAGAAACATCACAGGGATGCTCAAAGCCTGTCATGTTTTTAGTTAGTGGTCAGTGATTTTTAGGTTCTCAGATGTTAAATGGTTTGAGTTGAAGTTTTGTCAATAGCTATCTTTAACTTTCTCTGAATTCAGTTTCATCGTCTATAACACGGGGATGAAACCACTCACCTTTGTATGATTACTACAAGGAAAAAATTTAAAGATACACACAAACCATCAACACATAGGCGGTGCAAAATAGATTTTTTTTCAATTTTTATTTTGAATTTTTTTTGTAGAGATGGGATCTGGCTATGTTTTCCAGGCCAGTCTCGAACTCCTAGCTTCAAGCAATCCTCCCACCTTGGCCTTCCAAAGCCCTGGGATTACAAGCATGAGCCATCACACCCAGCCTCAATAGTTTTGAGCTCCAATTTTGATGCCCTCTTTCTTTCCGTAAAGACTTTCCCAACTCACACTGACTACTTATTTCAAAGAGCTCATGATTTACTTATGGTCAATGTTATTTAATCTGGCATTTATCTCACAATCGATTATGTCTCTTTCCCAACAACTAAACTATAACCTTGATTAGAGGAACTGTGTTTTCCATAGCACCTAATACAGCACTGGCCCCACAATGGAAACTTTCCGTATACTTTGTAAATAGAATTTGGATTTATGTTCCGTCTGTCAGCAAACTCCATGATGAAGTCTTTACTCCAACCCTAAAATGTGACCCCTCCTTCCTCTCTCATCCCATCTCACTTACTTCTCCCTCTGTCCTATTGACTGGTTCCTTCTCTTCCCCCTCATCTCAGCTTAAATGAGGCTTCCCTAAAAATTTCCATTCCCCTCCCCAGTTGCCTACCTGTTGCCTTTCTCCATAGTGCATCTCGTTATCTGACATCCTCTTTTTTACTTGCTTGCTTATTTTTAGTCAGCCTCCTGCCATAGACTATAAGCTCTACCAGCACAAGAAACAGGCTGTGGTTTTTTTGTTCACTCTTGTATACCCAGTTCCAGGGACACTGTTAGGTGTTCAATAAATATTTGTGGAATAAATGAACAGCTCTTGGTTTTTTTCTTAACCATCCATCTTCATGCAACTGGATACTCAGACGCAAATTAAGGACCCATATGGTCAATGCTAGACTCCAATGGCACTAATGCTTAAAGAATGCTTTATGGGATAAAACACTCCAGAACTGGTCAAGCACTGACAGAAACACGAGAAACTTTCTTACTAGTCCAATTAGAGACGGTGGTAACTTGGGTGAAATTAGGTTTCTGCTCTAAAAATAGAGGTCCGCCAAAGAGTTGGGAATGAATCAAGTCTTCACAAAGCAGCTCTTCTTTTGCCAGTCCCATCTCTGCTACTCTAAATCACGCCACTCACTCTTGCTTCTGCTTGGCCACATTTTCTCAGATCCATTCGGGCTCCTTAAACATTAGCGTCCATCTTCTCCTTTGGCCCATAGATGTGAGCCTTCTTAACTAATGCCCCTGCTGCACCACTTCCGGCTCAACAGCCCATGGGCTCTATTGTGAAGGCCAAAGAGAGGCCAAGGTGAAAATCCTGCCACAGCTGAAACTCTAGTCTCTTTACTCTGCCTTCTAAAATTTTGAAGATTTCACTGTTCTCTCTACCCTGTAGCCACACCAGCACCCTTCCTGAATGCATGCCTTGTGCCCCTAGAGTTCTGCACCTAAGTTTTATGTCAGTCACTTCCCTTTGACCTTCTTTTCTCTTTGACTTTACCCTTCATTGATTGGTATATGTTTAATGATAGTGATACCATGAACCCAAGTTTCAGGAATAGTCAAGGTATGCCATCTGCCTTAAATGACAAGGTAACATTGTTGGTTTTATTACAGATAAAGATTCAAAACCCTATGTACCTTCTGAGGTAGGTTTAAGGAAAAAACAGTTCTGCCTCCTTTTAAATGAAAGGCCCATCCACAGGTAGCCATGTTAAAAGAAGGTTATTTCTTTGTTCCACAGGGAAATCAAAGAACAGTGAATTGGATTTCAACAACTCTTACTAACTCCTCATTCTTGAGATGTGGTTAAATAGATCTGCCTTTCCCCTTTTCCCCTTGTCTTTTTATATTTCAAAATGGGTAGGTGAGAAAACTGAGAACCTTGTTCATATCTATCAACAATCTATGAACATCTACTCCTTGCCAAGCATTAGGGCCAACTACTGGGCACTACACTTTCTGCATGACCCTAGCCTTCGTCATTAAGTTTGAAGCTATGAGTGAAGGGAGAAAATGCTGTTGTTTTACAGATATACATTGGGAGTAGCTTCTGAAGGGTGTTTTACTAGTTCAATATGGTAAGAAGAATTCAGCCATAGCTGGCACCACCACACACTGTTTCACAAAAATGCACTGTGGAGAATGGACACTATAACTATAATTTTAAAAGATTTGCTCATTTAAATGAACCAGCAGCATTTTCTGCCACATAATGGAGAAATTCACAGGATGCTGGGCCCCTCATGACTTCTGTGGCTATAAAAGCCCCTTCATGCTGGATTTTTTTATATTTGGTAAATTAATAGTTTGCTGTTCCAAGATTCCTACGTGTTTATATTATTGCTTTTCTAACATAAAAGTTTGCAGTTGTTATGGAAACATATGGTAACATTTGCTGCTAAATTTTAAATGCATTTTCTACCCCTGTTACACACCTGAAATGAAGCCAAAAACTCTTTTTGCTTTACATTAGAGTGAAATTCAAACTGGTCTGGGTGACTATAAATGGTTACTATTTGTCTTGGCTCCTACCTGTATCAGATTTAGACTGAAGAATCTTAGGGAAGAAATTACACGGGATAAAATGGATATTTCTAAATTACAAGGCCTACAATTCCAGTGGCTCCAAATATCAGCTTTCTGTTTCATCTCAGCCTGCCAGAAAGAAAATGGTGGGGCCAGACAATAAAAGATAGACAACGTTTACTTTCCAGAGCCAAATGCTTCTTGTTTTGATTATACTGGAGAAGGAGGCTGCAGATCCTGATCAGTTAAGTCTTGTTAGCAAATTAAATGGTTGTAGATTACAATGGTGTAAGACATGAGTTTTAGCCCCTGGCTTCAAGTCGAAATGACAAAAGTATAAATTCTTTCAACCCATTTTGTTCTGCAGTTTTCCTCTTTGAGCCTTCACAATTCTCAAGTAATTGTTCATGATGACTCTGGGCCCGTGGGGAGGGTGACTTGGAAGCGTTCATTGGACGGGTTTTCTAAGTTTCCCAATTATTCCTTTCTCCATACCTTAACACCTTACCCAAGTCAAGTTTCCTTGTGCAATGTAACTAGTCATAAATACCGCTCAAAAAAAGTAGGCACTTTGGCTCAGAAAAATATCAAGTGAGAAAGACAGTATGAGAATTCTAACCTGCTTGAGCATTTTTCTGGACCTTTAAATCAAGGTTCATCGACAGTCACAGAAGAACTCCAAACAAGTGCATTAGGTCTAGCTCTGGGACCTGGCAGATCCAATTTCCCACCTACATCTCAGTTTTGTGGGCTGTATTCTTCCACCCATTTCAGCACATTTGTTAACAGTCAAGATTAATTTTCATAGGTTAACTCTGTCTCTTCTTTCTCGGACTATAACCATGCTCTTTGCTAGAGTTTCACTTTCAGTTTCCCACAAGATTAGATATTGCTTGCATATATTTAAAGTGACTGGGGAAAAGAATTATGATACTTTTCTAAGTACGAAAATATGGGAAGTTGCCAAAGATTTTTTTTGCTCCACTGACCCTTGTCATCTGCTCTAGTACACGTCCAGGATGCTACATAAGGAAGCCAAAGGCTCAGCAGGGTCCAGTCAGCTGCACAGGTTAGAGCCCTTCAGAAAACATGGATAATCATGGCATTATCATATGCTATGTTGCATGTTTCCATGTTGCTTCTCCACCTTTCTTCTTTAGAGAACAGACAGAGAATAATATTTCTTAATCTATCACAATACACTGACAACCTGTGCTATCCTGAGTAAATTCCCTAACCTCTTTGGGTCTTAGTCACCTTAACTATAAAATGAAAGAAAACAAAACAAAACTACTTCACTGGGTTGGTGTGAGGAGTAAATAAGGAATATGGGCAAAACACTTAGAATAGTACCTGGCATACAGTAAAGACTCAGTGGAGGTTAGCTGCTATTATGATGATAATCATCATCATCATCTTCTTCATAATCAATAGCATAATTATGATTGAAACATATGTTTCTGGACCCCTCCAGTTTATAAGGCCAGCATTTTATAAACTTTGATGATGTGATCCACTGTCATGATTTTAGCCATATCCATGAACCACCCACATTATTGCATTTCTAGCATTTTTCTTTAAATCAACTTAAAAAAAAAAAAACAAGATTGATTTGAGTCTTGTCCTCAATAATATTAGTTGAAAACCATGGATCCAATATTCTAATTATGCTTTTCTAACCTAACATAGAATATATTCAGTTAGACAGGAGGAATTAGTTTTTGAGATATATTGCATAGCAGTGTAACATAGTTAATAATAATAGAGTGCATGATTTCAAAATTGCTGAGAGTGAATTTCAAATGTCTCCCTATATACACAAAAAGCAAAACATATAAATTTTCAAATAAAAAGTATTCATCAGTGTCTCACAGAATCATCTTGTGTGCCACGCATAGCACACTATACTTCAGGACTCTCTGAGCTAGGCCTCGGCACATTTCAATAGAGTCTCCCTATGCACAAACTCAAAGTCACTGTAGATTAGACAGAAACCCACCACCAAAATTATCCACATGGACAATACATAGCCTTGTCAAGGGACTGAACATGGATGACTGTCACTAAGCTTACTTGGCTTAGCACACATTCAGGTGTGAATCCTATCTCAGCACTAAAAATCTGAAAGCAGTTCCCTGTTATTAGCCTAAGTTCCTAGTGTTTGGGGGTAGCTTGGAGACGGGGTGAGGTCTCTGTGAAAGAAAAAAAGTGACGCTCCATTCAAAGGTCTTATCCAATCTCTGCAGACTGGTTTAAATGTATTTTGACCCTGTGCTAACCCATTTTCATGTGATACATTTGGCATAAGAAAAGATTAATTACTTACGAAAAACAAGCTAACAACTTTACAGCAAATATATTATCACTATATAGAACGGGACATAAAGGTTTCCACTAGCATCATTAGCTTCGTTATAATAAATGAGATGCTCTACGTGATGTATAAGACGGTAAAGCAAACACAGCTGTTTGCTTCTGTAGGAAAGTGCCTAGGTGCACCGCACCTGAGGCTGCAAACACTTAATAAGCCCTCAACAACAAAGCTGCCTCACTGAGAACTCTGGTGGCTGAAGCCATTATCCACGGATAATTAACTATGTCAGGACACCGAGGTCCTAACATGAGGTCCTCATAATTCCCCACTATGGGAAAGACAGTAAAACATTATTATAATATATTACTAATATTTAGTAAGAAGACTGTTCTATTTGTGTGTTATTAATGCAAGCTGTAAGTTACCGCATCATTTGAATTACTATTAGTTCTTCTGGGCACTCTCTCACATGAAGGGCAAAGCAGCCCTTTGCGCTTAAGAACAGGAAAGAAACACTTCCACGTGGATTAAAATTTTTTAAATGTATTTGCAATTTGTTCTGTTTATTTTTCCTCTGGCTGCATGAATGTATCTATGACATTTATCACTGGAAAAAATATCACTAAAATGACCAATACTAAGGAAGTTCAAATCTATACAATTGTAAAACATTTCTCGTATACTCATTTGATCTTTGGAAGAATCCATCATTTTGCTTTCTCCAAGTATCCTGGTCATTTTGAGACTCTCCCCTATAATACAAAGTATTTAGATTTCTCAGTAACGAGGCTTTTTGACGCTTGAAGACAAAAGCTCCAGTCCATTTATTAAGACGACTTCCTACTGTGTGGGGCTGTTTTTTTACCTCATAATTAAAATAGCACCTGAACAGGACCATCTGTGAGCATGGATTAAGTTTTTTTTTGTTTTTTTTTTGTTTTGTTTGTTTTTTTACAAATGTGAATATCTTTTTTTTCCTGCCAAATGCCTCTAAACCTCATAGAGATTTTGTGTTACACACCAAAAAAAAAAAAAAATACATGTTTAAATAAACCTTTACTTTCCCCCCCCGCAAAAAAGAAAATGAAAGTAGTTAGGGTAAACATTTTGCTCTTCACTGCAACCCTTCATGCATCAGTAAATAAACGTACAGCTATATAATTTGTTCAAAGAATGAATGAACTGTCAGTCTTTGCTTTCTGTTTCTGGATTCTGTTCGTTTATGGCAACCCAGAGACACAGTTTGCCACTTAATTTTCCTCTTCCTTTTTCAAATACACACATTTTGGAAAAGACATTATTTATCCAAAAGGCTGCCAAGGCATTGGGTTAGGATGGATCTGGATATACAGACTATTTCACAAGCTAGTCTTATTTAACCAAAATAAAGTCTCACTGGGAGTTTTTTTGCACAAACTGCAAATCCATAAATGCAGAGATTATAAACATTGATATCGAAATTTCTTCCAGAGGATTTTCTGACCTTATGTTAACTTTGCCATAGACATTCATGTTTCTTTGGAAATTTTGGCTTATTTTAATGAAATGGTTCCTTTGGTACAGTTGGGGCTGTGATGTCAACCTGGCTCCATTCTAATAACCCTTATGAAATATTTACAGTGAAATTTAACTACACATGCGTAACAGCTGACTTCAGTGGCCGCCAAGGTTTAGGCTTACCTTTTTATCTTTCTTAAAGGAAAAAACGTTTTTATATTTTCCTCTTCTCCAGAAGCTCAAACCCTCTTGTATTTAACAACTTCCCAACTCACACCTCTATGTGACCATCAGTGTGGAGTGGTGAGACTAAAAGATGATTCTGGCCACATGACATCTTTGTTCAAGCTTCACTTCTACAGTGAAAGAACAGCTGGGTTCCCCCATGGAGGAGCTGGGAGCTAAAGCAGGAGCTCAAGGGCGTAACAGGAGAAATGGTGATTCACTAGCAATGAAGTCCCGGCCCTTCCTTTCTGAGAATTAAACCTTTATCAAATTCAAAACTGCCAACATTTTTGTGGACACCTTTTTATGGTGACAATGAGCACCATATACACCTCATTCACTTTTGGAAGCTCTCATATACTTTGTTTATAAAAGGAAAGATGAAATAGTGCCAAGATCAAGGCAACACACACACGTACACACATACACACACACACACACACACACACACACACACACACCAAGAACCTACATGGAATAAGACAATGTTACAAGGTCACAAGGTCACAGAGGCAATACACAGATTGTGTCCTGGTCTCCCAGCCAGGATCATTCCTTCTATTCTTGAGAAGTGTGAGAAGATGGAGAAGGTTTTTAATTCAAAGCAGTCAGGACTTTCATTCTATAGCAGAATCCTGCCCACAATGTCCAGGCTCCACACATGTTTTGATTACCGTGACTAACAGTTACAAATATTGGAATTCATGCTAACATTTAAATCGCTGGGAGACTTCGGAAGCATACACATACAATATGAATGTTCCACTTCTGTTGAAAATGTGGAAGACCTACTGACATAGATCCTGCCTCCTCGCAAGGCTGGATAGCAGCTGCCTGGCTGCGCACTTGAGACAAAGTGTGAATGCCCGCTGGCCAGACCAGAAGACAATCTGGGTATTGCCTCTGTGACCTTGTAACATTGTTCTACTCTATGTAGATTCTGGCACACGTGTGTTTTGCCTTGAACTTAACAGTATCTCACCTCTCTAGCTTCATCTACATATATGATTACCAGGGCCGACAACATCTGAATCTGCAATCCCTGGTCTGAGTTCACTAGCATTCACTAGAAAACTCACAAATATCCAACTTTCATGCCCCCATCATCAAGGGCTCAGACGAATACTTCCTTCAGAAAGCCCGGTGCCTCTTTGGACATGAATTCACCATTCCATGTGTCCTTCAAATCCCTCCAAACCAGGTCTCTTATACAGCTGCAGTGTAATGATCTTAGGCACCCTTGGTACAAAAACTAGTAGATGTGTGAATGCAATAAAAGTGCCCACAAACACACAAGGAGAAATCACCAGCTAAGGGAATGGCTCTCTTACTTTACAATGGCGAGTTCTCAACCTGCCACCGAAACCAGCACTGTGTACGCTTCACTCAAACTCACACTTTGATTTACACATGCAGGCGTGCTTTCTTAACACACCCTCTCTGACTTTTCTGCCACAGTCCGTTTCCAATGCTGCTAGAAGATGCTGTGCTTAATACAGCTTCCCAATTCTCCAAGGCCCCCTCAAAGCTTTTAAAGCTAGCGTAACATGCAGAATTTCAAATGAAGTACCAACAGCAGAAAGATCATTTACAGTAACTATACAAACAAGCTAAATGAAAGACTTGTGTTCAGTCATTAAAAATAATAATGCTAAAGCCCCGAGGGCTGAAATGTAAAGCTTAGACTTCGTGTGAGGAAATAGAAAAGGAGTGTGTTTATTATCCCAATAAGATAACCTGTTAATTTATTTAGTAGGCAATTTTCGAGTACATTCGTTCACAGTGAAATCTCACTTTATCAGATTATATGAAAAATCACCACCACAAATAAAATGCTCGTTCAAGCCAGGGGCTTTTGCAAGACAGAAATTACCATGTAGGAGACCAGCAAGGGGTGGCTGGGAAGTGCTGCCACTAATAGCTTCCGCCCCCTTATTCTCCTCCTCTCCTAAACCAAGCCCAGAGTTAGTTATAGAGTTATCTATCTCACACTTTGCAGATGATGCCTAACATCATGACAACAGAGAAGAGGAAAGGTCTCTGGACCTGCCTACCTACAACAAGTTTCTGTAAAGTAATGAATACAGACAGCTTGGGGACCATCCACCTGCGCTGCCTGCCTCTTCCTGCCTGCAAAGTGAAACCACCAGGGATTGGCAGAAGGTACTTGCCTGACAGGGCCAGGACAGCCTTTCTCCTCAGTGACAGGCTGGGCCTACCCTCTTAAACTTGACCCACCATAATTCCTTCACAGTGCAGCGGCAAGGCAGCTGACAGTAGCAGCTGCAGCTCCTAAGCGAGATGGATGGAATTTTCATAACTAGTTCCCCAAGTTACATTTTACCTTCAAGATAATTTATGAGCTGCTCTGGAGCCTTGAAGAGACAATATGCTTGCCATAAAATTAACTGTAACAGTCTTGTAGGTTATAATTAACACTGGGAGGGTAGCACCAACTGGATGAAACACATGGCATAATTGATGATGAAACTGGAAATGAAGCAAGCTAACAATATCATTACTGTGCAGCCTGCCTTAGCAAAACCTATGCTTTCTGAGGGTTCATTGTAGTTGCCTCCCAGGCCCGTATTCTGGTAGGAAAGAGGCCAGAGCTGGGCAGAGGGATGGAGGTTTTGCTGGCAAGGCCATGGGGTACCTGGACAGATACAATGGCTGTCAACAGTCTGGAAAGAGAGCCATAGCACGGCATCTGGCCATGTGCTTCCTGGATTTCAGACCAGGCCCTACATAAGCCTTCCTTGTAGATATGACTTCATTTTTTCAGTAAACAGCAACTTTTTCAGTGAAAAAAATATAACGATAAAAAGAAGACAATAAGAACTTCCAAAACGCCCTTCCAAGGATTGCGACATTTATTTAGCATATATTCTGGAAGCAAAACAACTTAATATGAGCATATCTTAATAAAAAATGAAGATGGTTAACTAAACCTAAAGGTTTATTAAACTAAAAAGTAACATCCTGAGCACCCTATCCAAAGTTGACTATGGAGAGAAAGCTAATCAGAAGAGTCCTGTCAAACAGTCCTGTCTCAGAAAGAAGCGCTAACCTATTCCTTTCACTCATGGATACTGAACAGTCTGACCAATACCTGAGAAGTGCTGAACATTCTAAACACATTGGAATGATTCAAATAATTCTAATAAGCATTTTCAAGGTGATTAACCTATTTTTTTCTTTTCTGATTTGTTTGGTTTTGTTTTTTTTGTCCTGGGACAATAGACTGGAAAATTCTAATAAATGATGCAACAGTGTCCCCTACAGGCCAGCAGAGCTGTTCCTTCCCCTTCCCCCATCCTCCTCCACCATGACTTCCTCAACTGAAAGCCAGAGTTAAACTTTTATCTATAACATTACAGAGTAAATTTGTAAAATACACTGGGGATACCCCTGAGATAGAATAAAATTACTACTCTTCATGTGCGGTAAATTGTTTCCTAGATATAAACAAACTGTACAGCTGGTGATTAACCCATTATGGAGTAGATAAATTGCTACCCTTTCACCTTAAGGGCACCTACTGAAATCAGCCTTGACTAACGCAGCCCCAAAATTACTTGACTTAGAGGATTTACAGAGATTTACAGATTCTTGGAGGCCAAACTTTGGTGTTCTAATTTTCACTCCTACTCTCCCACCTTCTAAAAGACTGTAACCAATATAAAAGAAATGACACAGCATATAAAAGTGATAACTTTCCTTTAAAACATCCATGGTAGGGAGATTGATAATGTATTAGCTGGATACTATTTCCTTATAGAGATGCACCCACAACTAAAAAGTGTGAAACATGTTAGGTACCAGAGGAAATAAATATGTAAAGATACATACCTGCCTATCTCCACACTGAGAAGGATCCTAGAAGGTCTCTAAAATACTAAGTGAATCATATGAGTGGTTGATTAAAAACTAAAGCTTTGTTATTGCTCTTGGCCAACCTGGGCCGTCTTGGCTTAAATTCCATCTTCACTACTTACTAGCTGTTGCCTTGGGCAAGTTACTCTGCACCTCTATGCCTCGGTTTTCTCATCATATAAAGCATTTAAAACTCTGTCTGGAACATAGTGACTTCTCAATAAATGTCAGCTGCTATTGTTAAAATTAGTACAATTGCAGATTTCAGGGAAAGTGGAAGTAGAGGAGTGAAACCCATCAGGAGTAACATCCACTTTTCCCTGCTCCCCGGGATCTCATGTATGGAGCCTCTCCTTGTGAGAGCTGGAAGATGCCTCCCACTTTTGGGGTGATTGAGATCAAGTCGCTTCTTTTTTACATAAAGTTGCTAAGGCGCAGAGTGTCTATGACATGCCCAGAGTCCTAATGATGGGATTCAAACTGGAGTCCAGCCCTCCACCTGTCAATTCTGTGTGACAGTGCTGAGCGCAGAACACCAACTCTGTCGGGTGTTCTTCCCTGCACCAATTTCGCAATATCACGCCCCTAGCAGGAGGCTAGGATATTTACTACATGGGGCATTCTCTCAAAGGAGAGGCCAATTTGGATAAGGGTGGCTGGGTTTATTCCTGGCTTTATTGTTATGATCTGAAGACCATGATAGGTCATTTTTATTGAACATCTAATACGTTACAGGTACTTGCTCTGGGTGTTTTACATTTAATGGCTTAATCAACCCTATGAAATGGGTTCTATTATTATCATCCCCTAGGCAAATAACAAATGAGAAAATTGAGGCTCAGAGGGGTTAAGTAACTCATCTGGCTACAATCCACAATTGTAACTTGCCTGGAGTTATAGAAGTGGATCCAAGATTCAAACCCAGGCAGTCTGACTCAGAATCTATGCCCACAACCATATTAATTAAATTTATTCTGAAAGAAAACCATTTTTCCTCCACAAACTTTATACAATGGAAAGAAGGTAGCACAACTTTTATACAATGACCTATCCTCATATATAAATTTCTCTCCTATTTCTCACTCATGCTTTGAGACAAATAGCTACCTATCCACTGGTAGCCAACACAATTGGGGAATGGAGCAGTATTTCTCACTGTGGCTGGGCACATAATGAGACTCTTAAGAGAACACTTAAGGAGAGCCTGTCTTCTTCCCTGGGATGCAGGTTTCTATGGAATCATGACTCAATCTCTTCCATGGTATTTATTATTCTACATTGTGTAATACATTTCCCCTAATCAAATGTTACTCATCTCTATAACCTCAAGACCTAAGATAGTGCCTCATACCAAGTAGGCACTTAAGAAATCTTTGCAGAACCAACGCATGACTGACAGATCACTCCCAACAATAACCAGCATTTATGACGTACTTGAGTGCATTATCACAGGTAATCCCTCAACACCTATGAGATAGGTACAGCTTTGCCCATTCTCTCTTCAGAGAGATCTGTCAATATAATGTGGCCTGAATTTAAACCTTTCTTCTGGTGAAGACCTTTAAAGTGACACAGGTCTTGGAAAAGTAAATGGGAACCAGGGTGCAGATAACTGAAGGAGAATTAATGTTACAGATTCCCTAGGATGGTGTTCCTCAGAAAACTGGCATCCCACGGCTACTTCCCAAATATGACCCACTGCAACTAGAAATGCAAATTTTACAAGTGATTACTTTATGACAAAGCTCAGAAAAGAGAACTGTATATCTTTATCTCAACTGAATGACTTTATTTTGGTCACTGTTGAGTGTTGGTGAATATACAGGGCATAGCAACTATATGTACATTTTATAAAAGAAATTTTCAGAGTTCCGCTTAGGAAAACAGTTTATATCTGTCATTCCACTAGAATATAAGCTCCATGAAAGAACTATCATCAGTTCTGTTCCCTGCTATATTCCCAGAACCTGGAACAGTGCTTAGAAAAAATAGACACTTAATAAATGTACGTTGGATAAATAAATGAATCAATGTTTTCTCAAAAATTTAAGAAGCACTGCCCTTAAGAAACAGCCAGCCAGCAATTGATCACAGTCAGAAACCTGCCAGAAACAGAGTTCATGCTAAAGTCCATGTGTTGATTTTATAAATAAGATGCACAGAAGTCAATTGGCTTTTGTCCCCCATAAAACTGTTCAAATAATGACAGTAACAATGGTAATAACATTAACAACACTTGCCTCCTTAAGGTAAGTTGCTGTACCTTGGGGGAAAAAAGTAACCCTATCTCTAGACTCATTTAATCTTTGCTCTAAATTTATACAATGTTTCAATTCCTACACATTTATGAGGAGGTTTTATGGAGTTATCAGGTTTTATGGAGTAATCTGGATCAGAAACACAAAGAACTTTCTTCTGCTAAGGGCAGCAAAAAGCAAAGACTGTAATTATTAAAAGAGAAGGGACAGATGTCTTAAAAAAGACCCGGATGGCAACTAGCAGGCCAGTGCCTCCCTGCTTCTCCCTGGAATCTCTTCCATTTATTCCTCGTGCCCACCCCAACACTGCAAACAACTTTACCTAGTAGCAAGTGACAGCTACCGAACTACAGACGCCACAACTTCTAGTTCCTAACTAACCGGCTGTGCCAGAGTAAGCAGCCAGTCTCTTTAGCACGAATGATGGCAGCTGACATGGTCTGATGACACAATCACAGGTTGTCTCAGCAGATAACTGCATCAGTCTCTATCCCATAGCCCATCCTCAAGGTGAGGAGCTCCACTTTTTGTGAACACAGCTCCAAGTTCTAGTCCACATGCCGAGTCACCAACGCTAAGGTTCATAACTGTGCTGATATCACTAACGCAGACCAGGACATTAGCAGGTGACCAGGAAAAAACAGCTGCCTACAGACTGGAAGCCATATTAGCCTCAGCTTTGTTCCTATCCCTACTGAACTAAAACCCATCCCTTTATTCAGAGGCACATCCCAGGGCTGTCTTTACAGCTCTCTTCTTCCCCGCCACGCCAGTTCTTCCTCTTCTCACCCAGCTCCATTTCACTTCCAGGAAAGGCAACAAATTGGGAATGGTGGCTCAGGGAGGAGACCATGTCCTTTTATCTTGGTCTTAGCCCAGTCCCATGGTGTTCTCTTCCTCAAGTACACTGGAGTCAGCCTGTGCACATGGCATCCCTCCTTGCTCATGCTGGAATAAAGACCTGTGGTACCATCTTGGGGCTTAAACACCAGAGAACTGCATAATAGAGATTTCTCCTTACTTCCAGTTTCAAGGCTTCCACCCCCTGGCAAGGTTAGATGAATAACCAATGCTTACTTCCAATATCAGAGATCCATCCTGACTTCCAATTTCAAGATTTCCACACCAGGCAAGGTTGAGAAAAAGTGCAAAAAAAGCAACAGGCCAATATCACAAGTGGTCATTCCTCTTCAAAATTAATAAAGAAGACAAAGTACTTATAAACACTGGAATAGATTGAGAGGGAAGGTATTTCATAAATCTGAGTGTCAGGCATTCTTCTAGATGCCAGGGATATGTGGTAAACAGGCAATGAGGTCCTTTGATAGAGGGCATTATTCAAATGGAAGAGATAGCTTAATGTTACAAAGACCTGGGGTGCAAATTTCTTCTTTTGTTTTGAAACAGGGTCTTGCTCTGTCGCCCAGGCTGGAGTGTAGTGATGCAATCGGCTCACTGCAACCTCTGCCTCCTGGGCTCAAGTGCTTCCCCCTACCTCAGCCTCCAGTAGCTGGGACTACAGGTGTGTGCCACCATGCCTGGCTAGTTTTTTGCACTTTTTGCAGAGATGGGGTTTTACCATGTTGCTCTGGCTGTTCTCGAACTCCTGAGCTCAAGCAATCTGCCCGCCTCAGCCTCCCAAAGAGTTGGGATTACAGGCGTGAGCCACTGCACCTGGCCTGAGGTGTATGTTTTACAGCTGGTAAACAAACAAATGTCCTATCCTCATAAAACTTTCATTCTGGTAGGACAGATAAAAATGTAAACACAGAATTGAGTCCATATATAATTAATGTCAGGTTACTTCATTTTTTAAGCTTCTATCAAAATATAAGTTCCCTTAGGGCAGACCCCATTGCTGAATTACCTTATGGTTTCACAGTGCCTCATAGAAAAAAGAGTTAAAGGGTGTGTGCTAGCCATTGTATTCTTATTAACTACCACCTCCACATTAAAGTAAATTATTCCACAGTTGAGACTCACGTCATACTCATCTTGATATTCCCCACAGTGTCTAGCACAGTTACTTGCACCTAATAAACACTCAATAAATAATAGTTAATTGCTAAACTGGACTGTGCCGACTTGTCGGTTTTGCATATAATCCCTGACTAGCTAGGAGGCAGAAGGAGAGACAGATATCGGTGGAGAACACCTCAGTGTGCTAGTTGATCCACATAAGTAACTTATACAAAGTGTTACACTTGTTGAGCCCAGATCAAAGTTCTAAAGCTGATTAGCTTGGAATAGTAAATCCTATTTATTACACATTCTAGGTTCTAACAACCACATTTTACAGCCTTAACAAAGATGTCCAGAGTGGATCCATTCTGGGGGTAGGTGGTGATGGCTGGGGTCACAGAGAATAGAAAGATGACTAATAATAAGACCGTTGTTTTACCAGTCCAGAAAAAAATGGGAACTTAGACCAATATGAAGAAGATATTTTTACATAAAGTTATCCGGATCTTAAGAGAGTCACTTTTAAGTAGAAGCAAGTAGTTCTAAAAGCTTTTCTAAGAAACTTCCATAAACATTATTTGAAATGAATCTCAGCACCATTTTTAAGGCTCCTTCGACCCAAATGAAGTTGTCTCCCATGGGAGTACAGTAACTCCTGTTTGAGCCTAAAAGCTAAAGAGCTATAAATGTACGGAGTTTCCATTTAATCAGGCTACATTCCTATCCAGTGTGCAATGTTGAAAGAAATGTAAGAGAACAGTAGGAGAAATAAGTAGGTAACCTCTAGAAAAAAATAAGTGGGGCCACATGCAAATAAATAAAGAGCCAGGCTTGACTACGGTAACGGGGAAACATGCACTGCTGCAATTTAATGACAGCCCCATTTGGAACCCCACCCCTTCTACAAGCCAAATATTCTTAACAGGCTTGTTAGTTCTTTATCACCAACAAGAGGGGTAAGTCCTTAAGTCCGCCATGTTTTAAAATGTCCGATTGAAAAAGCAATAGTTTTCAAAAAGCACAGGAAAAGATGCTCGACACCATTAGTCAATAGGGAAATGCAATTCAAAACCACAATAATATACCACTAGGATATCTATAGTCCAAAAAAATGAAAATAACAGGTAACGACGAGGACATAGAAAAATTGGAAACTTTGTGTGTTCTTGGTGGGAACATAAGATGGTGTAACAGACATGAAAAACAGCCTCACAGTTCTTCAAAAAGTCAGACACAGAATTACTATATGACCCAGCAATTCCATTCCTAGGTATATACCCAAGAGAACTGAAAACATGCCACTCAAAAACTTGTACATGAATGTTTACAGCAGCATTATTCATGATAGCCAGAAAGTCGACCCACCCAAATGTTCATCAATTGATTACTGTCCAACAATCCAAATGCCCATCAGTTGATTACTGGATAAATAAAACGTGGCACATCTGTATAGTAGAGTATTATTCAGCAGTAAAAAAGAATGAAGTACTTATATGCTATAACATGGATTACGATCAGTATGCCAAACGAAAGAAGACAGACATAAAAGGCCACGTATTGTATGATTTCATTTATAAGAAATGTTACAAATAGGCAAATCTGTAGAGATAAAAAGTAGACTGGTGGTTGCTCAGGACTGTGGGGAGCAGGGGAAATGGAGGGTGGCTGTTAACAGATGCAGGGTTTCATTTTTGGGGAAGGAAGATGCTCTGGAATTGGATAGCAGTAATGGTTGCACAATCTTGTGCATATACTAAAAAATCACTTAACTGTACACTTTAAAATGACAAATTTTGTTATATGCAATTTTACGTTATATATGACTTGTACCTCAATTTTTTAAAAACCCTAATGACCTTGCTTTTGTCTCTTCTTTTTGTTTGCTTTGTTTTGTATTTACACCTCACTTAGCAAAAATTTAGGGCCATGGCTTTAAAGTTAAAAAGCACAATTGATTCTCAAAGTATTTGCCATCTCCTTGAATTATCCTCTACCTGGCTTTCTGCTCACTCGAAATGCCCCCAGACATAGATAGTCAAGCCAAAACCTTGACAAAAAATATGCTAACTTTGGATAATGTTTAGAAGCCTTCTGTTTTGATTTTTTAACATAATTATTGTCTGGGTGAGGCTTGCATTATGAGACAGTATACTTCAATATAAAGGGTTTTCTTTTTTTTTTTTTTTTTTGAGACGGAGTCTCGCTCCCAGGCTGGAGTGCAGTGGCGTGATCTCGGCTCACTGCAAGCTCTGCCTCCCAGGTTCACGCCATTCTCCTGCCTCAGCCTCCCGAGTAGCTGGGACTATAGGCGCCCGCCACCAAGCCCGGCTAATTTTTTTTTGTATTTTTAGTAGAGACAGGGTTTCACCGTGTTAGCCAGGATGGTCTCGATCTCCTGACCTCGTGATCTGCCCGTCTCGGCCTCCCAAAGTGCTGAGATTACAGGCGTGAGCCACCATGCCTGGCCAAAGGGTTTTCAGTAACACAACAATTCTAGTCTTCCAAGACATCTACCATTAAATACTTTCCTGAGTGGGTCAGAGAACTTGCCACTCTGTTGTGGTAACGATGGTTCCACTGCTTTCCCTGCCACGGTCTTCCACAGCCTCTTTCTAGGAACTTTCTACATTCTCATCCCCAGATAAACCCTGAAATTGGCCACTTAGCTCACTCTCTATTATGCACAGCATCTCATGCAGTAGGTATACAAAATATACAAAAAGATGCTCACTGAATGAAATCATTCTCCTTTCAGAAAGTGGACTCATGGCATGTGCCATTCATCTCTGCAAAAGTACAGAGCTACATGGCCTCCATCATCACTGGTCTGAAATCAAGACTCTATGTTCATGAGAAACTGGGGGAGAGCTTTAAATAGACTAATCTTATCAATTAGCGATAAATAGACGAATAGCGTATAGTGACCCCATCCACTGTTGGCAATAATTAGCATCACTATGATGTTTCTTTGAAAAAAGGAACAAAGAAAGAACCAAACATAACTACTCAGTTAACATTATGTGCTTTCTTCTTATATTTACAGAAAAACTGCCAGGTTGTAGTAGAGATAAGACTCTGTTCAAGAGTCACACATATATTTAGTACTAAACAGTGCACAATAATCAGTGGTCAGATGCTGACATGGACACACATTTTTTGGAAAAGCATTTTCTCTAACACTTGATTTACCTACATCACTGAAATGAAGCAGGCAGGCAGAACAAAATCTTTGATTCTCATTCTGACTTCTTCAAGGCAAAGGAAGCCCATTCTGTTCCTGAAGCTAAACTATGAATAATTATTCCATAATAAACAACACCCTCAAAATTTTCAGCCATCTAGGAAAGACGTCAGGGCTTTGTAGAAAATAAACAAGGTGCTGATTTTTATTATATTTTATTTAGAAAGACAACTCGGGTGTGGACATTGAACTGTACCTTTTCTTTGGAGTACTTTTCAAATGATAATTTCTTCCACTGTCACCATTAAATCTTAATCCATTCCAGCTCCTTGCATGGGTCATTGAGTCTATATGTACTGCTGTTATTTTAAAATGTTTCCCCTTGGTAGGGAAAGAGGGGGAGAAAAGCTGTTGAGAGCCAGATGGGCCTCTTCACAGTTCATTTATCAAACCCAATACGCCGGGCCCCACCCTCCTCTCACTCACGATTGCAGTTAAACTTCCATATAATTTGGTAATCATTTTCATTATCAGAGAGTGACCCTAAAGTAGCCTATCCTGGGACACCCGGTCCTTGCAGCTGCTCTTTTTCTGCCTTTTCCTACAGTAGACCCTAAGAACCTCAGAGTTTATTAGCTGCAGACTGACCTTTGGGCTACGCAGGTCAAGAAGGGGTCAGATCAGAGGGCTCGCCCAGTTCTTTAAAAGCTATAACAAGCTGTCCATCAGGCAGAGGGGACTGGATAAACAAAGGCGAAACTTCAGAAATTCTGTCCCACTTCTGTTAACACTTACCCTGCATTCACACAGCTTCTCCCGATGTCCTTTGGATCATTCAACTCTGGGGAAGTGAATAGACAGCCCTAATAAGCCTATTTGGAGAGGGTTGTTTATGGGATTACGAAGCTTGGAGAAGGAAACCCACAGCACTCAGATGTGCGTCTAGAGTCGCTGGGTTGTGTGACACTGTGACAAACTCGGTTACCCCAAGTCATGCAAAATTGACACCTTCCTCAAAAAACTAAATTACAAGGAACATATGCTTCAGTTTAAGAGACTTCAGTGAGTCCCAAACAATGGCTTGGCGCCTGACCTGAGAGACAGACAAATATTTTATAACCAGGTTACAAGTTTTACTTTAAAAATTCTCCCTAATATGATCGCAAATGAACCTGCTAAAGAGAGGTAAAAACCTTTATTACAAAAGACTTATACTAAAGTTATTGCCAGCTGCGGCAGCTCCGTTGACCTAAATTTCTTGAAGTTGTACAATTCATAATGCACTCTCTAATGTGCAATATAAGGTAATTAGAGTCATCTGTATTTAACTTTCAGAGGAAAAAAATTTCTATTATCTAATCTAACTGATCCCCTGATAGCTTTGATGAAAGTAAAATACTGTAACCTATTGCTTGGCCTTTGGTGAGTGCTAATTATTTTCTGTCAAAGCACATTTTTCCTTGTGTAATTCTGAAGTACACAATAGGCCAATCTCTAAAACACAGGCTGCTCAGTAAGCACTGCAGTGGATGTTTTATAACTTTCACCACCACCCATTTGATGGCTACTCGAGGCAATGCCCAATTCCAGACAGCCAGATGACACTTTGATGAGGAAAAGAAAGGTGTATGGTAACCGTCTGTTTATACGGATCGCATGGATGAGTCTGTAGATAGGTCACTAAGATGGGAAACATCAAATGGGGGTAGAGAAGTGGTGGGGAGAAGGATTACAGTCATTTAATACTCCGAGGACACTTTTCCTCCTGAGATCTCAAGACACCAGCCTCTTGAAATTTTCTTTCAGGTGTTTAGTTTTAAGGAGGTCTGCACAGTGTCAGCTGTTAAGCTCTTTCTTTCCTCCTCCCTTAACACAAAGGACTTGAGAATTTTTGTTTCAGTTGCTAGACTACATCAACTTCAACACTGGCTCCAGCTCCTGATTAAATTGTTAGCAGTAAGGGCCAGAAATGCTGAAAGCAGATTCCTTTTAAATAGGCCACTTTGACCATGTTGTCTAATGATTTGGTGTATTAAAAAATTATTGTTAACAAACCAAACGCACTCAACAAAAGACATCCATTTGTGCTCTCACTGGGCCACATGGTCTTTGGATGGAAGGGAAGCAGAGGAGATATTACAGGGAAATTCTTTCTTCTTCCCTTTCTATTTAATTGGAGTCATCATGAGGATGACATAAAACATCAAACAAAGAAACCCCTTAGATGTCCACAAACTGATATTCCATTCCTTACTATGCATACTTTAATGAATATACATGCTTAACTTATAATACAAAGAAAATTTTAAAATTAATTATTGAAAGGTAAATTGGAAATCATTTAGTCATTACTTTAGTTGAAGCCATCTGCCACTGGCCAGGCATGGTGGCTCGCGCCTGTAATCTCAGCACTTTGAGAGGTCAAGGCAAGAGGATCACTTGAGGCAAGGAGTTTAAGACCAGCCTGGGCAACATGACAAGATCCCGTGTCTACTTTTATAAATATTTTTTTTTTAAAAGAAAACAAAGAAACTGTCTGCCGTTTACGCCGACCACACCACCAAAAAGATGGGGGAAGGGGAGGGTGAATATCATTGGGAATTTTTAAATTACTGTTTAAATACAAGTCTGAATTTAAAGATAATACATATTTGAAAAAGCAGCTTTCTGATATCCAATGAGAATCAATACTTACACTGTCTCCTTTCTTGGAAAATGCTCATCTTCAGCCTTGTTCAGACAAACTTATTTTTATGATAATTATTACTAGTAAAGCTATCAATTATTATAAATTCTGTTGCATGAAGTCATGTGGAGAATATTATGTCTATCAATAAATGTTCTTGACTTCCAGGCACATAGAATTTTTAAGGACCAAATAAGACTCTGAGACAAAATATGCCATACCCTTCCTGATTCCTCTCCCTCTGGCTTAGAGACAGATGACAATTCAATAATTTTTACAAACTACAGATCTAAAAGATAATCCTAACATTTGGGAGAACTAGTTCTAGCCTCCCACATATCAACTGTTTTTCAAAAAAGAAACAGGATAACATGATATTTACTATGCAAGCATCAGTTCTGTAAAAACTGATGATTTAAAGAAAGTTTTCACCAGTAACACAGTTTCTAAGCACAGGTAACTCCATGGAAAGAGACCAGGTTGAAACAAGAGTCATTCCTAGTTGGTCAACCCTAAAAATTGGGTTGATAAATAGGCTACAGTCATCGCCACATAACAACATTTTGAAGTTTTGGTCAACGGCGAACCTTATATATGTCAGTGGTCCTGTCCCATAGGATTGTAACACCATATTTTTATAGTACCTTTTCTATATTTAGTTATGCTTAGATACACTAATACTTATTGTTGTGTTACAACTGCCTATAATGTTCAGTACAGCAACATGCAGTACAGGTTTGCAGCCCCGGAGCAACAGACGGCACCATATAGCCTAGGTGTATAGTAGGCTATGTCATCAAGGTTTGCGTAAGTGCACTCTATGATATTCACACAATGGCGAAATCACCTCAGGACACATTTCTCAGAACCTATCCCCATCATTATGGGATGCATGACTATACTTTCAAGTAATCTGCCCTGCATAGAGTGATATAGGAGCACTATATGGATTTCCCAGACATCTGCTCTAATGAAATAGCAATGCTAGTCTTTTAGACTGTTGATTAAAAAGGGTTCTTCAGCATCAGGTACTTATATTACATTACGCTCAAAATGCAAACATTTATGCTAAATGTTATATTCAGGAATAAATTGTATAAATATACTGATGACGTCAATGGATCTTTACAATTAATGTAGGTGCGGTGGGCAGGAAAACTAACTTTAGCTGAAAGCATCTTAAACGTGCTTATTTTTCATGGCCCCTCAAAGGAAAGGGATAAGGCCAGCCATAAGGAAGGGCTCGGCCAAATACAGTTCTTGTTTGTCAGGAACAACAAATCCCATTTCACAACAGAACTAACCTGGCGTGCCATTCTCTCCTCAGGTTGTGGCGTGCAGTGAGCGAGGCAAGGATGGCAGTCAAGATTTCATTCCTTTGTTCCACGGGGAGCCCCTCTCTTTTAACTTCATGAAGCACAGCATTTGTCTACAAGAAATGATACAAAACAGAGAAAGAAAAAGTGAAAAATTAATAATAAAAAAAAGCCCATAAGCAAATAAGGACAGTAAATCAATGGCTTTTTTATTACAGTTCCCCTGCTAACAAATCAATACAGTAAATGATGGCCAAAAATGGCCGGCATATATTTTGTATTTAATCAATGTACATGGCACATAAGGTAAACTCCAAAGCTCCATTGCCTTAAGTAACACATCAAGATACTGCGCATTCTTACTCTAATTTTCTCAGCACACCAACGATTTTTTTTTTTTACTGGGAATTGCCTACCATGAGCTATTATTAGAAATGATTTTCACTTACACTTCACTGTGAGTTGTTTGTTTTGCCTTTTTAAAAAAGAGCAGCCTCCGACTTTCACTCTGTTTCCTGCTACCCAGCTGAGGCTTTCTCTGACTCTCTTATTTGAATCATTACTTTAAATTTCTACCCATGCCAGCAATGTTTTGCGGGGGAAGAAGGGGGAAGATTCACTCATTTTCCTTGCCTGCTGCAAATCAAGATCTTGGAAAGAAAAAAATGGGAACATAAAAATCAGAAAGATCATTTCTTTGAATGAGTATCTCAAAGAACATCTTTAGATTTTTATAGATGTTGTTTTTTAATTTAAAGTTAGTGTGGCTTCTTTGGAGATTTTATAACCAAAGCAATTGCTAAAAGGAATGAAATTGTCACTACAATTTCAATGAAATTGTCTGTGTTCTAAGTCATTCAATTCCTTATCTAACAGATGCCAATATATTTGTTTACTTAAAGAGCATACCCATAACCTGGTTCTCCTGTAACTTGAAACACTACTCCCTTACTCCTTGATAGCATTTGACAGGGCATATTTAATATCTTCATGACAACCTTGAGAAGAGGAGTAGTGAACATTCGTTGTTTCTATTGCTTAAATCCATACCTCATCCCCTTTGTCTGGCAACATCACCTAAATCTCCTCTTACAAAGTCTTTTCTTTCATGGTATAAAGTCTTAGAGAGACTGTCAACCAAGGTGTCCTATCCTCCCGTATGAAGGATGTGGGCCAGACCAACTTGATTCTTTTCCAGGACTTCAGACTCTTGAGAGGAATGATAAAGAAACGGGGAAAAATGCTGAAGCAATTTATCAATTCCCTTAATTCCTTCCACCCATGGTCCTCAGAGTATCTCTAGTTTCTGGAACTTTCCGAGGCCAGATCGTTCGGTTTTCCTTTGATAGTGTCAGTCACCCAATATCCTTTCAGTAAAGTCCCATTTTGTTTAAATTCACCAGGGCTGAGTGCGGTGGTTCATGCCTGTAATCCCAGCACTTTGGGAGGCTGAGGCAGGCAGACTGCTTGAGGTCAGGAGTTCGAAACCAGCCTCCCTAACATGGCGAAAACCCATCTCTACTAAAAATACAAAAATTTGCCAGGCGTGGTAGCGCATACATATAATAACAGCTACTCAGGAGGCTGAGGCAGGAGAATTGCTTGAAATCTGGGAGATGGAGTTTGCAGTGAGCTGAGATCACACCACTGTACTCTAGCCTGAGCAACAGAGTGAGGCTCCATCTCAAAAAAAAAACAAAAAACATCAGAACCTGTTTCTGTTGCTTATCAAAAATGTTAACTGATACAAACAGGTAAGTCAGAAAATAGTACCTCCATTGTGAAGGAGCCTGGATAATCCACCTGACACTAGCCAGGAAAAGGACCCTGATTCTGCCTGCTATCCCAGTATTCCATCTACTGTGCTGGAAGATATGCCCAGTTGGACACTCAAGCAGCTTCTGTGGCAACAACATTTTCAGCCCTCCAGCACAAGGAGGAACGTTCAGCTTCTCTAGGTAATTCCAGTGCATGAAACCCAGGATCCACAGGTTGCAAATTCAAATACTCACTAGGCCAGGCACATAACATGAATGAGTTAAGCAGAGGTTACTGAAAGACAGCACATGTTCTGCCTAAAAAAGGCACCCGCTATTCAGATCCAGCCAGCTCTGCCATTCAGAAAAGCTGGCTCACTGATGCTAGATTCATGAATTTTCAAAATAAACAAGAAATCTGGTGTGTGTGTATGTGTGTGTGTGTGTGTGTGTGTGTTTAATGTAAAAACTGATTTTTGTAAATCTTGTAAACTCATTAAAATTTTTTAAAAAAATATCATGTGGGTCAAAAGAGAAACACCAATGGCCTGAATAGAACTTAGGCAGCTACCAATCTGTGATCTCTAATTTAAAAGATGTCTAATTTCAGAGAGGTCTGAGCATTAGCGGGTATTCTAACAACAGTATTACTCCTTGTCTGTGACACTCTACTTCATGTACTTAAAGTTGAAAGGAACCTCAAAAAGTCAAGTAGTTTATAGGCCAGTTGCAGTGGCTCACATCTGTAATCCCAGCACTTTGGGACACCAAGGCGAGTGGATCACCTGAGGTTAGTAATTCAAGACCAGCCTGGCCAACATGGTGAAACCCCGTCTCTACTGAAAATATAGAAAATTAGCCGGGTGTGGTGGCAGGCGTCTATACTCCCAGCTACTCGGGAGGCTGAGGCAGGAGAATTGCTTGAACCCAGGAGGCGGAGGTTGCAGTGAGCCAAGATCGCGCCACTGCACTCCAGCCTGGGCAACAAGAGAAAACCTCTGTCTTAAAACAAAAACAAAACAAAACAAAACAAAAAAAGTCACATAGTTTATGGTTATATCTGTGGGTACATATTATTCTACCAAAATGCAAAAATGCATCAAATGAAAGACAAAGTAGACATCTAGCTAGCTAACATGATCAAAACAAAATTATTTCCCTCTGTGAACCTATTAAAATGTTTATTTTTAAAAGTCATTTACCTCTTCCTTGCCTTTCATATCATTTACATTTTATCCAGGGGCCTTTGTTTTCCATAGGCTCTGAACAGCCTCTAAGAGGGGAAGGAACAAGGATATAAGAAAGTTTCACAAAGAAAGGGGATGTTGCCTGTTTAGTTCAATACCGTATCCCCACTGCCCACAAAACATCTGTCGAATCAGTGAATAAAGAAGGGACTTGAAAAATAAGCATTACAAAAACAAAGAACAACGAAGGCTATCTTCTTTTAAGAACTTACTATTACATAAATGACAAACTCATAAAATGGATAAACTAAGAAATAGTTACATGCTTTATCAAGGAGCTCTTCACTTCACAAAAGGATCCACTCTAAGGTTTCTTTAAATAACCAGATCCTCTAGAAGTTCAAGAGTTTCCTAAACTTCAGTTATTCTAGCACATCCTCATAATTCTTGCCATATTTGTCTATGAACTATATAATACAATATTTAATATTTTTCTTTAAATTGACTCATTTTTCATAGTAATTTCTAGATAAAAGTAAAAAAAGAAAAAATAATACTATGAAAATTGGCTCATTTTTTAAAAATATAAGTTCACTTCAAAAGAAAAATGGGAAAACCAATGGTACTTATAAATGAGAAGATAATCGGCCTGGCGCGGTGGCTCAGGCCTGTAATCCCAGCACTTTGGGAGGCCCAGGTGGGTGGATCACGAGATCGAGAGATCGAGACCATCCTGGCTAACACAGTGAAACTCCGTCTCTACTAAAAATACAAAAAATTAGCCAGGCGTGGTGGTGGGTGCCTGTAGTCCTAGCTACTCGGGAGGCTGAGGCAGGAGAATGGCATGAACCCGGGAGGCAGAGCTTGCAGTGAGCCAAGATCGCGCCACTGCACTCCAGCCTGGGAGCGAGACTCTGTCTCAAAAAAAAAAAAAAAAAAAAAGAGAAGATAATCATAAAAGTAAATATAAACAAAACTATATATTTATTTCATTCTAGATAGATACTGTTGCTTGCTGAAGGCCCTGAGACTAAAGCATGCTCCCTCTTTGTAACGGAAGATATTAACAAGTGGTGGAGAATAACGATGCAGCAGATTTAAATGAAGACTTCCTTGACATAATCACATAAACAGATGGAGCTGAAGAGAGAATCACTGCCTCACAGTGTGGTCCTCATGTGCAGAGTCCCCAAGTGCCACCTAGCATCACCCTGTATCACCTGTGGTCCACATCTCACATTGTGGGTGCACTTCTTACTGCAATGGTTTTTAAACACTTTGCAGATAAAGCTCTTTTCTCCCAAAATGTATCCTTACATGCAACTCCCAATATATACAACAAACAAAACTGGAACAGTTCTCTTTGAAGCTGGTATGGAGGACCTAGAAGTCCTCCCCTTGTCATGGGGCATCTTCTCAAAGCCCCAAGGCACTGCGAAACACAATTTGCCAACCCCAACCCAAGAGCATCTAAAATAGCATTCGAGTTTTTAAAAGTTGAGACACTACTAGGAGGAATGCAAAATACTACCATTCTGACAAACGGTTTGGCAATTTCTTATAAAGTTAAACATACATTTAGCATATGACCTAGCAATTTCATTTACAGAGATTTATCTAAAGAAATGATAACTTATGTTCAAACAAAAACATGTACACAAATGTTTGCGGCAACTTTCTTCATAATCACCAAAAACTGGAAACAATCTAAATGTTCCTCAAAGGGTAAATGGATAAACACACGGTGGTACATCCACACAACAGAACACCACTACAGCAATAAAAAGGGCTGAGCAACTGATGTATGCCATCACTCAGCATCTCAAAGACATTATGCTCAGTGAACAAAACCACTTGTTTGACATTCTGGAACATGCAATACTGTAGGGACAGAGAACATAACATTGGTTGCTAGGGATTCGGTTGGGCAAGACGCAGCATAAGGGAATTTTTGAGCATGATGGAACCATTCTGTACCTTGATTGTGGTGGTGGTTACGTGAGTTTATACAAACGTTAAAACTCATAAGACATGTGGCTCATGCCTGTAATCCCAGCACTTTGGGAGGCCGAGGCAGGTAGATCATCTGAGATCAGTAGTTCAAGATCAGCCTGACCAACACGACAAAAGCCTGTCTCTACTAAAATACAAAAATTAGCCAGGTGTGGTGGCACACTTCTGTAATTCCAGCTACTCGGGAGGCTGAGGCAGGAGAATCGCTTGAACCCAGGAGGCATAGGTTGTAGTGAGCTGGGATCATGCCACTTGCACTCCAGCCTGGGCAACAGAGCAGACTCCATCTCAAAAAAAACCCAAACAAACAAATAAAAACCATAAAAAACCTATAGGATTGTATACCAAAAAAAGGCCAATTTTATTGTATGTAAATTTTATAAAATTTAATTTAACTCAAAAACTTCATTTGCATCACATTTTTAAAACAAGAAAGAATGCAGAAAACAAGTTTCAAGTAAACACATCTAGCAAATAAGTAGTAAAAATATAGAGAAATATAACTTAACGACAAAAACAAATTCTGTTACAAAAAACTATTTTAATATTAGAAAAGGAAGGGTGAACTTTGAACATTCAAACTCCAAAATTTAGGGTGAAAAGAAATCATTGCACAAAAGGAAATTTCAGTGTCAAAAGAGCATTCTTTTTACAGGGCAATTAACGTGATATTTTTACTCCTTATAATAGTGTCGGCTTTTCAAGGGTTGACTTCCCCAGGAAATGTTTATAGACCATTTTCCTATTAGTAGTAACATAGAACTGTCTTCAAACAAGTAACAATTTTTACACAGTCTCCTGTTACCAAAAACACATTCTCCCTCCCCTCCTCCCAAAATACAGGAGAAAAGCCCCACAGGTTTAGGAAACGTGCACTGGAGGCTAAATTTCATTTCATTAGTACTATTTTTCAATAGAAATCTATGGAAATGCAGGCCAGATCAGAAAGAACTAAGTATTAATATATTCTTTAGAGTGCTGGCTGCTCAGATCCCCGCTGTCACCTCCTAGCTGTGGGTCTTTCCCATAACTCCAAATGGTGATAATAACAGAACCTCTCCACAGTTCTTGTAAGTATTAGTTGCCTAGTACATATGCCATCATGATTATTATTGTTTACTTTCATCTTAAACTCTGCCAATCTACCTTGTGCTAGGTTACGCTAGTTTAACAAAGGGATTCCTGAAAATGTCTATCACTTTAAGTGGAAAAACTTTAAAGGAAATCAGGCAACCACTGAACAATCACAACCATAAAATTTTTATGTACCAGAAGCCAGAGGCATATCTTTTTGCATATCCCTAGTGGTAGAAAATCTTTATCTCTTTATCCTTTGAGGGTGGGTTTTATTTTTAGAACAAGTTCTGACTTCACTTGATCTCTCTCCATTAGTGGACACCTCTCTCTCCTGGGCCAGTGTCCGACACTAAGCTGGTCCTTCTCAGTCTCCTGTATGCCTTTCCTCATTCTAGGATGAGGAACTGTTGTTACCCCAAGGTCATACCTTTCATCCTCCTCTCATCTCTTCGGCTTGCTCTCTCTCTGGGTGATCTGCCCTTCCAACGGCTTTAAGGGTTCCCTGTAGACTGCAGACATCTCTACGCTTCTACCTTCAAGCGGACCTTTCCACTAAGCTCTGGTCCCATACAGCCAACAACTGACTATCTTCCTTAAACATGCTGCCTCAAACATAAGATTTGACCTTCACCTGTCCACATTTGAACTGACTATTTTTGCTCCCCTTCCACCATATTTCCCTAGAGTGGTGACTGCACTACTATCAATGCAATAACCCAAACTAGAACCCTAAGAATCACCCTAATCTTCTTCCCTTTCCTTTCCTGCACGGCCTATACCTAAACATAAAAAATCCTGTGATTCTTCTCTCTTCAATATGACTGAAACTTACCCCTTCCCCACTGCCATAGGCTTAGTTCAGGCCCATCTCTCTTCTGGACCATGTAATGGCCTCCAAACTGATCTGTCTGTGTCCATCTCACCCCTTTCATAAATTTTCCTATTTCAAGAGTGATCTTTTAAAAGTATATGTCCAAACACGTTACTTCCTCTTAAATAATTCAGCATCACCTATAATAGTGGTTTTTAGGCTTTCATCATGAAGCCCCAGTGCTTCCACGAAGTTTCTTAGGGTCACCAAGGAGACAAGGAGCTTTGGCTTCAAAATCCCACCTAAACCAGAACACCTTTGTTTATATATGCTTTGGTTATTGGCATTTGGAGGACACACACAAAAAATGATTTTTTAAAAATCCAAATTCCTTAGCCTGGGGAAAAAAAGACCCTTTTGATACAGGTCCTGCTTACTTCTCAAATTTGATCTTCTATCATCTTCTGTTTCATATAAAACTTTAATTCCCTAAAAACACATGGCTATTCTATACTATGCTTCGATTTGTACCTTTGCCGTATAACTTTCCAGTAACTACTCATTCTTCAAGAAACATCTCAAAAACACCGCCTCTGTGAAGTCTTCCAAAAACTACATCCTTCCACCAAATTAGATGGAGCCGATCATTCTTTTTATGCACCACCATGTCGTACTCCATTGCACTTACATATTCATTTAAATTTTTCTCTTCCAGAGCGTGGGCTCCATGAGACCAGAAGGGTCCATACCCAAGGTGCCTAATATGGCAACATGCCATGAAAGTGGACTCCTGATGGATACTTTGGAATAAATGAAGCCAAATGACATGCTGAAACATGTCTGGGGAGTGAAGCTAACGATCAGGCCAGAGAGCACTATTCAAGGCCAAAAACAGTATGCGAAACCAGCTTTGATTTGATTCAAACTATTCCTGAAGATGAGTCTAAGAACAGAGTCAGAAAAACTATTTTTAAGTAACAGAATCAAGAAAAATGAGTATATGCCCTTGGTAGGTGACTACTTAAAAGGACAATAACCATTTGGATGGATGTGTCTAAAAATATACCCTCCTAATATGAGGGTATGTATAGGAGGAAGAAGTCCCACTTTCTCCATTTCAGTAGAGAAAAGTAGTTTGGATTCTGGCAACACACAGCATATTAAGGACCCCTAAGAATTTCCCAGAGTCTTTCATTTCTCCTGGCTCAAAACTTCATGTATAAAACCAAAGCAAAAAATCCACAGCCAGAGAGAGAGAGAGAGAGAGAGAGAGAGAGACTGAGTGCAAATTAGAAAAGAAAAGCCAAGAACTCTAAGGAGCCTTGAATTTTAGGCTTAAGTTTCCTATCTTTCTTGGAAAAAGTCTCCCAATTCTAAACGGATTCAATTAAAACTCAGCAATTCACCTAATTCTTGTGGGGCATATTGCTACAGTCAGTAACTTTTAGTATGTCCTAATTCCACTGTATCATAGCAGAATTTGTTGCACGTAGGGTTTTCAAAGAGGAACCACTCTGAAATTTAAAAGGAGACTTACACCATTTACTCTTTACTAATAATTCTATGCAAGTCTTTAAACCTTTTGGTTCCTCTCTGATATGATGCAACAGCTTCTGATAGGCCTGTAACTCCAAAACTCAGACTTAATCTCTCCATCTTACAAATCAAAGAATGTTGTCCAAGGAAATGCGTGGAAACAGGATGGCATTCTACAAATATGGCTGGTAATCCCTCTACAGAGTTCATTTAAAAAAAAATCTACTACTGTTCTTGCAATTTCAAAAGGCATTTAAACACCAGGATCCCAGAACTGTGTACCTTTCTGACCTCCCCATCTACCCATCCTCACCACCACCACAGAAGTAATACTGTCATTATGGGAAAAATGTCACCCCCAACACTTTTTATATACATAGCTGTCTCATGTTAGGGTTGTATTTCCCCTCTGCACACACAAATTACAAAGATATGCTCTGACTGATAATGAGGGCTAAAGGTTCAACTTGTGAAGAAACTTGGTTTAAGATGTTATCAGCTGGGAAAGCTATTTCCTCACATCAACATTGCCACAGGCTGTCAAAAGCCCTAACCAGGGCTCCCCTCTTCAAAAGTCCAGGAACACTTTTTTTTCTTTCTCTCCTTCCTTTTTTTTTTTTAAAAAAAAAAGAAAGAAAGAAAGAAAAAAAAGAAGAAAGGCACAGAACCCACTGAGATAGCCTTAGTCCCATCAAAGAAAGGTCGATCTCAGGTCTTCCTTCATTTAGTGATTGTCAATTTAAGATGGCTCTTTTGTGAGGCCTCTTTGGCTCAACGCTGAGTGATGTCTTCACATTTTCTAAACTGGACTGGGCACCACCAAAGATTTCCAGCATGCTTGGATCCACAGTGCGGCAGAACAAATAAACATTCCTCCCAGCCCTTCTGCCTACCTTATCTCCCCCTCCGGGAGCAGGAGGTTTTGGGGGTGCCAATGTTTACACAATGTTAAAACTTTCTTTCCCCTGTTTCCTGAATTTGAGAAAACGCATCCTGGATGACCTCGGCTAAGAGATAACACCAAGTCACCACTGGGTGCCACGTCTACTGGACTACTTAAGGCTGCTGTCTTCATCCTTCCTTCCCCTCCCCCACCCTTCATAGTCTACTCACCCAGGAAAGCAGGAGATAAGCTCCACTGTCTTGAAAGGAAGGCACAAAGGCAGAAGTCTTCAAGAGGCTGCCAACAAAGCAGGCTTTTATTCTCACCTTAAAGACACACTTGGTTCAGTTCATCTCAAAGACCCACTTTATTTGACTGAACATCTCCGCAGAGTTCACCACATGACTCCTCAAAAATGTGCCAGTAAGACATATTTTAGTGTTTTTCCATCATGTACTATTGAGCTAAGGGGGCTAGCTGAGAGTAATCAAGAATGTCTGTGGGGAAAGAATTCAGGGAAAATGTTTCTTTGATCAGTTTCCTCATCCATAAAGGGGTATAAGTAATAGCACCAAACTTGTGAAGCTCTTGTGAAGAGTAAATGTAATAATCCATGTAAACTGCTTAGCACAGTGCTCAGCATACACAAAATGCTTGATAAATGTTAGAAATTGGTATTAGGACTATTGGCAGCAGCATTATATGTATAAAGTCTTGGGGGAAATATCACAGAAGAGAAGATATGGATATTGATTTACAAAACCCCAAATCCTAAAATATCACAGCCATAACTATGAATGACTACTTATTTTTGTTTTTTCCCCAAAGCACTTACACCATATCTCCCATCTCTCTCCTTCTACGAGTAGAGAAATCACTCTGCCTCCTCTGTTTGACAAAAAGCCATGGAGCCACAGCAGCCTGCCTGCCACTTCAGAAACTCTCGGGGACAGTCATGTGGGCGACCGCTGGAATGTTCAGGCTGCTGTGGGAAAAGATGGCCTGCCCCATAGGTTTAAGCTCGGATGCCGGGGCAATGTACGAAAGCTAGACCTCAGAGCTCCAGTTGGCAATGCTGGTGTTTCAGATGATGGTGAAAAACAGCCCCATGTACTTGTCAAGGAAAGAAAAAAAAATAGAAAAAAAAAGTGGGGGAGAAAGGTAAAGAGGAAAAAAAAGTGTTGTTTATAGAAGCCAGCTGCTTGGGCCTTGGCGCCAGCAGCCCCTCATCCTGCTATTTTACGCCTGCAACCCCACTGCCCCTACTGGCACAGGTACAACTAAATGTTGACTTCAATGCTTCAGAGAGCACTCGACTGATTTTGTACATGATTAATTGCCAAAGACATGGCTGGCCATATGGAACAGAGAAAGCATCAAGTAATTCATACTTCTGTATGTGATCGTTTGGCCCCTGTTGTTTTAATGTACAGGAAAGAGCTAGTATAGCACAGCCCTGGTGTCTTGCCCCTGACAGCCCATTAAGAAATCTCAAAGCACCTAGTCGAAGTTATGCTGTTGGCTTTTCAATAGCAGCCTAATAAAACAGAAGCAGAGCTTTCCAACCAGTCTTAAATCTTTCACATACAGTACATTAACTACTACGGCTGAAACAACAGGCTTCTTATGATAGGAAATGGGATTTGATTTCTAGTCTCTGCATACTTACTGAAAGCCTTTTTTTGGCCTTTATGGAGTTTACAGAATCATTGTTCTTCTTTCTCCCTCTGTTTTCCAAGCAGCCTAATAGATTGCTTTGTTTCAACAGTCTACTCTTCGTCACTATTACATGCATTCTATGTAACAAAGCTGATTCATAGACGGGAGCAGGAAACAGCATAATTAGTCTTACCAAGAGAGCCCAGGAATCACTCTAGCTTCTGAAGCATTAGCCTCCGTTACAACCAAGAAAACAAAACCTATCTGCTGGAAGGAAGAGCCTCAGAAACACACTCTTATCACCCTCACTTCCTCCCCATCTCTGTGAAATGAATCCATTCGATTTGGGAAAGAATATCAATTTATTTCCCAGTTGTTTTACTGTTGGTTCTGGGTGACATTCCACTCCAGGCACAAGAGAAAGGTGCGCCTTCGGTGCAATTCATCCCAACTTGCAGTCTATTAGCTTCACCCGCTACTAAGATCTTTGCAGGCTGTTACTTTCAGTCTGAGGGGAATATGTGTGCGTTACCACAATGTTTTCCTTTCAAGGATTTTTCAGATGACAGTACTAGAAGTTATAACACCATCCGTAGTTTCCTTTGTTGGTTCTGACACGTATTGGGAGGATGACTTTGTTGGCATTTTCTGTTAAAAAATACTTATATGACTTTTTTTTTTTGTCTGTGGATTTTTAGGTGTTGAAATTATCCTCACACCAGAAGACACCATATATGGGAAACTCCACTTGCCTGCCTATTCATTAGCAGGATTATAATTGCTCCACTGCTAAAATGAGCTAACAACCCATTTACAGCTCTAAGCCAATGGGAAATTCTCTGCCTGCCTACTGCCTCTCCTTCCTTGGGATATGCTGCTGCTTTTCAGGATGAGCAACCCAACTAATAAACAATAGCATGAAAGAGAAAGCAAGAGCAAGACTCTTGGGGAAAAAAAGGAAACAAGAGCATTAAAACTGACTCAATGATATGGGAATGAAGACACAATCCAAGATCTCTACAAAGACAAGAAAATTGTTGTTGTTGACCATCATCTATAAAACTGTTTTCATTTTATTACAGCATGCTTTATAAAGTATGATGATCATGTAATTCCCATTTTGCAGATTTTCACTTGTCCATTTTGGGAGGGTGAAATGCCCAAGAGTAATCAGTGATGGAAGTACTTAGCGTGCTAATTCTTTAAATCTCTAGCTCGCTGTTACCGCAGTAGTAGTGTTAGTAGATTATACATAAAAGTATTATACCTAATACTGTTATGTTATATATATATATAACAAAAAGTAATGTACATAAATATATCTTTTTAAAGTCTCACTGATGAAAATAAACCCATCAGAGCCACAAAACCTTCAATAAAGAGAATGAAAATGCTCAAACTGCAGCCATGGCACATAGCAATACTACCTGAATCTAGAATTAAACATGGACATACCTGTACATTTCACATAATTAATACTAGAATGACAGCTGACTTCTCTCCAAACACTTCCGCGGTACCTTGCCTTATCTTTATCTTTTTATCAAAAACTATTAACTTTATAAATAAAGGCAAGAACTCTCCCAACCCCACCACAACACACACATGCCCCTAATTCCCAGCCGCTACTTCTAAGAATTCCACTGCACTAATCTGTTCATTGTCCTAACTGTTAATTGAAGGTGAAGAATGGCTAACTACACCAAGTACGAAATAATTGAGCCACTGATGATGTTTGGCCTAAAAGTGGCTTAGCACTTTCCGATCCTTGGACAAGTGAAAAGTTACCCAAGATCTCCATCAGATCAATTCTCTCCTTCCCCTAAACATCAGCAGGACAAAGGCTGAAGTGGTCTGTCGGGCACACTGGATTATATGAAGTGTAAAACATTGGGGGAGAGGGGAAGGGAGGGACGGCCTTTGAAAGGGGACGGGAAAAAGAAATCACACTTGCAAGAGGATCCAGCTGACAGCTCAGTCCCTAACAAGTGAGACAAGTGAATATGTTTGGAAACATTGTGAATGCAGGAAGGGCACAGGCCTTTTGTCTGCGGCCCTACAGTGTGTCTTTAACCCAACTGCTGCCTGCATCACTGAACATATGTTTTCTACACAAGAATTGAAGCAGAAAAGGCTCTTTGTTGTAATTCACTCCTTTGTATATATCTACCCCCACCCACCTACCCACCCAACTCCTCTTTCAGCAATACCCAAACCAAAGCCCTAGTGGAAATTTTATCTGCTCAGGAGAGTGAAGCCAGAAGGTCCTACTGAGACCTTACTACTGCCCCCAGGCCTAGAGAACTGGTCCCCCCAGAGTGGCAATAAGAACAACAGCTATGTTTATTTAGTGCTTACGACCTGCCATACCAACAACCTTTCCATCAACATCATCTCACTTAATCTAGCAATCACCATATATCAAGCATCTCCATTTTAAAGATGAAAAAACTGAGGCACAAAGACAGTATATCCCCCATGCCAACCCCTGCCACTGTAAAGTCACAAGGGACGAGTTCCATACTAGACACACAGAGTTGGAGATGCTTTGGAACATTAAGCAGACAGCGTTTTTGGAACATGAGAGAAATGTATATCTAAAAATGAAAGATTTGGGAAAATTATATATACACACACATACAAATTCTACACTTTATATGTCACCCTATGTAGGCTGGGATCTGGACAGTACAAAAACTCAAATTAAAGCAAAGCTGATGCATAAACTTCTCTGCTTTTGGCTGCAATGAAGAAAAAGTTATTTTTGGTGATTCAGGAGGTCTCCCTCGTACTTGAGGACTTTAGCACAGGAAGGAAGAACCAATGCCCTGAAAGCCAACTGCCTTAGTGACCAAGCTGGCCACAGGCAAGTTACTTATCCTCTCTGGACCTCAGTTTCCTCAGGTGTAAAATGAGGATTTATAGCAGCTACTTCAGAGAGCTCACAGGATTTAGTTTTTACACATAAGGCCCTTACCATAGTACCTGACACATGGCAGCCAGTCTGTAAGTGTTAGCTCCTTTTTCTCCCTAGAATTTTGCTACTGAGATTTAGGATAAATCTAAAGTACTGGCCACTCAGAGTCACATTAAATCTACTAAAATGAGTCATAAAAATGAAGTATTTATTTATTCCTCTTTTTCCCCCATTTAGTCTTTTTAAAATTATTATTATTTCAATAGGTTTTGGGGAACAGGTGGTGTTTGGTTACATGAATAAATTCTTTAGTGGTGATTCCTGAGATTCTGGTGTACCCATCACCCGAGCAGTGTACACTGTACCCAATGTGTAGTCTTCTATCCCTCACCTCCCTCCCACCCTTTTCTCCAAGTCCCCAAAGTCCATTGTATCATTCTTATGCCTTTGCCTCCTCACAGCTTAGCTCCCACTTATGAGTTCTCGAGAACATGCAATGGTTGGTTTCCCATTCCTGAGTTACTTCAGTTAGAATAATGGTCTCCAATTCCATCCAGGTTGCTGTGAATGCCATTATTTTCTTTCTTTTTATGGCTGAATAGTATTCCATTTGATATATATATACATACATATATATGTAGATATATATACGTATATATACGTATATATATACGTATATATACGTATATATATCTACATATATATGTATGTATATATCTACATATATGTAGATATATATATCACAATTTCTTTATCCACTCGTTGGCTGATGGGCATTTGGACTGGTTCCGTATTTCTGCAATTGTGAATTGTGCTGCTATAAACATGCATGTGGAAGTATCTTGTTTTGTATAATGCATTATTTTCCTTTGGGTAGACACCCAGTAGTGGGATTGCTGGATCAAATGGTAGTTCTACTTTTAGTTCTTTAAGGAATCTCCACACTGTTTTCCACCCCCTATTCAGTCTTACCCCAGGGTCTCATGGGGTAGTAGACTGCACTGATATCAGGTAAGCTGATATCTCTTAACCTCGACACTTTCTGACTCATGATAATGATGATAATGATACAGCAGCCAACATTATTGGATGCTTTCTATATGCCAGGTGCTGCTCACATATACTATGTTACTGAATCCTAAAAATAAGTCTATAAGATAAAGGTATTATCATTTCCATTTTGCAGATGAAAAAACTGAGACTCAGAAAGGTTAAGTAATTTGTCAAATTTTATATCATTAGTAAGCAACAGAGCCAAATCTAACCCAGACATCAGACGCCTGTGCCCGAAACTAACATATATGTAAACTGACGAAGTGTGGAAAGTGCTTTCATTAACTTCATCTCATTTGATCCTCATACTAACTATATGTGTTGGGTAGAGCAAGTATTAATCACATTTTTATAGACAAGGAAACTGAGGCTCAGCTAAATTAAGTAACTCTTCAATATCAAAATTTGTAAAGAAGTTAAGCTCAGATTAGAAACCAGGTGTTCTAACTCCAGGTCCAGCACGGTTTATACAGAACACATGGAATGGAACATACTGAAGGTAAACTGCCATGTGATAAACCAGTCAATGACATTTGAGTCTCTGCTATACAGAAGACATCCAGAAGGTCACAATACCTGGCCACTAGGAGCTTACAATCTATGCTGGGAAATACAACATATACACAGGGTGGAGGATGACCAAGGGGGACATAAAATAACTGTTAAATTTGATTATGCTTTTAGGGTTGATTTTGATTTATAAAACAGTTACTCTGCTCTACTAGAATGTCCTGTTCCTTGCCTATCATAATCTTCATGTTATCATTTAATACTGATTCGCTAAATAGAGTTATGTGTCATATAATGATGTTCCAGTCAATGGCAGATCACATACATGACGGTGGTCTCATAAGATTATCACACCATATTTTCACTCTGCCTTTTCTATGTTTACATATCTCTAGATACACAAATACTTATCATTGTGTTACAGTTGCCTACAGTGTGCAGTACAGTAACATCCTGCACAGGTTTGTAGCCTGGGGGCAACAGACTACACCACATAGCCTAGGAGTGTAGTAGGCTCTACCATCTAGGTTTATGTAAGTATACTCTATGACGTTCACACAACAACAACATCACCTAATGAGACATTTCCCGGAAAATATCCCCATCATTAAGCAACACATGACCGTGCTATTATCTTTTCATTTTGAGACAATGGAACTAAAATGTAGACCTGTAGGAACAAAGATATAACTAATAAATATCACCACAAACCTGGCCCACCCTTAATAATCTTATTTTTCTATTATTATTAAGAATAATCTTATTTTTCTTAAGATTCCTGAGGTCAAAGCTATGTCTCACTAAGCTCATGCTATTGATGTTGTAACTATTAAAACTTAAATAAAATAACAATCTGGCAGAAAAAGATAATTCAGTGAAAATCACACGGGCAGAGTTGCTGTACTTGTCCTTAGATAACATCTACCTAAGTAAGACAAATGCAGTCCCTGCCTAAATGCCACTGTCTACAGAGTCTTCAATGTCAGAACTACCGGTACATATTTACCCAGAGGAGATGGACGATGGACGGACGGACGGACACACACACACACACACACACACTCACTCAATTTTGTGGTATGGCTCTCAAATAGGAATTCAGGACCTATTAATTGGAAATATCAGTGCATTTAATAATGTATTAATAGTAGCCATGAAAAACAAAAACCCATCACAGTGACCACGTAAAACACATAATCAGAAATGTGTCAACAACAATAACAAAAACATAACAATAACTATTACTTATTTTACACTTACCGTGTGCCAAGCCCTGTCCTAATCACTTTTCATGTAATCCCAATTTAAATCCTCATAACAATTCAGTGGAATCGGTTTTATTATTATCCCAACTTACAGAAAAGAAAATCAAAGCACAAAGATATTAAGTAACTTGCCTCAGATCACACAGCTGATAAGTAGTGGGGCCAAGAGTTAAACCCAGTGGGTAGTAGAGTTCACTCTCTTGCCCACTAAACTATGAAATGACAAACTATAGGAACTTTCTGTGAGGCACGGATGCAGCATCTCATGTATTCCCTTTAACAAGCTGACATGGCAGGTTGGTATCTTCAGCAAACTCATTTTCCAAGTGAAGGAATCCAGGCTCGGAGTGTTCAATGAGTGGCCCAGATTCTCATGGGGTAGCAGAGTAAGGATGGCTGGCAGAATCGGGGTTAATGATGCTACGCCCTTGACCATGGTTTCACTGACAGACTAGGGTTCAGAGACAGTCTCCACTGGTGGAAGAAGTGGTGACCGGACTTCTGGTGACTGAGACTCCAATCAGGGACTCTCCCTGACTAGAGTCTCACTTGGACACACAGACAGAGACCTGAGGTCACAGTAAACAGCATCATTTTTTAAACTCAAAAAGACAAACACCAAATAGTTGATGAGCCTTAGCTCCACTGCAGATATCCCAGAGATTCTCCCTAGCTGTAGTGTCCCAGGTCAAGGGTGAAAATAATGATTTAGGGCTATTCTCACGTTTACGAATACTACATATGAAAGGAATGTGTCAGATGAAATGTTAACTTCTGAGTGCTAGTATTATCCGGAAGATCACAAAAGTCCTTAAGTTTGCAGATACTGCTCTGTGTATACGTTTAGTGCTCTGTGTATACGTTTAATGCTCTGTGTATACGTTTAGTGCCACTAAAAGAGGCCATAATTCCATCTAAAGTGTGGCGTAGGCAGCAGAATCGTAGCTTCTCTCTGGTTAGGAAAGAATACCCAGTGTTCACATGAGCAAAACATGGTTTACGCACCATCTATAAGCTCATTAGAATTTGTGTCTTACGTTTATAGGAACAAGATTTCCAACTCTATAATTCTCACAAATTTATTTTTTTAATTCTCATTATACTGCATTCATTTTCTTATATCGTTCCAACTGTGATTTAGAATAAAAGAAATGATTGTGGATGGCTCAATGAGAACACAGAGGGACCCAGCATATGAACGGGATATGTGGTACCCTTCATCATGAGCAGTAATAGGTATCAGTCCGCTAGCCCGCCTTTGCCCCTTAACTCATCTTTTAATGCCTCCCACTTAGGGCACTCTGAGGTCCAGAGTTATAACCTACATTTCATTCAGTTTTAGGGAACGAAAACAATATTCCACCTTCAATTATGAATCCATTTTAAAAGCTATATCCCCACTGAAGCACCTTGATATAAATAGATGCGGACTGTGCAGAGTTTAGCCTTAGTTTCAGAAAGCCAATGTGGTTACCACAAAGTTGCTTTGAGCTGCCCCAAGGACAACAAAAGCCACGTTTCTGTCTTGATTAATACAGTCTAAAACCTGCAAACCACTGCTGCGGTTGGCATGAATTCCTACTTAACTCTAACTTGCCACATTCAGAATAGTTTTATGCTTTGATAAGCAGATATTATTGGCTCATCTTAGACAGACAATTACCTCTCCTGCCTTGTTGAGTGGTTATACATTCCATACCCAAAGATTAAACTGTTGTCGAAAACCAGTGATGGGCACAGCCCTTTCACGCTGAAACTGTCTCCATGAGACTGAGCAGGAACATGTTAACTTTGGGGTTCAGACAATGGGTGTTCTGAAAGGATTAGAAAAATGGGCAACAACTGAACCTCCTCCTCCCTCCTGTGTTCGAGTCTACCACCTGCTGTGGTATTTTTGTTTCAGTAACAAAGAAGCCTTCATGTTGGAGGCTCATATTTAATGTTTGCTGAACTGGCCCCTTTAGTTTTGGTTAACTCTTTAAGGAGCAGAAAAAGAAATATTTCTTGCCTGACAAATAAATAAAACATCCTCCTTTCCCGATTGTTGCCCACCAAACAATACATGTGCACCTATGGACATATGTGCATTTGTCTTTATATACTGAGACCTTTATACACCATACAGAAGCTGGGAGGATATTCTATTTATATTTAATAAAGTATTATTGGTCAATAAGAGCTGCATAGCATTTGTGATTTCATGGTTCACTACAGTAACAGGTGCTGTGATAAACAGGAATGTAAAGTGTTAAAAAGAAAGAAGGGATCACTTCAGAGACATTAAGCAGCTTTAAACACTGACAGCAGAAAGGGAAAATTTTTAAGCAATTTGGTCGGGTCAGTAAAAAGTAACACAGGTCAAAGAAACAAAATGGTCCCCCAAAATTCTGCCCATTGATAAGTAAGCATACCGTCTTGTGGTTGGGTGCACAAGGCAAAAGCTAAACAACTGTTGTATGGAAGCAAAAATATGCTCTCTTTGTGGCTCTTTTACAATAAGTTACTTCAGCTTGGTGAACGCTTGGGGCCCCCATTCTCCCTGTAGACACGGCTGGGGTATACATTAATGAAAACAAAAGGGTCCATTTTCATTGTAACCATGCAGAAGGGTTAAGCATTTGACCTTCAAGTATGGTGCGCTTGTGCTCAGTGGAAAGGTTCTTGACAATATAAACAAGAATTACTGCTGTTAGAGAAAGGAAACACAATTAAAAACAATCTCAGATGCTTGTTGTACAGCTGTTCAAGTTTCAGCTCTGTCTGACCTCTAAGGATGCTACATGTTTAACGGAGACAATTTAAGATATTTTAGTGAGTCCCTTAAGCATTCGCCATGGCCGTCCTTCCACATGGGAATACCTATCCTTAAACACAAAGTGCTTTTCCAGTAATGAGATTTTACGCTGTGGGGTTTACCCTTAAAGCCATTTGCCTTCCCAATCTGTCCTCCTCTTGCTATCTGACCACCCTGAGAAGTAGCCACAGACCAGATCTTATAGGGACTTGACAGGAGGCAGGAATGTTTGACTTTAGCGAGTACAATTCTTTAAAAATAGTTTGTATTTTTAAAGCAAAATCTTGTACCTTACTTTCCAAAAACAGACGTTACTGAAGAAAAGTTTCTATTCTGTTAAACAATTATTTGTCTGCAAAAAAAAAAAATTTATTTCAACAAAAATGCAGTCATTTATTTCCAATGTGCGAAAGAGAAAGCACTGAGAACTCCGAAATAGAATTAGAAACAGGCCAAAAAAAAGAAAAAAGAAAGAAAGAAGAAGTATTTCTTCTAAGACATCACAGGAGATGGTTTTAAAAGAAACAGAAATGCTAAAGTCCAAACTGAGGCAAACCACTGTCTTCCTGCCTTTTGATCTTCTTCGAGTCAGCAAAAGGCTCTGAAACTCTTCCACAAATAAGAGAGTCCCTGGGAAGTGATTGTGAGAAGACGCTGTCCTCCACTGGGGCAGGACAATGCAAGAAGGCCAAGGGGCTGTGGCCAGGGCCTATGACCAGCTTTTTTTTTTTTTTTTTCTTTTTTTGAGACAGAGTCTCACTCTGTCACCTAAGCTGGAGTGCAGTGGTGTGGTCTTGGCTCACGGCAGCCTCTGCCCCCAGGGTTCCAGCGATTCTCCTGCCTCAGCCTCCTGGGTAGCTGGGATTACAGGCGTGCGCCACCACACTCAGCTAATTTTTGTATTTTTAGTAGAGATAGGGTTTCACCATGTTGGCCAAGCTGGTCTTGAACTCCTGACCTCAGGTGATCCACCCACCTCGGACTCCCAAAGTGCTAGGATTACAGGCATGAGCCACTGCTCCAGGTCTACGACTGGCTTTAAATGAACAAACCATGGCCGCCTACCCCAGACTTGAGGTGATACTTCCTACTTCTCAGGAAGAAAGGAAATCATACCGAGGTGAAACAAAGGCAAGAGACAGGCCAAATCTCGTAAAGAGCAAGGCACAGGGAAAGTTTTGCTTGTCAAATACACTTTAATCTCTAAAGTCACTGGGCTTTGATGTTGCCCCAAACAGAAAACCTACATGGTTTGCAAGATTTACAGCATTTCTAGGGGGAACAGTTTCATGCTCCAGGGTTTTTCCTTCGGAGATTAAGGTTTATTTTATCCCTGATGTTCAATGTGTCTGACTGTAAGAGCCTCATCAGAGACAAGGACATTCTCCTGCCCTCTGACTCATCAAATACACCAACTTTTATTCATCAAATCAAATTCGCTTTTCAGGGAACAAAGCTGCTGGAGATGATCCAAACTGTGGGGTAATCACTGTCATTCTGACAAGACAGAAGTGTTTCTTTTGCATAGAGTCAGCTCCTAAGGGAGATGATAAAAACTGGCTAAAAATGGCTACACTAATCTCTATATTATAAAAGACCACACAATTCATTGCTTAAGTTGAAATGAGGCAAAGCAAAATAGAAGGGGGAAGAAAGAAACAAATTACCACCACTGCCCATACATCAAAGAAAATGTACCACAAAACCCCCAGCACTCAAATAATTATAAGTCACACAGAACAGAAGCAGTTTACAAAGGCCACTTGAGGCACAGTTCACTGGAAGGAACTCTTCGTATTTCCACTAACACTTCTTTCTTGAACAAGCTGCATCTTCTTCTGACCTCAAGGTGAGGCCTGACTTGTAAGGATAATATATACTAGGCTAAGAAGCTGGTAGTAAATTTCAACTGGATGGTGGATCAGACTTAATTAATCCCAGCACTACTCAGGAAAATGGTAGGTGGAATCGCAGAACAAATGTGCCTGGATGCTGAGAGATCTACTTTTCATCTAAGCATCGTGGCCAGCAGAAATGAACCAGTGAACAAGTCATGTCCTGGTTCTCAAAATCCCCATTAAGAAGAGGCTCCAACCTCAACATTCCCCATGCAATCTGTTGATGATGATTCTTTGCTATGGCGAGTGGGAACCATTTGCTTTTATCAAAACAAAAGGCAAAACAAGAAAGAATTTCCCCACACTCCTCTCTAAATACACAGGCTTAATAGAAAAGAAGTCTATTCACTTCTAGGAATGGAAAACATAAACAAACCCCTTTGGTGTAGTATTCATAATGATGCTAATGGAAGACACTCCTTTTTCACTGACGCATGTCAGTGCATCTCTGAAGTTAACACATAAAACCACAAACACACCAGGGAGGGGAAGAGGCTGGTCTGATACCAGCAAGTGATTAGCAGAGGCTAAAGTGTAACCCGGGTATCTGGACTTCTGACTCACAACCCTCCTAGAGATTACTCCTGGAGGTTGCCTTAGGACACAGGTAACTTGTAAGTGAGGTTTTACTCTAAATTGCAACAATTTGATCCCTCTCCTAGTACCCCCAGCTATACTGTAATAATGCCCAACCATTTTCCTCTGTTTTTCCACAACAGACACACACTTGTGAAATAAGGAAGGTATGTTGGTCCCTTTGGGGGACAGTTTCTTCCATGCAATTTGCAACAAAACGCACCTTGGATTTTAAAAGAGCTATCCTGTAGTTATGATATTGATTTTTCATTTTGCTCCACAAATACTACCACAATTTTATAACTGATATACAGCATTAACAGTTTCCTTGGCCTTAGAGACCAAATTAATCACAAAATCAACAATCTGTTTTTATGCCACAGAGTTCAATTTTCGTTTTCAACATAAATTGCAAAACCACAGCCAGAGCCCAGCGCAATTTTAGAGATGCATTGCTAAATTGCCTCCCATTTGTGATTTAATACAACAAAGGTTTTGCAAATTAAAATGTTTAAGTCTTTAGATTAGCCTGTATTTTGTCAGCTACCAGGCAACTGAATGCCTACAGGCTGATTTCTGGAGAACTCAGAGTAAAGCTAGCTGGGACACCCCATGTCTGGCTACAGTACACTTCCTCTCAGGAACCTCCAGGTTGACCTGTAAACATCAGTGCCACACAGAATGGTTTTTGAGAAATGTCCCCTCAGATCAGATGACACAAATGCATCTATAGATTCACCTATCTTCCCCCATCTTGTCCTCCTGTCCTTACCATTCTACTGAAATTCTTCCCATGCTGAATGCAACGGTATGGCCACTTCTTAACTTCCCTGCAGGGTTCGACACTATTAAATTCACTGACTTTCCTCCACTCCATTCTACCGCCTACTCCTGGTCCTCTTCTCACCTCTCTCGCTGCTATCTCTGGTTGTTCCACTGGCTGTTCTGTGCCTGTCCTTCAGACTAGGTCACCCTACTTTGTTCTCCTTCACTCTTGAAACTACATTCTCTCTTACTCACTCCAATTGCTCAGCCACTGTCTCTATGGAGATGCCTGCGATGTGCTAAGTGCTTTCAAGCCTGAGTTAACATATGAGAGAACACTGCCTGGCACATGATAGGCATGAAAGGAATGCCTACTGCAGACATAAATCAAACTCCCAAATCTACGCTTGGCTCTGACGTCTCTACCAAGTTCCAGACTGGTATTTTCAGCTCTTCTGAGATGTTCAGTATACCGGCTGCTCAAACTCACTTGCCCCTAAACTTCCTTCTTGGGTGTAGCTTGGTAAATGGTATCACCATCCATCTAATAACTAAGACTAGAAGAAATCTTGTAAAATTTCCTGTGACTTCATCATCTCTCAGCTCTGTCATCCAAACTGATGGTGAATTCTATGTACCTATCTAAAAACAAAACAGGCTGCGTGCAGTGGCTCACACCTGTAATCCCAGCACTTTGGGACATCGAGGCGGGGGGATTCCCTGAGGTCAGGAGTTTGACACTAGCCTGGCCAACACAGTGAAACCTCATCTCTACTAAAAATACGAAAATTAGCCGAGCATGGTGGTGTGCACCTGTAATACCACTACTCGGGAGGCTGAGACAGGAGGATCACTTGAACCTGGGAGGCGGAGGTTGCAGTGAGCAGAGATCGCGCCACTGCACTCCAGCCTGAGTGACACAGTAAGACTGAGTCTCAAACAAAAAATCAACAAAAACTCTGAATTTACCGCCCCTTTTAATTCCCTCCAATTATTGCCCTGGTTCAGAACCTCAAAATTTTGCCCCAAAATTTTTGCAGCAGGTCCCCATGCCTCCAGCCTCTCCTCTCTAGTCTATCTACAATGCTGCTACCAGTTCTAATTTAGAAGAATGGGTCGATTGGATCACTTTCCTACTCAAAAATCTTTGAATCTAGCTCCAACCACTGTCTCCAGAACAAAGGCCAAATTTCTAAGTGTATCATTCAAAGCTCTTCATCAGCTGGCCCCATTCTCCCCCCTCTACTTGTTCTCTAGTTCTACCCCACCTAGGTACCGGAAGTACTGGTTACAAGGCACCACATACTTTTCTGCAAATATGCCCTACTAATGTTACAGAGCCATCCCTCTTGTGCCTATTGTTTGTACTGTCTAAAATGGGCTCCGTCCCAACCTGGGGAACAAAGTGAGATCCCATCTCCACAAATAATAAATTAGCCGGGCATAGTAGCTAGACTGTGTGGTGGTAGAGCTATACTTCCAGCTATTTGGGAGGCTGAGGCAGGAGGAGTGCTTGAGCCCAGGAGTTCGAGGCTGCAGTGAGCTATGATTATACCACTGTACTCTAGTCTAAATGACAGAGCAAGATCCTGTCTCTTAAAAAAAATTGTTTAAAAAAAGGGGCTCTCAGCCGGGCATGGTGGCTCACACCTGTAATTCCAGCACTCTGGAAAGCCAAGGCGGGCGGATCACCTGAGGTCAGGAGTTCGAGACCAGCCTGGCCAACATGGTGAAACCCTGTCTCTTACCAAAAATACAAAAATTAGCTGAGCGTGGTGGTGGGTGCCTGTAATCCCAGCTACTTGGGAAGCTGAGGCAGGAAAATCGCTTGAACCTGGGAGGTGGAGGCTGCAGTGAGCCATGATCGCAGCACTGCACTCCAGCCTGGGTGCCAGAGTGAGACTCTGTCTCAAAAAAAAAGGCTCTGTCTCAAAAAAAAAAAAAAAAAGGCGGGGCTCTCCGTCCGTCTTTTTCACCCACCAAATCTCTGCCTGTTAAAATCTAATTCACCTTTCAAGGCACAATTGAAAGACACTCCTCTTATATAAAGTCTTGCCCAGTTTTCTGAACCTGACTTCGGTTCTCTGCACCACCCTCAGAACATGTGTTTTCTACCCCCTCATTTGCCACTGCACATCATGCCTTATTCATGTATATGTCTCTTACATGTGCTAACACACATGTGAACAGCACAAGGGCAGCAACTCTGTTTTCTCAAATGTTCGACACTTTAAACCTTTAAAAAAATTTAGTAACAGTTTGTTAGACTGGACTGAGGACTTCCCTGGACTTTATGAACTGTACTTTTTCAAAAGACAACAGACTCTACTGGAAGAGGATGGAACAATTAGGAAATGGCAAACTGGGCATCATCCCAGGCCTGCTAGGAAAAGCAAGAGGGATATGGGATGCTCAGAGAAGGATGCTGAGTTATCTTAATTTCAGCCCATAGAGAGAACAAATGAACATTTTCTTGGGGGCTCAAAGGTTACCACATTTCTCCCTCATGCTGAAGACATGTTTATAAACACAGAAGGCTATAATAGAACTCACATGAGAGATGAAACTCAACTTTAGCAAGTGTTTACATTCTCATCAGGACAACAAATCACTTCTCACCAGGAGATTCCAACTCAGTCGGCATGAAGATTCTTGTACACGGGCCAAGAGGGTCTACCCTGGGCCAGAAAACCTCCTGGCCCTTCAGGCTGGATTGTGACTCTAGGCACCAACACAAGAAGAATAAGAAAGTGGCATCTCAATGACAATTCCAAACTCACTGTCCACATTCTGCATGGCTCTGAAGTGCCAAAGTACCTACAGGCCATGACAGGTCCTGATTTGTCACAAGACTGCCAACCTAGACAGGCACAGGGCAATATCAAAGAGGATGGCACCAGAACTTCCTGACAGGAAAAGGCTGGTGGCCAAGGTCCCCAAAGTTGCTTATATCTGGCAAAAGAAGGAACGATGTGGTGACCCCCAGGAATCAGGACCTTTCTTAACATCTGAGGTCAATAATATTTGGAAGATAATGAAATTAGGAAGGGAAAATGACAGAGGCTATAACTGAGGTTCTACCAGAGGCAACATCTCAAAAGAATAATTCCTGTCAATTCACTCACCTGCTCATCATTCGTTAACAACTAGACAATGGCTTTACTACAAGTTTGCATGGAATGGTTGGACATTTTAGACTTGCCCCTTACAACGAAAATCTGACGAAGGATGTCTTATTGCAGATAATAGGACCTAAATTAATACTATGGAATTGGCTCATATTCCAACAATTGGGAGAATCTGTACAAAGAAACTGCATGGCCATTTACATTCTATTTTACAATATGATCAACAATTCTCAGTTCTTTGTCAAGGGATAGTTAATAAGATTCACAAATTAATGACCAGCAACTTTAATGTCTCTAGCAGCACAGGACCTTCACGAAACAGGTAAGTACTCTCAAACTCTATCTGCCATAGAACCTCAGTGCCTCCAGAATAAAGCTTGAGCTCTCAAGCATGGCTTTCATGAGAGTAATGGTAAAGTATAGTGCAGGGTCCTGACCTAGTCAGACAGGTCAAGGGAGTCTTGTCTGAGGAAGGAGTAATTGAGCTGGTATCTTAAAAATGAGTAGAAATAATTTCTATTCCTCTCTTGGTGAGAGAAGACATTCCAGGAAGAACAAATGACATGTGCAAAGGCCTTGAAGAAGAAGGGAGTATGATGTGATTAGACTGACTGAGAAAGGGCCATTGTGGTAGGAATACAGGGAGTGAAGGGGTTGGAGGAAAGGTGAGGAGGAAAAGATGGGCTGAGGATAAAGGACAGACGGTCCCTGACTTATGACGGTTTGACTTATGATGGTTTGTCTGACTTACAATTTTTCAACTTTACTAGGGTGCAAAAGCTATATGCACACAGTAGAAACCATACTTTGAATTTTGCATTTCTATCATTGGCCAGGTTAGCGATACACAGTCCCATACTCTCTCATGATGCTGGGCTGTGGCAGAGGGTTTGTGCTCCCTGTCAGCCAAGCTACCATGAAGGCAAACCACCAATACTGTACTCTACAGTGTACTGTATTCAATAAATTATATGAGATATCCAACACTTTATTATAAAATAGGCTGTGTCTTAGATGATCTTGCCAAGGGTAGGCTAATGCGTTCTGAGCATGTTTAAGTCACTCTAGGCTAATCTATGATGTTGGGTAGGTTAAGTGTATCGAATGCAATTTCAACTTAACAATATTTTCAACTTTCAATGGGTATATCAGGACACAGACCCGTTGTAAGTTGAAGAGCATCTATATTTTAGTCTTTATCCTAAGAGCAAGTGGAACCCATTAATGAGTTTACACAGAGAGGGGTATGATTAGATTTGCATATGATAATATTACCCTGGCTGCTGTGTGAAGAGTACAGGAAACCATAGAGTAAGCTACTGCAATAGCCCAGAGGAAGGCTGGTAGCAGGAGAGATGAAAAGCAGACAACTTTGAGAGGTATTTCAAAGGTAAGAGTTATCCCACTGGGTACCTGGGGTGGAGAGAGGGAAGTTTCAAGAAGGATTCCTCTCCTTCTGGCATGAAGACCTGGATATGGAGTGATGCTGCTTCTTCAGTTAGGGAACTCTAGAAGGGGGCTAGTTTGGGGGGACGGACAGCCACTGGTCCACTTTAGAAGCCTTATATAACCTGCATCTTCCTGCTTCTACCACTCTACACGTTATTTTCTCCATAGGAAATAGCCACTCTTTTCTCATGTCCATCCTCCCATTAAAATTCTCTCCATTCTATAAGAATCAACTCAAAATGCTTCACTGTGAAGTTTTGAAATCGGATCCACCTAAATGTATCCTACCATCTTCCAAGCTTTCCAGTCTGTTTCTACCATCGTTATCAACATCATCTTCCACCTTACATAAGAATCATAAACACAGCTGTTTCCCTCCCGAGTCCCCCACAGAATGAAGGAAACACAGCAGGCACTCAATACCTCTCTGTTGGTTGAAAGTGAGAGAGCCTTCCTGTTCATTCGCTAATCTGTTCATATATTCATCCGTTCAATCAAATCTAACTTGGTGAGAGGTCAGGTGCCTGTTGAACAGTAATTATCAACCCTAAACACATGTCAGGATTACTTGGGAGGTTCTGAACCATGCTGCAACTTGGTGAAACATTAGAATCAAATGGGACCCACAGTTTAGACCAATTGAATCTGTATCTCTGGAGGTGGGACCTAACTGATGAAAAATTTTTAAAATTGTCCTAGGTGTTTCAAACATGCAGCCAAGATCAAGAGCTATGGCTACTGAACCCCAATGCCTGGAGCTGGTGCTTATGTCTTTAAAAAGTTGCATGAAGTGTCTTTGATATAGATGCTAATGTTGACAGAGTCTAATGCAGAGAAATTACATTCCAGAGAAAGTGAAAAAGATAAGATTTCTGCAGTTAATAATGGATAATTATTGAATCTTTTAAAATAAGTGAGTTTTTCAAATGGATTACACCAAAAAGAAGGAACAGCAAGGCATTCAACAAATATCACAAACAAAGCACCACTAGCATAAAAGGGTGCACCTCAGAGAGAGCGTACACCCATGAAGCATTTGCTTCTTCACTTGTTCAACCAATATGTGTTGTGTTATGACTTTGTTTCAGGCACCAAGAACACAGAATTATGTGAGACAGAGTCCCTGCTCTCAAGGTGCTTATAGAATAGCACAGGTAATAGGTGAACACATAAAACATAATTTCGGACAGTGATAAATACTCTCAGGAAAAAAACAAAACATGGTAAAAAGAGAAAGGGCCATTGTGAGGTGACTTTTGAACAGAGAACTGAATGGAAAGCATGGATTATACATATGCACAAACATAAGATGAGAGTCTAGGGAGCAACAGGAACTCAGGTGAAAGTTAAGGGGTCACCGAATTAGCAGGATGGCGGGAGGAATAAAAGAAGCAGATTCAAAGCAAAAATGCGAAAGATGCCAGGCAATGCACAAAACACTACGTGTATTATCTCAGGGAAATCTCACAACAATCTCCTAAGGGAGGTACTATTATGATCCCCATTTTACAAATGAAGAAACTTGAGACTCTCCGTATCACTGCCAGTGTCATACACAACAAAATGATGAAGTCAGGGCCCAAACCCCAGTTTGATTAACTTGAAAGCTAAAGCTCTTAACCCAAGAGTATCTAAGCCTGACCACTTCAAAGGTGACGGAGTGGCTGATCACATGGGTCATACAGCCAGCAACAGATGCTCACTTTACAACATAGCATGAGATAACACAGCAAGAGATGTGGTCTAGTAAGGCCCCCAACTCCTGAGAATTAGTGTCTACCCACTCAAATATAGTAAGGGGTCAAAGAAAGCTCTCCACCCCTGCTGAGATCTCTTTTCATCCTTGTCTTTATTAGAAAATATTGTTCTAACCACTCCCCAGTCATCTCAGTTCCCCGCAAAGTCTTCTTGAAATAAAACTCTTACCTAACAAACTGTGTGTGCAAGGTAAAGGCTTCAACCTGCAGTTCCACAGCCAAGCAGGAAAAGGCCCAGAACAGAGAATGAGTCAGTGTTTAAATGATCCTAATGAAGACTGACAGGTAGAGGAAGAATGAGGCGAGCAGGAGAGGCCAAGGAGGCTCATCGTATCAGAAGGTGACAACTGAAACTCAGATCTGAATAGATTCCAACAGGAACATAACTTTAAACAGAAAATCAGGCAAAGTGCCACGTTTCCAGGGATGGGGAGCCCTCCCTTCACCGTCCATTGCCAAAAATAGTTATAGCACAAAGCCCTAGAACTCAGCAGGGTACATAAAGGGCCACCTACACCTCGTGTGGAACTCAATTCCACCACGTAATAACATCACTGCATGTCACACTAACCGCACTCATCACCCAGACTGATCAGTTGATTTGACGCACAAGTCCATGGTGAAAGAGAACAACCTTCCCACATTTACCAGTCAAGGACAGATGAGTGTTCCTCATGGGAACCGCTATATGTATCGAGATTCTTCAGTTGCAGTAACAGAATGGAGCCTGGGTAAAGATTATTATAGCAATTAAGAGAACAGTTGCTCCCACCTCAGTGCAAACCCCAGCTCTGTTGCTCCCTACTCCTATGACCTGACAAGTCTTTTCATACATCTGAGCCTTAGTTTCTTTCTGGGTAAAACAGGAATGAGAGAAATGCAAATGGAAATGGGGCACCATTTTTCACCAATCATACTTGCAAAAAAGTCTGATGATACACTGCACTGGTGAGGATGTTGGGAAACTGGCATTATATGGACACATATGTACACATGTACATACGTGTATATGTATATACATATATCTACATGTAAATATAGATACATATACACATGTACATAGATAACATATATGTATATTGTCTATGTTTATATATGTACATAAACTAATCTATATGTAAATATACATATGTTTATATCTGTATATAAACTCTACATACATACATATAGATAGTATATATATCTATAAATACACACATTTACACACAAACACACATAAACTCTGCTACAAACTCTATGGAAGGCATTTGACCATCTCTCTTAAAATTAAAAATACACACATCCTTTGATCCAACAATTTTACTCCTAGGTATTAATTACCATAGATCTCACTTGTGAAAAATGTTATGTATTAGGATACTCACTACAATATTATTTGTAAAAGCAGAAGACTAAAGACAGTAGGAGTCTGGTTACATAAGTTATGGAACCATACAATAAAAAGCTACACAGTAATTTAAAAGAACATACAAATTTGAAACAATCTCTAAGACATAGTGTTATTCATTGTAGGGAAAAAAATACATAAATGTTTGTAACTATATAGAATATCTCAGCTGGGCGCGGTGGCTCACGCCTGTAATCCCAGCACTTTGGGAGGCCGAGGCGGCCAGATCACTTGAGGTCAGGAGTTCGAGACTAGTCTAGCCAACATGGCAAAACCCCGTCTCTACTAAAAATGCAAAAATTAGCTTGGTGTGGTGGCGGGCAACTGGAATCCCAGCGACTTGGGAGGCTGAGGCAGGAGAATCGCTTGAACCCAGGAGGTGAAGGTTGCAATGAGCCTAGATTGCACCACTGCACTCCAGCCTGGGCAACAGAGCAAGACTCCATCTCAAGGAAAAAAAAAAAAACCAGAATATCCCTAGAAAGGTATGGAAAGAACTAAGATTACTGCTAGCCTCTTGGGAAGGGAATGAGTGGCTGGAGGATTGAGGGGAGAGAAACACACTTTTCACAGCATACGCTTTTATAACTTTGTTTTTATTTTTATTTTGTAAGAGACAGGGTCTCACTCTGTCACCCAGGCTAGAGCACAGTGGGGCTACCACAGCTCACTGTAACCTCCAACTCCTAGACTCAAGTGATTCTTCTGCCCCAGCCTCCCGAGTAGCTGGAACTACGGGCATTTGCCACTACGTCTGGCTAAGTCTTTTGCATTTTTTGTAGAGGCAAGGTCTTGCTATGTTGCTGGTCTTGAACTCTTAGTCTGAAGTGATCCTCGCCCCTCAGTCTCTCTAAGAGCTAGAATTACAGGAATGAGCCACCATGCCTGGCCACGTTGATAACTTTTGAATTCTGCATCTTGTGTCTGTGATATTGTATGTATATTTACAAGCAAACAGCTCTGAGAAAGCTCATGTGAAAGATCTGGCTCAGGTCATATGATCGTGGAGTAGCCAGAATAAGACAATGCACCTCACCCTCTAGCCAATGAAGAAAATGGCTCCACAAGGCAACATGAGGATGCTGCCAGAGAAGGAGAAATGAATGCTGGGTGAGCAAAAATAGTGTCCATCTCAACACCAGATAGCCTCATTTTGATATGCCAGGTCCAAACACAGGGTAGAGAAAAAGTTCCAGAGAAACACTCAGTTTATCTTATTTTGCTATTGGCATACCGTTGAAAGTTGGTGAATGCATCAGAGAAATATCCCAAGCACAGCCACGGGATATTTAGGGAGTGGTGGAAAGAACTGAATTGGGAACTGGGAAATCTGGGGTTCTATATTATCTGGCTCTATGCCCCCCAGAAAAGCCTACATCCTTGAGTCCTTCCTTTCCAAAAAGGAAGAGAAGATGATCACCTCTCGGGTCCCTTCCAACATTGACATTCCTAAATGTCATGGCATTTGGACCTCAGCTTGTCAGAGCCTAGCAGTTTGAGTACCATTGGGTGAATATCTAATATATAAAGAACAGAGGATAAATGTTTCAGGCCTTGAAAGAAATTAAACAACACCCAATATCACTATGCTGAAGTTACCTGTTTCTCTGGCATTATGAGCAACAATGAGATATCAAAGAAGAAGGCATTCTAAAAAGCCTGAAGCCCATTTGTTCTCTAGGGGAGCAATGACCCTCCGGTGTGACTTTCATAAGTTTCTTTGGTAAAATGAAACAGTAGCCCCATAGTATCATTTCTCCATGTCACTATCATTTAAGGAGAATAGTGGCCTCTAAATTTACCCCAAGACCTTAGATTCCTAAGCAGGATCAAAGTAAAGGCAATCTTTCAGAAGCCCACGTTTGAAGAACAAACTGAGAGTTATTAATCACTCAACAATTAACATCTTGTGCCTTAGAAGTAATAAAACCAGTCATTGGAAAATAACAGCATCACATAGAGAGGGAAAACATGAGGGTCTAGCAGAAATCTATGTGCAAAGGTGGGAAAGACCAGAGTGAACAACAGCCATTTATGTTCTGAACATTTACTCAGTCTTTCAATTGGTGTGACTGACAAGCTGAAGTGCAATGGCAAATAGAGACAGCAGAGAGTGCACAATCACTAACGTGGGACTGTTAGCCAAGGAGTGGAGAGGTATGTGTGGGAAAGAAACCACTCTATTTCAGCAGTGGAAGTGAGAGATGACCACATCCACTCTCTTGAACCAAATCAAATAGCTCATGAATGACACTTTGGCTGTATTTCAAAATAATTTTTATGCAAGTATTGAGTTCACAAGACTGTCACCTGGACAAGAGGCAGTGAAGATGTCATTTCTTCCAAACCATAACTCTAATAGCAAAAGATCAAAGGAAATACACTTTCGGTTCCTAACAAGGAAGAGAATCGTAAGTGGTTCATACATGGGAAGACCTGCTTCTGACCGAAGTCCAAAATTATTCAGCTGGTATTCAATTTATCAGAGAAAAACAAAGAATCTTGGTAGAAAAATTACCTAATCTCATTTGTAATTCTCATTCTAAAAATGTATGGTGTTGCTTGTTTGCTGTACTCACAAAGCAGACAGGCCTTAAAGTAGTGCAAATAATTGAATTTGACTTGCTTTCAAAGTAAAACCTTTGCAAGTGCAAGATAATCAAACGGTTTTCATTTTATTTTTAGTTGCACATGTTTAGCACTTTGCTTCCCATGACTTTGATAGGAAGCCAGTCATTAAGGGGTGAAAGTGCCATACCTTGCAAAGAAATGCATTAGAGAAAAAAAGGTCCTTGCTAATCTTCCTAATCTTATCTCTAGCTGCTGGACTCACACAAACCAAACTCCATCCCGTCTAATCAAGCTTGCGAGCAGGTCTGTGTTTTCCCACTGCGATGGCCCTGCTTCTGCCATCTTTGAATATTCTCCACCCATCTCCATCTATCAAAATCCTTCGTATTCCCAAAGGCCTCTGTCAGAATCTGCTCTTCTCCTTTTTCTTCCTCTGAATTACTTACTGCCTTGTGCCTTATCAACCTGGGGAGACATAAGTCCTAGCTCTTTGTATAACTTCACACTTATCTGCAAAAAAAAAAAAAAAAAAAAAAAAAAAGGAGCAGATGAATGATTAAATGACTGGGATGAAGAAAGAGCACTTCTGATGTCACTATATTAAAATAGATTTCAAATATAATTATTATCCAATGTTTAAGGCTACCTTTCATCAAAATATCTCAGTAGTGTGGAATAATAAAAACTGAAATGCAAGAGAAGAGGATTCTGAATTTTCAGATTTAAAAGACAGAAACCAAGAGTCTTAACACATTGCCCTTTTTTTGAGAATATTCTATTTAACTTTCAGATTTTTCAGACTGCTCATATAAAGATCGAGTTCTTTCAGAGGTCTTATTTGCATCCAAAAATGTAATCAAGGCTATTTCAATCTAGACAAAAAACAACACTGCTTAATTAACTCAACTAATAAAGCCAGACTCTTTCTCACATTAAAGAAAAAAAAATTAAAAGACAGATCCTGAGAATCCCAGAAGGCCACCCTGTGCTACTTATGCCAGGCTATGTGGACGCCATATGTATTCAAATTCTGTCTCAGGACAAAAGGGAGATGGGGCACTCTAGAACCAGTTGGAAGACCTGAGAATTGGCTACAAACACAACTGATTTCTCTCCTACAACAAAGTGGTGGGGAGGAAGAAAAATCTTCAGCCCCCAGTGGCATTCACATCAAAATCTTTTATAAGGCTTCAATCTTCTGACTTTACCTAAGGAATGAAGTCAGCTTCATGTATTCAGATAAGCAATAATAGCTCTGCTGCTTACAGAATTACAACCAAACTTTTTCCTTTGTTCTAGCAAAAGACTTCCTGTGAGAAAGCAGTCATCCTTTAAAGCTTTCCAGTCCAAAGGTCTCCCCTGGTTTGTATTCCCCTATTCCCGTCCCCCAAAGGAAAAGCTCAATCCACATCACAAGGCATTTCTTGGTTCCAAGCTGAACTGGTTTCTCAAGGACTCCTGGTGAGGAAAGAAAACTGGTCATTTGAACATCCTTTCCTGGGATCTGTCTGAAGTGTAGACAAGCAGCAAAGATGAATATTAATATGCCTTCCATCATCAAAAGCTATTGCATACCCAAAGGATGATAAATATTTTAATCAGTTTTCAGCTTGTCTAGAGGAAGTCAGTTTACTCCTCAGGGACTTCCCTAGTTCTGTGCCCAAAACCTGTCCAGCCCATGCTGCTTTCTCTATATAATTTTGAAAATTTGTAACAAGGAAGTCCAAGCTTTGTTGGAGAAGTCATTTAATTTTGTAACAATTTACTAAGTTTTTCCAGAAGAAGGAAATCTAAAATATGAAGGATGATAACAAATAAGACAAAACACTATGATTCTAACTTTTAGCAACACTGGTACTCTGGGAAACTAATAACCTACTTAATCCTCTCATTAAAAAAAAAAAAGATTTTCCATATTTGCATAAGTTGTTTGCCTGTGATTGCTCAATCTTCTCAGCTATAAATGCCAGAGGCATAAAACAAGACTTTCCTCTGTGCCCTCAATATTATTTTGTTTTTAAAAAGAAGCTAAAGATGTTTTGGGGTATTATTGTGAGAGTTATGTTTGTTTAAGAATAAAACTAACCCAAAAATATTCCTGTGAAGCAGGTAATAAGAGGTAATATTTTAGGAAAATGTATAAAGTTAAAAAGAATTTATTGGCCAGGTGCTGTTATTCACACCTGTAATTCCAGCACTTTGGGAGGACAAGGTGAGAGGATGACTTAAGGCCAGGAGTTCAAGACCAGCCTGGTTAACACAGCAAGAACCTGCCTCTGCAAAAATAAAAATAAATTAGTCAGGCATGGTGGCTTGTAGTCCCAGCTACTCAGGAGGCTGAGGTGGGCAAATCACTTGAGCCCAGGAGTTTGAGGCTACAGTGAGCTATGATCACACCACTGTACTCTAGCCTAGATGACAGACTTAGACTGTCTCAAAAAAAAAAAAAAAAAAAGATTTAAGGCCACAGTGATCAACATGGGTGGGAGGAAAAGGCAGGACTAGAACACAGACCTCATGTGAACTCTTTCTTTTAACAAACGTGTCGAGTACCTCCTATGAAGCAGATGCTGTTCTAGAGGCTGGGGAAATAAGAGTGACTAAAACAGACCAAGTCCCTGCTGCCCTCATGGAGATTATTTCAGGTAGAGACAGACAACAAATGGATATATAGGGTAATTGCAGTTGGTGGAAAGTGTTAAGAGTACAGTAGAAAAGAGTAAGGCCCTGCTACAATGAGAGAGTGCTTGGTCAGAGCAACTCTCTCCAAGAAAGTGACATGAGCAGAGATCTGAATGAAATGAGGGAGAGAGTCATGTAAATTACAGAAGGACAGACATTCCAGACAAAGGCAGCGGCACATGCAAAAATCCTGGGCAAAAGTGGGCTGGGCATGTTCTAGATATAGTACGGCAGACATTAGGGCAGGGAAAGAGGGGGATCACTGATGGAGGTCGAGGAATGGACAGATCCTGCAGGGCATTAGGCCATTGCAAGGAAGGTGGATTTCTTTTTTTTTTTTTTTTGAGACGGAGTCTCGCTCTGTCGCCCAGGCTGGAGTGCAGTGGCACAATCTCGGCTCACTGCAAGCTCCGCCTCCTGGGTTTATGCCATTCTCCTGCCTCAGCCTCTCCGAGTAGCTGGGACTACAGGTGCCCGCCACCACGCCCGGCTATTTTTTTTTTTTGTATTTTTAGTAGAGACGGGGTTTCATCGTGGTCTCGATCTCCTGACCTCGTGATCCGCCCGCCTCGGCCTCCCAAAGTGCTGGGATTACAAGCGTGAGCCACCACGCCCGGCCGGAAGGTGGATTTCTAAACATGACAATAGGTTTGAAACAGGGGAGAAAAATGACGACCTGACTTGTATCTCAAAGGAACATTCTGATTGGAATGGACATAGGGTAGTAGAAGCAGGAAAGCTGGTTAAGAGGCAGGCTATTTTATAAACGACGGTAGTTTTTACCAAGGTGGTAGCACAGGAGGTAGTGAAGGCTAGTCAGGTCATGAGTATATTTTGAAAGTAGAGCTAACTGGATTCACTGATAAATCAAGAGATACATCAAGAAGACCCCAAGGTTTTAGTCTGGGCAACTGGATGGTTCAAATTACTGAACTGCGAAACACTAGGGATTACAGAAATCAAAACTTGGGTTTTGGATATGTTACCTTTGAGATATTTATTACTGGATGGCTGACTGCCCACCCTTCACAAACAATGTTCAGGTGTCCAGGACACGAGACTTCAGTATCAGGAACATATTAATGTACTACAGGCATTGGTATATGCCACCACTGCCATCCTTTAAAAAATGTCACTGCTAACTGCATGAAAAGTTTATGTCATTAAGTAAAATATGAAACCTCTTAATCCCCCAACATCTGTTAAAGAACATCTGATGCATAATTCTGGATATTTCATAATTTGTCATTTCAATTAATAATATTTAATAAGAGGGCTATATATGTTCAAGCTACCAGCAGCTCTAAGACTTTACAACCAATGCATATATGGCTATGCAGATACGTCTAAAACATTAAAATTTAATTATGAATAGTGCCCGAAGACTCCAGATTTTTAGTTGAAAGCTAATTTTGTCAATCAAAAACAAGTAGGAGATTCACTGAGTGGTACTAAAAGAAACAAGTAGAAGATGATCTGCCTGAGATTTTTATAAATATGAAGGAAAAATTTACAATTGAGTCTTCACAGGTGGTTCCAGATGGACTGAGATCATGCAAAGAAAATGCAAAAAAAAATGTCAATCACAGTTAACTTGTTAGGGAAAAGATGCTATTAAAAATATCATCTACAAATAATCACAGGGATCCTTTCAGTAATACAGAAAAAAAATAGATCACAGTTCCCTTTGGTTAAAAAAGGGTCATTATTTTGCAGATGTCAATGAGGAGGGAGCAGGATGGTGGTTATGTTACCCATAAGGCACAGAAGGGCCAACTGAATGTGTTCCCGGGGCTCTCTGGTAAGTCATTTTTTGGCACTAGGAGCACATTTCTCCATAGAGACATTTTTGTACAATATGGAAAGATTCCAAGCCCAGCCTCCCAAAGTATTTAACCCACAGTGGATAGACACATTGCAAGAGGAGCACTGAGTTCCAAATTGTTGTGAGTCCCTTCAGCTCCTGGACTGAACCCCAGCTCCAGAGGAAGGAAAATTAGGAAAGGAAAGGGATGCTGTCAATAAGGAAGACTCAGTCAACCGGCCTCGAAGTAAGGATTCCTCAGCTGAAGAGTGTCCACGCTTCCTTTTAAAATCAATACCGGTGATACCTTGCATTTATGTGTGTTTTATATTTTACAAACTTTCTCATTGGATCATCATAACAATATTATTCAAAAGGCAACAGTTTTAGCGATTATTCATTAACCAACTTGGGGGAAAAAGATTCTAACATCTTGATAATATTCCAAATAAATGGCACGACATCCTTTGGAAATCTTGCTTCCCTTTCAAAACTGTAGGTCTGGTGATTATTATTATTATTTTGTACACTACTTCATTCTTCTAGACTAAGATTCTTCTAGGATATTTCAGAGGTAAATATAATAAAGTAAATAATAGACTAGAGCTGAATTTAATCCCTCTACCATGCTCCCCCCCCACACACAAAAAACCCTAGATGAAATAAGGTACATAATTTGTTTTATGTTATATCTTTTCCAGGAAAAATAGAAATTTCTGACATTCCGATCTTGCACCAGAGTTTCTTAATTCATATCTGAAATGCTATGATAGTCTACTAGTCAAAGCAATCCAAAATAAATTCTAGCAGCCAAGGCTAAAATAGCACCCCAGGGAAAATAGCAGGATCTTCACACCTTTATATCAATTTGAATTTCAGGGTGGTTAAAACTATTTAAAGCAGCAGAATTCATCTTTTTTTTTTCTTTACATATAGAATGTGTGAAATGTGTGTGTGTGCACAGATGTGTGTGTGTATTTAATGAAGGTTGTCAAAATTTAGCCAAATCCTACGGAAATGAGGTTAAAACAGAAACCCTGGCTGTTTACTCCAGTTTTTCTCTCCACACACTAAGAGTTAAGAGAGATGGCAAGGCTGTCACTTGGAATTGCCTAGCTCCTGTCACTTTGTCTCAGCATCTTCAGCATTTTTAGTGTTGTTCTTATTGTGTGCAGAGCAGAGGCACTAGGAACGATCCTCTTAACATTCCTGAGATGTACCAGGCACATCCTAGGACTTGGTACCAATAAAGCTCAACTCTCACACAGCTCATGTAAGGGTTAAAAACAGAAAGTCCTACCCACTGGTTTGCTCTGATGTTCCTGGAGATATTGTCACTGGATGTATCCTCAGTAGAATTCTATTCAACACCTCTGTCTTTAAGTACAAAGCTGTAGGCTGTAGCAGCTTTAAGAAACATAAGTATCCCTTTTTTCTGCTGCACAGTATCTGTGTGTGAAATTCTCTAAAGGGGTTTAAGTATTTACCCTGAACACTATCAGACGGTTTCTAAAATTTTCCTTATCCAGTTGCAAAAACACTTCAAAGAGAATCATAAACACAGTCCTTTGTGCTTTCGAAGCACACTGTGTTTTTGAGGCTTAAGCCTGAATTCTCTTGGAATTGTATATCCTTTTTTTCCCAAAAAGACAGGATACACAACACTTTCTTGTAAAATTCCTTACTAAAGGTACAGATACTCAGGGGAAAAAAATGGAAAACTCTGAAATTCATAAGATAATCAAAAAAGGAATCAAGACTTATAAGAAATTCATTGCTAAATTACATGTAAAATTTCTCCCCAGATGTTTTAATAGAACAATATAGCTGTGGGGAATTGGAGTGGGTGGGGAATTGGAGTGGGTGGGTAGAAAGGAGAATGGAAAGAACCGAGCTTCCCTGAACACTTTTAAGATAACCAAAAGCCAAAGATTTAAACTAAAGATTTTAAGCTGCTCCAGCTGCAAGTGACTTTTTCGTTTTTCCAAATTTTCAAAGCTAAACGTAAAGGTCCCAAAACTCAGTGTCTGCACACCGGTTTCAGAAACTGAATTTTTGGATGCTTATGACTCTTTATCCACCTCTAATCTGTGCTTATCTTGAGTCACTCAGCACTGCCCCAGTCAAGAAAGAAAATTTACATTTTAATTTAAAACCACTAGACATCTCACATCTGATCCTAAATTACTATAATATACTCTGCTCCTAAATCAGAAATCCTAACCCTGAAAAATGGGAGATTGGATTATGTTGGCTGATGTAACTTAATGTGCACATTAACACTGAAAAGAAGGGAGAAAAAAATTATACACACACACACAAAAAAAAAAAAAAATTGGTGACTTTCCCATTAATGCAAACAAAAAAATTCAATATTTATATTTACATCACTTTCTTCTGCACATCCCCCAAAATCTTCAATCCTAGAAGGAAGTTTAAAATAAACTTAGCTAATTGAACTATAATACTATAGCAAATACGAGTATACTCAGTAAAAATTTCAGTAAATGAAAAAGCAGCCTTATTCCTGTATTCAGTTTGAAAGAATTTAATCTAAAGCACTGTGATGAGAACTTCATTAATCTCTCCAAAAATAAACAAACTACTGCTCGGCTCAATCATTCCCTATGATTGTGTAACCTACATGAAGTGTAACCTGTGCTGAGGAAGACTCATCCACACAGCCAAGGGCAGGCTCCTGGCAAGGGCCTTCTCAGATGATTTACACAGGCCAAAATAGCAGGGGAAAAGGCATGACTCATCTTGAAATTAAACTATTATAACTAACTTGTCAGGGACAACCTTTACCTTCTTAAGTACATTTCTCTCTTAAAACTTTAACAACAAGAAACTGGTTACATTATTAAATAAAACACCTACTCATTTTCCACATGTCTCTGCTCTCCTGTGCCAAATTTTAACATAAATGGATAGAATTAAATGTAGCCTATAGCTTACCTAACATAATTATATGTTGTGTTTTACACTGTTTCAAAACGGATACATTAAAATAATCCAGTCTTGGCTCCTACCCACTAAAGTCAATAAAGGTTATTAAGGCCAACTGCCATATAAATGCATTGCTGTAACAGCACAAGGAATTGTCAGAACAGGAAATGCAATTCAAAACATTCAAAACCATCAGGATCTACTTTTTCTTCTAAAAGAAAAAACCAAGGAAAACAGCAAGAAGAATTTCTCTCCAGTATCGAAATCATCACTACTTTTGAAAATGTTTACTCTGGAAACGATTGTCGAATATTTCCACTGGATTATACCAAATTGACCTTTTTTTTTTTAAGGTCAATAGGAAATGAATAAATGTCATCAATTTAGAGGATTTCGCACCTAGCATTCTTTTCTGTATCATTGTGAATTTGATAGTGTTAAAACATTTTTATAGGTAAAATAAATGTCAGTTTTGCAAAGAGCGATACCAGACCCTGAGAGACGAATGGCCTATCCGTTGAATCTCTGGCTACAGCAAGACTTCTCCACCTCACAGGAGACTTCAGCTTTTCATATTTCTCTTTACCCAGAAAGCAAAGCAGTTGTACAGTTTCTTTCAAATGGTAACTCTCTCTTATCCTGAAGAGGCTTCTCATAATACAATCATCTTGGATGGCGGGGGCGGTGGGGGTAGGAAGTGCGTCGGGTTTTAAAAAAATTAAAATAAAAAACAAATATTTGAATAGTATTATAGTGGTATAATGCCATCCTCGATAGGGAGCAAAGAGGAGGGGAAAGGCCAGACTAAATTCCTGGGTTATAAGAAGGCGTTATGTTGCTTTGGGCTTAATGGCTCATAAATTCATGAGGTAATATTCAGGGAAAATGTGATATTTTATCAGAATGTCATTCAAACACAAGGTTTAACATTTACATCACAAGAGCATGGACGGAGTAAAACTATCCGCCGGGAGAAAAAATGGCAAGAATAAACAGTGTGATAAAAATGGTGTTTTCTGGGACAGGAAATGGGAAGTGGAGGATGGGGGAGTTTTAGAGACAGCTGACTAAACTTTTTGAAATATGTGACTGGTTATGACATGTGAAGCAATTACTATTAATGGAAGAAAAGCGATTTCAAAGCTCATTTTCCATTCTTCTATATCCTTCCTGAGACTACACCTTCCAACCACAAAGTGAAAAAAGAACACAAAGACAGAAGTCACAGCGCAAGTCTCTTCCCTGGTACAAGGGCTGATAAAGGTTGCTTTACTCATAAGCAAAAGGGGAAAAGTAATGCACATATTCCCTGAGGTTTTTTATTTTCTCAGCAAAAGAGATCGATGTTATTTTGCAAAACAGACAAAATGCATTGATTTAAAGAAATCCTTTCACAACACACACGATTTTACAATTCAAAAAAAAGCATAAAGATAAAAAAGAATCATTTGTCTGAAATGATAATAATTTTGAGTAAGATAGTCCCTGGAAGCAAAGCGAGGACACTCAGAAATTCCATTTGGATTAGTCTAATGCTATAGAATCCAAATGTGCAGCAAACACCGTACTTTTTATGTTAAATTGCTGTTGAATTTGTTAACCCACAACTGATATCCTGTGTTATGGAATCTTGGAGATTACAGCTAACTTGAAGCAACAGGGATAATTCTTGACAGTTAATGGTATTTTTGTACGCATTTTCCTGAAAGGCTAACATCTTGGGGCCTCAATCTGGTAGCTCAACATTGCCCCCTACTGCTTGCAACTGAGAAAATATGAGGTGGGCTGGTACCAAGTAGAAATCTAACCAGCCACTGCCAATTCCACCCGAGTATACAAATACCAGATGATACTAAACGAACAGAACCACAGAACCATAGACTCGTCCAACAATTATTCTGTTCTCTTTTCCAATAGAAAAAAGAAATCACTATGAATTTGTAAAAAGTCATTGTAAAAGGCTTGAAGCAATGCTTAAATTTAATTTGGAAGAAACATCCCTTTTATCTGGGTCTAAATCTTCACTCTGCTGATGAAGATCATCCCAAGGCATGCTGAGGAGAGACACTGAAGCCACTGATCTCCCTCAGAACACTTAGGAATGCCACGCCAACTGCTGGGAAACCAGTGCCAGAGAGTTCGCAGAATTGCTTTTCCTTTTAGTATTTTTTATACAAGAGCGACAAAACAAATAAAAGATATTTCCTCTTAACGAATGTGCCACCACCTTCAAATTGTTTATACACAAATTTACATAGATATAACTAAATTCCTTAAATGAATTCATAATGAATATCACTTGTAAGCTCACAATACCAAATATTTTATTTTTTATTTGTGTGTGTGTGTACGTGAGACAAGGTCTCACTCTGTCACCCAGGCTAGAGTGCAGTAACGCGATCACAGCTCACTGTAGCCTTGACCTCCTGGACTCCAGTGATCCTCCCATCTCAGCTTCCCAAGTACCTCAGACCACAGACATGCACCACCACACATGGATAATTTTTTTTGATTTAGTAGAGGCAAAGTCTCACTATGCTGCCCAGGCTAGTCTCAAACTCCTGGGTTCAAGCAATCCTCCCAACTTGGCCCCCCAAAGTGCTGAGAAGACAGGCATTAGCCACCATGCTGGGCCAGATTTTACTTAAAATAAAATAAAATAAAGCTCTTGAACAAAAACAAATTTTTTTTAAATTTGGTTTTTAAAAAACAAAATCAAGGGCTGGGCATGGTGGCTCACATCTGTAATCCCAACACTTTGGGAGGCTGAGGCAGGTGGATCACCTGAGGTCAGGAGTTGGAGACCAGCCTGGCCAACATGGTAAAACCCCATCTCTACTAAAAAATACAAAAATTAGCCAGGCATGGTGGTGGGCCCCTGTTATCCCAGCTACTAGGGAGGCTGAGGCAGGAGAATCACTTGAACTTGGGAGGTGGAGGTTGCAGTGAGCTGAGATCACGCCATTGCACTCCAGCCTGGGCAACAGAGCAAGACTCCATCTCCAAAAAAAGAAAATCAATAAGAGCTCCTTTCTTATTTGCTCTTCAACCCTAATTCAGAGTTGTCAAATTACAACTTCAAAGTCAAGCTGATGTCTTAGAGCCAAGGTTCATCAAGTTAAGAGGTTCTAACTCATGTAAATGGACAGAATCAGAATTACACAGTAGGGAGAAAAAATGTTGCCCTGAAACTGAAGCTGCCTTTATATAAGCAGCCCATAAAAATGGAGAGTACTCATAACAGGCTTAGTTTAGGAACAGAACTGACTAAGGAGATTTAGGCACAGACTTTTCATTAACTCCAATTCAGTTTCACAATGCTCAGTTTTGCATTGATTTCTTTGGAGAAATCAATTTTTGTGATACTATTAACACATTAAAAGGATTATAACATTCCTTCCCCAGACGTATATCCATGAAAAGGTATGATTTAAAGATTTGAGATGTCTGGAAAGCGAGGACTTCTGGATTCTGATCCAGACTTTTAAACTAGGGCCTTCAGAGTTGTGACTTGACATTTTCATTATTATAAAGTAGGAATTAGGGTAGATCCTATGTTAAGTGTTCTTATCACAATAATAATAATTATAACAAATAAGACAGAAGAAAACTTTTGGAGGTGATGGATAGGTTTATGGCATAGACTGCTGTGATGGTTTCATGAATGTACACGTATTTCTAAACTCAGGTTGGACACATTAAATACGTACAGCTTTTTGTAGGGTAATCATACCCCAATAAAGTGGCTTTAAAAAAATAAAATAGGGATTAGCAATAGCTATCCATTTTTGCAGATTAGTTCATTGTTTGCAGCACATTTCAAATTCTGTGCAGAGGTACTATCTCCAGAGTTTGCAGGCTTTTACCACTTTTCTACTACATTCCAAATCCAACTGTTTGAAGGCGGAACAATGAGGTGGTGAAGGGCAAGGACCCCAGAGGCAGCCTTCTAGAGTTCAAATTCCAGCTCACTCACCTATTAGCTGGGTGACCTTGAGGAAGTTACACAAACCCTTTGTGTTTTGGTCTCCTCGTTAGAAAAATGGGGAATACATTACACCTATGTTGTGGGTTGTCATAAAAGTTAAAGAAGTTATATAGAAAACACATAGAATAATGTCTGGTACTTAAGTATTATGTAAGTGTTTGCTATTATTATTATTAGTATTATTTAAATTAAGACTTAATGCAAGACCTCCACATGGCTTCAACCTGCCTTCCAGCTACATTTCCTCCCACATCATCTGCCCTACTTGCTCTTCTGGCCTTGTTTTTAGTTTCTGGCTACTAATGTTCTTCCCCAGATCCCTCATCCCATCATACTGCTCAGCATCCAAGGGCCCCAAAAACCACATCTGCCATTTCACCACCATCCCAGCCGGCTCAAGTAGTCTGAATGTAATACTCCCTCCTCTGGAACTATGATTTTCTTTTAACATTTCACATCTATTACCAGATTTCAATTTAGCTAATGTCATACCTGGCGATATTCGTGCCCCTCTCCTTGTTCAACTGTTGGATCACAGTGGTTGAGAGCATAAGCTGTGGAGCCAGCCTGCCTGGGTTTCCACCTTGCTGTGCCACTTACTCAGTGACCCTGGGGGAGGCCCTTCATTTCCCTGCCCCTCAGTTTTCACATCCATAAATAAAGGCCTGGAAAAGTTTCTATACCTCTTAGCATTGCTTGTAAAAATTTTTAAAGTTAATACTGAGAAAACAGAGTAGCACCTGATGCATATAAAAATGCAAATGAATGTTAAATATTATTTTCGAATTGTTATCCTCTTATCACCACTTCATAGTATATGTCCAGCACATGCCTTATGAGGAGAAAATACTCAATAAATGCTTATTGAACTAAACTGAGGTTGTACTGACAAAATCCTGGCTATACCCATCACCTTACCGAGAAGAATCTAACTTGATAATTAGGAATAATTAAATCTAAATTTGCCTATGCAAATGAGGCAGTGGAGGATTTGTATAACACAGCAGCCCAGAAAACACAGTCCCAGGTCTCATGGACTTACCACACCCTCCATCTTCTTCCACAGTGCTTCCAATTGAGCCATGGGTTGACACCACCAGTCAGTGCACTTTCTGTATCGATTGCCTTGAAACCAAAACTGCCTCAGCCACTCAAACTCGACCTGTGGACCATAAAGAGAAGATGGTGGTTTTAATACCCTTGTGATAGACAAGCGAGGACAATGACTTCATCTCTTAATTCTCCTCCAGTAACTTGATGGCCATAGGATGAGAAAAGGTGAGAAAGGTCAGCCTAAGCAGTTCCCAGTGTAAGCTGGCATCTCCAGAGCATTTCTGCAAAGCTAAGAAAAGAGTAGTCTTAAAACTGAGGTCTGGCCAGACGTGTTGGTTCATGCCTATAATCCCAATAGTTTGGCAGGCCGAGACGTGAGGATCTCTTGAGGCCAGGAGTTTGAGCCCAGCCTGGGCAACATTGTAAGATGCTGTCTCTACAAAACAATTAAAAATAAATTGGCCAAGCGCAGTGGTGTGTGCTGGTCATCCTGGCTGACTTGGGAGGCTGAGGCAAGAGGATTCCTTGAGCCTAGGAGTTTGAGGCTGCAGTGAGCTATAATTGTGCCACTGCATTCCAGCCTGGGCAACAGAGCAAGAGTCTGTATGTCAAAACAAAATAAAATAAAATAATTAAGAAGCTGAAATTCTCTTACACAACCCAGCTCACGCCAGAGAGGGGTTTTCAATCACATTTATGAGTCAGATGTGAGGAAACTATAAGCCAATCAACAACAAATACTAAGATCCTAATTATAAAGCAGGCTGTACTATGTTTGATGGGAAAGGCATAAACTGAATATGTTTTTATTAAATGTCTTTATTTAAGGCTGGTATTAAAGCAAAACACAGATACATATTAGGAAATATTAATTATACGTTTCTTAAATTACAATAAATTAAAATAATTTACCCATGGGCCAGGAGGAGCTGGTGATAATCTTAACCTATACATATAAAACTAATTATGGAGGCATACATTAAACTGACAAAGCCATTCAAATTGTCACTTGTCAACTCAGGGCAGGTGACAATAGGTTAAAAAGAAGAGTAGCAAACATATTAGTACAAGTTGAATATCTCTTGTCTGAAATGCTTGAGACCAAAAGTATTTCTGATTTTAGAATATTTGTGTTACATATTTACTGGCCGAACATTTCAAATCCAAAATCTGAAATGCTCCAATAAACATTTCCTTTGAGCATCATGTTTATGCTCAAAAAGCTTTGAATATTGGAGCACCTCAAATTTCAGATTTTCAGATCAGAAATAACCAAGTAACTTACTTTCCTTCCGATGAATCTACTATGGTAAACTTCAACTGTCTGCCACCTTGGCAGTCCTCCTATTCCAGCCAAATCCCACCCATCCCTTCCTCAAATAGCCCAGGTGGTCTGAGGAGGCTCCAGCTCCAATGCCAGGGGTGGAATATGCAACCCAGGTCTAGGCCAATCAGCCCACTAGATTCTTTAGTTACAGAACTAGGATTGAGAGGAATAGGAATATGTCCAATCACAGTAAGTCTCAAGACTATCAGAAACTACAGGAAGAAGACTCTGCAGCTATTTTGGCAGCAAGGGGAAGAATGGAGCCAACATAGTAGGGGTAGCTGCAAGACGAAAAGACAAAAACCACATCCTGATGACATCAACTGACCCTTGATCAAACTATTCCTGAAGCTGTTTTTACTTAAGTTAGTTCAGGTTGAATGTTTTGCCCCTTGCAACTAAAATAATCCCAACATATTTAGATGAGAGGCTGAGTTAACCTATGGAAATATAAAAAATTGTTTTCTATCCATTTTCTAAGTCTTCTGTCATTCATCAACTTGAAAATCAAGGTACAATGCTACTGATCTCAAATACTCTTTTTACCACTGCCCGCTAAAGAAATGTGGAGCCACCACAGCTTCAGGCTGGGTTGTCTGGCTTTGCTAAGGTGATCATGTTCCATATATAGACATGGAGCTATTATAATCTTCACCTGTTACTGCAAAGAATTTTTTTGTGTGTTTATCCATATTGAACTTTCATGAGGCAAACAAAAGCAACTTGTGAAGATTTAACAATGGTGAAAATGGCTCAAATAAGTAACCTGAGAATACCAAGTCATATGAAAAGGTTTTAGTTTACATTAAGTAAATGTTTGTTTGCTATGTAGGGCTGATTTCAGTTAAAGCTGTTTAAACAAAACAAAACAAAACAAAAAAGGAATGTAGACAATATTAAAACAACAGTTGCTAGAACTTATCTGTGCTATTAAAAGACAGTGGTTAACATATGTAACCTTGAGTACTTTGAAAGAAGAATTAATACAAGTGTGGTTCAACTTCTGTGAAGATACAGGTTTAACAACATACTTACTTCAAGAAAAAAATGAGTTCTTTTTGATGGATTTCACATAAAATTTGTTCACACTATGGAAAGAGCCTATTAGCAAAACATCAAGCCCTGTGTTAGAAAGAGTTGAAAGGGTTTTAAAAGATTTTCCAGTCTTTGGGCTGGTTATGCCTGTTGAAGAGGACAGAATGGATAAGGCTTGCCAACCATGGTGACTCTGGAAATAGATTCTCATATGTAATTAGTTCATCCAGTCTATCAGGGTACACTAGAAACTGGATTTCAGTAAATTAAAACTTGGAAGCAAGGAGAAGGCTATATCTAGGGGCTCTGCTATTGGACAAGAGAGTAAAGAGAGAGCCCTGGCTATTTTAATAAATAATGCCTTCATCTTCCCTTGGATGCCAAACTATCTTTTGAGGCAGATAGTATCATGGTTAAAAATAAGGGCTCTGACCTATAATCCCAGCACTTTCAGAGGCCATGGCAGGAGGATCACTTGAGCCCAGGAGTTTGAAACTAGCCTGGGCAACATAGTGAGACCTCATCTCTACAAAATAAACAAATAAACAAAGTTAGATGGTTGTGGTGGCACACGCCTGTGCTCCCAGCTACTTAGATGGCTGAGGCAGGAGGATCACTTGAGCCCAGGAGGTCCAGGCTGCAGTGAGCCATGATCGCGCCACTATACTCCAGTCTGGGCAACACAGTGAGGCTATGTCTCTAAAAGGAAAAAAGAATATGGGTTCTGGAGTCAGTTCAAAAGTGGGTACCACTACAGAATAGCTATGTCATCTGTAAGACAGAAACAATTACTGCCTACTGTTAGGCACTTGCTAGATGTCAAGAATGCACACTAAACAAGACCACAAGGCTTTGGACTTCCTGTCCTCAAGCATCTCACAATCTTACAAATTTTCTGACCAGGAAAAGTTTTAATGTCCTTGTCAATTCAAGCCCATCCCTTCCCACTAATGCCAGTCAGAAACGTTCAACAACACTGAAGACCTTCTCCCAACAGAATTTTATTCATGAGTTATAGTACTGCCCATGAGATACAGTCTCTGTGGACATCAAGTCCACTGGCATGCCTTCTATTCAACTCCATGACCTTTCTCATTTCAATGTTGTGGGTAAAAACTATTACAGGATTTTAATCAAATGCCACCTTTACCAGTTCCCCCACTGCCAAGAGAAAGAAGTAGCTGACTCTATCCTTAAAATTAATTAAGAAGGCAAAAAAATATTTCCACCTGCTTGATTCAGAGTCTGAGTTAATAAATTCTGGAAATTAGGAAGGAAAGCTACAGCATGGACACTGCACAGAACCAAAGAGTCAGGACTCAAAATACAGTGAGTCCTTATTACTTTGGGGCTAAAAAACCAAACAAACATCAATGTCTAACCATATTGACTGACTGATGAAGTGGTAACCATGACAGGAGTTGGGTCTTCCTCCCTTCTCCAGAGTTGTAGGCCGTCAAAGGAGGCTCATAGCTAACATAGCAGAAATAAGAGGCAAGCCGTCAGGAGGACAAATGCTGACTTGGGGCCAAGGAACATTCCACGGGTGACACATCCCTGAAGACGTCAATAGCAGGGAGACAACCTGTAGGAGCTCTCAGGGTTCTCTCAAAGTCTTCATGATACTTACGAACCAAACTCCCTGATTTTGAAAATGCACTTAATGGAAATAAGTCTAGAAGAGGAAAAAGAAATGGAATCAACCCACATATCTGGACTTCAGTCATTGGGCACTTAGGCATTGGAGAGCAAAGCTAATAAGACTTCAAAAGAATATTTCTGAGCCACTTTATCACCACATAGTTGTAAATCATATCCATCATTCCAACGGGTCAGCAAATGTCACCTACTTTTCTTCTGCCAAGTTTGTTTAGGCTCTTGATTTGGTCCCAAGTCAGCCATAGAGTTCCCTCATGAGATGTGTGACTACGCCCCTTGGGATTAATGTCTCGCTGTAATAATGGAAAGAAGTTACTTCACTGAGAAAGAAATTAGACCAGGAAGACATGGTAAGGCTCTACCTACAAAGAGATACCCTATGAAGGCCCTTTTGCAGTAGTTATAAGGAAGCCACAGGTCTGATCAGAAGAAAATGAGAGTCAAACAAAACCATCAAACATTCCATTCTTCTAGGGGACATTTACTAAGACAAGAGGCTGAATTCCACATTTTACTGTCTTTAAAAAGGAAAGTGGGCCATTTAATAACATCGAGGAAGATTCTGCTTATAATTAAATAAGAACCTTTCCTAAGCATCTTTTTTTTTTTGAGACGGAGTCTCGCTCTTTCGCCCAGCCCACACTGCAGTGGCACTATCTCGGCTCACTGCAAGCTCTGCCTCCTGGGTTCACGCCATTCTCCTGCCTCAGCCTCCTGAGTAGCTGGGACTACAGGTGCCACCACTGCGCCCGGCTAATTTTTTTGTATTTTTAGTAGAGACGCGGTTTCACCATGTTAGCCAGGATGGTCTCGATCTCCTGACCTCGTGATCCGCCCGCCTCGGCCTCCCAAAGTACTGGGATTACAAGCGTGAGCCACCGCGCCTGGCCTTCCTAAGCGTCTTAAATTGGAAAAACTATCTCCAATAAGGTACTCCAAAACATATGCCCAAACTTCCAAAACTGCTCAGTTAGAAACCATCCTAGACAAGGAAAACAAACCACTTCTCAACCCACACAGACTGAGAGCTTGTAGTATGTAAAACCAAGGGCTTCATCCTGCGATTTGTCCAGCAAAGACACATGGCCTTGCAGAAAGAAGCAAGCAAGCAAGAAACTGGGAGAACTCTTACGGACACGTGGGCTTTCATTGAACAATAGGACAAAGTAGAGAGCAGGCATGCAACTGCTAAATCCCAGGCCAACTTGTATGGCAAAAGAACAATATCTGACAATGTGCCCTGACATACGGAATTAATTGTGAAAGTAAGGAGATGACCTTGAAGAATCAGAGATTGGGGGGATGGTGAAGACTGGCACACACACTATTTAAATTCAAGATCAATCTCTCTATTCAACCCCAGGAGGCCGAGGTTTCTGATACAGTACATCTCTGCCCCACTTCCTTAACACATAATGTCAAAAGCAGCCAGTCACTTTCTGAAGCAGATAAATTTGTTTTTTTTTTATTTTTATATTTTTTGAGATAGAGTTTCACCCTTGTTGCCCAGGCTGGAGTGCAATGGCACAATCTTGGCTCACTGCAACTTCCGCCTCCCGGGTTCAAGTGATTCTCCTGCCTCAGCCTCCCAAGTAGCTGGGATTACAGGCACCCGCCACCACACCTGGCTAACTTTTCGTATTTTTAGTAGAAACGGGGTTTCACCATGTTGGCCAGGCTGGTCTCGAACTCCTGACCTCAGGTGATCCACTGCCTTGTCCTCCCAAAGTGCTGGGATTACAGGCGTGAGCCACAACACCCAGCCTGAAGCAGATAGACTTAGAGGACAATATTCTGTTATATACACAGTGTGATTTTACAGATTTCTCCCATCCATTGATGGTAACAAAACATCACAGTCAGTCACAAAAGATGAGAAAGGATAGGGAAATACGATAGCCCATATGCATGTTAAAGAAAGCACCCATTCTGCTAGTCTGACACTGAAAATCGTGAGATTTTTTGAGAAGGAAATAACTAAATTTCGAGATTAGAATTTCTATACTATAAATATGGAGAAAGACATAACTTTGCTCCCTGGTCTAATTCAGGGAGGTCATCAGGCCCATAAATGTATTCTTTCCTGAAGTTCTGGCTATCAGCAATGTCTCCAGCAGGGACTAATAAGAGAGAAAGTAGAACACCCATCAGGCACAATGAAGGGAAGCAAGTCGGACTGGAGCTCAGTATCAGAAGTGGTTACTAGTCCCCTGAAAGGCAGAATTGCTTCCCCTGTGGTTCTGGAGATTATGACAATGTTTCACAAAGTGTGGAGCAGCTCACAAGATATTAAATAACTTATAAAGACATTAAAAAGACATTGTATGTCACTATGGGAGACGACATTATTTCTCCTTTGCTCAAAACTCTTCAATGGGTCCCCATTTCCTGCAGAGTAAAAAGGAAAGGCCTTGTCCTTACAAGGGCCTCCAAGGACCTATACAATCTGCTGCTCCCCAGTCTCCTGGAACTACCTCTGTGACCTCTTCTCCTACAAGTAGCAGCCTTACTCCCTCCACTCAAACAGTACTGTTCCTGGACTGTTCCATGGACTCCAGGCATTCCCCCACCACACAGCCTTTGCAGTGGCTGTTCCTTATGCCCAAAATGCAATTCCCCAGATATCCCCATGGCTCTCTCTCATGTCCTTCAATTCTCTGCTCGAAGGACATCTTTTCAACAGGGAGGTTCTCTAGTTCTCTCAATTTCCATCATCTTGCTCTGTTTGTTTTTTTTTCTTTTTTTTTTTTTCTGTAGCACTTACCAACTTCTAACATACTGTATAATTTACCAATGTATTATGTTTATTACTTACCATCATCTCCCTATACTAGAATGTCTATTTTATTTACCAGTATATTCTAAAGCACCCAGAAGAGTATCTGGCACATGCTCAGTAATTATAGAAAGGATGCATGAGAACATTTTTTAACTCCAAATTCCCCATCAATCCTTCTTATTATATCAAAAAGAAAGTCTCAGATTGGTGAATGAACTTCAGTTCTCTACCACATTTTAGTGTCTCCTTTTTTTCTTTTAATGGTTTTTTTTTTTTTGAGGTATAATTTACCAGCCATAAAATTCACACATTGTAAGTGCAGAATCCAATGATTATTAGAAAATGTATAAAGCTGTGCAACCATTACCACTAATCTCCCTTCTTAACATGAAGAGAGGAAACTTGAGGCTCAGAGCCACCTCCAGACAAGAATATCTGCTGGAATGTAATAACATTACTCTGTTTTCATTGGACCTATTTTTCTGGATACTTTTTCTTTTGGCTAATGATACTGGATTTCCACTTAAAGTAGCAATATAAAGCTTCCTTTTTAAAGAAATGTATACATGCTAAAAAAGAGTTGATTTAAAGTAAAATATTAAGTAACTAAACAATGTATGTAGTCCAAAGATAAAGCAAATATTGAGAGGGTATTAGTGGGAAAAGTAGAGTTTGCGAAACTTTAACCCATGGGATCCGGACCTGCCGGTCTCACAGACTGCAGAATTGCAACTGATTTCATCAGCGAAAAGCAAGGCAGTGACACTTGCTCCCAGGGCCTACCCTCAATTCCCAGTAGTCTTTGCCGGGAGACTATTCTTCATGGGTCTCTTGTGCTTCTGAGTGTCTTGTGAGTAGGCAATGACTGTCCCGTGTTACAGACTCTCATTGCAAGGATGTGTATATAGCAACAATCTTGACAGAGAGAGTTTCTCCCTCCAGAACAAAGGGCAGGTGTGCATATAGGCTTGGAAGATAAAGACAGTGTCTTGACCTACAGCAAAAGATAGGCATGCTTATTATCCTTTGAAAAAGACTAGGTTCCCATAGCTCATGGTTCCTCCCTATAATGTAACTCCTCAATGTGTACATGTTATCTGGCCTACTTTGCATTGCCCTATAGAAACAGAAGCTGGGAGAATGCTATGGTCTGTATGTGTATGTCCCTCCAAAATTCTTTTTTATTTTATTTTATTGATTGATTGATTGATTTTGAGACGAAGTCTCAATCTGTTGCCCAGGCTGGAGTGCAGTCATGAGATCTTGGCTCACTGCAAGCTCCGCCTCGCGGGTTCATTCCATTCTCCTATCTCAGCCACCCGAGTAGCTGGGACTATAGGCGCCTGCCACCATGCCCAGCTAATTTTTTTTTTTTTTTTTTTTTTTTTTTTTTTTAGTAGAGACGGGGTTTCACTGTGTTAGCCAGGATGGTCTCGATCTCTTGACCGTGATCCGCCTGCCTCAGCCTCCCAAAGTGCTGGGATTATAGGCGTGAGCCACCGCACGCACCCGGCCATGTCCCTCCAAAATTCTTATGTTGAAATCCTAACATCCGAGGCGATGGCATTAAGAGGTGGGACTTTTCAGAGGTGAGAGATCATGAAGGCTCTGCTTTCATAAAAGACTTTAGTAGCCTTATAAAAGAGACCACAGGGAGCTTGCCTGGCCCTTGCACCATCTAAGGAAAGTGAGAGGGTGCCATCTATGAATCACGAAACAAGTCCTCACCAGACACCAAATCTTGAACTTGATGCCACCTGATCTTGAACTTGCTACCCTACAGAACAGTGAGGATAAATTTCTGTTGTTTAGAAGCAACCTGGTTTATGCAATTTTGTTACTGCAGCCTGAACAGAATAAGTTTGTGAACTAACACAAAAATACAGAGACTCTGGTGACTGCTATTGATGTACATAATAACCTGTCCTCCATCTCTGACCTAAGAGTCTCATGGCTTATACCAATATGAAACTGTGGCAGATTAACTTATTAGCGTGCAAGTAGGGTAGAATCTCAGATCTTTCACAATTCTTGAAAGTCTTGCTGGGCACAGTGGCTCAAGACTGTAATCCCAGCACTTCGGGAGGCTGAGGCGGGCAGATCACTTGAGGTCAGGAGTTCGAGACCAGCCTGGCCAACATGATGATATCTCGTCTCTACTAAAAATATAAAAATCAGCCAGGAGTGGTGGCGCATGCACCTGTAGTCCCACCTATTCGGGAGGTTGAGGCAGGAGGATCACTTGAACCTGGGAGGTGGAGGTTGCAGTGAGCCGAGGTCATGCCGCTGCACTCCAGCCTGGGTGACAGAGCGAGACTCTGTCTCAAAAAAAAAAAAAAAGAAAGTCCTTACCTCATTATGAATTTCTTCTCCTTGTTTCAAAACTGCAGGCTCAAAGGATTTCAAAGAGACATCATCATTGTCCACATTGTCATGGATATTCTGCAGAGCCAACTGACAGCGTTGTAAAATATAATCCAAGGTTCCTGTTGAGCACTGTTGAAACAGAACCAGCAATCACAATTATGGGCAAAATCTAAGTTTACTATGCCACCCTTCCTAGGATTGTTCATATTTGTCCCTGGGTGTGAATTCACCTGTTGCCCCCACGGCTCAGTCTATACTCCTTTTTTTTTTTTTAATTTTGAGATAGGGTCTTGCTGTGTCACCCAGGCTGGAGTATAGTGGTGTAATAATGTTTCACTGCAGCCTCAACCTCCAGGGTTCATGCAATCCTCCCACATCACCTTCCCGAATAGCTGGTACCACAGGCAGGCACTACTCTGCCCAGCTAATTTTTCTAAATTTTTATTTTGTAGAGAGAGACAGGATCTTGCTATATTATCCAAGCTGGTCTCAAACTCCTGGGTTCAGGCAGTCCTCCCACTTCAGCCTCCAAAAGTGCTGGGATTACAGGCATGAGTCACCGTGCCCGGCCTATACTCCTGAACTCAAGAATTACTAGAGTGGCCTGTTCCACTGGGCTCTGTGCTGCCAGTTTGGCCTCACTTGGGCCACTTAGTTTGCTGGTTTTCTTTTACATGGGCCTCATATCTCTAACTAAACGTTTGGGTCCCTGAGGCTAACACCCTATTTATATATGTTAAATACATTTTCTATATATACTGCAACATCTAGAACTGAGTCTGAAAACTGGAAGAAATTTAATAAATAATTATTGGATGAATAACTGGTTAACCAAGAAGTCAAGGACACTGACTTTTTATCTCAAATGCCCTGAGACTAACGATAGGAAAGAAAGGTAACCAGGCTGCAGAGCTGGTTCAAAAGCACACTAAATGGTTCTATAATGACAGAGGGGAAAAATGAAGTTATAATCACAAGGCAAAGAACTCATTTCTCTTTTCTGCAAAAAGCATACACTAGGCACTGGCAGTCCTTGGCAGAATAGATTCTTCAAATAATGGAGAATATTTGGCTTATGCCCTCAAGGCACATTATTCAAAGGCATAACTTAGTACCTGGGCCTCAGCAAGGAAACAGATAACTAGTGCATCCCTCTCTGAGTCTGTGGGAGCAAAACAGAGGTCAAATGGACAAACTCCTTTTTATAAATGATCATATGTTGGAAAAGAGGCTGATGCACATAGGCAGTGCATCTGCTTGTTTTGATATTAAAATGATTTCCTAGAATAATAAAAAGTCAGCTATAAATACCCTTCAGTCCCAACTAGGAAAATGTATCCCTAAAATATTTTGGTTTTATTATTTATAATTTAAACTGAGCCCTTGTAAATAACCTTGAAGGCTAATCCTCTGGTATAAAATTTCCTTGCACATTTACTGCCATTTTATACAATGCGACATCAACAAGTCTGGGAAAAACAAAGTTTCTGTGCCAAGAAACAGAAGCTTGACTAATATGTATTTTAATATGAAGATCCCAGAGTGCTGGGTGCATAAGGGCAGGCAACTCCAATTTCCTGCCAAAATAAACCCCACAAAGAATAAAGGTGAATGACCACTCATTTTTGTCCCACAGCAACCTCTACAACAACATTTTTTTTTTTGAGTCGGGGTCTCACTCTCTGGCCCAGACCGGAGAACAGTGGTGTGGCGTGATCTTGGCTCACCGCAACCTCTGCCTCCTAGGCTCAAGCAGTTCTCCTGCCTCAGCCTCCCAAGTAGCTGGGATTAAAGGTGTGCACCACCACACCCAGCTAATTTTTGTATTTTTAGTAGAGACGGGTTTTACCATATTGGACAGGCTGGTCTCAAACTCCTGACCTCAAGTGATCCACCCACCTCAGCCTCCCAAACTGCTGGGATTACAGGCATGAGCCACTGCACCCAGTCTACAACATCTTTTTTAAATGACTTCTATCTAGAAAGTTTCCCTACTTGCACCTTTACTTTCCCAAGTAGGGAGAGAGGTACATAGGTTATTAAATGCATTTTCATGCAAGATTGGAAACAACCTAAATTTCTCAACAATAGGAAAACTAGTTTAATGAACTATGGTTGCAGAAAACAAAAAGAGAGAGGGGCGGGGTGTGGAATAATTTTTTTCTGGATGTATAGTGTTTTGTTTTATTTAAATAATCTATAATCAGGCCTAGTTTAAGATAGGTTTTTTTTTTTTTTGGTAACAGCTTTATTGAGCTATAATTCACATATCATAAAATTCAAGCATTTAAAGCATATAATGCAATGTTGTTTCATATAGTCACAGAGTTATACAAATATCACTACAATTAATTTGAGAGCATTTTCATCACCCCAAAAAGAAACCCTGTGCCATTTAGCAGTCACCCCCAACCCCGCCTGATTTCCACCAACATTTCCAACCCTAGGCAACCACTAATCTACTTTCTATGTCCATACAGAGACCTATTCTAGACACTTCATATAAATGAATTATATAATATGTATCTTTTGTGACTGGTTGCTTCCATTTCATATGTTTTCAAGAGTCATTCACGTTGTAGCATGCATCATTACTGTATTCCATTTCAATGCCCAATAATATTCAACGTTTTATTTATCCATTCATTAAGTGATGAACTTTTGGGTTGTTTCCACTTTTGGTGATTATGAACATTCCTGTAGAAGTTTCCATCACTCCTGGGAAACTACCTAGGCATGGAATTGCTGTGTCATAGGGTAACTTTGGATTTAACCTTCTGAAGACGTGCCAGACTGTTTCCCAAAGTGGCTGCACCACTGTCCATTCCCTCCGACAGTGCACGCGGGTGCCACTTCCTGCATGTCCTCACCAACACTTGTCACTGTCTTTTTTATTCTAGCTATCCTAGTGGGTGTAAAATGTTATCCCATCGTGGTTTTGATTTGTATTTCCCTAGTGACTAATGATATTCAGCATTTTTCATTTGTCTATTGGCCATTTGTATACCTTCTTTTTGTGTGTGTGTGAGACGGAGTCTTGCTCTATTGCCCAGGCTGGAGTGCAGTGGTGCAATCTCACCTCACTGCAACCTCCACCTCCCAGGTTTAAGCGATTCTCCTGCCTCAGCCTGCTGAATAGCTGGGATTACAGGCATGTGGCACCACACCTGGCTAATTTTTGAATTTTTAGTAAAGACGGGGTTTTACCATGTTGGCCAGGCTGGTCTTGAACTTCTGGCCTCAAGTAATCCACTCACCTCGGCCTCCTAAAGTGCTGGGATTACAGGCATGAGCCGCTGCACCCAGCCTGTGACATGTTAATTCGGTTCCTTTGCCATTTTAAATTGGATCATTTCTCTTTTGAATAATTGAGTTCTAAGAATTCTTGGAATATTTGAGATACAAGTGCTTTATGAGATATATGATTTGCAGATATTTTCTCCCATTCCATGGGTCCTCTACACTTTCTTTATGGTACCCTTTGATGTACAAAAGTTTTTAACTTTGATGAAGTCCAATTTATCTGTTTTTTTCTTTAGTTGTTTATGCTTTTGATGTCATATCTAAAAAGCCATTACCTACTCCACGATAAGAGCTATATATTGACGAGTAATTATTACCAAAGTTTACTGAAACAAAACTACAGAACCATATATATAGTAGGCTACCAATTATATTTTAAAATATTTTTGAAATTACATATATTTTTACTTATATGTTAAATATCACCAAAAGAGTAACAAGAACCTTTAAACATTGGTTGCCTCTGGGGATGAGGGGCTGGTTGGCCTGAGGAGAAAGAGACTTTAACTGTATACCCTTAGGTATTTTTTTTTAATTTTGAACCATTTGCATTAACTACCTGTTCAAAATATAATTATTCATAAAATGTAAATTTCTTTAAAAAGACATTCTGTACTGAATCCCAAGAATATTCTGACACAATTATCAAAAACTAAAATCTAGGCCGGGAGCATTGGCTCACGCCTGTAATCCCAGCACTTTGGGAGGCCGAGGTGGGTGGATCAACTGAGGTCAGGAGTTCAAGACCAGCCTGGCCAATATGGCAAAGCCCCATCTCCACTAAAAATACAAAAAATTAGCTGGGCTATCTGCTACATTCTATTCTGCACTGTATATACTCTTAGACTATAAGCATCTTAAAGACACTGAATATAACCATTCCCATTCACAAATCCCTACAAAAATACCTTGAACATATAAAGTTCAATAAAAGTTTGAAGAAAGAACAAACTGAAATCCCTTCTGATTAGTAATTCCTACAATCAAAACTTGCTGATGGTTTAATCTCTCTTGCTTTATTATGTACACTCTAGTATACAAATGAAGACAGAATAACCTTCCACACAGTGAGCTTTAGTTGTTCCTATCTCCTATTAGTTTTTCAACAGAATAAAATGAAAAGACAGTAGTAGCAGTAGAAGTAATTTAATAGTAGTAGTAGTGGCGAACTTCTTTGAGTGTATACCAGTCACTGTTCTAAAGACTTACATGTATTTATTAATTTAATCCTCATAAGAACACTATGATTAGGTATGATTCTTATCCCCATGAACATATTTCCCAAACATTTTATCATTTTGTACATCCCTTTGAACCCAGCACTAATGAGACTGTCCACTCACTCTTCTGGATTAGATTAGGAAAGACGTAGAAGAGTGCACTTAAGTAGCCATATACTCAAGTGGTCCACAAAAAAGGGATTCTTAGAGGGTTATAGCTAGAAAGACAGACGCCTATAACTGGGGAAATGAAATCCTTGTGTATAATACAAGGCACATATTAGATGCTCTATAAATACTTGCTCCTCCCTCCGTCTCTTCCTTCCTCCCTCCCTCCCTTCTTTTCTTCCTCTGTTCGTCCTTACCTACCTTCCTCCCTCCCTTCCCTCTTTTCTAACAGAACTCCTTTTAGGTCTCTAAGACAGTTATTTCTGTGTTTATTTGTTTAAAATTTGTCCCCCCCAACTAAAGTTCACAAAAGTGGTGGGCATCATGGTCATGTTGATGGCTCTATCTCCCAGGCCTACAGTTTTGGACACATAACAGGCACTCAAATATTTAAACGAATGAGTGAATGGAAAAGAGAAGAAAGGGGAGAAAGGAAGAAAGAGGTGCTGGATGGGCTTGTTGGCATCTTGGTTTAAATACTCATTCATTCTCTCTCTGCCACACAGCAATATGATCTGTCCACTGGTAAAGCTACTTAATGACCAAAAGACACAACACTGCCGTACAGACTCATGCAGTACTGCCACTGGAAGACCTTGCACCTGTACCTCCCACCTTGTTGTACCACTTCCGCCCAATTTTCTCACACTTGTCCCCTGTAGTTCCATCAAAGGTCAAGCTATAAAGCAAAGCATGGATAGCAAGCTTAGGTAGAAGGTCACTTGTAATCCCTTTCATGCCTTGCTCTCTGGAACCCCTCTTAACTGAGTACATGGGACCCCAACATGACTAATAGGAGTTTTTCTCATTTCTTAGTTTTCCATTCTGAACTAGTCTGAACAGCTAACCATTGGCCATTGCAAGTGGTGGCAGAATTTAGCAATAAAGTCTGGGTTATGAACACAACTGTGGAGCTCAGAAACTCCTTGGCAACACTGTAACTTTCTCTTTAATTTACATTCACATGCCCCAGAAGTCTGACCAAAAAGTTAAGGGAAATGAAAATTCTCAACATCGGAACCCAGCCACAGCTAACACATGCACAAGCACAAAAATCTGCCCCAATTCCTCTGGTCACCTCCTGCCCTTGACCTTGACAGATACAACCCTCTAAATAAACCTCTAACTATAAACACTTGTCAATGGCATTTTCCTTCTCCAAGAAACATAACCCCAAGAAGCAAAATACACTTATCCCATGGCATGAATATGCTTTCTAAAACTGTATCCAACACAATCCAAAGCTCAAAAAGCAAGTAAACAGAGACGAAAGTCAAGTTAGATGGAAGCAATTTTCCCATCAAATACTCTTCCAAAGCTCTATGATAAATTGCTCATTCAACCACTTCTGTCACATCCAATTAGGTGTGAATCACGTTTTTATTTACACTTACCTCTGCCACTCGGTGGGTGGAACTAAACCGAGGTTGTGAACCAGCCAAAACGCAGTGTTGGTGGGTGGCATTGAGATCGTCTACAGGAAAAACACCAGAAATGTATAAAACCATATTTATTAGTCAGTATATACTATATATTATTTAACTAAAACACAAAGTAAACGGTAAATCCATCTTCCAAGAAATAACAATAACCAAGGAATCAATACTTACCTTGTATTCTTTAATCAATCCCTTCTAAGTAGGTGACTCTCTCTCTATATATATATTCCATTATATATGTATCTACTTATAAGTAGACATTGTATATATGTAGATATATAACATGTATAATAATATAAATATAGTATACAATAAATATGATATATATACTTATACTTACGCAAGTATATATAAGTAGATATATATAATCATATGTATATAATTAAATATGTATATATTCTATCATACAAAGGATGACACTTTGAAGAGTGAAAGGGGGTGCTATTAACAATTATTCCAGAACAACAGGTATAAACCAGGACTGTCCTCAGCAAATGAGATATAGGGTCACTCTACTTATTTGTGGTCCTATAATGCCCACCCACTATAAAATTCACTATGTATGGATTGAGCTTCTTTCACTTTCTCACGACACATCTACTTCTACCCTTATCTTTAGAATAAACCAGAATTTGGAGTTGAACACCTTTCATCTGAAAAATCTGCCTCTTTCCCTGCATAATCAAAGTATCAATTTTGCCCTAACAATTTTCCAGGCAATAAACCAACCAACTCAGCATGTTGCATGTTTGGCTCTTAGAACAGAACTCAAGTCTAGGGATTCACAACCCAAGAATGAAGTAGGTGGTGAATTCATCAGTTGAAGAATATTCCTAAAACCACAAGCAGTGGGAGAAAAACCAATGACCAAGTTGTTGCATATCCTAAGAAATGATACCACAAGTCAGGCAAAATCTATACAACCTCTGCTTAGGACATGACTTCCTCTATTACAAAAAAAGAGAGTTGTAATGTTTCCAGCAATGACATCCTATACAGGCAACACAAGATTTTTGTCAAGATACCAAAAAAGATAATGACTTAAACCAAGAGGCAAATGCCACCAGGCCCCTTATGTGTCAGCAAAAACAACCTACAATATCATCTCTAAACATAGAAAAGAAATGCAAAATATTAAGACAGGATTTCTGCTTAAGAATATTGTGAAGTAACAGTGACAAGATTTACCCTTCTGCCTTAAACAACTACAAAACAAGCCAAAAATATGAATCAAAGGTTTCAGCAAGATACAATTCCATGGAGAAGACAAACAAAATAGGTGAGAGACGCCTACAGTTGCCCTAACTTACTCCATGGAAACAGTTTCAATGCCACAGAATAGAGAAGAGGAAGTCAAAACCCACAGTCTCTGTTTCTTTCTTGCCAAGCTGAGAAGACAAAGATTGGAGTATAGGGAAGCCAAGGCCACAGGGCCTCGAAAAGCAGAATGCTGGAATAGAAACAGCTACATAGAGAGAGAGCAAACAGAGATTGCAGAAGGGTTCCCTCAAGTATTTGGAAGACCACTGACCTGTGCATGTATGAATAAAAACTTCCCAAGGGCCAAAAAAAGAAGCACCAGAATGCAGCAGGTGGAACCAATTTCAGATTTCACACACAGCCAGGAGTATTTTATGATCCCAGCAGCCAAAATGGCTCCCACTACATGAGATACTAGAAAATCCTTAGGAAAGCATCACTGAGGAAGTAGGTCTAAATGAGTCCTAGGTTAAAGGCTGCTCTAGTCCCACCTAGCAAGGCTTAAAACTAAGCCTCAAAAGGATCCAACTTCTGTCCGGGCACAGTGGCTCATGCCTGTAATCTCAGTACTTTGGGAGGCCGAGGTGGGTGGATTACCTGAGGTCAGGAGTTCAAGACCAGCCTGGCCAACATGGTGAAACCCTGTCTCTACTAAAAATACAAAAATTCGCTGGGCATGGTGGCAGGTGCTTGTAATCCCAGCTACTTGGGGGGCTGAGGCAGGAGAATTGCTTGAACACAGTGGCAGAGGTTGCAGTGAGCCGAGATCGTGCCATTGCACTGCAGCCTGGGAAACAAGAGCGAAACTCCATCTCAAAATTTAAAAAAAAAAGGATCCAACTTCTTCTTAGTAAGTTAATTATTCATTAGAGCAAAAGTATGTAAAAGTATATAACAAAATCAGGCACCCAACAAATACCTTGTGCAATATCCAACATCCATTCAAAAAGTAATTGAAATGAAAGATACATACACACACACAATATGCGAGGTAGTCACATCTCTCTTTTCTTCTAAATGTACATATCTGCCCTTTCATATATATATAAGTGAAGCTTCTAAAGGTTAAACATGTAGTATCTGAAACAAAACTCACACTAAGTGAGATGAACAGCAATTTAGAAACTGCAGAAGAAAAGATCAGTGAACTAGAACACATGAAAAATAAAAACTATGCAAAATAAAGTGGCTAAACAAAAAAGACTACAAAAATATGAAAGGGCATGAGTAACCTCAAGGACAATATTAAGCCATTTAATGAAAATTTAATTTGAATTCTAAGGAAGGGTGACAAAAACATACACATTTTTATAGGAACAATGGCCAAAATTCACCAAATTTCATGAAAACTATAAACCCAGAGATCCAATAAGCTCAATGAACTAAGCAAAAAAAACGATATAAGACTAAACTAAAGCATGTCATAATGAAATGTCTTAAAATCAGTAATAAAGTGGAAATGTTAAAGGCAGTCAGAAAAAGAGACATTAAATACAGAGGGGCAAGGATTAGAATGACAGCAGACTTCTCATCAGAAGCTATAAAACTCAGAAGACAACTGGGTGACAAAATACTAAAGGAAAAAACTGTCAATCTAATATTCTATACATAGTGAACACCCTTTCAAAAATAAAAGTGAAATAAAGACTTTTCAGAAAGAAACTGAAACAATTTATATTAAGTAAATTTACACTATAAGAATTGTTATGAAATTCTACAGGCAAAAGAAAAATAATGTCAGAAGGAATTTAGATCTGCTCAAAGGAATAAAAAGTAACATAAGTAATAAATATCATGAAAGAATAAATGCCTGTTTAAATCCAAAATAATAACAATGTATTGTGAGGTTTATAACATATGTAGACGTAAAACACATGAAAAAGCACAAAAGAGGATGGAAGGAAAAGTGGTACAACATTCAAAGTTACATTGTGGTAAGTCAAAGATGTAAAGATATTATAAAACCAAGAGCAGTGGCTCTCAGTGAGATGTAATTTTGTCATTCCTCACTCTGGAGAGAGAGACAGACTGGAAGCAGAGAATGACAATTTATCAGCGTAAAAAACAAGAAGCAGAAACACACATGAGAACCAGTTCCAGGGTAGAAAAACCGTAACTGTAACTGCTGAATTGCTGGAGATTCAATGCAGACAGGACTGAGAGTTAAAAAGTCCAGGGGAGCTCAGTCTTAGGGAACTCCCACACTTTTGTGAGTTTTATCTCCAAAAGCTCTAACAGGTTCTCACAGTGAAGATCCAAAAACATCTTCTCATGCTTCTGGCAGAAGGAAGGGAAAAAATAGCGACTTATTTATTTATTTATTTAATTTATTTATTTTCTCAGGAGACAGGGTCTCACTTGTCATCCAGGCTGGAGTGTAGTGGCATGAACATACTTCAATGCCACCTAGAACTCCTAACCCCTGCTAGCCATCCTATCGGAACTAAGAATGAGAAAAAAGAAAATAAGAAGCACTTGTGAGGTTCACAATTCACAGACATAAACTCACTAAAAGACAGAGACTTAATCACAAGATTATAGAATGCTTCCCCTCCCAACATACCTTACCACCACATTATTACTGCAGTTCCTTTTACCCAGTGCATCCCATCTGCCTATCAAGAAAAAAGTACAAGGCCTTCTAAATGGCAAAAAAACATAGTTTGAAAAAACTGAGCAAAAATCAGACCCAGAGTCAGAAATGGCAGAAATTAATTATCAGAAATGTTTTTTAAACTATGATTACTATTCTAAGGACTCTAAAGGACAACGTAGACAACATGCAAGAACTGATGGGGAATGTAAGCAGAGGGATGGAAATTCTAAGAAAGAATCAAAAACAAAATGCTGGAAATCAATAGCACTGTAACAGAAATGAAGAATGCCTTTAATGGGCTCATTAGAGAACTGGGCAACGCAAATGAAAGATCTCTGAGCATGAGAATATATTAAGAGAAACTTCCAAAACTGAGAAACAAAGAGAAAAAAGACTGAAAAAACAAAAAAACCCAGAACTATGGGACAACTCCAAAAGGTGTAATATATGTATAATGGGAATAACAGAAGGAGAAGAAAGAGGGAAAGGAACAGAAGAAAATTTGAAGCAATAATAACTAAGAATATTCTTAAATTAATGTTAGACACCAAACTAGAGACTCGGGAAGCTCAGGAAAGAAACCTACACCTAGGCATATTATATTAAAACTGCAGAAAGTCAGATAAAGAATTTTGAAAAAAGCCAGAAGGAAAAAACAGCTTATCTATAAAGGAGCAAAAAAAAAAAAAAAAAAAAAAAAAAAGCAATCTGACGTTTCTTCAGAAACCAGGCAAGCAATACAAAAGTGAAGTGAAACACTTAAGGTGTTGAGAGGAAAAAAAAACAGCAACCTAGAATTGTGGATCCTACAGTACTACCCTTTAAAAGTAAAGGAGAAACAGACCAGGTGTGGTGGCTCATATCTGTAATCCAAGCACTTTGGGAGGCCGAGGCAGGTGAATCACTTGAGGGTCAGGAGTTCAAGACCAGCCTGACCAACCTGGTAAAACCCCATCTATACTAAAGATACAAAAATCAGGTGGGCGCAGTGGCACACACCTGTAATCCCAGCTACTTGGGAAGCTGAAGCAGGAAAATCACTTGAACCCAGGAGGTGGAGGTTGCAGTGAGCCAAGATCACACCACTGCACTCCAGCCTGGGAGACAGAGTGAGACTCTGTCTCAAAAAAACAAAAAGAAAGAAAGAAAAGATTTTTTTTTTAAATGTTTCGGACAAATAAAAATTCAGGGAATTTGTTGCTCGTAGACTTGTATTGCAAGAAATTTGTCAGACGAAAAATGATATAGATCAGAAACTCAGATCTACATAAAGAATGGAAGAGATTTTGAGATGGAATAAGTGAAGGTAAAATAAAAACCATTATTTTTCTTACCTTTAATTGATAGAAGAGATAACAATTTATTCACAATAATAACAACAATGTATTCAATTATGTATGCCACATATATATGTGTGTGTGTGTGTGTGTGCCTATGTATGCTTATTTGCAAGTGAAATTAATGACAGCAATGAGTATAAGAGATGAGAGAAAAAATTAGGAATATTTTATTTTACTGTACTTGCACTATCTGTGTAACAGTATAGTGTTATTTGAAAGTGGACTTGGAACAGTTGTTAATGCATACTGCAACCTCTAGGTCACTACTTAAAAAGTAAAAAAATACATATGTAATTGATATGCTAAGAAAGGAGATGAAATGAAATCATGGAATACTCAAAACTATAAAAGCAGAAAAAGAGTGGAAGACAAAAACAGGGGAAAAAACAAGACAAAATATAGAAAACATTAACAAATATGGTAGATATTAATCCAAGTGTATCAATAATCACTTTAAATGCCCGTGGTCTAAATATACACATTAAAAAACAAGAGATTATCAGAATAGATTAAAAACAAGGCATATGCTGTCTACAAGAAACTCAATTCAAATATAAAGATACACATAGATTAAACTTAAAGAAAGGAAGAAGACAGATATACTATGCTAACATTAATCTAAAGAAAGCTGGAGTGCCTATATTAATTTCAGACAGAGCAGATTTCAGAGCAAAAATAAATTATTACAGAGAAAAAGGGGTAGTACATAATGATAAAGTGGTAAATTCTCCCAGAAGATATAATGGTCATTAACATGGATGCACCTAATAATAGAGCATCAAAATGTATAAGGCAAAAACTGATAGAACTGCAAGGAAAAACAGACAAATCCACTACTATAACTGGAGATGTCAACATCCCTCTATCAGAAAAGGACAGATACAGCAGGCAGAAAATCATTAAGGACATAGTTGAATTCAACAATACCATCAGTCAATTGAATATAACTGACATACATAGACTATTTCATTCAACAACAGCAGAATACACACTAGTATCAAGCTCACATGGAGCATTCCCCAAAATAGACCACATTCTGGGCCATAAAACACATATTACCAAATTTAAGAGAATGCTATCATTAATTTCACTTACAAATAAGCATACATAGGTACACACACATATATATATACACATATATATATGTGGCATACATAATTGAATACATTGTTGCTATTATTGTGAATAAATTGTTATCTCTTCTATCAATTAAGGGTAAGAAAAATAATGGTTTTTATTTTACCTTCACTTATTCCATCTCAAAATCTCTTCCATTCTTTATGTAGATCTGAGTTTCTGATCTATATCATTTTTATTCTGACAAATTTCTTCCAATACAAGTCTACTAGCAACAAATTCCCTGAATTTTTATTTGTCTGAAACATTTTTTAAAAAACCATTTGACCTCAGACCAGAATGGAATTAAACTAGAAAATAATAACAGAAAGATAGTTGGAAAATTCCCAAATACTTGGAGATAGAACAATACACTTCTAATAATCTGTGGGTCAAAAAAATCTTAAGAAAAATGAACTAAATGAAAGTGAAAACACAACTTATCAAAATTTGTTGGAAGCAACATCAGCACTGCTTAGAGGAAAGTTTATAGCATTAAATGCCACAAATGTATAGCATTAATATAGCATTCTGCTTATATTAGAAGAAGAAAGATCTAAAATCAATAAGCTAAGCTTCTACTTTGTGAAATTAAAGAAAAAGAACAAATTAATTCAAAGTAAGCAGAAGAAAAGAAATAATAAAAGTTAATGTGCCTCAATGAGACAAAAAACAGAAAACTAATAAAGAAACTTAATGAAAGCAAAAGCTGGTTCTTTTAAAAGATCAATAAAATTGATAAACCTCTGGCCAGACTAAGAAAAAAGAGACAAGAAACATATTACTAATGTCAGAAATGAAAGAGGTGACATCACTACAGATCCCATGGACATTGAAAGGATAATTTTAAAATGATATGAAGAGTTATTTACCCAAAAATCTGAAAACCTATACAAAATGAACCAATTCCTTGAGAAATAAAATCTGCCAAAACTCTTAAAAGAAGAAATGAATAATATGAATAGGCCTATCTCTATTAAAGAAATTGAATCAATAATTAACATGTTTCCAAAGCGCCAGGCCCAAATATGTTCACTGTTGAGTTCTACCAAACATTTAAGGAAGAAATTATACTAATTCTTAACAATCTTTACTAGAAGGTAACACAGGGAATACTTCCAAACTCATTCTATGGGGCCAGCATTGCCCAGACAGACATTACAAAAAGGAAAACTAAAGACCAGTATTCTCTCATAAGCATAGATGCAAAAATCCACATCAAAATATTAGCAAATTGAATGTAACAATGTATAAAAAGAATTATACACCACGACCAAGTGAGATTTATCACAGGTATAAAAAACTGATTCAACATTCAAAAATCAACTAATATAATCTATCACACCAACAAGCTACAAAGAAAAAAAAATATGATCATACCAATAGGTACAGAAAAACATTTGACAAAATGTGATACCCATTCATGATAAAAAATTATCTGTAAACTAGAAATAGAGAAGAACTTCCTCAACATATAAAGAATGTGTTAGGAAACCTGCAGCGAACATCATACTTAGTGGTGTGAAACTAGAAGCTTTTCTGCTCAGATTAAGAGTAAGACAAGGATGTCTCCTCTCAACATTTCTTTTCAGTATCATATTGGAAGACCTGGCTGACACAGTAAGACAAGAAAAGAAAACAAAAGGTATATAGATAGAGAAGGAAAAAATTAAGAGTGTGTTTGTTCACAGATTATATTATTGTCTGTGTAGCAAATTCAAAAGAATCAATAATCTAATCGGACTGGCAGCTTTATAGGAAAGAGGAAGAACTAAAGGGGAAACAAGAATGGAAGCAGAAGGCCAGTGAAGAAGCTGTTGCAGTAAGTCATGCAGGAGTTAACAGTGACTTGAACTACAGAGACAGGGGAGGAGATGATGAGCAGACAACAGATTCAGAATGTTCTAGGAAAAGACAATAGGACATGCTAATGAATTGGATGAGTCAAGTTAGAAAAAAATAAACTCAAGAGCAACTCTTGGGGTTTTCACAGCAACAACTGATTGAAGGTGAATAAGTCACAAAACCTTAGGACATTGCAAAATAATAACTACAAAATGCAATTAGAGGTGAGGATGAAAACATCAGTGATACATTTGGAGTTTTAAATCCAAATATAAACACAATAATATAGAGGATAAAAAGCAGAAGTGTGGCTTTAAGGCCTGATGAAGAAGGCTAAGTGGCCATTCTCTCTTCCCGTTTGCCATCTCTGAAGACACTCCTGAGCAGTTTTGGTTGATCCTGACTATGTTGCCTAAAGGAGGTTTCAGAGTCAAGCAAAATAATAAAAAGTGGAGTTTGAAGGGGGACCCCCAGGATAGACTCCCATAAAAGACTGGGACAATGTCTAGGAAATACATAAATGCCAGTCTCATCTACCCAAATAAAAGCCTTATTACTCCTATGCTATTAATACTGGGACCCACAGACATAATTAGGGGAAAAATCACCACCTTAATGAGTAGGTTTGTTAAGTGCTTTTGTTCCACTGAGGGGAACACTGAGTCACCTAGTGACTCAGGCCAAATGGCAAACACAACACTAGAAGGTATACTTTGAGGCTTCCACCTTCATTTAAATCCTTGGCAACTCTCTAATCAAACAATTCTTTTGAAATTGCTTCCAACTGTATCTAATCCTTTATGACTTTAAAAAAAGAAACTTGTAATTTTCATTTAAGAGCTTCTAATTTATCGAAAACTCCATCTATAAAAGTGACTCAAGCTTCACGGACTGTGCATCTCAAAGGATATACTTAAGACCCTCCCAGCTTTAAAAGATTATTCCTAACAATTTTTAGAAAAAATAAATTAAAGAATGTCAATTTACCATAGCTATCTCAGAATACAGCTGAAACTTGACTGACACTGTATCCAACTGGAATAAGAGTTTGTAGATGATGTGACAACACACACACAAAAAGAAAAGATGCTCTCACTCTTTGCTGGCTGAATGCTGTGTGCCCTGGCAGTGGAGAAGAGAGCTCTGGACATTCAATGTAGCATGAAATCTCATTTCATATATAAAAGACCACAGAAGCAATGCTATAATTTATGCTAGGGTAACCAATTCATGATCAAGACTTTCCTGGTTTTAATACTGAAAGTCCTGCATCCTGAGATTCCCTTGCCCACAGACGAAAAGGACAGTTGGTCACCCTAAATTTACCCCAGCCCTTACTTCCTTGGGTTTGCTGTCATGTATGTTACCAGGGCCATTTCACCCAAATTTCTTAGAGAAACAATCACGGCTTTTGCTAAACGCACTCTTGGGGTAAATAAGCCCAATACTGAAATCCAATCTTCCCAGCTTCAATCACTGAAACTTTTCATTCTTACTTACCTGTCCATTCTCATCTCTCAATCTTAACATTTATGACCTTATTTTTCCTAGATGTGGGCCATCAATGGCTGAAAACATTTTCAGAATTTGATAGCCAATGAAAGGGGGAGGGGAAGGTTCCTGGCAAGATGCCAGTATAGACACAGGCCCTGTCCCATTCCTAGATTCTCAGTGAGACAATCAATGGAACATAAAAATGGATCAAAACCTCTTTTGGCACGATATATTAGAGAAAGGTGCTCAATATGCCAGAAGTGCAAATGATTGTGCTGAATATAGTATAGGTGGAATTAGATTAAAGAAGGGCAAAGAAGGCTGACACGTGATTGTCTCTCCAAAAGAGCAGCGAGCCTGATAAATATACCAATCAAATCCTGAGCAAAATGCTCACCTCTTAACTCAGAAAGCAAAGAGCACGAGGGCAAGGGAAGCTTAGAGCGCACTCAGAGAGCAAGGCTCTTCCTCTGTAGCGAGCATTCTATGCACACAATCTGTGATACTCACTGTAGCAAGAATTCTGTGCACATAACCTGTGACACTCACAGACCTCAAGATGTGCTGCTGTTATAAGCCATGACTCTGAGTACCAGGCATCGCAGAAACAAGGAACTGGAGCAACCAGCAATGACAGGAGTGGGCCAAAACCTACCATGGTTTGCTCATACTGCAAGCATCCACATAAAGACAAAAACAAGTTCTTAAGCACACTCCAATTTATAAAATCTCTACGTGGCTGCATAAGGACACATCTTCTTCCACCTTCAAGTAAAGGATTCGGCCAGGAATCCATACTAATCTCTCACAGAACTAATCTCAGCTACTTGCCTATCAGCCAGTACTAGTCTACTTTCTATGAGGATAAAGAGGTAAGGAGTAATTGCCAGAACTATGCAAAATTACTACAGTTCAAAGGAATGGAGGCACTTTGATCAAAACTGTCTTTTCTGAAAAAAGTTTACTGAAACTGACATGATAAAATTTTAGAAAATTCTCAGTTTTTCAAGAAGACACTTGATTCAAGAAGGCGCTGCATCTGTGAAAATAAGGTAAGCAGACATGAAGCTTGAACAGTATGAGATCAGAAAAAACCACTTGCAATTGATTTTTTAATAGCATTTCTTCATTTAACATGGCAATAGATGGAGTGAACAGCAGAAAGCATGCTGCAGAAAAACCAAATTACTGAGCTGTATGAGTGAACTCAAGAGATTCTCTTATAACTCAGGGAAAATATAAGAAATGAGTGATGGAAAACCTAAGACATGAGGAACGTATCCTGGAGATCAAAATATACTTAACAGGAATCACAGAATGGAAGTAAAGTACAGGCTGGGCATGGAGGCTCACACCCGTAATCCCAGCACTTTGGGAGCCCAAGGCAGATGGATTACTTAAGGCCAGTCAGGAGTTCAAGATCAGCCCTGCCAACATGGTAAAACGCTGTCTCTACTAAAAATACAAAAAAAATTAGCTGAGTGTGGTGGCAGGCGCCTATAATCCCAACTACTCGGGAGGCTGAGGCAGGAGAATTGCTTGAACCTGGGAGGCAGAGGTTGCAGTGAGCCAAGATCACACCAATGTACTCCAGCCTGGGCGACAGAGTGAGACTCCATCTCAAAAAAAAAAAAAATAAGATACAGAAAGATATAAGAATAATCAAAGAAACACTAGAAGAATGTTTTCCAAGGTTGTGAAAAGACCAGAGTCTGCACTATAAAATGGTTGAGCAAGGACATAAACATTTTCTGTTAAAAAAATTAAATATAAAATACTACAAATGTCCAAACAGAAAATACAGCTTACCAAAATGAAACCATAATGTAGATGGCCCCAGACATCTCCCAACATCAAATATCAGAGGTCACAGGATAGTATCTATAGAGTTGTTGGTGATGGTTTTTTGTTTGTTTGTTTGGTTTTTGAGATGAAGTCTCACTAATCGCCCAGGCTGGGGTGCAGTGGCACAATCTCGGCTCACTGCAACCTCTGCCTGCCGGGTTCAAGTGATTCTCCTGCCTCAGCCTCCTGAGTAGCTGGGATTACAGGCATGTGCCATCACACCTGGCTAATTGTTGTATTTTTAGTAGACGGTGTTTTGCTATGCTGGCCAGGCTGGTCTTGAACTCCTGACCTCAGGTGATCCGCCCACCTCGACCTCCCAAAGTGCTGGAATTACAGGCATGAGCCACTGCACCTGGCCTCTATAGAGTTTTAAGGGGGAAGTTTGATACTCAAGAATCCTATAGCCAATCAAGGAGATATTCACAAGTGAAAGGATAGGAAGTCACTCTTCCATAATGCAAAGACTCGAAGAATATGCCACGACCACTCCCCTGCCATTAGTCTTCATAAATATTATTAGAAACTACATTTTGGCTGACCAAGAGAACAATCAAGAATTTTTTTTTTAAATCACGTACAAAAAGGCTAGCAGTAAACATAAATGCAGTTAAATAATTTCAAATATTGTTATTTAATTTAATGCAAGTATTACAATTAAGACTTAAATGGAAAGATGTTTCACCTAAAATAAATATTAAAAATCTAAATACAAAATTGAAAATTGGGTATAAGAAAATATCTGGGAAGTGGGCAGAAAGGTTGAAGGGATAAAGTTAAAGGCAGAAGGGATAAAGTAAATGTTAAGAAAAACACTAACATCTCAACAGAAAAATGAACAAAATACGATCAGCCAATGAATAACAGAAAGAAGTAAACAATGGCCAACAAAAATACAAAGTGTTCAACCTCATGAATAAATAAGTGAAATTTAAAATAATAGCATATTTTCACCCATCAAATCGGCAAAAATATTTGTAAATTGTAACACTTAGCACTGTATAGAGTAGGGTAAAGGAGGTTGGTGGAAGTAACTGATGATCACACTTCATACATTGCAGGTGGGAATGAAAATGAAAATCTCTCTAAGTAACAGTCTGACAACCGAGTATGTACTGTGTAAATGTCCACAACATGATACCTCACCAAGGCATTCAACTTCTAGCAATTTTTCCTATGGAAATAAAGATATATGTACAAAGATGTTCACTGTAGCAATATACATAATATCAAAAAACTTGAATAACCAAAGTAGATTATTTTGTGATTTAAAACATTTTCTGAACTTTACTGAAGTATAATTGACAAACATTTTATATATCTACAATGTAAAATGTTATGTTTTAATATACATATACATTGTGAAATGACTTCTAAAACCAATCTAATTAATATACCCATGACCTCACAGTAACCGTGTGTGTGTTAAAAACATTTAAGATCTACTCTCTTAGCTAATTTCACATATGTAATACAGTATTAATAAACATAATTACTGATACTGTTTGGATCTGTGTCCCCACAAAATCTCATGCCGTACTGTAATCCCCAGTGTTGGAGGTGAGTCCTGGTGGGAGGTGACTGGATCATGGAGGCGGTTTCTCATGAATGGTTTAGCACCATCCTCTCCGTGCTGTTCTCATGACAGTGAGTTCTCACAAGATCAGGTGGTTTAAAAGTGTGTGGCACATCCCCCCTCACTCTCTCTTCCTCCTGCTCTGGGCATGTGAAGTGCTGGCTCCCCTTTTTTGCTTTCCAAGATAATTTTATGAGGCCTCCCTAGAAGCCAAGCAGATGCCAGCATCCTTCTTCCTGAACAGCCTGGGGAACTGTGAACCAATGAAACTTCTTTATAAATTACCCAGTCTCAGGTATTTCTTCACAGCAATGTGACAGACTAATACAGTTACTATGCTGTACATTAGGTCTCTAGGGTTTATTCATTCTGCATAAACAAAACTTGGTACCTTTTGACCAACATCTACCCAACATCCCTCAAACTCTTGGAAACCACCATTCAACTCTGTGCATTTATGAGTATAACATTTTTAGATTCCACATATAAGTAAAATCACGTGGTCTTTGCCTTTCTGTGCCTTGCTTATTTCACTTAGCATAACATATTCCACATTGTCACACATGACACCATTTCCTTCTTTTTTAAGACTGAGTAATATTTCATTATGTGTGGATATGTGGTGGTATGTGTGTGTAGATATATAGATATAGATATACCTACTGCATTTTCTTTATTCATCATTCATCTGTTAACAGATATTTAGGCTGTTTCTAAATCATGGATTTGTGAATAACGCAGCAATGAACATGGGAATAAAGATATCTCTTTGAGATACTGATTTCATTTCCTTTGGATATGTATATCAAAGTAGAATCGCTGGGTCATATTGTGCCTGGAATTGGTGGGTTCTTGGTCTCACTGACTTCAAGAATGAAGCCGCGGACCCTCGCGGTGAGTGTTACAGCTCTTAACGTGGCGCGTCTGGAGTTTGTTCCTTCTGATGTTCGGATGTGTTCAGAGTTTCTTCCTTCTGGTGGGTTCGTGGTCTCGCTAGCTCAGAAGTGAAGCTGCAGACCTTCGCAGTGAGTGTTACAGTTCTTAAGGCGGCGCGTCTGGAGTTGTTCGTTCCTCCCGGTGGGCTCATTGTCTCGCTGGCTTCAGGAGTGAAACTGCAGACCTTCGCGATGAGTGTTACAGCTCATAAAAGCAGTGTGGACCCAAAGAGTAAGCAGTAGCCAGATTTATTGCAAAGAGCGAAAGAACAAGGCTTCCACAGTGTGTAAGGGGACCCGAGCGGGTTGCCTCTGCTGGCTCGGGCAGCCTGCTTTTATTCTCTTACTGGCCCCACCCACGTCCTTCTGATTGGTAGAGCCAAGTGGTCTGTTCTGACAGGGCGCTGATTGGTGTGTTTACCATCCCTGAGCTAGACATAAAAGTTCTCCACGTCCCCATCAGATGAGTTAGATACAGAGTATCGACACAAAGGTTCTCCAAGGCCCCACCCGAGCAGCTAGATAGAGTGCGGACTGGTGCACTCACAAACCCTGAGCTAGACACAGGGCGCTGATTGGTGTGTCTGCAAACCTTGAGCTAGATACAGAGTGCCAATTGGTGTATTTACAATCCTTGAGCTAGACATAAAGGTTCTCCAAGGCCCCACCAGAGCAGCTAGATACAGTGTCGATTGGTGCACTCACAGACCCTAAGCTAGACACAGGGTACTGACTGGTGCATTTACAATCCCTGAGCTAGACATAAAGGTTCTCCACATCGCCACCAGACTCAGGAGCCCAGCTGGCTTCACCCAGTGGATGCTGCACCAGGGCTGCAGGTGGAGCTCCCTGCCAGTCCCACGCCGTGCACTCGCACTCCTCAGCCCTTGGGTGGTCGGTGGGACTGGGCGCCATAGAGCAGGGGTCGGCGCTCGTCGGGGAGGCTCCAGCAGCACAGGAGCCCGTGGAGGGGGTGGGAGGCTCAGGCATGGCGGGCTGCAGGTCCTGAGCCCTGCTCCGCAGGAAGGCAGCCAAGGTCCGGTGAGAAATCGAGCGAAGCGCCGGTGGGTCGGCACTGCTGGGGGACCCAGCACACCCTCTGCAGCTGCCGGCCTGGGTGCTAAGCCCCTCATTGCCCGGGGCCGGCAGGGCCGGCCGGCTGTTCTGAGTGAGGGGCCCGCCAAGCCCACGCCCACCTGGAACTCCAGCCGGCCCGCAAGCGCCTCTCCCTCCACAGTCCCTGCAAGCTGAGGGAGCTGGCTCCCGCCTTGGCCAGCCCAGAAAGGGGCTCCCACAGTGCAGTGGTGGGCTGAAGGGCTCCTCAAGTGCCGCCAAAGTGGGAGCCCAGGCAGAGGAGGCACCGAGAGCAAGTGAGGGCTGTGAGGACTGCCAGCACACTGTCACCTCTCAATATGAAAGTTCTATTTTTAACTGTTTGAGAAACCTCCATGCAGTTTTCTACAATGGCTGTACCAATTTACACTCCCACCAATGGTGTACAAGGATTCCCTTTCTCCGCATCCTCACCAACACTTGTTATCCATTGTCTATTGTATAATAGTTATTCTAACAAGTGTGAAGTAATATCTCATTGTGGTTTTGATTTAGATTTCACTGATGATTAGATGTTGAGCACATTTTCATATACATGTTGAGCATTCATATGTCTTCTTTTCAGTAATGTCTATTCAAGTCCTTTGCTCGTTTTTAGGTCAGGTTACTTGTTAACCTGCTATTGAGTTTTACGAGTTATTTACATATTTTGGATATGAATTCCTTATCAAATGCATGGTTTGTAAATATTTTCTCCCATTGCATAGGTTGTCTCTTCACTCTGTTGATGTTTCTTTTGTTATGGAGAAGCTTGATAGTTTGATGCAATCACATATGTGTACTTTTGCTTTTCCATAAGTTTTGTATTTCCATATTTTTGCATCTCATAAGTTCTGGGATATTGTCTTTCCATTTTCACTTGTCTCAAAAGATTATTTGATTTCCCTCTTTATTTCATTTCTGGCCAATTGGTTGTTCAGGAAAATTTCCACATCACTGTTGATTTTCCTATTTTCCTCTTATTATTGATTTCTAGTTTTATATCATTGTGGTCAAAAAAGATGCCTGATATGATTTCAGTCTTCTTCAATTTGTTAGTACTCACTTTGTGGCCTAACATATGATCTACATTTGAGAATGTTTCATGTGCACTTGAACAGAATGTGTATTCTTTTGCTGTAGGATGGAATGTTTTGTATATGTGTTAGGTCCATTTGGTCTATAGTGCTGTTCAAGTCTGCTGGTTCCCTATATATTTTCTGAATGGATTTCTATTGATTATCAAAAATGTGGTACTCAATACCCCTACTGTTCCTATATTACTATTTGTCCCTTCAGTTCTGTTAATATTTCCTTTAAATATTTAGGTCCCAATGTTGAGTGCATATATACAGTTATCCCTTGGTATACAGGAGGGATCAGTTCCAGGACTCTGTGTGTATCCACAAATTGGTGTATACTCAGGTCCTACTGTTGGCACTGCCAAACCTGTGTATATGGAAAGTTGGCTGTCCATACACATGAGTTTCTAATTCCATTAATATTACATTTTCTATCAGTGTTTGGTTGAAAAAAATCTGCATATAAGTGAACTCACAAAGTTCACACTGATGATTCTCAAGGGCCAGCTGTCTTTACAATTGTTATATTTTCTTGATGAACTGACTACTTTATCATTACATAATGAACTTCTTTGTATCTTGTGACAGTTACTGACTTAAAGTCTATCTTGTCTGATATAAGTATAGCCAGCCCTGGTCTCTTTTGGTTACCATTTGCATAAAATATTTTTCAGTACTTTTATTTTCAGCCTATGTGTGTTTTTAGCCAAAGTGAGTCTCTAGAGTTTAATCTTATTTTTTAAATCCATTTAGCCACTCTATGTCTTTTGATTGGAAAATTTAATCCATTTACATTTAAAGTTATTACTGGTAGGTAAAGACTTACTATTGTCATTTTGTTAATTGTTTTCTGAATGTTTTGTAGTCCTTTGCTCCTTTCTTCTCTTGCTGTCTTCCTTTATGATTTAACGATTTTTTGCAGTGGTATGCTTTGATTCCTTTCTCTTTACCTATTGTGTATCTACTATGTGTTTTTCTTTGTGGTTACCATGAGGCCCACATAAAACATCTTGTAGTAATAACAGTCTACTTTATGCTCATAACAACTTAACTCTGACTGCATATAAAAACTCTACACTTTAACTTCTCCACTCACATTTTATGTTATGGATGTCATAACTTACATCTTTTATATGTTGTGCATCCATTAAAATTTATTGTGGCAGTGAGTATTTTTAATACTTTTCACTTTTTACTTTGATAATGAGAGTTAAAAATGATTTATGCAACACCATCACAATATTAGAGTATTTTTAGTTTGAGTATATTTTTACCCTTACAGTGAATTTTACAGTTTCATATGTTTTCATGTTAGGATTTTTTCATTTTAACTTACAGAACTACCTTTAGCAATTCTTACAGACAGGTTTAGTTTTGATGAACTCCCACAGCTTCAGTTCATCTGGGAAAATCTTGCTATTTTATTTCTTTAGGATAGCTTTGCCAGGTTGGTATTCTTGGTTGGCAGTCTTATTTCCTTCAGTATTTTGAATACATTATCCCATTCACTTCTGGTCTGCAAGGTTGCTGCTGAGAAATCCACTGATTGTCGGCCGGGCGCAGTGGCTCACGCTTGTAATCCCAGCACTTTGGGAGGCCGAGGCGGGCAGATCACAAGATCAGGAGATCGAGACCACGGTGAAACCCCATCTCTACTAAAAATACAAAAAATTAGCCAGGCGTGGTGGCAGGCACCTGTAGTCCCAGCTACTCGGAGAGGCTGAGGCAGGAGAATGGCGTGAACCCGGGAGGCGGAGCTTGCAGTGAGCCGAGATCGCACCACTGCACCCCAGCCTGGGCGACAGAGCAAGACTCCGTCTCAAAAAAAAAAAAAAAAAAAAAAGAAATCCACTGATTGTCTTACATGGGGGTTCCCTTATACATAATAATCCACTTTTCTCTTCCCGCTTTCCAAATTTTCTCTTTGTCTTTGACCTTGGAAAATCTGATTATAATATGTCTTGGTGAATTTGACTTTATTATTAGTTTATTTGGGGTTCTTTGTTCTTCATGGATTTGAATATTCATTTCCCTCTTCAGATTTGGGAAGTGTTCTGTCACTATTTCTTCAAATAAGGTTTCTGCTCCTTACTTATCTCTCTGCTCCTTTTGTAACTCCCATAACGTATATATGAATTTACTTGATGATGTCCCATAAGTCCCACAGGCTTTGTTTTCTTTCTTTTTGGTTATTCAGACTGAGCAATTTCAAATGTCCCATATTAAAACTCACTTATTCTTTCTACTGCTTGATTGCTTCTGCTACTGAAGCTCTCTACGGAATTTTTCAGTCCAGTCATTGTGTTCTTCAGCACACAATATTTTAAATTATTTATCAGGTAGTTCATAGATGTCCATTTCTTTAGAGTCAATAACTAGTGTTTTATTTTTTTCCTTTGGTCATGTTTCCCTGATTATTCATGATCCTTGTGGCCGTGTGTTGATGTCTGCACATCTGAAGAAGTAGGAACCTCTTCCAGGCTAGCTTCAGCCAGGAAATCCTTTCAACAGTCAGCCCACCCAGAGATTATGTGTGGGCCATCCAGTGGAGTCCATGAGCAAGCTTGTTGCTAGACTACTTAGGCGAGTTGGCCTGATGCTTGGATCAGCAGGCAAGCAGCCCTAATACCTGGGTCCATTGGGAGGGGCCTGGAACCTGGGTCCACTAGGGCAGACCTGGAGCTTAAGTCCACCTGGGTGGGTGTGGTCCCTGCATCCCCAACAGCAGGTCTAGAATGTTGGTCTGTGCATGTAAGCCTAGATCCTGGGTCCACTGGGGTGGGCCTGGCAATTGCATCCACAGGGGTGAGCCTGGTGCTAACACAGTCCTGAAGCATAAGTACGTGAGGCAGACCTGGATCCTGAGTCCACTGGAGACTGGGTCTATACGGGAAGCCTTGGATTCTGGGGCTTCAAGGGCTGACCTGGAGCCTGAGTCCACAAGGGCATACCTGGTGCTAGAGTAGGCTTGGAGCCTTCGTCTTTGGAGGCCACGCTATCACTGGGGTTCACTGGGGTGGGCCTCTGCTTGGTTTACAGAGAAGTTGGGTACTCACTTCATTCTCCTTCCCCCACACGAAGGGTATCCCTCTTGACACTGTGCTGCTCAAGCTTCAGGGAGAGGTGACGTAGGTAATTTGAAACTGTTCTTCCTACTCTTCAATGTGTCTTTTCTTAGTTCTGTGCTCCACCCAGGCAATGTAATCTTTAACCTGGATTCCTTTGCTCTTATAAAGGTATTCTGTGCACGGATAGTTATTCAAATTGATGTTTCTACAAGGAGACAAGTGCTATTCTGACATCTTGCTTGAAAGTAAGGGATTAATTTTTAAACCAGTTTTTAACAATCATTTTCAAGAACTGTTTAGTGATAAAAAAATGCTCAAAATATAAAAGTATCAGGGAAAAAAGATGCAAAATGTTTATACAACATGATATTAATTTTATATAAACAAAGGATAAACGTTACTAAGTATAAAAAAAACTAGAAGGAATTAGACCAAATAATTATAAATAATATTTTCTCTTCTTTACACTTTTCTATAGTTTGCAAATTCTCTACAATGAGCATGTACCCTAATTCATCAGTTCCAAGGTAGACATTTTTTCTTCATATTTAACATCTCTGAAATTGGAATCCATCTTAAACTGATGCCTTCTTTGACTGGATGATATATTATTACTTTTAAATTAAGAAATACAAACTTTAAAAATAAGTATCTTTATGTTTTAAAGCTTCAAATGGAAATGCTCAATAAAGAGATTCTCAGGAAAGTAAACAGTGATCAGTGAAATTGGTAAGAGCTTTGGCTAGTTTTGTAAATCTTCCTCAAAATAAAATTTTTCCATGGAAGTGAAAAGTCTTTCAACAAAACAAGTATGGAGATAAAGATAATCTCAAGGTACATAACTTCCCCTCTCCTTCTCCCCTTTTTTTAAAATTAACTTTTGTGGAATGCCAAGTTTGTTGATGGGTTTTGAAGAGAATAGATTCTTGAGGTTAATAATTGATTTTTGCTTTGCTTTCTTTTTTTTTGAGATGGAGTCTTGCTCTGTCGCCCAGGCTGGAGTGCAGTGGTGGGATCTCAGCTCACTGCAACCTCTGCCTCCTGGGTTCAAATGATTGTCCTGCCTCAATCTCCTGAGCGGCTGGGACTATAGGCTCGTGCAACCACGCCCAACTGATTTTTGTATTTTTACTGGAGAGAGGGTTTCACCATGTTGGCCAGGATGGTCTCGATCTCTTGACCTTGTGATCTGCCCACCTCGGCCTACCAAAGTGCTAGGATTACAGGCATGAGCCACCTTGCCTGGCTGATTTTTGCCCTCTAAATAAGCAAAAAGATCTTTAATCCACTTTAGCCAGGGCTACCTTTCTCCTTTATTCTTCCAAGTTGTAACTCTTCCCAGGAGACTGCAGAGTATAGCGAGTTGGGGAAAAGGAAAGATGAGAAGGGAGAGAGGTTAGATTGACAGAAAAAGAAAGACAAGAAGGGAGAGAGGTTAGATTGACAGAAAAGATGATTAAATGGTTTTCTCCATTTTCCCCTTTGTATGTGCAGAGCCATCACTTCTGCCCACAGTTCCACTAAACTGTGAGGACCAGAATCTCTCAAAGTTAATGAATGAAACAGAAGAAGCCACTTCAACCTCCAATTTCTGTTTCTATGTCTTCTGACCTCCTTCTTTACGCATCCTATCTCATATCCAATTTTCCATTAGCAATTAAGAAAGATACCTATGGTTTCTGGCTAATACCTGGGGAGAGAAAAAGGATATTCTCTCCAAATATGTGGTAAGTTTCTATTATGTGCAAGGTTCTACATGCTGTGTGCAGTATAAATATATATATATAAGGCCAGGCATGGTGACTCACGCCTGTAATCCCAGCACTTTGGGAGGCCGATGTGGGTAGATCATGAGGTTAGGAGTTCAAGACCAGCCTGGTCAAGATGGTGAAACCCCATCTCTACTAAAAATACAAAAATTAGCCAGGCATGGTGGCGCGCACCTGTAATCCCAGCTACTCGGGAGGCTAAGGCAAAGAACTGCTTGAACCCCAGAGGCGGAGGCTGCAGTGAGCTGAGATCACGCCACTGCACTCCAGCCTGGGTGACAAAGCAAGACTGTGTATCGAAAAAGAAAAAAAAAAAAAAAAAAAAAAAAAAAAAATATATATATATATATATATATAGAGAGAGAGAGAGAGAGAGAGAGAGAGAGACCAGGTTCTCAAAAAGCTTAGTAGTAGTAGGTGACATAAGTAGGTGACATAAGCAGCTGGAAGCCCTTATCCTAAGTGAATTAATGCAGGAAAAGAAAACCAAATACTGCATGTTCTCTCTTATAAGTGGGAGCTAAACACTGAGTAAACATGGACACAAAGAATGGAACAACGGACACTAGGGCCCACTTGAGGGTGGAAGGTGGGAGGAGGGTAAGGATCGAAAAATTATCTATCAGGTACTACGCTCATTGCCTGGGTGATGAAATAATCTGTATACTAAACCCCCACAATATGCAATTTACCCATGTAACAAACCTGCATATGTATCCCTTGAACCTGAAATAAAAGCTGGGAGAAAAAAAATACTTCCATACCAATAACTACAGTCCACAGGGGAAAAAGTTGTGGCATCCATATTGATTGGTTGGTTCCCTTGCCATTAAGGGCATTCAATTTTTTAACATCACCCCTAAATAAATGAGCTATACACATACCTAGATGAGGGGGTAGAGAGAGCAGTGTGAACAAAAATAAGAAAAAAGGTTGTTACCCCAACCAATTGTAGGACAGACTACAAAACCACTATAATGAATTGACCAAGGACTATGATTTATATCTTTGTACCTTTAGGTATGTATCTTAAGTACCTTGAGATCATCTTCACCTCCATGCTCGTTTTTCTTTGAGACGGAGTCTGGCTCTGTCGCCCACGCTGGAGTGTAATGGCGCAATCTCGGCTCACTGCAACCTCTGCCTCCTGGGTTCAAGTGATTCTCCTGCCTCAGCCTCTCGAGTAGCTAGGATTACAGGCACACACCACCACGCTCAGCTAATTTTTGTATTTTTAGTAAAGACAGCCTTTCACCACGTTGCCCAGGCTGGTCTCGAACTCCTGACCTCAAGTGATCCACCTCCCTCGGTCTCCCAATTGTTTTTATAAAAGAGTTTTCACTCCCATAGAAAATTATATTTAGGGGAAGATTTATAAAACTAGCCAAAGCTCTTATCACTTTCACTGATGGCTATGTGCTGTCCTATTTATTTGGTAAATAAATATCCCTGAAAAAAAAAAAAAAAACTTAAGATGTTTATTGGGCTTAGATTACAAAGTCTAAGGAACCTTCCAGCATGAGGTATATAGTTTGACCTTGAAATGTGCTGCCGGGACTGACTGGATGAGGAAAGTCAAACTCATTCCCGGCCTAGTCCTAAATTCGAACCTTCAATAAAGATCGACTGAAAAAAATAATGGCATCATTCACGGTCATTCTTCCACTGTCTTTACAGGAGTGGCAAATAACACACACAGGATATACAACCTAAATAAAGGTCTAAAACAAAACACTGTCTATAGCTCATGCCTTTGGGAATTATGTTCAATAGACAGGTGGCCAAAGACGGCATATGAAGACTGTTAGTCAATGGGAAAAATTCCACCACCAAACTCAGAGGCACAATTACCCCAAAAGTCACACATTAGTGTGACTCTAATTGAATGAAATATGAGAGAACAAAAAAAGTTCAAAATGCACAGTAAAACATTCCTCCTCAGCCTAAAAGAAACCAACACATTATTTTTATCTTTGATGGTTTTCTTATAAAAAAATTTAGAAGGGAATGTACAGACGGATGCAGATACTGTGTCGCTTTAGAAAGTTCGGTGATGTCACGTGGTTAGTTAGACTAGATGTAAGGAAATGAAGCATGAGTTACTGTGAAAAAGAATAGGCTGCCATGGAAGATTCTAAATTCTGTCTCTGGTAATCTCCAAGCATTAGGTGAATGGCCATCTGTTTGAGAAGGAATTTCAAAACCTTTCCCAGGCAGGGGCTTTCAAGGATAGAATTAATACTTCCTTTTGCTTGTATAACCAAGACACACTACCATGAAATGAAAAAAAAGCCAATCCTTGGTTCATTCATTCACTTATTAGTTCAACAAATACTTAGTAAGCACCAGCCATATTCAAAGTACTGCGTTAGGTGCTGTACAGGATACAAAGCTAAAACTGTCCTTGCCTGGAAGAATCTAAAATATGGTATAATTTTTAGAAAATTTAAATACAACAGAATTTTTAGAAAATTCTAAGAAAGAGAAACACAAATGATCCAAGTAAAAGTGGAATTGGCAGGAAGTCCCAGCCAGAGCAATCAGGCAAAGGAAAGAAATAAACAGCATCCAAATTGAAAAGAGGAAGTCAAACTATCTCTGTTTGCCAGTAATATGATTGTATAGGTAGAAAATCCTAACAACGCTTCCAAGGACTCCTAGATTTGAAAAACAAATTCAGTAAAGTTTTGGGTTACAAAATCAATGTACACAAATCAGTAGTACTGCAATGCACTAACAATGGCCAAGCTGAGAATCAAATCAAGAACTCAATCCCTTTGACAATAGCTAAAAAAATAATAATAATAAAGTACCTAGAAATAAACTTGACCAAGGTAGTAAAAGATCTCTACAAAGAAAACTACAAAACACTGATGGAAGAAATCATAGATGACACAAATGAATGGAAATACATCCCACACTCATGGATTGGAAGAATCAATATCATGAAAACGACCATACTGCCCAAACAAATTTACAGATTTGATGCAATTCCTATCAAAATACCAATGTAATTTGTCACAGAATTAGAAAAAAATAATTCCTAAAATTCATACGGAACCAAAAAAGAGCCTGAATAGCCAATGAATCCTAAACAAGTGGAACAAATCTGGAGGCATCACATTATCTGTCTTAAAATTATACCACAAAGCTGTAGTAACTAAAACAGCATGGTACTGGTATAACAGTAGATACACAGACTGATGGAACAAAATAGAGAAGCCATAAATAAAGCCAAATACTTACAACTAACTGATCTTCGACAAAGCATATACTGGAAAAGGGACACCCTATTTAAAACAGTGTGGGAACATTGGATAGTCACATGTAGAAGAATGAAACTGGACCCTGTGTCTCACCATATACAAAAATTAACTCAACATGGATTAAAGACTTAAATCTAAGACCTGAGCCCATAAAAATTCTAGAAGAAAACTCTTCTAGACATTGGGCTAGGCAAGAATTTATGAATAGGACCACAAAAGCAAATGCAACAAAAAATAAATAAACGGGACCTACTTAAACTAAAAAGCTTCTGCACAACAAAATAAATAATTATCAGAGTAAACAGACAACCTACAGAATGGGAGAAAATATTTGCAAGCTACGCATCTGACAAAGAACCTATAAGGAATCCAAACAAATCAGCAAGAAAAAAAAACAAATAATCCCATTAAAAAGTGGACAAATGACAGGAATAGACATTTCTCAAAAGAAAATATACAAATGGCCAATAAACATATGAAAAAATGCTCAGTATCACATATCATCAAAGAAATGCAAATTAAAACCACAATGAGATATCACCTTATCCTAGCCAGAATGACCATTATTAAAAAGTCAAAAAATAATAGATGTTGCTAGAAATGTAGTGAAAAGGGAGTGCTTACACACTGGGGGTGGAAATGTAAATTGCTACAACCTCCATGGAAAACAGTATGGAGATTTCTCAAAGAACTAAAAGTAACTCTACCATTTGACCCAACAATCCACTGCTGGGTATCTACCCGAAAAAGAAGTCATTATATCAAAAAGATATCTGCATGCATATGTTTATTGCAGCACATTTCACAATTGCAAAGATATGGAATCAACCAAAGTGCCCAACAACCGTTGAGTAGATAAAGAAAATGTGGTATGTATATATACCATGAAATACTACTCAGTCATTAAAAAAAATGAAACCATGTCTTTTGCAGCAACGTGGATGAAACTGAAGGCCATTATTCTAAGTGAAGTAACTCAGGAATGGACAAACAAATGTTGCATGTTCTCACTTATAAGTGGGCACTAAGCTATGGGCACATGAAGGTGTAGAAAGTGGTACAATGGACATTGGAGATTCAGAAGAGAAGAGGATGGGAGGGGGGTGATGGATGAAAAAAAAAACAAAACACTTATCAGATGTATACTACTCAGGTGACAGGTACATTAAAATACCAGCCTTCAACACTATACAAATCATCCATGGAACCAAAAACTGCTTATATCCCTAAAGCTACTGAAATTTAAAATAATTTTTTTTCTTGAGACAAAGTCCTGCTCTGTCACCCAGGCTAGAGTGCAATGGTGCGATCTTGGCTCACTGTAACCACTGCCTGACAGGTTCAAGGGTTTCTCCTGCCTCAGCCTCCCCAGTAACTAAAACAGGCACTAGGACTACAGGTGCCTGCCACGACGCCCAGCTAATTTTTGTATTTTTAGTAGAGATGGGGTTTCGCCATGTTGGCCAGGCTGGTCTCAAACTCCCAACCTCAGGTGATCCGCCCACCTCGGCCTCCCAAAGTGTTGGGATTACAGGCGTGAGCCACCGCACCTAGCCCAAAATGATTTTTTAATGGAATTGGCAAAGGTGTCCAATGAGAAGAAATCCCAGTATGATAACTGTGGTAGGTGGGGTATGAAGAAGCCAGTATTCATCAAACACTGAACAAGTCACATGACAAAACATCTAGTGACATTGAGCAATCATTATAACATGCTTCTTCTATCAGTAAGAGTAAAAAAAGACGAATATAAGTTCCAAGGGGAGAGGAAAACTACACAACAAAGTCATGATTCAAATACAAAGCAAGCTAAAATGTACGTGATTTTGAGCTTTTGATTAAGTACAAAATCTTGACCTGACATGTGCAGTATTCCTCATTCATTGGCACAGGTTGGATGGTTACAGTAGATTACATTTTCTACCTATTAATTCCATCACTCTATCTGGTTTTGCAATAAACAACACTTACATCAACATCATTATGTACTGGCTTTCTAATTTCAGATCAACTTATAAGCACGCTTGTCTTATCAAAATTACAGATCTGTATGTAAAGTTGTAAACCTCAATCATGTCAAAGTAATGATATGGCTGAAAGAGAACTTTAATTCCCCACATTACATACTAAAATTCAAGAGAAAGTATCTACAAACTGGTTCTAAAGGAAAGTAATTAAGGAAATAAACCCCTAAAAGTAAAGGTTAACTAGCCAAATTTGGCAAGAGTGAGAGGTAGTATCAGAGCACTAATTTCATAATTCTTTTTTCTTTTTCTTTTCTTTTCTTTTTTTTTTTTTTTTTTTTTTTTGAGACAGGGTCTTGCTCTGTCACCCAGCCTGGAGTGCAGTGGTGCGATCACAATTCCCTTCAGTCTCAACCTCCCGAGCTCAGGTGATCCTCCCACTTCAACCTCCCAAGTAGTTGCGACCATGGGTATTTGCCACCATACCTGGCTTACCTGGCTTTTTTTTAAATATATTTTTTGTAGAGACAGAGTTTTGCCATGTTGCCCAGGCTGGACTCAGACTTCTGGGCCCCAGCAATCTGCCTGCTTCTGTCATTCTTAACTGATCAACAACCAAGAATGCTTAAAGTTATTAAAGAAATAAAAGTACAAGAATATATATGTTAAAGGGTTAGGGAGGTAATCAAAGAATAAAACACAAATACAGTGAAAAGCAGTTAACTTTAAGGAATGGAACTTGGGGATAGGTGGAGTTTTTCACTTTCCATTTTAGATCTTCCTCAACTTTCCATTTTAAATCTTTCAATTTTTATTTCCTTGTGCATGTAGTATTTTTATAATAACAATAATAATATGAATGACATACTGACATAAAAAAATTTCCAGCACATATTATGTACAAAAAACAAACACTAGAGTAATATTTATAATAAAGTATCATTTATGTTTTTTAAAAATACAGCAGCAGTAACATATATTTAAATATGTCAACATAACTATATTTATGTTAACGCTTACAAAGGACCAGATGGGAAAGCAAGGGGAAAGAGAATGTCTACATTTTATTTCATATAGTTCCACAAAGTTTGAATGAGAATACATGTGTGTTCATGTATTATTTGTTCAATTATTTTCTTTCCTTTTTTTTTGGAGACAGAGTGCCCAGGCTGGAGTGCAGTGGTGCAATCTTGACTCGCTGCAACCTCTGCCTCCCAGGTTCAAGCGATTATCATGGCTCAGCCTCCCAAGTAGCTGGGATTACAGGTGCACACCACCACACCTGGCTAATTTTTTTTTTTTTTTTTTTTTTTTTTTTTAGTAGAGGCGGGTTATCACCATGTTGGCCAGGCTGGTCTCAATCTCCTGACCTCAAGAGATCCGTCCGCCTTGGCCTCCCAAAGTGCTGGGATTACAGGCGTGAGCCACCACACCCAGCCATTTTTTCCTACATTTTTAAAGAAAAAGGATACCGTGGCTATATAATTAGTAGAGATAGCAGTGGAAGAAGGTCAGTGGAAGAAAGAATAGCTTTGGTCTCAGAAAAAGAATAGCTTTGGTCTCAGAAAAATTTGGACAAAAGCTTTACCAGGTAGTGTCATATTGAACAAGATATTACACTTCTCTAAGCTTTAGTTTCTTTTTTTAAAATAGTTTTATTGAGACCTAATTCATGTACCATACAATTCACTCATTTTAAATATCTAATTCTCCTTTGAGCAAAAGCTGCAAAAAGAAGAAAGGAAAAAGAAAGTATATAATTCAATGTATTTTAGTACGTTCAGAGTTGTGCAACCATCACCACAAACTAATTTTAGAGCATTTTCATAGCCTTAAAAGCAGCCCTGTACCCATTACCAATCAATCTGCATTAATTTTTTTTTTTCTGGAAAAAAAAAGTGAGTGTCAGAATGAGAGACTACTATTGAATAGCTAGCTCTGCAATACGGAATAAACAAAAATACATCAAATCTGCCAGCACAATGCCTAGACCTTAGCAGGCACTCAAGACATGCATTTCAGGTAAAGTTCAAGATACAAATGATAGAGGAATGAGCAAAAACCTGGATGTAACAAAAAAGTGTAAGAGGTAGATAAAGCCGTTCAAGTACTCAGGAACCTGCTCAGATCCCTATCCTTAGAGTAAATTCCACAAGTCATGACCTTCTCCCTATTAAATACAAAAAAAAAAAAAAAAAAAAAAATCAGGTATCAAGTAAAAAAGCACAAGTTTGAAAATGTCAGTATTTGGGGGCATATTTTAGAGTGAAAGTTTCAGGAGGAGAGCTACATCCTCATCCCTGGAAAAAAAAAAATTGAACGCAAGAAGCAAACAGTGCAGTTCCTGAGAAGATAAGAAGAATGCCAGAGTTCATATTGGACAAGCATTGGAAACTATACTGTCATGTTTCTACTTTTCAAAGTGAAAATAAACATGACAGGTGCTCATTTGGCCGTTCAAGCACTTTCCACTTAAATAGCAATTCCTCCAGCTTACCAACTGCAGCCTGAAGTTATAATTTATTACTGGTTTCTGTATTATTCCCTTGCCTCGGCAGAAAGCAGAACATAGCACCTACATTTCAAGACCCATGAGAGGTAATAAAGTATAATTATTTTAAATTTATGATTAAGCCATAAATTATGTGTACTTTTTACTTTAGTTGGTCATTCAGAGGTTGGGGAGGAAGGGAATGGGGTCACAGAAAGAAATAACAAAAGCTTTTTCCTTTGAATAAAATGTCTAAATCAGGGCAAAACTGAGGGACATCTGGAGGATTTACAAAGATACCACAGTTTCCATGTTCAGTCCCAAGGGAGACCCCGCTTAAGAGTCTAAACTCCTGGAGGCCTCTGTTCTTCCTGCTCACAGAGCTAGAGACTCCAGTGAGAGTGGCCATGTTGAGTCAAAAAACAGAAGCATAGCAATTTACAGTTTAGACCACATCAAGTATTTCTGTGCTCTGGGTCATGCTGCCTCTAAGCCATAGGTATTTCAAGGAAGGTGAACTTAATCTATAAAAAACTACTGGCCAGGCTCTAAAAGTAAAGCTGGCCTCCACCAAAGTAAGACTGATTACTACAGGGCTCTGATAACCAATGGACCAGATGTTAACTCTTCTCACCCTCGAGAATCCATTGGTAAGACTTCCCTTTCTTGTAGTTCCTATATGTAGCAAATATACGTATGGAATGGTATTTTGTGAAGGTGACAAAACTCTGGGCATGAAGCAGGATACGAACACAGCATTCAGCATTCTTCTATCACCCAGTCGTCTCATTGGTTCTCCAATATGCCATGGTCCAGTTCCCACTGGACAAATTATAGCTTGCAAATAAATTATAGCTTGCAAAGCCTATTCCCATACATTTTCTTATTTGTACTCCCAAAAACTCTGAGAAGGAAGTATCATTAAGCTCCCATTTTACAGTGAAGGCAGAGACTCAGAGAGGCACTAGCAATACACAGGCAATTGACAATGCGGTGAGTCTGGGACCCGGTTATCTGATAGAAATCCTATGGTCCTTTCATCACTCTAACCTAAACTGTTCACAAGGTAAAGAAAAACCGAAAAAGAAGGGCTATGCATTTACATTTCTATTGCAGTTTTCTTTTTTTGTAGTGGAATTTTTACCTGGCAACTTAAGTTTTGAAACTGCTGATTGTTATAGTAACAACAAATACTTGAAAGTGAGATTTAGTTGGGCTTAAGAAACAAAAGTAAATAGAGCAGAGAGAACAGAGTCATGAATGGTGACATGTAAAGAATAACAATAATAAATTAAGGGGGGAAGAGAGAGTTTTTGCTCCAAATGTTTACCTAGCACTCGCCTTTGTCCCGAAACATCCCACCTCCACACCCAGCTCCTGGTTAATAAACATAATTTTGTTGATGTCCCTTGAACTGTATAATCTGTTCCACAAAAAACAAACCCACGGTTTGTCTCCAAGCCACTTTTAAGTCCCTAACTCCCTGGTTACATTCAGTCTATGGAAAACATCTGTGGCAAAGTAAATCATCCTACTCTGAGAAAGACCAGAGTGTATTTTTTTTTCTCTGAGTGTGTTTTGAAGTCCTGGTTGGAAAATTAGTGAAAATTGTAAATCTGTTTGCAAATCTGGTCATGTCTGACTCTGAGATTAGGGCAAAGATTCCAATTTAAAAGTAAAACCGTGACAACCTCAGTTAAGCGTGTCCTCAGGCACTGCCAACAAGGCCTTCACTCACTTCCATGGGCAGTGGATTTATTACAGGCACCCGACACGTTCCCCATCAGACACCCCTGGAGTATTTACTTGAGACAGCAGGGTTCAGCCTGCACTTCCTCTGCAGACCAATATATTATTATAAATTGAGCTAAACTGTTTCCTTTTCATAAGTGCTATGAAGTTCAGATTTCAGATTATCAGCACGGGGCTGAAGTCCCTCCCTCTACGGGGCTCCTTGTGCTATTTGGATTTAAAAGTAAAGAGAAAAGGCAGCATTAGACCATGGTTGCTTTTACTTTTGACTTTTTAAAAAAAGGGATGAAGGAAGATTCATTTCAGAAATATGACATCCTAATAAAAATATATATTCTAAGTGCAGACTTTGGGATATATTGTGATGTGTTTGGCACACAGTTCAGTATGATACCAACTATATCACCTACATCTAAAAATAAGACATGGGAAATCAAGAGTAGATTTTATATTATGTCTTGGATATCAGCTCCTATAAAATAACACTAACTTCTTCTGTTTATCATGTACAATAGCTCAAGGGACCCAATGTATATTTTACAGTGTATACTCATTATAACACCAAAATCCAATGAATAATGTCATTATTTAATATTTTCATTAAAATCCAGCTCTTTTTTTTTTTTTTTTTTTTTGAGACGGAGTTTCCCTCTTGTTGCCCAGCCTGGAGTGCAATGGCATGATCTCGGCTCATTGCAACCTCTGCCTCCCGGGTTCAAGCATTCTCCTGCCTCAGCTTCCCGAGTAGCTGGGATTACAGGCATCCACCACCACACCCGGCTAATTTTTGTATTTTTAGTAGTGACAGGGTCCCACCATGTTGGCCAGGCTGGTCTCAAACTCTTGACCTCAGGTGATCCGCCCACCTCAGCCTCCCCAAGTGCGGGGATTACAGGTGTGAGCCACTGTGCCTGGCCTATAATCCAGTTCTTAAACCCTGAGAAACCTATAACCTTAAGAAGAATAGAAAAGAAACCAACAGAATATCATTAACTTCTTTTATTCCCTTCCTGAACAATTTAGTCTTAAAGCCATTAGGTGAGGCAGAGGCATCATGCCAGGTGGGAAGAAGAAGGCACAGGAACCCTGAGCAGGGTTCAGCGCTGAGTAGGGTGAGGAGGGCATCCCTACGGGAGAAGGAGGGGTGGCCTGACATGGGATGTCAGACCCCGAGTGGGATAAGATGACAAGTTACAATCCATGCTTCTTACTAACTGTGCAGCCATGGTTAAGTAACTACATAAATTTAACCTCAATTTCTTCTTTTGCAGTATAGCTAATATTTGTTTCTCAGGATTGCTGAGAAGATTAAAAGAATGTTTGTCATTAATTCCCAGTAAATCTGGTTTTTATTCATATTACTACTATAATTCCAGACATATACGTACAGAAAAAGACTGAAAAGAAATATATTAAATCAGGCATTAACCTGATTTTTATATTCTTTCTTCATTTCAGACTCTTTTTTCCAGAGTGTCTTTTCTCTCAAATAAGCACATATTGCTTTTTTAATCAGAAAAGAACACACAAGATGTTATTAAATACATGGAATATAGCTGAATTTTTAGAGTACTTATTTACTTTTTTCTTTTTTTTTTTTTTTTTTTTTTTTTTTGAGACCGAGTCTTGCTCTGTTGCTCAAGCCGGAGTGCAGCGGTGCAATCTCGACTCCCTGCAACCTCCACCTCCTGGGTTTAAGCAATTCTCGTGCCTCGGCCTCCCGAGTAGCTGGGATTACAGGCACGTGCCACCACACCCAGCTAATTTTTTATTTTTAGTGGAGATGGGGGATTTCATCAAGTTGGCCAGGCTGGTCTTGAACTCCTGACCTCAGGTGATCCACCTGCCTCGGCCTCCCAAAGTGCTGGGATTACAGGTGTGAGCCATAGCACCCAGCCACTTTTATATTTTTAAAAAGTAAAAGCTATTTTAAAAGATAACATTCTGGCTCTTATTTCTTTGAAAGATACACATTGCTAATAGAAACTTCTGAACAAAGTATCCAAAGGAAAGTGATTTATTGGCTGATACTAACATCTATTAAGACTCAGGCCAAATATCTGTATTTGGGTGGTACAAAAAAAATGAAATAATGTTTACCTACAAATGACACTCAATGATGGGGTATGGACTTTAAAAAATAAACTTACTTCCTGAGATCAGGCAGGAGAGACAGTGGGGAAGAGAGAACCTTAACACTAAAAACATTCCCACATAGAGATTTCAGTGTATTGGGATCAGGTTGAAATAGCCCCATTTAGAGTAGGAAAAGCACTGCATAAGATGCCTGCCACCCATTCTGCTCCCTGTTCTACCTCACAACTAAGTGACTTTAGGAAGATCACTTAAAAAAAAGAACAATCTCTGCCATCTCCCTCACAAAGCTGACAGGAGATTGGGGCTGCTTGTGTGAAACTGATGTGTAAACTGCAAAGCAATGTTCACATGGAAGGCAAGAGATGAAGGGCATACTTAGATCAGTGTTGAAGAAATGCAGGAATCTCCCCATGAGAAGAATTTAAGAGGTAAAGGGACATCGCATTAAGTGCCATTAAATCACACTATGTGAAAGAGTCGCTACATAATGATCTCCCAATCCTCCTGCAGACATTAAGGAGAAAGTCTCAGACTGGTACCACTATACAGTTAACACCTCTCTGTTACTAATCTCCTCTTTTAACAAACACACAATAGGACTCAGACTCAGGATCTCCAGCAAACAAAAGTAGCAGGCCCTTAGTACTGTTTTGGTTTCTCTATATTTGTATTTCTAAAGCCCTTCTAATTATGCCTAGTGATACTGGATTTCCATTTAAGACAGTGATGTAAAATCTCCTTTTAAAATAAATTCAATTCAGTGAAAGATTAAAAGTTACTTTATTTAGGCAGAAGTACATGAATGTGACCAAAACCTTGAAGTTGATATGCGATGAGCTAAAATTTGGAAAATGCTTAGTGTCAGAATGGCCTAAAGAGCTATTCCATACTCCGAATTCCCAAAAGACAAGAACCAAGATTCATCCACCTCCAGTATCTCCCCTGGAAGCTTACACAGTACCTGGAACATAGTGGACTCTAAAATACTCAATTAACTGGGAATCAACTGTTATCATAAACACTGGGCTTCAACCCTGGTTCTTCCTGGCTCCAAAAGCAACATATGAGTAGATTTATCCAGGTAGATAGGAGTGAGATAAACCCCAAATAATCAGGAACTAGAGCCAAGTAGAGAATAAACCCTGAGAAGCTTTGTGAGTAAAGAAGGATACTGTTTACACATTGCGCATTGGAAAACAAGTAGAAAGTCCAAAAATAAAATTAAAAACTTACAGCAAAGAAGAAAAAAACAAAGCCTCACAAACTCCACAGCTCCAGTTGGCCTAACCACAGCTGAGATATTGCTTCCCAAAGAACTAAATGACAAGTTGAGAGAAAGGCCCCATTGTCAGGTCAGCTGTTCCTGAGAAGAAACAACATTCAAAACTAGAAAAAGAAAAAAAAACTCTCACTACTAAGAACTAATACAGACAGGAAAGTATTTGTTAAAGTTATAATTTGACTTGGATGATTTAATACCTCTGATAAAGAATCCAGAAAATTGTTTAGCATATTTGAGGAACTCTGCATCTACGTAGAAGAAAAAGAAAAACAACTTTTAAAAATTTAGGGCCGGGCATGGTGGCTCATGCCTGTAATCCCAGCACTTTGGGGGACTGGGGCGGGTGGATCACCTGAGGTCAGGAGTTTGAGACCATCTTGGCCAACGTGGTGAAACCCCATCTCTACTAAAAATACAAAAATTAACTGGATGTGGTGGTGTGTGCCTGTAATCCCAGCTACTTGGGAGGCTGAGGGAGGAGAATCGCTTGAACCTGGGAGGTGGAAATGGCAATGGGCAGAGATTGCACCACTGCACTCCAGCCTGGGCAACAAGAGTGAAGCTCCATCTCAAAAAAAAAAAAAATTAGCGAGATCTCAAAAAAAGAAAAACCTGGTTACATGTTCTTATAAAGAAGTTTCACTATTAATATAAAATACTCCAAAAGTTTATTTCATAAGACATATTCAAAATATATACCCTATAATCTAAATTTAGATACTATAGTTTCAATATAATTTTGATTTTCCAAAGATTACCAAGCATGAAATAGCAGTCTCCTTGGTGAAGGGGTATCGCCAAACCAGGTGTCTCTATGTCCCATGAGATCTTAAAACCGACATGCCAAATATCAGGATCTCTGCCTTCGAGATGAGAGTCATCCTCACTTTCCTCTTCAGGGCCTGCCAAAAGAGAAGAAAATAATCAGAAAGGAAATGTTTAATCTAAGCTTCTGAATTTTATAATTGTTATTTTAGAAAGAATTGATATTTTAACAAAATATGAATATTAAATGAAATATATCTTCCCTTTATGTCATATTTTTAAAAAGATATTCTAGGTTATTTTTAACATGTCATTAATTTTTTCATCAGGAAACCTTAAATAGGCCAGGTGTGGAGGCTCACACCTATAATCCCAGCACTTTGGGAGACCAAGGCGGTAGGATCGCTTAAAGCCGGGCATTCAAGACCAGCCTGGGCAAGAAATCAAGACCCCCATCTCTATTAAAAAAAAAAAAATTCACTTTTTAAAAATAAAAAACAGATGTAAAGAGAAATTATGTTCTTAGGAAATAAGACTGAACATCACAGAAATGTCAGTACTTTCTAAATTCATCTAGAAACTAGACATAATATAAATAAAAAGACCAAAGGGATCATTTTTTAGATGAATGGGGTTAGTAACTAGAAAAGCTGTTTCTATAATACACATGGAAATATAAACAAGCAAGAATAGCAAAGGAATGTTTTTCTAAATATATAAAGAGCAACTGCACATCAATAAGATAAAGGCCGATAGACAAATTAAAAACTGAGCATGTTATAAAGACACAATACATAAAAGGAAATAAGACTAGCTCATAAACATATAAAAATATGCTCCAATTTATTCACATTAAAGAGATGCATGTTAAAGCCAAAGGAGATAAACTTTTCCAAATCAGAAAACATCAGTTTGAAAACAATACAGTGTTAGTAAGAGTACAGTAAAATGGCACACTTACACTCTCTGTAGAGGACAATTTGGCAATACTATCAAAATTACAACTGCATAAGCTCTTTGACTCTTACAGAAATTACACTTTTAGAAATGTATACTAAAAGTCCTACATTCAGGGGTTGTAAAATGACTGTTGAGCAAGTATATTTGTTGTAGTATTGCTTGTAAGAGCAAAAGATCAGAAATTACTCAAATATTCATCAGTAGGTTTCTAGTTAAATAATGATCCCTCCAGACAATAAAATACTGTGTAGTCACCAAAAATAATATGACTATATACAGATATGGAACTATCTAATGTATTTTCAGAGAAAAAAATAAATAGGCTATACTCATCTAGAAAACAAAGTACAGGCTGGGTGCAGTGGCTCACACCTGTGATCCCAGCACTTTCGGAAGCCAGGGCAGGAGGACTGCTGGAGCTCAGAAGTTCGAGGCCAGCCTGGACAACATGGTGAAACCCTATCTCTACAAAAAGTAAAAAAAATTAGTAGGGCATGGTGGCACGTGCCTGTGGCTCCAACTACTCAGGAGGCTGAGGTAGGAGGATTGCTGGAGCCTGGGAGGTCGAGGCTGCAGTGAGTTGTGATAGCACCAGTGCACTCCATTCTGGGCAATAGAGTGAGGCCCTGCCTCAAAATACATATAAATAAATAAATAAATATCAAGCACATATAATATTTCTGGAAGGATACTCAAGTCTGATTTTTCTGGTAGGATAATAATATAATATTTATAATACTTCTGGAAGGATACACAAGACTGGAATACAACATTTCTGGAAAGATACTCAAGACTAATCTTTCTAGGGTACAAGAGTGGGAGACACACTAAAAAAGGTAGAAGATATACACACTATGATTTGCCTATAATCACAGCCCTGCAGGAATAACTCTACATAAAAACTTTTAAAAGTTAATTTAATAATTATTTATTGAGCACTTACTATTTACTGGGCATTGCGCCAGGCATGTGGGTTATGTCAGTGACTGAAACAAAGAGCTATGCCCCACTGGAGCTTTTCCTTTTAGTGGAGCTGTAAATGTGCATCACTGATTACCATGAAGGGGACATTTTAAATTGAAATGCCATCAGACTTTAAACTGCTGTACTAGACTCTCATCTTCCAGGGCAGAGTCTGTTTTTCTATTTCATCCACAATTATAGCCCTAGTGACTGGCACAGAGAAGGCATTCAATGAACACCGTGGCTTGCTTAAACAAAATGTTCTTTTAGTTCACACCATTCACAGTCCTTGTGCTAGATGGCAGGGAAAGAAAATGTTAATTTGGAAGAAAAAAACAAAAATGCCTCAAATTTAAAACCAAAGGACATAAGAAAGCATGGCATTGCTGCTAAACTAGTACAGTCCTCAGTACTAAAGAAGTTTAGAGAAGAGAGAGGTTCAATGACAGAACTAGAGCAGAACTCTTAGAGAAGGTCAAACCTGAAAGACAACAGTGTTTAGACTGGCAGAGGGTAGAATAAGAAGTAATGCAAAAAGACAAAAAGATGCAAAGCTTTCAAAATGAACAATAAAGCATGCTTTCCCTGGGCTGTATCATGTACATATCACATAAACAATTTAAAAAATACACACGTCCCAGATGGCACACATAGAATCCCTAAATTCTGAATGTCGTATTCTACCGCCAACTGTGCAGAAGGGTCAAAGGCAGTGAAAGGAAGGAAAAAAAAGAAACTCCCCTTTATAACTATTCATTCACATTAATTTGCACTAGGCATGGCGAAAATGAACAAATCAGAAAGCCAAGTTCATGGTCTCTGCAAGGAAGGAATGCTGCTAAATGACTTTAAAGGACACATCTTACTTTGGATACTCTTTCCCCTAAGTTTGGTCTAAAATCTAACACTGCCATATTAACAGTATCTTACCTTTTTTCACACCTGCCATTCTAATACATGTTTTCTCAAGTACTTTTTAATTAAGAACATCTTTTAATTAGGTTTTTTTAAAAGAATAACAATAAAAGTCCAAAGCCATTTCCTAGGTTAATTAAAAAAACATTTTTTTATAAACCTTCTAGAATGGGAATGATAAATACCTTTATATCAGGGACATGACTGATTGGCTGGTTGCGGATTTTAGAGCCCTAGTGGAGAAGAAATCTGAAACTGTCTCTTAGCTCAGCAGGAAAGAGTGTTATGATCAATTACTGATGTCTGTCATGGGCACCACAAGGGTTAGTGAGTGGCAGCACCAGCACTAGATAGTTGCTATCCATGTCTGATGACATTCTACAGGCATTTCTTATTGATACATAATACATTGTTACACTTGAAAATACCAGAATTTGCTAAACTAGAGTTTGTGGACCAGACAAGAACTCACAAAGGTGTGTAGCTTGACCTGAACCATATTTCCTTAACAAATCTAAATGAGTTGCCAACTGATAAAAGGACTTTGCCTAAAAATCCAAATTCCCAGCTACCCTTGAATTACAAGATCTGGTATCACTGAGCCAGTCACAAGTGGCTCTAGGGAAGAAGCAGCTGCCCATTTTAGACAAGGATGTGACCTTTGCTAGTCGCCATCCCCACAGCCACTTCACCTTAGTCATTGAGGTACCTGCCTAACTACAGCAAAGTCTGTGACCCTTGCTCAAGAGCTGGGTTGCAGAGATCACAGGCAAATCAGTCCCATGACCTGCTTTTGCAAAATAAAGTTTAACTAGAACACAGTCATGCCCATTCATTTACATAAATGGCTGCTTTCACACAGACGGCAAGGTTGAGTAGATAAGACACAGACTATAAGACCCGCAAAGCCAAAAGTACTTATTTCTGGGCTTTTACAAAAAACAATTTGCCAACCCCTGTTCAAAAGTCTTGATATTTGTGATCTGATGTCTACTGCACATTTTAGTAAAGAAGTTGAGGCTGCATAAAATAATTATGATGTAATGTGACTAATACCTAATAATGTAACATGACTAATGACAGCATACAATATAATAATTAATGCTAAATTAATTGATATCCAGATCACCTTAGCAAAAGAATATGATATAAAAAATATGTTTATATTTGTGATAACCCAAGACTTGGCTGCTTCATTTTAGGGGGGCACTAATGATTACAGATACAGCAAACAGCACAAGAAAAAAAAAGGAAATATTTTAGGAAGATTTTTCACATGTCCCTTTCTGGTCAAATCAACTATAACTTCTACCATTGAAGTCCACACAAAATGAAAAAGAAATAAAAAGGCCCAGGTGTGGTGGCTCACACCTGTAATCCCAGCACTTTGGGAGGCCGAGGCAGGCGGATCACGAGGTCAGGAGATTGAGACCATCCTGGCCAACATGGTGAAACCCCACCTCTACTAAAAATGCAAAAATTAGCTGGGTGTGGTGGCATGTGCCTGTAATCCCAGCTACTCAGGAGGCTGATGCAGGAGAATCGCTTGAACCCAGGAGGCGGAGGTTGCAGTGAGCCGAGATTGCGCCACTGCACTCCAGCCTGGTGACATAGTGAGACTCCATCTCAAAAAAACAAATAAATAAATAAATAAATAAATAAATAAATAAATAAATAGAAAACCAATTTAATGACTTCAAAAAAAATAATTTTCAAACTATAAGGAACAGTTTTTATGAAGTTTTAATGCCACTGCATGTGGACAGTCTATTAAGTGGGAATCTTTATAGGGTAACAGTCTGCTTGACTACTTTCCCTTCTAACTTTCATCCTGGTACTCTTCTCAAGCTGGCATCAATAAAGACAATTAGAGACAATAATTGTAATTAGTCTTTCTTGATGTCTCCCAAAAATCCAATACCTTTGAAATCTGCTCAGTAAAATGATAGTTTCGTGAGAGTTTTTCCCTTCCTTAGGCTGTGTAAGGAGGAGGAAAGTTTTACATCTGATAAACTTTTATTGTTAAATATAGTGTTCTTACTTCTCAGTGAAATCAACTTGTAATTACCTATAGCAACTGTAACTGATTACTCTTGCCCCATGTTATTTTGGCAACAAGCAGAGGCAACAGGTTCTTACTTGCCTTTAAGCCTCAATAAAATTAGAAAGATTTTAAGTACCTCAGTGTGTTTGGTGCACTCCCAGCTCCCACTAACCAAACTGTTAAATAAGTAGAAGATGTGACAAAATACAAAAGACTGTTAAGTTTAAAAGTCAAGTTTAAATTGTCCAAAACTTCCCCCCAAAATTAACCCATTCAATGTTTTATGCCAGCTAGTTTTTGAGAAAAAATTCTATTTAATAAAGGACAAAATATTTTGTTTATATTTCTAATTATAACCACAGCTCTATAGGAAACAAAGACAGAAGCCAGAGTATGACAGTAGAGACTACAGTGATACTCGAATAAAATATATCACAAAAAATTCTGTACCATATTTAATAACATACATAATAGTGTATGTCAAGAACTTCCCTCATAGGTTCAATACATATTCATCATCACCATACATTTAAATAGCCCTCTTTCTTTCTTTCTTTTTTTTTGAGACTAGAGTCTCGCTCCGTTGCTCAGGCTGGAGTGCAGTGTCGTGATCTTGGCTCACTGCAACCTCCACCTCCCAGGTCCAAGTGATTCTCCTGCCTCAGCCTCCTGAGTGGTAGGGATTACAGGCATGTGCCACCACACTTGGCTAATGTTTTGTTAAAAATAGCCCTATTTCTTATTCTCTACTTTCTATTTCCTTAGCCAAGGGCTAAGATACAAAAGATTCTCAGCTTGGTGTGGTGGTTCACACTTGTAATCCCAGCACTTTGGGAGGCTGAGGCAGGCGGACCACTTAAAGTCAGGAGTTCAAGACCAGCCTGGCCAACATGGTGAAAACCCATCTCTACTAAAAATACAAAAATTAGCCAGGTGTGGTGGCACATGCCTGTAATCCCAGCTACTCGGGAGGCTGAGGCAGGAGAATCGCTTGAACCTGGGAGGCGGAGGTTGCAGTGAGCCGAGATAGTGCCACTGCACTCTAGCCTGGGTGACAGAGCAAGACTCCATCTCAAAAAAAAAACAAAAGATTCCCACTCTTGTGATTACTTCCTCTGTTTCTTTAACTCCACACCTAGAGGAGCTTTAAAAGGCTGGTCCCTTGCTATCCATGTCACAGATCTTGAGGCAGGAGAAACTCACAAGTTGTAGATGGCCAGCTGGTACCATGGAGTCTAATGATGCCTTATCTGTCCAGTGCTGATCTTTGACATTCCCACATCTGGGACGGGAAATCCATTTTGTAGAATGAAAGGAGACAGAAGGCAAAAGGGGAAAGTGTGACATAGGGAAGACACATTCTAGGAGGGAAATGGCATGGTGTGTGTATAAGAGCACAATCAATTCCCAGCTGCAAGAGTGTCACATGAATGACATGGACTTGCAAGAGAAGAGCCTGGAGAGGTGGGTGGAGACCAGGATATGGGTTTATGAACCACAGGAAAGAATCTAGACCTTACACTGAGGCTACTGACAGACACTAAAGCCTTTTTTCACCAGTCAGATCTGTTTTCAGAATGATCTCTCTAGAAGGTACGAGCTTCTTCGTGCATAATTACTACACTTTTTCTAGACAGGTTCCCAACGTAGTAACAAATGGGTACTGTATAAGCCAGAGAGCATTTAGGAAACACAGCTGATGGACTACATCACTAGGAAAGAAAGGTTAGCCAAGGAGAAGCCTCCCTGCCAGAGTTCTACAGTTTAGAAATGCTTTCCTTGATAGGCTGCAAGAAAAGCTTGCTGCTGACACAGCACATACTCCTCAGCAACGGAGCAATGAATGGTCTGAAAAAATGGAGAATTTAGAAAAGTCTGAAGCGGTGGGGAAAAAAAAAAAACCTAATCATTCCCAGCTCAGAATCTATAACAAGAAGCTGCTCTCAGATGCCTCGAAACAAGCAATTCAAGACAAACGTAGTCCCTTGACACAGATAAATTGTAAAATTAATTATAAGTTTTCTAGGATTTCAGGTGAAATAGTGAAAACTCTTTACAGAAAAATCTAAAGCCCTTCAACATCAATCTGTCAGCTTTCAGATTAAGCATTTGGGGAAAAAATTTAAGATAAAAATATTCACAGTACAAAGGAGAACCTCATTACATCATGTTTCATGGACTTGGGAGAAAAATTGAAAGTATGAAAAGGAGAGAAAAACTGCTATGCAGGCCGTTAGATAAAGCTTCAAAATCACTATATTATCTGAAGTAAAATACAAACTCAGGTAAGGAAGCAGAGATACTTCTCAAACAATATTCTCCAAACCAGAGCTTCTAACAGTAGAGGTTTCAATTCCTTGGGCAACCTCAGGAAGGTATAAAGAGAGTTGTGGAGACTCACAGGAAACCCTTACATTGTAAATAACACAGAAACCAGAACCGAACTGCGTTAATCAAAAGAGGGTCATTATTTGTTCATCTAGCTTCAGGTAAAGCTTGATCCAGAGTTCAAAGTACACACCCAATACCCAGTTTCTCTCCTCCCCAAAGCTCAGGAAAAAGAGAGAGTGGCCACAAAAGCTAGGGGCAGTCATTTGGGGGCCATGAGCTTTAGAATGCCCAAAAGAGGGAGGGAAAGAAATTTGAAACTGATCACATCATTACTGTTGGAACAAGGTCCACTTGAAGCCAGTGAGAACCCTGTTCTTAGGATGAAGTGAGACAATTCCTTACCTTTTTAAATTAAGCCTCTTTAGGTCTGGAATTATTATTTGCTATCTAAAAAATCCTATTACTAAACAGAGACTGCAGTTGCAGAAATCAAAGAGTTACTGAACAGTGGCCACAATGTAACTGAATAGTACAAACTCCTCAAGAACAACAAACACTTAACTGATTTGGGGCAAAAAATATTCATTTGCCACTATATGCGGATACAAAGAAGGATGAAGACACAAATTACATCTTTAAGGAGCTTACAAGTTTACAAGTCTAATTCAAACACACATAAAACTATTTATGGCCTTAGAAGTCAGGAGAGTGTTTACTGTTGTGGGGAAGCAGACACTGGAAGGCAGCACTTCTAGGATGCTGATATGTTTCATTTCTTGACCAGGGTGCTAGGTACACAGATATGTTTACTTTACGGCAATTCTTCAAGCTGTATGTTTATGATATATGTTATATTTCAATACTGAAAATTCAATAGACAGGCCGGGTGCAGTGGCTCATGCCTGTAATCTCAGCACTTTGGGAGGCTGAGGCGGGTGGATCACCTGAAGTCAGGAATTTGAGACCAGCCTGGCCAATATGGTGAAACCTTGTCTCTACTAAAAATACAAAAATTTGCTGGGCGTGGTGGCCCACGCCTGTAATCCCAGCTATTCAGGAGGCTGCGGCAGAAGAATAACTCGAACCTGGGAGGTGGAGGTTGCAGTGAACCGAGATTGTGCCATTGCACACCAGCCTGGGTAACAAGAGCAAAACTCCATCTCAAAAAAAAAAAAAAAAAAATCAATAGGTTGGAAGTTAAGAAAATCTCCCAGATATTAGACTAAAAAGCAAACATAAAGATTGAAAATAAGGTAATAAACAAGAAAACTAGAGGAAGAGTCCAGAAAGTTAACTAAATCATATGCATTCCAAAGAGATGAGAAAACTGCAGAAGAAGAAATAACTAACAAAGCAATTCAAGAAAATGTCCAACAATTGAAGGGCATGATTGAAAGCCCTACACAATGACAGTAAAATGAGTGAAAAATATCACTGTGAAATTGTAAAGCATTCAAAAAAAGATCCAACAAAAAAAGCGACATAAAAGCTGAAGAAAAATTCAGAACTCTTAACATGAACACTGTAAGATAAAAGACAGTAATGCAATGTCACTACGATTCTGAAAAAAATATTATTTCCTAACAAGGTTTTCATACTGGAAGAATCTACATATGCCAAGGTGGAATAAAGATGATTGAAGACATTTAAGGTCTTAAAAATTTACCTCCTAAGCATCCTTTCTGAAGAAAACATTGTAGGACATGCTCCACCAAAATAAGAAAACAGTCAGGAAAGAGCAAGGCCAGGATGCAGGAATGTGAGGAGTCCACAAAAGAGAGAAGTAAAGGAATCTGCTGGATTACAATGAAGAGATCACGGAAGGGGATCCCCATGCATCAGGCATAGAACGCCAGATTGGAGCAGACGAGAAGACTCTGGAAGACAGTGATCCAAGAAAATGAAACGGACAGAATATCTGATGGCTCTGAAGCTCTTGAGAAGAGGAGATGTGGTAGATAGCAAGGGATTTAATTAGTCATAACTACATAGAAAACTATACAAATACACAAAAAGCAAGACTACCATTAATGCAAGAAAAAAAGTTGAAAAGAAAAGGATAACAGATCACAGGTTCTGGAAGGCATTCTCATGTATATATATATGATAACTATAAAGGCTGAATAGTGATATAATCAAAATTACAGTAAATCTATAATGGGAATCAGAAGCATGTACATGTGTAGGCAGGCAGGGAGAAAGAAGAGAGCTAAGTAAATCTTCACCTTCCATTTCAGGAAGCCAATATATAATGTTCAAAACAATCTAAGTATGTTATCAACTACCAAAAGCATTACCTGAAAGAAAAGAGTAGAAATGATTGCCTGTGGAAAGGAAATTGGGAAGAAAAGGTGTAAAAACTCCTGCTTTTTCTTCCTTAACAAATCTTACAAATATATTTGACTTGTAAAAATGATATGAATGAATAATTTTGATAATAACTAAAAATAACACAGTATTGAATGCTTACTATGTGCTAATTACTGCTGTTATGTTCTTGGCACTTTACAAGTGTTTAATTCTCACAATCTTGAGGTGGATACAGCTCTGATCACTATTTTACAGATGAGAAAACTGAGTCACAAATAATTTAAGTAACTTGCTTAAGGTCCCATAGCTAATTAATACCAATATGAATGATGTCATTCAGTAGTATAGAATTTAAGTGCCTAATCAATGTCATGGACAGTAAAGTCTATTCCACTGTTCTCTGATCCCTTGCTCATCACATTAATATATCATTAAAAGTTCAGGCCGGGCGCGGTGGCTCGTGCCTATAATCCCAGCACTTTGGGAGGCCGAGGCGGGTGGATCACAAGGTCAGGAGATCGAGACCATCCTGGCTAACATGGTGAAACCCCGTCTCTACTAAAAATACAAAAAATAAGCCAGGCGTGGTGGTGGGCACCTGTAGTCCCAGCTACTCGGGAGGCTGAGACAGGAGAATGGCGTGAACCCGGGAGGTGGAGCTTGCAGTGAGCCAAGATTGCGCCACTGCACTCCAGCCTGGGCAACAGAGCGAGACTCCATCTCAAAAAAAAAAAAGTTCAGCTATCCTTGAAGAAAACATTGCAAGTCATTTATCTGATAAGGAATTAATATCTAGAATACATAAGGAACTCACAAAACTCAACAACTAAAAAACAGCCAAATTCAAAAATGGGCAAACAACTGGAATAGACATGTCTCCAAAGAAGATATATAAATGGCTAAGAACATGAAAAGATGTTCAACATCATTAATCATTAGGAAAGTGCATATCAAAACCACAAGGAGATACCACTTCATACCCATTATGATGGCTGTTATCAAAAAACAGGGAACAGTAAGTGTTGGCATAGATGTGGAGAAATTAGAACCCTTGTGCATTGCCAGCGAGAATGTAAAACAGTTCAGTTGCTGTAGAAAACAGTATAGCAGTTCCTCAAAAATGTCAACATAGACCTATCATTTGATCCAGCAATCCTACACAAAAGTACATACACAAAAGTATATACACAAAAAAAGTATATACACAAAAGTACTGAAAGCAGAGACTCACACAGATATTTGTATACAGAGATATTTGTTCACAGCAGCTTTATCCACCATAGCCAAAAGATGGCTATTATGAATAGCCGATGGATGAAACAATCAACAAAATGTGGTGTATTCATACAATGGAATATTATTCATCTTTAAAAAGGAATTAAATTCTGATACATGCCATAAAATGGATGAATCTTGAGGACACTATGTTAAGTAAAATGATTGTATTAGTTCGTTTTCATGCTGCTCATAAAGACATCCGAAACTAGAAACAAAAAGAGGATTAATTGGACTTACAGTACCACATGGCTGGGAGGCCTCTGAATCATGGCGAGAGGCAAAAGGCACTTCTTACGTGGCAGTGGCAAGAGAAAATGAGGAGGAAGCAAAAGCGGAAACCCCTGATGAACCCACCAGATCTCGTGAGACTTACTCACTATCATGAGAATAGCACAGGAAAGACCAGCCTCATGATTCAACCACTTCCTCCTTGGTCCCTCCCACAACATGTGGGAATTCTGGGAGATACAATTCAAGTTGATATTTGGCCAGGGGCACAGCCAAGCCATATCAATAATCTAGACACAAAAGGTCAAATATTGTATGATTCCACTTATATGAGGTACCTAGAACAGTGAAATATAGTACAGACAGAAAGCAGAACAGTGGTTACCAGGAAATGGGGGAAGGAGAAATGGGGAGTAATTGTTTAAATGGGTACAGAGATTCGGTGTGGCATGATGCTTAATGCCACTCAACTGTACAGTTAATATGGTTATAATGCTTAATTTTATGTATATTTTATTGAAATAAAAAAGGATACAAGGGAATGAGCTACTGATACACATAACAACATGGATGAATCTCAAAATAACTATGCTAAGTTAAAGAATCATGCACATATATAATTCCATCTGGTTAAAATTCTAGAAAATGCCAACTCATCTAGTGACAGAAAACAAATCCAGGCTGACGCAATGGCTCACACCTGTAATTCCAGCTCTTTGGGAGGCTCAGCAAGAAGGATCTCTTCAGGCCAGGATTTCAAGACCAGCCTGGGAAACATATTGAGACCCAGTCTCTACAAACAAATAAAAAACAATAAAAAAAGAAAACATCTGTCAGGAAGAGGAATTGCAAAGGGGCACAAGGAAACTTCTGGAATAATGGGTATGTTCATTATCTTGATAGTGGGGATAGTTTCACAGGTGTGTTGAAACTTATAAAACTATAAATGTTCAATATGTATAGCTTATTGTACGTCAGTTATTCCCGAATAAAGCCATTCACAGAGGGGAGAAAATGTAGCCATTCTTACAGGCTTAGCCTTCTCTTGACAAATGGGAGACGCCACTGCTGGTCATCCTTTCTCACCAGTGCTGAAACACTGCCGCTCTCCTTGTTGGTAAAAAGTTACAGGACTGTATTTACACATTTCTCCCCTGCTCTGCCTCTTCTAATCTAGACCATCATATCTCTAGTCTGGATTACTTTGGTCACCTCTATGAGCTCTCCTGTTTCTGGTGTTGCTTCCCTTCTACTCCTCAGTGGCTCCCCATCTCACTCCAAATCCAAACCTACTACTTTGTATTCTAACATGACAAAGCCCTATCTTCTGCCACCCATTTACTTGTCCCTTTGTCTTCATTTCGTTTCCTCTTTTCTCACTCTATTCCATCCACACTTGTTGCTTCTGAAACATCCCAATCATGTTCTATCTTCCCGCCCATGTGCTGCCCCTTCAAATTTCTCAGTGGCTCAATCTCTCCTTCCAATCTGCTTAAATGTTACCCCCTCAACAAGGCCTTGCCTGGCTCTCCTATCTAAAATTGTAAGATGATCCCTCACCCTTGTTACACAATCTACTTTTATTTTCTGTTTTCCCTTGCTAGAATGTGAGCTCGATGAGGGCAGGGATTTTTGTCTGTTTTGTTCACTGATACATGCTCAGCATCTAGACAACTGACTAGCAAATAGTAGACGCTTATTGTTAAATGAAAAAATAATTGCATGGGCATGAAAAAAATGTAGCTTTGTAGATCAAATAAGTTTTTTCCCCCCTTTGGTCTTCTTGTGAGCCTTCTTGGCCCTTCATGGGAGACCTTATTGTTAAATGAATACATAACTGGCTGGTCACCCCCAAAAATGGGACTTATAAGACCAAACAAGTTTTACTGAGCAGTATAAGTGATTTCAAAAATCATTGACAAGGCACAGCATGATACAATAAAACAAAGCTAGGTCAAATAAGCTTTGAGATTTTAGACAGGGATGCTGGGAAGCTAAGATAACATTAAACATCACAGCGTTTTTATGAATACTCCAAAACTCCAAGCTGTAATTATAAACTAGCTTTTCATGGTCTCAGTGATGAGCTGAGAAATATACAGCAAGTCATGTTAAAATAGAGATTCAAGAATTATGGGAACAAATTTCCATCCTTAAGGGGATGCAATTTTTCCCAAATCAAAGACATGAATGGAAATCCTAGAATTCCAAGAACATTATTGCGGAGTCTCTACTTTCCAGCCTATCACATGCTCAACAGGAAACATGGACCGGTTTCTTCCTTTTGTGAGCCTTCCTGGGTTTTGGATATTTGTTTGTTTGTTTGTTTGTTTTGAGACGGAATCTCACTCTGTCGCCCAGGCTGGAGTACAGTGGCACGATCTCAGCTCACTGCAACCTCTGCCTCTCAGGTTCAAGCAATTCTACTGCCTCAGCCTCCCGAGTAGCTGGGACTACAGGTGTGCACCACCACGCCCGGCTAATTTTTCTATTTCTAGTAGAGACAGGGTTTCACCATGTTGGCCAGGCTGGTCTTGAACTCCTGACCTTGTGATCCACCTGCCTTGGCCTCCCAAAGTGCTGGGATTACAGTCGTGAGCCTCCGCACCCAGCTGCCTTCCTGGCTCTTTGTGGGAGGTCTGGAAAATAATGTCAAGAATATGCAATACTTGGCACTAGTTTAAAATCTTAAGAATTGCTTTTCTTTCTAGAAAGACAATTCCACAGAAAATGTTTCCTTCCAAACAAAGAAACAAAAATGATAGCCAATAGTTACTGTTGATCTAAGTGATGTTTCTGAAGGTGTTCCAGTCAAAGAACAAGGTGCTGGACCATATTAAACACTGAGTTTTTAATGCCTTCCCTGATAAAGTTCATTTTTTATAGCTAGGAGTAACAAGCAATTGCCAGCAAAGCTGGAATAGGAAAATCAAATATTCTGCCTATTTACATATGGTTCCCCGAAGCCATTCCTGATTAAAAATTGTACCATTTCAATCTTCCTACTGGAGATATCTATTAACTAGAATGGCATGTGAAAGCCAATGAATTTAGTATATAATTACACGTATCCTATACAAATTACTTCTCAATGACCTCTACTCATGAAAATAAACCAAAGAGGGATGACTGGCTCATTATAAATCTACAGGAAGATTTCTCTGGGAAAAGGTATTGAGAGCAGAGTCTTGAAAGATCTTAAGCTTCAACTGAATTTAATTTCAGCAGGAAGCAATCACTTCTGTATCTGAATTCCCAATGCATTTTACGTGAACCTCTCCAGTGGCAAGGAACACTTTCCAACTTAAATCCCTGCTCTTGTCACTAAGTAGCAATGTGACCTTGGCCAAGCCACTTCCCTTCTCAGTGTTTTCATTTGTAAAATGAGAGGCTAGAATCAAGTGATTTCAAAAGTCTCTTTCAAATCTAATGTTTCATCATTTCATAATTATAATCATGAGCGCCCACCTAACCTCACCTATTACCTCAAAGTGAGAAAGCCATTGATTTACCTTTGGAGTTCCCAAACTGTCTAGAACAGCTCATTGACAAACAAGTTCAAGGACACAGAAAAAAATACAATTCTCTGAAGTGTCCACTCTCTGTGACCTCCTTAAGCCCTTCTCAACCTCAACTAAGGTTTTAAACCAAATGATTCTCTTCAAGTCCACCTTTGCCATAGTTCTGGCATTCTGCCAAGGATTATAAGACCAGAAAACTAAACAGATATCACTTGTCACTTAGAAGGCATGCGCCCACCACAGAGTTTCAAGGCACATGCTTTGTACACCATCTGACCCAGAACCACATGCTTTGTACACCGTCTGACACACAGCCAGACACCTACAGAAAGGTTCTGTTTCATCAAATAAGATAATCTGGTGCATTCCAATCATCTGAGAGTATGTGCTAGAAAGCTACAGCAGACGTGGGTGAGAAGTAAGGCTGGAGAAAGGAAGACACCAGGACCTGCAAGAAAAAGCAAGTGGAACGTCCCCTTAACCTTTCCAGAAGGTGGACATTTTAAAAACCCAAGTCCCTGGCCGGGCGCCGTGGCTCACACCTGTAATCTCAGCACTTTGGGAGACCGAGGCATGCAGATCACAAGGTCAGGAGTTCAAGACCAGCCTGGCTAGCATGGTGAAACTCCGTCTCTACTAAAATTACAAAAAATTAGCTGGGAGTAGTGGTGCACGCCTGTAATCCCAGCTATTCGGGAAGCTGAGGCAGGAGAATCACTTGAACCCAGGAGGCAGAGGTCGCAGTGAGTTGAGATCGTGCCACTGCACTCCAGCCTGGGAGATAGAGCAAGACTCTGTCTCAAAAAATTAAAAAAGTAAAATAATAAAATCCCTGAGATGGCTACACTGCTGGGATAAGAAACACCTGCTCATAATGCACATAGCCTTAGGTGTTAAGATTCTGAAGCCTGGATATTTGTGCTCAAATCCTAACTCTGCTAATTACTTGCTGCATCACCATGAACAAGTTAATCAACCTTCTGTGACTCAGTTTCCTCATCTGTAAAATGAGGATAGCAATAGTACTTCATTACTATTTTGTTCTTTGAATTGTTGGGAAGATAAAGTGAGTTAATGCATGTAAAATGCTTATAACAGCACGTAGCACATAGTAGGTGCTCAATAAATGAGCATTCCCAGTATTGCTGTTATTATTAGATGGAGTTCTGAGAATTTCTGGGGTTAAGAGAACAAAGGAGTTTGCACACCGCTCTTACAGATTCAAATTCTACAGTTCCCTCGTTAAGTACCAACATTTCTATATTTATATGTAATTTATATTTGTATACTTTATCAGTCTTAATTACTCCTGAGCATAGAAACTATTCATTAGACATTTAAATTCCTTTCTGAAAGATATTCTAGGTTTCAAAAACTACTTGATCACCCACGCCGAAGGGAGTACAATAGGACTATTAAACTGGAGGGCTGAGAGTAACTGGGAGCACAAAGACATCTTTGTAGAGCTTTGTACTATCACATACCACTGCTTCAGGTTTGGAGAGTTGTCTCCTTAAGAAAGAAACTAACTCCATTGTTCGTTCACATCAGAGTTCTTGGATGTGATAGTTCTTAAATCCCTGGCAAGTCCTTATTAAAGATCAGAGGATCTCAGTTCTTTCCATTAGGACAGCATTAAATCCCTTCAAGCGATTTTCTTAGGTCAGCATCATTATTTGAGATGCCAGGGAAAGTGGTGAAATTTCCAAACGCTAAACTAGTTCCTTGTTTCAGACTGAAGACATAAGGTAAAGTTAGAAAAAATATTAGTAGTTCTGAGGAAATTTTTGAGACTGGGAAATTGTAAGAAATTTAAAGAGTACTTTAAAGATCTTTTTTTTCTTGAATCTCTTTTCCAAAACAGTCATTTTAGTAAACAAATAACAACAACAAACAAAAATCCAATCAAATAACTAGAGTTGTCAGAAAATAATGACCCTGGAAAGTTCCAGTCATTCCCTGATGGGATATCCAGAATTCTGGTTTTCCAAACATCTTCCAGTAAATCAGACAGGAGAGCTGATACTATGTCTTGTATCCCTTTGCCAAATAATCAGGCACAAAAGAAAGTCAACAGAGTCATGCTCTCCTCGATCTGTTCAACTACCATTTTTATAATTCTATTCTAAGGAAAAATGAGGGCCATAAACACAGAGAAACAATAAAAGAAGAAGAGAAATTTGGGTGGGCTACTAAGAGGTGGCCTATGATCTCTGTTTCAAAGGGATTATATATCAAAAAATGCAAGAACAAGTCTACCACAGCCACCCAACAAGGTCGAAAACTGCAGAATTGGGTAGAGGGCTAGGGAGTTTCCTGAAAATAGAGGACTGTCTGCTTACAAAACCTACCTCAACTGCTTCTGGCAAGGAAGGACAGTAGTTACAAACTGTATGAAGCCAAGAACAAGTCCATATTTGACAACTCACACCCATCAAGATACTGATGTCAACCATAATAAAATATTTTGGCAAGTCTGGAAATGTGCACCTGTGGGAACCTGGAAAGATTTGACAGATTTTTGTTTCCCCAGCTCTTTATCAGCAAGTTAATTATAGCAACTGTACAATCTCCTCTGAGATGTAGAGAAAGACAGTTGGCTGTATGAAACCAAGAGGCTGCTCTCCTGGGCACACGAGAGACAAATGACAGTAGTGCTTATGTGTGAAAATATTCAGAGTACAGTATAACAATGAGCCAGCTAGCATGGCTAGATGAGAAAGAGGCATATTCTGCAGACATACAGGTGTGACAAGACTAAAAAGGACACATGATACACACACACGCATGTGCATATACACACGCAAGCACACATACAAACATGTTCATGTATATGCATGTGTATCTCCAGAGCCTAAACAACTCGGGTCATATTATTACATACAGGGCTGCTTTTTCCAAGAGCAGACTGTACCTTCACAGCTATAACTGTACACTGCCACCGCTGACCTGTCCACCAGATTTTCATCATGATGCCAGCTCACTGCCATTTTCCCCATGCCAAAATAAGGTTCCTCTTTCAGGTATGGCATTTTCTGAGGATCCATGAAATTCAGCAAAGTTACGTTGTATGCTGCTCTGCTCTTAATGTCCACTTCATCTTGTCCATTGTAGGATGACCCCATCCCAACCCTGGGGAAATCTGCAGACATACACAATGGCACAGCATCCTCATTAGCCTTCTCTTTGGCAGCAAGTTCTTCCAAAGCCTGGATGGTTTCTATCTGCAGGTAGTCATTGAGCTTGAGGAAGGTCTCACAAGCAGCGGCTATTTCAGCCTCGGTGTGTTTTATATTAGACCCTTTCACTGGCCAGGGGACTGTAAAGAGCCTGGTGTTCAGGTACTTGTAGGTGCAGCCTGGATTACCAATGAGGATGCGAGATACCGGAGTGAGCAGATCTTTGCCTTGGATCCTAACCAGGTCCCGAAATAAGCAGCCATGCTTGTGCAGTGTGAGAAAGGCTTCTTGAACCTCTTTATGGAGCTCCTCAGATACACTGCTGGCTTCTCGGAGAATTAGTTTAGGATATTTCAGCTGCCACTAAAACAAAACCAAAGCAAAAACAGACGTTGATGTATAGTCATAACTGCATTATTTCCAAAGGTGTGTTTCTTTGTATGCATTTGGGGAGTTGTGGGGGGACTACCTGGTGGTTATTTCTAAATAGGAGTCACATCTTCCTAGCCCAAAACAGAAAACCAAATAAAACAAATGTCATCAAACTCTGCACTCAAGATTTTAAGTTCAAGCTCAAATTACTAACAATCTTTAATAAAAAACAAAAAATAATAATGTGGGTCCTGATACACCAGGATTACTCTGTGACCACTTTTTCTCACCCTAAATCTCAACACCATTTTATTAACTGCTTATTATCTAAAATATTTATTAAGTGCGTACTATGTACCAGGTACTGTTGTAAGTTATTTGTGTGCATTAGCTCATTTTAACTCTATGCATAGCATTATTATCTCCAGTTTATAAATGAGACCACTGAAACACAGAGACATTAATTTGACCAAAGACATTAATTTGCCCAAAGTCACACAGCTGGCAAATATTGGAGCTAGAATTTAAAGCCCCTGGACACCAACCCCTGGCTTCCAGGGCATGAGTTCTTAACCACGAGAATGCATTATCTCTCAATAAATGACAAACTGGTTTCTGCTTAACACTTTCACAAAAAGAGAACCCACTTCTCTTCAGGAGTTAGACATTAAGTTCCATGAACACAAAAGCCATGGCAATTTTGCTCATGGCTATAATACGAGTGTCCAGAATTTACTCAGTAAATGGTAAAAGAATGAATAAATGGATTCGTGGATGGATGAATGAGGTGTTACTACCTTGCAATTCTAGAAAGTTCTAATAATTCTACTGGTATCACTGGAGGAGAGTAATATTAGCCAATTCCCTCCCCTAATATAGAAATACATGGAATGATTAATGTAGGTTAGAGCTGCATTAGCTTTTCGGCTACCACTTTCCTTAGAACTTGGCATGTGAATCGGTGTCAGGCTGGGTTTCCTGATTCTGTATAATGCAACCGATTTATTTGTAACCAAATCACGGGATTTTACACTTACCTCTGTAACATTTGATCTGATTTGTCCCTTCCTAGTTTTAGGCTGTCTTAAAGAAAGAGTCAGACATGATCAACACAGTAACCTGTCCTCCCTGTATTGTGCTGCCCACCATTGTTAAGATACCTTCCTTCTCTGTCTTCATTCAGTAATTACCATTCATATGATAGACAGGGCAACACCAGTATTCTTCCATACATTTTTTTTTCATGCAACATCTGTTTATTGAACACCTACCACCAGATGGAAATAAGGTCCCTGCTCTCACAAAGCTTTCTACCAAATCAAGTAAATAAATAAAGAAAAGCAACCCCAAATTGTGTTAAGCACTAAGACAGAAACAAACCAGTAGGAAATCTTATTAGAGCAGGAAGAATTTTCTAAGGAGACAGGATTTAAGCTGAGATCTTCAGGAAAAGAAGGCACCAGAAATATGACAAGCCAGGGCAAGTGCTTCCCAGAAAGACAGACCAAAGAAGCCAAAGGCACTCAGGAAAAAGACCAACCTATTCTAGGGACAAAAAAAGGCACAAGAGCCAAAGACAGAGTGACATGCGACGAGGAGGCAGAGGAAGGCAGAGGCCAGATCACACACAGCCTTAGAGGTCATGGTAAGGAATCTGGAGCTAACTCTAGATGCACTGGAGGATGTAGAAGGGAGAAAAATAACTTGATTTACATCTTATACAAATGCTCCTAGTTATAATATCAGGCACGGATTGGAAAGAGGCACAGTTGAGCGTGGAATGTGCTATTACAATCATCTGGAAGAAAAGTGATGATGGTCTGGACTAAAATAGAGACAGAGATAAGTTGACAGATGAAATACATATGTTGTAGGTAGAACAAAAGGATGTGCTTATGAATTAGATGTAAGGGATAAAAAAAGATAGAAGTCTTTTGGGGTTTTTTGGGTTTTGTTGAGACGGCATTTTGCTCTTGTTGCCCAGGCTAGAGTGCAATGGCACGATCTCGGCTCACTGCAACCTCCGCCTCCTGGGTTCAAGTGATTCTCCTGCCTCAGCCTCCCGAGTAGCTGAGATTACAGGCATGTGCCACCACACCTGGCTAATTTTGTATTTTTAGTAGAGACAGGGTTTCTCCCTGTTGCTCAGGATAGAAGTTAAGAATACATTCCAGATTTCTGGATTTAACAACTAAATAAACAATTTACTATTTTGTGAAATAAGGAAAACTGAGGCAAAAGAGAAATAGTAGAAAGAAGAAAAGGGGGAAATGAAGAGTTCACTCTGGAGCTGCAGCCTTGAAGATACCTATGAAACCTCCAGGTGAAAATATGGTGGGCAGGGGGAGGGGAATTGGATGTACACATCTGGAGCTCAGAAGAGAAAGCAGGGCAGAGGAACGCAATGTGGGAGTGATCAGCACACAGCTTGGTTTTAAAGGCCTAGAAATGAATGAGATCACCTAGGGAAATAGTACAAATGTCAAAAGGAGACCAAACCTATTTCCTGAGTCGCAGCAGAAGCCTCAACAAAGGAGAACCAGCAGAGTGTATTAACGCAGAAGCTAAAACAGGAGAGCATTTCTAGAAGGATGGGGTAGTCAACTATGTCACCTGACACTGAGAGGCCAAGTGAGATGAGGACAGATGATCCAGTAGATTTGGCAGCATGGAAATCACTGATGGCAATGACAAGAGCAATCTCAGTAGAGTGCTGGGGGTGGAAGTCAGATTGGAGTAGGCGAAGATGGAATGAAAGAGGAGGAAGTGAGATGGCATGTAGAGATGTCTCTGAATGGTTCTGCTATGAAGGGGAGTAGAAAAATGGAGCTTTTGATAAAGAAGACGGCTAGACTAAGGGACAATCTCTAATGATGGAAGACGCTAGAGAACACCAGCGTTTCTCAGTACACTCATGAGAATGATACAAGAGAAAGAGGCTGATGATGCACAGAGAGTGAATAACCAAAGAAGTCGAGACCTTGAGTGTCTAGAGCAGTAGCCCCCAAGTCAGGTATGCAGGGATTTGTAAGGCGATCTGGTAGAGTGGTGAGGCATAGGGGAGAGGTAGAACTGCTTTATTTTTAATATAAAATGAAAGAACTCAAGCATTATTAAAATATGTATGCATATATATATATATATATATACACACATATACACACAAATAGGTTTAATATGAATATTATTATAAAACAGACACAAGTACATGAGTACTACCACCAGCACACTACCGGTGGTGTGCTGGAGTCAGTCCACACTGGCTCATCAGAGCCCATTGTGTACATCTCTTTCCAATTGCGCATTCAGTAACACCATGACAGTGGCTTGAAACTGTCCACAGTGAGAGTATTTACACTGCGGAAATCAAAAAACACTAAAAATCAAGGCTGGCTCTTTCTCCCTACAGGCCACTTGTTAAACATTTTCTAGGACATCACAGTATGTGCTTATCTACTGATAAGAGTATGTGATCAAAAATATTTGGATAGGAGAGCAGATACTTCTTAAATTGGAATAGGCTAGAAGAAGAAAGAAGGTATGAATTCAGATAGGATGATAAATGTAATAACAGTAGGCAGATGAGTACGTTCTAGGGTTTCTTTTGGAGGGGTGGTAGTTAGAGAACGCTCTGACTTTCTCATTGAAGTTAAGGTGAATCACTAGCTAAGAATGTATGCTGGTCATTACAGCTGTTTGCCAAATAGTTCTGGATTCCTCCTCTGCCACCCAGCTTTTTGGGCCCAGTGTAAAATTACACTTCCTGGTCCTCTCATGATGGATGAAACATGGGATTACTTCTGTCCAGTGAAAAATGATGGCCATCCCTTCCAGCCTGGAACATGTGACTGTCACTGCAAGACCCTCCAGCATACTCTGCACCCCTCTGCCACAGCAACCAGCTGGTGGCTGCTTGGATCTCTGAACTACTTTAATGGGTAGTGACTCTGTGCCAACCCACAAATGATACATAAAATGGACAAGAAATATTATTGTGTGGAGCCACTGAGATTTGAGAGTTATCAGTTACTATAGCATAATCTAGCCTGTTCTGACTGAGACAGAATGCAGGAGATATTATAGAAGACATGCAGAAAGTGGGAGGAAGTATGCAGAAGAAAAATGAATGAGTCAAGCCTGAATGTGAAAAAATGACTTTACTAGGTAAGTGTGGTAGGACTGCCCTGCTTCTCAAAATGCCTATCTGAGGTGTTGACCATGAATTGAAAGTGACAAAGAGAGGAGTCATGTGGCATACCACTATGGACTGTCATTGAGATTGTCAGGGATCCATTAAGGATTGAGTTTCCATATTTTAGTTATCTCCATTGGAAAACAAAAACATTGATATCGTACTTTCTATTTACATGGCTTATGAAGAAAGCAATGCCATCCTGTAGGCAGAGAGCAAATATTCTGAAGCCATGAGCAGCAACTCTAATTCTATCACTATACTAGCTACTTTCTAAGCAACTCCCTGAGGCCCCAGTATACTCAAAGCAATGATAAAGAAGTGATGAAAAAGGTAATTTCTTCACACTGTCTTAACACCTCCAGTACTCTCTGAATGGTCCTTAGTATAAAATAATAAAGAAAAGTTTGGTAATTCCCAAGAACTCTGTTTCTGAACACACTCCCCTCTGGGACTAAGAAAGGAATATTGAAAATAACGCACTCATATGCACAAACGCCTGCCTGCTCCCCATTAAAATCTTGCTGCCCTTGTTCAACATACACTGGGTCTCAACGCTGTATAAGATATATTTAATATGGGGAAATTATAATCCTATGGACCAGGAAAACCATATAACCACATAAATATCATCTGTAAACACCTTGACATAAAAAACAGCATAAAAAGAAAATAATGGCATGGGAAAATATTCCAATTTTTTCCCACTCAGATCATGTGCCTTTTCTCTCTGACCATATGTGCTTCTATTCCTGCAGTCCTCAAGTGTCCAGCTCTTAAATACTTCCGTCAGCCTCCTCCCCCAACTCCACACCTGGATGGTCCTTCCCATCCCTGGGTTATTTTCTCACAGAAACCTTTCCTGAATCTCCACCCTCAAATAGGTGCCCTCTGTTATCACTCCACACACTTTACTTCTCTTTCATAGCACTTATCTATTTGTAACTATATTTATTTAAACTATTATTGGTTTAATAATCTGTCCTGCAAGATCACAAGCTCCTAAAAGAAGATCGCACTAGTGGCCTGGAGTGGTGGCTTACACCTGTAATCCCAGCACTTTGGGAGGCCGAGGCAGGTGGACCATCTAATGTCAGGAGCTCGAGACCAGCCTGGCCAACAAGGTAAAATCCTGTTTCTACTAAAAATACAAAAATTAGCTGGGCGTGGTGGCGGGCATCTGTAATCCCAGCTACTTAGGAGGCTGAAGCAGGAGAATCACCTGAGCCCAGGAGGTAGAGGTTACAGTGAGCCGAGATCATACCACTGCACTCCAGCCTGGATGACAGAGTGAGACTCCGTCTCAAAAAAAAAAAGAAAAAAAAAAAAAAAAAAGAAGAAGAAGAAAATAGCATTAGTACCTGTTACAGCCATAGCACTTGGTTCCACATAAGTGCTCAAGACTCATTTCTAAGAATAAAAGCTTTAAAAGACTGAAGCAGATGAGTGGAGATCTTGGCTGGGGTAGGAAAGAAAACTAAATGTAAAGAGGCATGAGAGATCTTTCTGGGGTGCCAAAAATGTTTTAAAACTACTGTGATGATGGTTGTACGCCTCTGGAAATTTACCAAAAATCACTGAATTGTACAATTTTAAAAGGTGCATTTTATGGTATGTAAATTATACACATATACAGTTAATCAATAAACTTTGAAAAAGAAGATTGATAGATGTGAATATCTGAAAATTTAAATTTTTGTAAAAAATAAATCATAAAATTAAAAGGCAAACAAACTGGAAAAAAAAGTACAACCTATATGGAGAGAATGCAGAACCATTAATGCAGAACCATTAAAAATTTAAATACACATGCACACACACATTCACAAGCAAATTAATAGAGAAGCCTCTTAGCACATAAAAAAGTTAACTGCCTGGGCATGGTGGCTCACACCTGTAATCCCAGCACTTTGGGAAGCTCAGGCGGGTATATTGCTTGAGCTGACGAGCTCGAGACTAGCCTGGGCAACAAGGTGAAACCCCCTCTCTACTAACAATACAAAAAAATTAGCCAGGTGTGGTGGCACGCACCTGTGGTCCCAGCTACTCGGGGGGCTGAGGTGCAAGGATGGCTTTAGCCCAGGAAGTGGAAGCTGAAGTGAGCCTAAGCCTGGGCCACAGAGTGAGACCCCATCTCAAAGATAGATAAATAAATAAATATTAACTGTATCAAAGTTGGAAAACATGTAATTTGTATTAAATTATACTTAAATTAGTTACTGTCTATCAAATTTGCATTAAAACATTTTATAATAGTAATACATATTGTTGATAATGGCAAAATTCAATATTCTCATAGCGTGCAATTAGGAATGCAAATTATTACAACGTTGCTTAAGGCCAATTGGACAAGATCTATCAGAACCTAAATATGCCCATATCTTTTCATGCAGTTATTCTACTTTTAGGAATTTGTCATAAGGAATTTATTAAACACACCAAGATTATAAGAATATTCATCATACTGCTATTGATAATAATTAAAAACTGAGGCCGGGCGCGGTGGCTCACGCTTGTAATCCCAGCACTTTGGGAGGCCGAGGCGGGCGGACCACAAGGTCAGGAGATCGAGACCACGGTGAAACCCCGTCTCTACTAAAAAATACAAAAAATTAGCCGGGCGTGGTGGCGGGCGCCTGTAGTCCCAGCTACTCGGAGAGGCTGAGGCAGGAGAATGGCGTGAACCCGGGAGGCGGAGCTTGCAGTGAGCCGAGATCGCGCCACTGCACTCCAGCCTGGGCGAAAGAGCGAGACTCCGTCTCAAAAAAAAAAAAAAAAAAAAAAAAAAAAAAAAATATATATATATATATATATATATAATAATTAAAAACTGAAAACCACCAAAATGCCCAAGAAGGGATTAGAAAGGAAAATGGTACAACCACGTGATGGAATATTAAAGTAACAAACTTAACTGTTTGAAAGTCAGGAGGAAACTATAGTCATAGAAGAAATTAGTAACAAGATAGTCAGACAAGAGAATCTCAGTTTCATTAAAACAAAAACGGTACATATGTAAAGGCTCACAGAAAAAAAAAATTGGAGAAAAAGATAGCCAAGTTTATGGTGGTTATCCCTGAGTAATGTACTTGAGCATCATTTTGATTTTCTTCTTTAGACATCTATATTATTTTCAAATTTCCCAAAATAAATGTAAAATATTTTTAATCAGAAAAATCAGAGTGAAGATGCTGCACTGAAAAAATTCTTAATTTTCGTGACATTTCTTATATTTGCCAAGAGATTCTTTCTGATGGCTCTAAATGGTCAAAAATCTTCAAGAGAACTTCTGGTACTATTTAAATACGTTGTTCAAGACTGAGGGATTTTCAGTCTACCACAGTGAAAACAAATAATAATAACTGGCTAATTTTGTCACTATCTCAAAGAAAATGTAAGAGAAAAAAATCCCAACCTAAATGCCCTCTTTTATTGTTTATAAAGTAATTAAATTAGTGCCCGACACATAAACATACTATGTAGCATTTGTTCAATTTTTCTTTAAAAAAAAAAAAGAACAAGTAACTTTGGAGAAGTGAACATTAAGTAATTTAATATTAATTCATTCTGTCAAACAAATAAGTTCACTTTCCATTTTGGACAGGTACATGTAGAACATCAGATAGCACACAAAAATTTGGAACAGCTGTTGGCAGATTTTCAAATATGCTAGGCTTTTTTTCATTTAATCCCATTAGAGTTTTTTCCAATGAGTATGCAGTCATGAAACTTATATTAGCAGTTGTCTGGTCACATACTGTATTTCTTGAGATTCACAAATGATCCTGTGGCATAAATGATGATTATATAGTTTAGTAAGTATTTAGAAAGGTATTTTAGATATAAAATGCCAGCATGCCAGGCCTTTGTCAATGGCTGAAAGATGTGGAAAGCTAAGCTCTCTGGAGATCAGGCTTCATTTTCTGTCTATTTTAAGCCATTATATAAAAATTCTACCTTTTCCTCCCATATCAAGAGATGCTTCTGAAAGATTTCATCACACAGGGAAGTCAGACGTGGTTTTTAAACAAGATACCAGTTTACCAGAGGCTCACTTAAATGAAGCCCAGTGGAACTCAACCTTGGGTAGAGAGAAAAAAAAATTTAAATATTCAAGTAACTTGGGAAATGCCCTTCACTTAAAAGTACTAGAATATTCTGATTTTAGAGGAGTGTATTTCTAATCTAGCTGTTAATAGATTTTGCTCCTAACACTTTCTATTTTGCACTCAGCAATTTGCACCCTATCACTCATTTTCTATATAATTTTTGTTGTAAAATGCTTGCGACTTGGCAGCCATTTGATGACTAATGGGCTAAACACTCACCTGACCCAGACCTTTTCTGCATGATGTAAACTAGAGCTCCAGAAGGGATACACTTCTGGAGTCACTGTTCAGACTCTGCCACAGCTATTACAAGACTTGAGGTAACATTAGCTTTGCTACAAAATGACACAGAGATCCTCGTTCATTCATTCATTCATTCAATACTTCATTTCATTTTGTTTATTTAACATTTCTCAAATACTTCCTATGTACCAGGCACTGTATAAAGTGCCAGACATACAAGGATTAAAAGAAGATAGGTCCTATTTGACAGCATCTCATAATTTAACAGTATAGACCAAAATGGAAACCAAAAGAGAAGAATGTCCTACAATAGAAGTGTGAATATACTGCTATGGGAGTGGGGAATAATTAGGAAGGAAAAGCTGGAAAACCCTTAGGTCCTGAATACATATGTATTGAGCACATACTATTTGCAAAGCACTTAGGTGCTAAGAATATGGAAGAGAGTGAAATGTCTATTTTCTCTCTAGAAGCTCATGTCCTAGTAAGGTGAGCCAGACAATAAGCATATAAATAAGTAAAATGTATGGTATTTTAGATGATGATAAGTCTACAGGGAAAAATAAAGCCGAGAAAGTAGGATAGGGAGTGCTGGGGTAAGTATGCCTACTTTACACAGGGTGGTAAGGGAAGGCCTCTAGATACAGTGACCTCAGAGCAGAAGAAAGCAAGAAATAAGGATACAATCTCTGCAGATGCCTGGGGGGATGAGAGAGTTCCAGGTTGAGGGAACATTCAGTGCAAAGGCCTTGGGGCAGGAGTGAGTTTGGTTTATTCCAGGAAGAGTAAAGTGCCAGAATAGGAAGAAAAGTGTGACGGGGGTGTGGAGTTGGCAGGGGCAGGAAATGAGGTGAGGGAAGCAGTTAGGAACCCAAGCATGTAGAGTTTTGTGGGTGCATGTCAGGTCCTGGGCTGATGGGAAGCTATTCAAGGGCTTTGAGCAAGAAAGTGTAATGAGCTGATTTATGTTTTCAAAAGATCATTCCGGATGCTGTGTTAAACTAGACCGGGGGAAGGAGGCAGAACCAGTCAGCAGGCTGTTGCAACAGAGATGATGGCAGTTTTGGCCACGGTGTAAGCAGCAGAGGTGGTGAGAAGCAGTCAGATTTTTCCTACATTTTAGAACAAAAGGGATTTTCTGAAGCCTTCACAGAATATGTAGTGTTTAAGTAAAGTCTTTAAGAGTAGATGCTCACCAGACAGAAAAGGGAAGAGAGTACTAGTGGACACAAAGGCAAGGAAGGATAAGAGGGCACAGCAGAGTCATGGTGGAACCAAGAACTCCCTACGACAAGAGTTTATGGTTGGGCGCCATTTTAGGCCATGGGATGAGATTACACCAGAGAGGTAGTTTAGGGTCAGAAAGTCAATGGCAGCTGGGTGCAGTGGCTTACACCTGTAATCCCAGCACTTTGGGAGGCTGAGGCAGGCAGATCACTTGAGGTCAGGAGTTTGAGACCAGCCTGGTCAACAAGGCAAAACCCTGTCTCTACTAAAAATACAAAAATTAGCCAGGCATGGTGACGCATGCCAAATAGTGCCCAGCTATTTGGGAGGCTAAGGCAGGAGAATTGCTTGAACCTGGAAGGCAGAGGTTACAATGAGCCAAGATCGCACCACTACATTCCAGCCTGGGCGACAGAGCAAGACTCTGTCTCAAAGAAAAAAAAACAAACAAGAAAGTCAATGGCCTTATAGGGTGGATATGCTGAGGAATTTGAACTTGACCTTGGAAGCAAAGGCGACTCAACAAAATTTATAAAACAAGGAGGTACAAGTGAGTTCTGATGGCACTGGGGAGGGCATGAGGAACGCTAATCAGGAGGATGCTAAAACTGCGGAGGCAGGAAGTGATCAATGTGGCCTACATAGTTGAGGCAGCGTCTGTGGGATGGAAAAAGAAAAAACAATTTGAGAGATCCTAAAGAGGTAAAACCACCAGGGGCCCAGTGACTACATGAGGGAAGAAAGCAATGGGTAGAAGTTGAGGGTGGTGAGCTTTCTAATCTCAAAAATGGGACTAGGGGATACCATTAGAGAAGAGGCTGAATGGGAGAAGCCTTGTAGAAAGAATCCTTATTAAAATGTAAGTCACATCCTGTCACGCTTGTGCTCCAAGCCCTCTCATGCCTCCTCATCTCAGAGTAACTGCCAATGCTCTTCTTACAGAACTTACAGACTGTACGTTCTCGTTCTCGTATAACCAGGCCCCTTTCTCTCTCTCTCTCTCTCTCTCTCTCTCTCTCACTGTCTCCCCTGCTCTCACCAGCTGTCTCCCTCTGCTCCAGATATGTTGGCCTCGGGTGCTTTTCCTGTCAAATATACCTCAGAGGCTTTGCTGTTCCATAGGCCCAGAACATTCTTCCCACAAGTATCTACATGGCTTGCCCCTACACCATCTGCCCCACAAGAAATAAGCTCAAAGAAGACACGAATCTCTTGTCAGTTTTCACAACTTCATTTCTAATGCCTAAAACATTACCTGGCACAGAGTCGGGGAGTGAAATCCATTTGTTTAATGGAGTAAGTAACTTAATGAATATGAATCATGTTGAGTTAGATGTAGCTGGAAGACTTTCAAGTAGAGCCACTCCGTAGGCAGTTGGAAGTGGAGAGCTGGAGGTCACAGGGAGAGCTGGGATGGGGACAGAGGTCTGGAACCATTGAGACAAGAGCAGAGTCATCTCAGAAGGATGAAGAGACACAAAGGAAGAGAGAAGCAGTACAGGACTTAAGAGTAGAGACCCAAAAGCCAACAGCCCAGGCTTAAATCCTAGTCCCAACAAATTTTTGAACCTCTCTGTCCCTCGGTTTCCTCGTCTCTAAAATAGGGTTTTAGTAATACCTGTCTCAGAAGCGTATAGCAAGATTTCAATGAGCTCACACGTGTAATGCACTTAAAGTAGCAGCAGAACAACCTGGCACATAGCTAGCACACAATCAGTGATGGCAAGGGGGTTATTGAGGACAGTCTCATTTTCTTTAGATAAGAGGGGCTGCATTCATATTTCTGGAAGCCAGAGTTTGTTTTCTGACTATATAATTCCTCGTTTCCTTGTGTTCCATGATGAGCTAACAGAAGTTCTCTCTGCTTTTCTGCTTTGACCTTTGGTGGTTTAGTTTTGCTTCTTTTCTCTATGGTCTTATTAAAAGAAACAGAAAAACTTTCTGAAGGTGTTTTGAATTGGAGCATGGTAGACCAAGAGGTGGACAATACAGCAGAAAGAGCACGGGCCTTCAGAGTCAGACAAATATGGGCTGAACTCCAGCTCTCCCACTCAGATAACTAACTTAGTCTCTCCTGATTTCCTCCTTTTTTAACCTTGTTATGACACGCAGGCTGAACTCCAATTTCTGGGCTCAAATGATCCTCCTGTCTCAGCCTCCCAAGTAGGTGGAACTTACAGTTGTGCCTGGTTCCTCTCTTGATTTCTAAAACAGAAATAATACCTACCTCAAGTACCTCAAGCCTGAAGAAGAGTAGTTGCTGAATACCTACTTGTGGAATGAATGAATGAGGCTGTTGTGGGGATTGCATGTGACAGCATGCATAAAACATGTAGCACAAAGCCTAGCACACTGTAAGGGTCAATCAACAGACCCAAAATGGAAGCTGCACAGACTCCTGTGTTTATGACCAGCAGCTGGATTGGCATTCCTGTGGTGAGGGCCTGTTTAAGGGACCCAGTGTCAGGTCTGAACTTTCTATTTATTCATGTCATTAAAAAGTATTTTCACTTCATCTTTTAAGAGAAGAGGTTTACTTTTACTAAGGTTTTATTGAAGTACTAAGCCTTCTTAGAAGGTGTACTTCGGCCGGGCGCAGTGGCTCACACCTGTAATCCCAGCACTTTGGGAGGCCAAGGCGGGTGGATGACGTGAGGTCAGGAGTTTGAGACCAGCCTGGCCAACATGGTGAAACCCCATCTCTACTAAAATTACAAAAATTAGCCAGGCATGGTGGCAGGTGCCTGTAATCCCAGCTACTCAGGAGGCTGAGGCAGGAGAGTCGCTTGAACCCAGGAGGCAGAGGTTGTAGTGAGCTGATATCGCACCACTGCACTCCAGCCTGGGCAACAGAGTGAGAATCTGTCTCAAAAAAAAAAAGAAAAGAAAAGAAAAACAAGAAGGTGCACTTAGAGTGATTAGATATTAGTATCAGGGTTTGTTGTGGGCCTTGGAAAGATAACAGAGAAGTCTTGATAGTTGTTCTGTTTGCATTTGGGTTTCCTTTTATCCCTCAGTGGATGGCTGATTCAGAGCACAGTGGGCTGATAACCTTTTGTATCTCATTCTTCCTGTACCATTTTCACACGACAAAAGCTGGAATGGCTCAGCAGTTGCTTTGTGACAATGCATGTAATCATGCACCAGAAGGCTTATAGCTATGAAAATTTAGTAAGCATTTCAGAACTAATTGCATTTTTGTGTGTTTACCTGTCTTAAGGCTACTTTTAAAAATTATTTTTTCCCCGATTGCAAAAGAATATACATTCACTGCAGATAATTTAGAAAACTGGCAAAGTTCAAAAGAGAACACCCACCCTATCAGTATGTGGTATGACATTTCTGTACACATCTGTCAAATCTTTCCAGATGCCAAAACCCTGGGCAAGTGTGTATGTGTGTAGAAGCAAAATTCAAATCATACTAAACTCATTATTATTATATATAACTGGTTTTCCAAATTAACTATTGGGTGCATGTATTCAAGCAAACTCATTCAGCACCTGATAGGTACGCAGCACTGAATGAAGTACAGAGGATAAGGGAAGCCAGCACACAAAAAAATTCATTACAATTAAGTGAGATTAATGCCAGATGTGATGGCTCATGCCTGCAATCCTAGCACTTTGGGATGCCAAATCACTTGAGGTCAGGAGTTCGAGACCAGCCTGGCCAACATGGTGAAATCATGTCTCTACTAAAAATACAAAAATTAGCCAGACACACTTGCTTGAACCCAGGAGGCAGAGGTTGCAGTGAGCTCAGATCACGCCACTGCACTCCAGCCTGGACACAACACAGCGAGACTCTGTCTCAAAAAAAAAAAAAAAAAAAAATTAAGTGAGATTAAGTGCTGATAAAGTATAAGAGAGGAAGCAGAGACAACTCTCTGGTTGTAGAGGTGTCAGGGAAGCTTCCTACAGGAGATGACATATGAACTGTTAGTAACAGGTAACACAGAAGTTCACCAAGGAAAGAAGAGACAGGCTGGGCATGGTGGCTCATGCCTGTAACCCCAGCACTTTGTGAGCCCAAGGTGTACAGATCGCTTGAGCTCAGGAGTTCAAGACCAGTCTGGGCAGCATGGTGAAACCCTGTCTCTACAAAAATACAAAAAATTAGCCAGGCATGGTGGCACGTGCCAGTGGTCTCAGCTACTTGGGAGGCTGAGGTGGGAGAATCGCAAGGGCCCGGGGGGCAGAGGTTGTAGTGAGCCCAGATCACACCACTGCATTCCAGTCTGGGCGACAGAGTGAGATCCTGTGTCAAAAAATAAAAAAAAAAGAGACAGATAAAGAGAAGGAGGTATGTCAGCAGAGGATGTAGCAAGAAGGCCCCAAAGATGAAACTCATAGTGAATTTAAAGCACTGCAAAAATCCAGTGTGGATAAAAAGGTGTAAGAGCAGGGGAGATGAGGCTGAAAATGTAGGAGCCAGTCGATGATGTGGGATTTGAAGCAGAGGGTTGCCATGCTCAGATTTACATCTTGGTTAGAAAATACTACAGCTTCAAGGATGAAGGGGGGCAAAGAGGAAAACTAGACAGACCTATAAGAGGACTGATAGTGAAGAGGGAAGATGGTGCAAATCAAATGGGAATGGAGATAAGAGAGAGTGGCCTAGAAATAATATTGAGCTAGAAGTCACAGAAATCATATTGACCTGGATTCTAGATGGGTAAAGTCCTGCTTTCCTCTCTTCCTTCCTTACTTCCTTACTGATGGTCAGCTATGTACATGCAGGTGCTAGAAATACAAAGATGCTGTGACCTAATTCCTATTCTGATTTTCATGGCAATCCTCTGCTTCAAGACTTCACACTCTAGTAGGAAAGAAGAGGTGAAAATTTATTATTTTTACATGCCCAGAGGGCCTACTCTTCCTTCTTTGGAAAGAGGACTCCGATTTTCCTTTGGGAAAGCACCCATGTCTAACTCACATAGTGCATACAGTTTGGTGGGAGTACTCTCACTCCAACCCCACTCCAAGAGTAGATGCATGACCTAGGCCAGGCAAACAGGAGCATTTGACTCTCCTGAACATGATGACTAGTTCAGTGATAAGCACATGACTCCAACCAGGCCAACAGGATTACTTCCTGGAGAATTTGACGGAACCAGGGAAAAAGAACTCACTACCTTTTTCTAAGATCCCAGATGCCAAAGACCACATACCCCTCGGGCTGTCAGAGTCCTTCTATGCTCTCAGATGAGAGCCTATTGAGCATGAGATCACACTGAGGAAAGCTAAGCCAAGAAAAACAGGAAAAAACAGTGATCGGGTGACATCTTTTGTAAAGTTGGATTTAGCCATGTACTCCTAGACTTCTAAGGCAAGTCAATAAATTCCCCTTATTTTTTGCCATAGTGAGTTTGATTTGGGTTTTTGTCATTTGTAATTGAAACAGTGGTGTCTAATTCAGAGACAGAGACACGGAATTCTGTAATTGCAATACCATGTGCTAGGTGGTATAGAGTTATTTACCAGGAGTGCAATCAGCTTGACTTGTAGGTAGGGTAAGCTGGGAAAATGTTCACAAAGGAGGTGATGTTTAACTGAACTCTTGAAGAATTAGCCATCTGCAACAGGATAAGGAGCAAAAGGAAGGAGGAGGAGCTAGGCAGAAGAAACAGCATGAGCAGAGGCAAGGAAGTGTGGAATGTCTGAGGAAATAAAAACAGTCACTATGCTAAAGCATTAAATTCACTGCAAAAAGCCGATTCTGAAGAAATGTACATGCTCTGTGGGCCATGAGGAGTCATGGGTGATCTAATTTGACCTTTTCACCTGTCATTTAACCTCTCTAGCCCAGCTTCCTCATAGGTAAAATAAGGTTGATCAGAACACCTCACTGAAACTGATAAAAATATTAAAATACCTTACCTGCTGATAGAATTCATCATCTTTGGGAGTCAGATAAGGAAGCCAAGTGTCTTCAAGCTCTTCAAGAAGCCTCAGTTTCTGTTTGAAAATAATAATAATTACATATAAGTGAATATACAATGACCCAAAATAAGACACTCTCTTATTTTTCCAATAAGAGAATACAAACAAATTTTAGCCAACTTTGAATTTATAATCTTTTAGAGATAGAAATTAGTCAAAACTCAATTATAAAATGTATTAATTAAATTATGTACATCTTTTTTTTTCTTTTCTTTTAGAGACAGAGTCTCACTCTGTCACCTTGGCTGGAATACAGTGGTGTGATCATAACTCACTATAACGTCAAACTCCTGGGCTCAAGTGATCCTCCCATCTCATCCTCCCAAGTAGCTGGGACTACAGGGGTGCCACCATGCTTGGATAATTTTTTTATTTTTAGTAGGGACAAGGTCTCATTATGTTGCCCAGGCTGGTCTCAAACTTCTGGCCTCAAGCAATCCTCCCATCTTGGCCTCCTATAGTCCTGGGATTACAGGCATGAGTCATGGCACCCAGTCAATTACATATATACTAAATTACACATGGTACGAAGCATAAATTTAGAAATAATTGTATTCACTCTCACATTTCATGAGACAATTTGATTCACTCTTCACATGTATTGTTGACATCCAGGTCTTTTTCATCACTAGAGTCAGCTTACAAGTCATCCAATACAGTTTTCCAGAGCAAACGCCTGTCTGTATAATCTGCTTGAGACATAGTAGCTTGTAAATCCTTTTATGGTACTATCACTGGAAATACCAAACCAAGCCACAAGTATCCATTTGCATAATGTCAGGATATGTGGAATAGTTATTCATCTTGTAAACATTTATTTGAGATCATATCCACTTACAGCATTGCTTTTTTAGAGTGATCTATCATCTCTACAATAATTAATAAACCTGTGTTAAACATCTTTGTTTCTTTTCTTTTCCAATTCCATGAAGCAGCGTTTTTAAGCACTCAAAGCCAGCATTGTCTGAGGCTGTTTCAAGAGACTATGTTTTCCCCAAACAGTACTGTGCTATTCAAACAAAGTAACTGAAAGAGGATCTCATATTATAAAGTATCTTATAAGAAATCAGATACATATAGGGCACCTCCGTCCTTCTGAGGGATATTTTTCAAAGAATATCTGACCTTATATTCAAGAATATATGGAGTTTTCGTGTGTACGTGGCATATAAATGGCATAAATGTGCATATACACCCATAGACACATATACACATAGACATGTACATACGACAGACATTATCTGTAAGAAAGAAAGCAAAAACAGCAGAAACAACTGGGTTTCAAATAAAAATGCAATTAAATGCATCATCAAAGCTACTGTCAGCCAGTAAGTCACATTTATAAAAATTAGATAATGGTACACCTTGCTCTGGGCCAATATAGTCCTACTCAATAAGAATGTGGCTTGGTAAACACAAACTGGATTTCAGGCTCCACCTGCTCCAATGGCCAATGTCTTTATAAAGTGCACAACCTACTCAACCAGCCGTGGCGGCCCTGAGTACTACCCTCTCCCACCCCAAATAGCAGCCTTCTCTCACAAACCCATCACAGAGTAGTCAGAGGAAACTTCCTTTTGGGTAAAACACAAATTCTTTCTGGACCTTTTTTGTATCATTAACGAAAAGTGAGGAAAGAGAAAGGGAATAGAAGTATAGCAACCAATTGACCTGAGAGACATAAAACCAAATTCTACTCTCAGGCATAATTCTATTTTTAGTCAAAGCCTTTGTTTTGACTATAGGTGTTTTCTCATTTATAACGAAAAGGTTGACTTACCAGTTAAACAAAGAAATTTTTTTTTGAGACAGGGTTTCACTCTGTCCCACAGGCTGAAGTGTAGTGGCCCAATCACAGCTCACTGCAGCCTTGACTTCCTGGGCTCAGATGATTCTCCCAACTCAGCCTCCCAAGTAGCTGGGACTAAAGGTGCAATGCTACCATGCCTGGCAAGTTTTGTTTTACTTTTTTTGTAGAGATGAGGCCTCAGTATGTTCCCCAGGCTGGTCTCAAACCCCTGGGCTCAAATGATCTGCCTGCCTTGGCCTCCCAAAGTGCTGGGATTACAGAAGTGAGTTACCATACCTGACCTAAATTATGATACTTTTATAGTTATAATACTAATGTAACACACACCATTACAGATAATCGACAAATCAGTTTGGACAATTCACTATTGGTTAATTGATTTATCTGTTTTTCAGTATTAACCATTATTTGGGCCATCGAAAAAACCAACGATATTTCCATTCACATACTTCTTGTATATTTCTCCACTCCATCATATATTTAATCAAAATCTATACCTCAGTTTTTACTTCAAGCTCAGAAAAGCCTCCATTTCCCTATGAAGATTTTATCAATTCTTAGTCTTTTTTATAGACACAAAGTGCCAGAATATTTATAAATGCCAAAAATGGTAAGCCTTGAATAATTCAAACGCACATTTCTCAAACCTTGAAATGGCTCCAACTAGCAAACACCACCTTAAGATCTCTTCATGAGAGTCCATCATTAAAGCTAATCTACATATAAAGAGGAGCACAAAAGTATGGATTCCCAAAAGTAATTACATACTCCACCTAAATCAGATGAAACAGCAACAGACCTGTCCCATAGGTCGACAAGTGCCAGTGTAGGCTGAACCTCTGCTTATAATTAATGCTTCAGCTAAATTCTTGTAACAACCACCACTTCTCAGTTCATTTCGGAACTGAGCATCAGACAGGTATAAAACATTGTAACTTATAAGGCTGTATCAAAAGGATAAAATTTGACAAGATTTTTCCTACTCTAGGGCAAGCAGCATATAATTGATCTCCCACTAGGAATTTTCATTTTAATCCTGTGAGCACTGTTGTATCTACATGACAGCAGAGAATGGGGACCAGAAAATCATCCAACTTAAGACCCTACAGATAAAAATCTGCTCTGAACATCAACACTCACTACTTGCAATTTTACCAAGTAACTGGCAAGATCAATTATTAAATAACAATATTTACAAACATAAAGAGAAGTTTTGGTCATGTTTACATTGGTGAAATCAATCAGATATCAATAGTAAGTTGGTAGCTCATAAACATCAAAATTTAAAATTCTGAACTGCTTTATAAAAATCAAATATTAAGATTGCTTTATGAAAAGCAAGGTCACTATGGGCAAGACTAAGAGAAACAGGCCCTTTCATTCTCTGCTGTCAGGAGAGCAAAACAAAACCATCCTTAGAGAGGGTAACCAGTCAACTCCTTTCAAAATTCAAATGCATTTACCATGTGAGCCAGCTATCCTACTTCTGATTTATCCATCTAATATACTTGTACCACGTTCAGAAGAATATATGCACGAGGATACTCATTACACCATTATTTGTAGAACAAAAGTTTGGAATCACACTAAAAACCACTGAACTGTACACTTTAAAATGGTGAATTTTATGATATGGAAATTATCTCAATAAAACAAAAAGATTAGAAACAATGCAAATCTCCAGCCACAGGGGACAGCTGAATAAACTACAGGACATCCACGTGATTAAGTATAAAGCAACAGTAAACAAAAACAAGGACGCTCTCTGTTTATGAACTAAAAAGCTCTCCAGAAGATATTGGGAAGTAAAAAGCAAGGTACAAAATTCTGCTTGTATTTGCATACAAAAATACAAAGGATAAATGACAGACTATTTTTTTTTTTTTTTTTTTTTGAGACAGAGTCTCACTCTGTCGCCCAGGCTGGAGTGCAGTGGCGCAATCTCGGCTCACTGCAAGCTCCGCCTCCCGGGTTCACGCCATTCTCCTGCCTCAGCCTCTCCGAGTAGCTGGGACTACAGGCGCCCGCCACCACGCCCGGCTAATTTTTTGTATTTTTAGTAGAGACGGGGTTTCACCGTGGTCTGGATCTCCTGACCTCGTGATCCGCCCGCCTCGGCCTCCCAAAGTGCTGGGATTACAAGCGTGAGCCACCGCGCCCAGCCTGACAGACTATTAAAGTGATTATCTGTCAACAGAGGTGGGAAATGACTAGAAAGGGACAATGCAGAGCCAAGACTACTCAAAATATTCCATTTTATATTGTTTTGATTTTTGCACTATGTAACCGTCTTACCTATTACCAATTCAAACATCTAACCTACTAATTCCTCACATGAAATTCAGTATAAAGATGAAGACAACATGATTTTTGGCATTGTTTTAAAAAGTGCCTCCTTTTGTCCACGTACAATGATGTATTTATTTGGAAAACTATTGCAGACTAGCACACTAAAGAGGAGAGGAAAAAACAGCTCTGACAATTTTCTTTGTGTCAAATGCCAACCACAGTAAAAACACACAACATTAAAATGCGCTCTGGAGCACAGGTAGAAGGAGCTCACGTTTGACTGTCAGATCTGGCTAACTGCTGCTCCTCAGCCTGATGTACAGATAAATCCACACAGCTGGGCCCTGCCGCACACTGCTCTGCTCACACACTTCTTTACCGTCACACTTGTGTCAAATACATCAAGCTGCTCACAAATGCCACACGGAGAGCCAGAGAGAGGGTAAAGCCTCAGCTCTCCTACCTGGCAGGAGGGGCAGATGAAGACCCTTCCACGCAGGCTACCACCCATTTCCACAGCTCTAGCAAAGTAAAAGAGGACAAAAGACCTATGTGAAACACACCACAGCCAGTAGCAGTGGCTCACACCTGTAATCCCAGCACTTTGGGAGGTGGAGGCAGGAGGATCACCTGAGCTCAGGAGTTCGAGACCAGCTTGGGGAAAATGGCAAAAACCCTTCTCTACGAAAAAATACAAAAACTAGCCGGGCACTATGGTGTGCACTTGCAGTCCCAGCAACTCGGGAGGCTGAGATAGGAGGATCCACTTGAGCCTGAGAGGCAGAGGTTGCAGTGAGCCAAGATGGTGCCACTGCACTCCAGCCTGTGTGACAGAGTAAGACTCTCTGTCTAAAAAAAAAACACACCACAACTCAAACTCATAAGGGTTTAAAGTTAGATATCAGAAACTACACCAGCCCTAAGCCTCTGCTTTACTGTGAAAAAGTTAAGCTGTATCTGAGCTTGTATATCTTGTCACATAGAGATATGTCTTGAGAGTCTTACAGTAATTACATAAAAAGATTAAGTGGATTATGACTCATCATGTAAGGGTGTATCTCACCTACAAATGAAGCGTATTTTTCGTCCCACTCCTGACTCTTCAGCTGTGTCAAGATTATGCTGCTAAGGACACTTATTCTTTATCCATTTATCATTTTCCACATAATACTTCTTCAACTACGCATCCTATTGTGTCAAGTTCAGTAAAAATTTAATTTTGTTACCTGAGTCTTTTCAAAATACAATGATGAATAATGGCTAATGAATGTTCATTGTGAAAATAACTGCACGATCTTATGAGGGTTTTAAGTGGGAAAATGACCTAGTCCTTAAGCAGGGTGCTTGGTGGGCAAGGAAGACATATCTAAACTAACACTAGAAAGATCATTAAGAGCCAGGCGCGGTGGCTCACGCCTGTAATCCCAGCACTATGGCAGGCCAAGGAAGACAGATCACTTGAGGCCAGGAGTTCAAGACCAGCCTGGCCATCAAAGGGAACCCCGTCTCTACCAAAAATACAAAAATTAGCCAGGCATGGTGGCACACACCTATAATCCCAGCTACTAGGGTGGCTGAGGCAAGAGAATCACTTGAACCTGGCAGGTGGAGGTTGCAGTGAGTCACCACTGCACGGTGACCAGCAAGATTCTTTCTCAAAAAAAAAAGAAAAGATCAATAAGAAGTAGCTAAACCAAAAAAGTGTAAATATTTCGCATATACATATACCATATTTGCTTTAGATAAGAAGAAAAAAAGTATTTCAACCATTTCAACAAATTCAGCATTCCTTGTCCTATGAAAAACTTCCATCTCCATGAAAATATGGCACAGTAAAAGTAAACTGGATTTGGAGGCGAAAGTAGAATTTTGAATGGAGACTCTCACTTCCTCGATGAGGTACCACATCGGAAGCAAACTCGCCCCTTCTCAATTTCCTCATCTGTGAGGACACTGTTTCATAGAGTTGTGATGATGAAATAAAATTATTCATATATATTAGTGCATTTTGCAAACTATAAACTATGCAGATATTAGGCAAATAGCATTCAAACAGTGGGGTAGGGGTCTGTATAACAAAGCAAACTCGTTTGTTGTGTGTGTATAGCCTAAGGAGCCAAACTCTTGAATTCCAATGCCACTTCTACCAGTCTAGGTGCATGATTTGGAACTAGTTTCTTATCTCCCTGTGAGATGTACATGATATTAACACATAAAGCTCTAAGAACAGTGTCTGGCACATAAACAGCCCCTCAATACACTTTGGCAACCATTTGTTGTTATTGTTATTTACTCATGTCTGGAAAGGACAGTTTTATTTCCTAGTTATAAATTACTTATACAGAAATCTATGTGTACCACATCAAATTATATTTTAGGCCACAGATTAATGCTACTGGATTAATACAAATCCAGATATTAATTAGCCTCAGTGATCTACAGGAGAAATGTAAAAAAACTTCCCATAAAAGTTTACATATATAAAATGTGTCAATTAACTATGTTGTGGTGATCACCTACTTTTTAATATGACAAAATTGCATAATTTTAGAACATATAAAGAAACTAAGGCCCATCCAGAGCTATTAAGTGACTGGCAAGAGACTATACTGCTGCTTATGAGAGAATCACAACTCACATTCTTAGTTCCCAGGTACAAGGCCACACCCACTACACCACACCCTCCCTGAGGCAAGAGAAATCATCTCTCTTAAGAATTGTTTAATTTTTAAATGAAAAACAACATACACAACACAACATTTTTTTAAAGTTTTTAATTAAAATAAATCCTACTTACAAATTTTTAAAACCAATACTTACAGCCACTGCTCTTGGACCCTCAAGTCCTGGCTGCTTTGGTAGCTCTACAAGGCTTTCAAAAGAGATCTTTTTAATTAATATTTAGCAAGTCTTGTACTGTTTCCAATAATGGGAGCCAACACTACAGCATACAAAAAAATCTAGCCTGGATAGAAAATGTCATAATTTAGAAAACATCAGGAAGAATACTCAGAAGGATTTCACCTCAGCAGTGGTGCGATAGCCCTAGACTCAATGTCACACTGCTCCTTTCTAATTAAATGCAATATCTGAAAAGATCCAACTGTTTCCAAGTAACTTAAATGAGTTACTTAAAGGAACAGCAAGCACAAAATCCAGCACTTAAATGTTAAAAATTTACAGTGTTTGTCATCCAATCAAAAGCAACAAGGCATGGAAGTTTCTAAGAGAATACTACAAGGCAAGACAACATGACTGATAATGAAGAGAAAAATCAACTAATTGAAACTGGTGCAAAAACAGAACAGATGACGAAATGAGTAGACAAGAATACTGAAACAGTAAGTATAGCTGTAGTTCACAAGTTCAAAAAGTTGGGAAAAGATTGAGCATGGTAAGTAGAGAAACAGAAATAACGTTAAATCAAGCTTCTAGAGTAAATCCACAATATCTGAGAGGCAAGATACACTGGATAATAATAATTCAACACAAATTAGTTATAATAGAAGAAAAGAATAATGAACCTGAAGACACAGCAAGGCAAATTATCCAGAATGAAACACAGAGAGGAAAAAGACAGGAGAAAAAGGTTAACAGAGCATGAGTGAGCTATGGGATGATTTTAAGCAGATTAATACATGTAATTGGAGTTACCAAAGGAAAGGAGAGAGATTGGAAGACAGAAAAAGAAGTAGCCAAATATTTTCCAAATTTGATGAAAACCATCAATCCACAGATTTAAGATGTTCAAAGGACTTCAATCACAAAAATCAAGAGGAAATAACACTAAAATGCAACATAATCCAATTACTTAAATCCAGTGAAAAAGACAAAGTCTTAAAAGCAGTCAGACAAAAGAAAATACAGGTGGCCCTCCATATACATGGCTTCCCCATTTATGGATTCAAACAATGACAGATAAAAAACATTCCTGAAAAAAAAAATGGATGGTTGCAGCTATACTAAACATGTACAGACTTTTTTCTTATCATTATTCCCTAAACAATGAAATATAACAACTATTATATGGCATTTATATTGTATTAGGTACTATAAGTAATCTAAAGATGATTTAAAGTACATAGGAAGATGTGCATAGGTTATATGCAAATGCTACATGCCATTTTATATAAGGGACTTGAGAATCCGTGAATTTTTATATTTTCAGGGGCCCTGGAACCAATCCCCCACAGATAGCAAGAGATGAAGGTACTATGTACACAAAAAAAACTATAAAAATAACACCAAATAAGGCTTGGTGTGGTGGATCACACCTGCAATCCCAGCACTTTGGGAGGCTGAGGTGGGCGGGTGGATCACTTGAAGCCAGGAGTTCAAGACCAGCCTGGCCAACATGGCGAAACCTTGTCTATACTAAAAATACAAAAATTAGCCAGGTGTGGTAGCACACACCTGTAATCCCAGTTACTCGGGAGGCTGAGGCACAACCCAGGAGGTGGAGGTTGCAGTGAGCCCAGTTCACACCACTGTACTCCAGCCTGGGTGACTGAGTCAGACTCTGTTTCAAAAAAGGAAAAAAAAGAATAACACCAAATAGCTCGTTGTAAAAAAAAAAAAAAAAAAAAAAAAAATGGTTGCTGGAAGACAGAAGATAGTGGGGAAATGCTATAATATATTTCAACAATAAAGGAGAAATAAATATTTTTTCAGATATACAAAAGCAGAAAGAATTCAACACCAGCAGACCTTCAAGGTAAGAACTGATAATGGAAGATCTTCAGATGGAAAGAAAAGAACAATAGATAAAAATCTGAATCTACTTAAGAGAATGAAGAGTATCAGAAATGGTAACTATATGGGAAATATAAAAGACTTCTTACTAAGTCTTTATAAAAGATAATTGACTAAAGCAAAAACAAGAGTAGTACATTGTGGGATTCATAACATATGTAAAAATAAAATGTATGAGAGCAACATCACAGTGGTCAAAGAGATATGAAAAGTATATTGTGGTAAAAATTTTTATGCTACATGTGAAGCGCAGTAATACTTCAAGAAACATTCCAATACGATAAAGATGGATACCAGAAACCCTAAAACAAACATAAAAAAAAAAAAGAATTACAAGTAATAAGCCAACAAAAGAGATAAAATGGAATAATAAAAAACTCAATCCAAAAAAAGGCAGAAATCAAGAAAAAAGGGATCAAAGAATAGACAAAAATGGTAGAATTAAATCCAACCATAGAAACAATCACAATAACTGTAAATGATCTAAATAACCCAATTAAAGGGGAGAAACTGTCAAATTGGATTTTTTTAAAAGCAGTATGCAACCGTAGGTTGCCGATAAAAAATATTCTTCAAATATAAAGAAACAAATTGGTTTAAAGTAAAAGAATGGACAGGACATTGTGAAATTGTATTTAATGCCACATAAGTGTATACTTAAAAATGGTTAAAATGATAAATTATACGTTATGTATATTCTACTGCCATAAAAAAAGATTTGTAAAGAAGTAAAAAGTTGGAAAAAAAATTTACCCAGTAATACTAATTGAAGTGACTATACTGATATCAGACAAAATGGAATTCAGAACAAAAAATACTACAAGAGACAAAGTCATTTCATAATGATAAAGGAGTCAAATCACCAAGAACATAAAAATCTTAAACATATATACACCCAATAACAGGTCTTCAAACATGCAGCAAAAACTGAAAGAACAAAAAGAAACAGGTAATTCCATAGTTAATAGTCTAAGATTTCAATATCCTTGTCTTAATAACTGGTAGAACAAGTAGACAAAAACACCCTAAGAGACTTGAACAACACCATCAACCAGCTTGAACTAACTGACATGTAGATAGCACTCCACCAAACAACAGCAAAATACACATTTGTTTCAAATACACATGGAACATTTGCTAAGATAGATCATCTCTGGGTCTCAATACATTTATAAGGATTGAAATCACAAAAAATATATTCTCTGACAAAATGGAGTTAAACTTAAAATAAGAACAGATATACACCTAGAAAATCCCCAAATATTTGAAAACTAAATAATTGATTCCTAAATAATACATGAGTCAAAGAAGAAAACAATAGAAAAATGAGAAGGTATTTTAAGTTGAACAAAAATGAAAATACAACATTTCAAAATTTGTAGGATGCACCTAAACTAGTAAACTGAGGGAAATTTATGGCACTGAATGCCTGTAATAAAAAGGAAAAATGGTCACAAATCAGTTACCTTAGCTTCCACCTGGAGAAACTCGAAAAAGAACAAATAAACAGGAGAAAATAATAAAAGACCACAACAGAAATCAATGAAATAGAAAACAGAAAAGTTAAAAAAAAAAATGAAGCCGAAAGCTAGTTCTTCGAGAAAAGAAAATTTAAAATCTCTAGCCAGAATGATTTAAAAAAACACAAAGAAGTTTCAACATACCAATTAAAAGGATAATAAGGGGATGTTATAAACTTTATGCTAATAAATTCTAGAACTTAGATAAAATAGACAAATTCCTTGAAAGGCACAAATTACCTAGGTTCACTCAAGAAGAGGTTAGCCTAGGCTAAACCAGGCATGCACCAGGAACGCTGTCATTTCAGTAAAGTGAGGACACTTGCCCGGAGAGTGAAAAGACCTTGGCTAAGTAGGAGATGTAGCTCAGAGGATGAGGACTCTGGAGCCCTGAGACTCCACACTTTTGTGTTATCCATCTACTACAGGATGAGAATGAGATGTCATCCACAAACAACCCCACGCTGGGCCAAGCACAGACACAGTCCCCACTTTCTCCTCTGAGTTTGCCTCATTCACCAAACATTTACTCCTGACCCACTATGTGCCAGGGATATGCTAGGGACAAAATGGTGATCAAGACATAGGCCTTGCTCTCAAAGAAAAAGAAGAAAAAGAAAAGGATAGCCCCTTTTTAGTAGACATAGATAGTCCTAGGTAGTTCTATATCTATTAATGAAATTGAATTTGTATTTTAAAAACTTCCCACAAAGAAAACTCCAAACCCAAAGCTTTCACTGATAAAGTCTATAAAGCATTTAAGAAAGAAATAATAATAATTCTACATAAATTAATCCAGAAAATTAATGGCTTTCAATTCCAAAGGCAAGCAGAAATGTTACAAGAAAATTACAGACTAATATCCCTCATGCATATAAACGTAAAAAGTATTAACAAAATGTTAGCAAACTGAATCCAACAACACATAAAAAGGACAATATATAAAAACCAAGTGTTTCCCCCAGAACACCAGGTTGGTTTAACATCCAAAAATCTACATAAATCCATCATATTACCAGGCTAAGAAAGAAAAATTAGAGGGTCACCTGAATAGATATGGTAAGAGCATTAGACAATACTCAACAATGACTCTGATAAACACACTCAGTAAATTGTGGAATTTCTTCATCTTAATAAAGGAATCAATGAAACCCTACCTAGTGGTAAAAGAGTGAATGATTTTACCCTAAGATGAGGAAAAAAGCCAAGGATGTTTTCCATCACCCCCTCTATGCCAGATTGTACGGAAGGTTCTAGCCAGTGAAACAAGGCAAGAAAAAGAAGTGAAAAGTATCCGGATTGAGAATAAATTTTCAAAAGGTAAAAATGTCATTATTTAAATATGACATAAGCATCTATGTAGAAAATTCTACAGAATTTGCAAAACAGCTATTAGAGCTAATAAATAAGTTTAGCTACACTGCAAGATCAATATACAAAAATTAGTTTATTTTTATATGCTAGCAACCAACAATCTGAAATTGAAGTTTTTTTAAATACCATGTACCTTAACAAAAATTATAAAGTACTCAGAGATAAACTGGACAAAAGGTTTTCCAGACTTATACAAAGAAAATTTAAAAACTACCGAAATTAAACAAAGAGATATGCCATGTTAGTGGACTGGAAGACTCAATAAAATATTTCATTGTCCTCAAATTGATGCAATCTCAAACTAAGATCCCTGCAGGTTTTTTTGTAAAAATTGACAATCTATTTCTAAAATTCATTTAGAAATGCAAAGACTTAAAGTGACGAAACATCTTTGAAAAAGTAAAATAAAGTTGAAGGACTTCACTACCTAACTTCAAGACTTAGTATAAAACTACAGAAATCAAGACAATGCTGTATTGATATAAGACTAAACAAACAGATAAATGGAACAAAATAGAGGTCCACAATAGACCCAGATATTTATGTTCAATTGATTTTTGACAAGGATTCAAATGGAGAAAGAACAGTCCTAACAAACAGTACTTGAAGAATTAGATACTGTATCTTTTAAAGAACCCTAATCCACACCTTGTGCATACACAAAAATATCTCAAAATGAATAAATACATCACTATAAAACCTAACTATAAATATAAAACCTCAAAACTATAAAACTAGTATTAGAAAACATACGAAACTCTTTTAGTATTTAAGTTACACAAGGCAGAGATTTCAGAGATATGAAACCAGAAGTAAAATCCATAAAAGAAAAAAAAGGACAAACTTCATGAAATTTAAGAAAATCTGCTCTCAAAACTAGAACTCTTATACACTGCTCTCATGAAAACAAAATGGTCAACTACTTTGGAAGACAATCTGGAACTTTCTTTAAAATATATATATTAAACACCTACAACATGATAGCACATGTCTACATAAAAATCTGCAGATGAACGTTCACAGCAGCTTTATTTGTAATTGCCCAAAACTGGAAACAACCCAAATGTCCATCAGCAAGTGCACAGATAAAGAAATCGCAGTATATTAAAAAAAGAAAAAGAAATTATGGTATATCCATACAATAATTCGCCAAACAGCAATAAAAAGGAATGAATTAGTGAAGCATACAACAACATGATGGATCTCAAAATCACAATGCTGAGTGAAGGAAGACAGGCCTCCCACTAAACCTCCAAAAAAGAGCACACAGTGCAGAGAATTTTTAGGACAGTGAAACTACTTTGTGTAATACTATAACACAATGGTAAATACATGTCACTAGACATTTGTCCCAAGCAACAGAATATATACCACCAAAAGTAAACCCTAATGGTTTATTAAACTTACGGACATTAGGTGATAATGATGTGTAACAGATGTACCACTCTAATGGCAGATATTGATAATAGTGGAGTGTGTGTAACAGAGCATGTGTGGAGGTAGGGAGTATATGGGAAATCTCTGTGCCTGTCTCACAATTTTGCCAGAACCTAAACCTACTCTAAAAAAACAGAATCTATTTTTAAAAAGGGAGAAAGAGAGAGTGAGTGCAAAAGCACATACTGTTTGATTGATTCCATTTATGCAAAATTCTAGAAAATGCAAACTAGTCAATGGTGACAGAAAGCAGATTAGTAGCTGCCCAGAACCACTGGGGGAGAGAAGGAGAAAAGGATTTCTGAGGGACACAAATTAGGAGTGATAATGAACATGTCTCCTAATCTTGATTTTGGTGGTTTAACCAGTATATACATATGTTGAAACTTTAAATATGTGCAGTTTATTCTATATCAATTACACCCCATAAAGCTCTTTAAAAAGGGAAGAAGAGTAAGTAAGGATTACTTAAATTTGGTTGAATTAGCCTATAAAACTGGGCCCGCTGTCATTTGACAGATGGACTTTTCACTATCATTCATTTTCTTTCATTGTTTTATTCAGATTTTCTACTTCTTGAAGCAATTTAAGTAATGCCTATCTTTCTAGATATGTATCAACTTCATCTAAGTTAGTTCTCAAATGTATCGTATTTTCTTAGATATTAGTAATTCATGTAGTATGTCCCCTTTTGTGTCCCTAATATTGGATCACACATAATTTACTTCTCCCTTCTTACATTCTCATCATTCTCCAGAGTTTTAGCTTTATATTCATTTTAGAACAAAAAGTAGTATTTAAACCAATAACTTAGCGAATTTTCCAATACACTTTATCAATTCTATGCCCATCCTTGTTTGTTTGCTTGTTTTAATTAAAAACTAGGCCAGGAGAGTGGCTCGCTCCTACAATCCCAGCACTTTGGGAGGCCAGTGCAGGCAGATCACCTGAGGTCAGGATTTCCAGATTAGCCTGGCCAACATTGCAAAACCCCATCTCTACTAAAAATATAAAATTAGCCAGGCATGGTGGCATATGTCTGTAATCCCAGCTACTCAGGAGGCTGAGGCAGGAGAATCACTTGAACCTGGGAGGCGGAGGTTGCAGTCAGCATCGCACCATTGCACTCCAGCCTACGCAAGAGTGAGACTCCATCTCCAAAAAAAAAAAAAGAAAGAAAAAAAACAAAACCTTACTTCTGGTTTCACTTTTCTTCTTGCTAAAGAGCAGCATTTAACAGTTTCCCTGGTGAGATTCCATGGATGGTAACTCTCTTGGTCTTTCTTTATATCTGAAAGTATCTGCATTTTTTGTTCACTTTTGAATCAAACACTAACTGGGTTTAAAAATCAAAATTAACTATAACTTCCCCTTAGCGTTTTGAATATATTAGTATATTATTCTCCTGTCTTCTAGCATCTATTGTTGCTAATCTTTCTTTCGTAGGTAACTGGCATTTTTTTGTTTTGTATCTCAAAAATTTTTTTTCCTCTATATCCCTTAAATTCTACAATGCCAACATGATGGTACTACTCAATATATCTAAACTCATCATTCTTTAAATAGGAAGATTCTCAATTCTTGGCTCTTTGCATTTTGCTTCTTGGACAGGTACAGAGGCTCATGCCTGTAATCCTAACACTTATGGGAGGCTGAGACCTCAGGTGGATGGCTTGTGCCTAGGAGTTTGAGACCAGCCTGGGCAACATCGCAAGAATATGGTCTCTATACACACACACACACACACACACACACACACACACACACACACACACGCAAATGTATTAGCAGGGTCTGGTGTCATGTGCCTGTAGTCCCAGCTACTCGGGAGGCTGAGGCAGGAAGATCACTTGAGGCCAAAAGTTCAAGGCTGTGTTCTCTTATTAGACATATGTTGGAACTCCATCTATCCTTCAAATCTCCCAAATGCCTTTTACAAAATCTTTTGTCTCTTTATGATACATTCTGAGTGAATTCCTTAATATCCTCTTCTAATTCATCAATTCTCTTTTTAATTGTGTGAGGTCTAAAGTCCATCCCCTCTATTAAGTTTATTATTTCTATGACCATATTTTTCATTTCCAAAATTTGTAACTGGTTCTTTTTCATGTCATTGTTCGTATTCCATTTCTGCATATCTTGGGAGTATTTTTAAACATCATTTTTTATCAATGTAATGCCTTTATTTATCCCCTTGAATATTCTGAGCATGCTTCTTTTAATTTTTGACTGACTTTTCTGTAAAAATTCATCTCGTCTGGGATAAATTTTTGTTCTCATTGTTGATTTTGTTAGCTATCTTTCTTGGTATTTATTTTCTTCCAGTATTTTGGTATTGCATTTTGAAGGCTAATTCTAAGTGAAAGGCTTTTCTTCTTTGCTTCTCTCACTCTCCTTTCTCTCCACCTGTGCTCACCTTTCCCTCCATAGTGTTTCTGCAGCTGCCTCTACCAGGATCCCTGTGCTACTGTCCAGGACCAAACCTCAAAATTGTAACATGGAACACCACATTTTCTCCTCATCATTGTCTCCTCACAATCAGTCAGCCTGATTCAGTTTCTATTCTTGAAATTGAATCTATCTCCTCCTGCCCCTCAAGACCCACAGCTCCATATAAACTGGAGCCTCCATGTGGAGCCTTTATTTAGTTTCCTTTTATAGGATGGATAACTTCATCCCTGCCCCTGGCTTTAAGCAGTGAGCTTAGTTATGGTCCCATTTCAAGTGGTAAACTTTCAGTCCTAGTACTCTATGGGAGCTAAATCTAGCTTTCTGTTTCTCCACCCAGAGCCTCTACAGCACCATCACTTCAATCCAGCTTACTAGCCCTTTATGTTTAGTTAGCTTTCAGGTCTACAACACTATCTTGTCTGTAAGCCCAGCTACAACTTTTTTCTTTAATTCTTTCAATGCATTATATCTGCCATTCCTATGAATTTAGAGCAGAAGGTATGTACAAACTGTGAGCTTACTGTACCATCTTGAGAAGAAGGCACAGATGACTTCTTTAGGGTAAAAAGTCTTAGCAGGAGATGCACTAGGTCAAAACGTATGCACTATTAAGACTTCTGATTCACATTGCGAAATTACCCTCCAGAAAAATGCTATGGTACATGTCCATCAACAAATAATACCCAGCTCTTCATATATTCAAACATTCCTTATTATCAAACTTTTAAATCTTTGGCAAGTTCATAAATGGAAAAACAAGTTTGCTTGCTTTAATTTACATTTATTTGATTGTTAGGATGAGTAACGTTTAATATGTTTGTGACTTTGCAGTAGCTCTTTTGTGAAATGCCTGTTCATGCCTTTTGTTTATTGTTTTCTAGGTATTTTTCTTTTACTGTTCTGAATCTAAGAATCTATACTTTATTTGCATATAAAGACAATGAATCTGGGTTTTGTCCCATTTGATCAGTTAGAATTTTTTTTATTTCTCATTTTATTATGAGCACCTTTCTGTTTGTTTGTTTGTTTGTTTGTTTGTTTGTTTGTTTTGAAACGGAGTCTCGCTCAGTCACCCAGGCTGGAGTGCAGTGGCACGATCTCGGCTCACTGAAAGCTCCGTCTCCTGCGTTCACGCCATTCTATTATGAGCACCTTTCTAACAAAGTACTTAGTCCCTAGCAGAGTTCACTTCTCTTGATTCAAGCTGTAATATTATATTTTCTAGCACTTTTAAAATGTAGTCCCTAAGACAGCACCTTTCACTATAACTCACAGTTTTCCATATATTCTACAAAGTTAGCTATAGCATTCCTTAATCTCACCAATTTCTCTTCCAAGGGAAATTTTTTTTAATAAATAAAAACAACAAGTACAAAATAATGTACTTCAGTTCTTCAGATAATTTGAATATCAAATTATATTTGTCTCACAAACTTGGTCTTAACTTCTTAGCTATAATCGTCAATTTTAAGAACATAGTCCAAGTTTCAAAAGGGAAAAGAAAGTCTCCTGAAGAGAAAAATGTATATGATGAGAAGCAAAAAAGAAATAAAGGTTAGGGAGTGATCGTGGAAATAAAACTTTAGGGAAGGGTGGTTTATAATATTCTGAAAAATATATTAAAATCAAAGACATAAGTAAAAACAAAATAAAATGCTGGATCCTTTACTAAGGGCCAAAGACTCAGATGGAACAATTCTAACTTCTTTTGACCCTATTCAAACTTCTTTTGACTCCATTAGCTGTAACTCACTTGCAAACTATTAATAAAATTTCCTTGAGCCAGCTCCAAGTAATTCTACTGAAAACAAAGATAACAACTTACCCAAGATTCTTCCTCACAATCAAATACTGTCCATAATTTTGTAAGTGAATACATGACCAAAGAAAATACCATTCCAAACCATAAAAGAAAGATAACAGAACTAATTAAAATTCCTTCCTTGCCATTCTACCTACATTCTAGCTCCAAGGACCTAATGATACACCCCTTGACATTTCCAGGAGGAGAAACTCCTCCACTTGGCCACACCTGTTCAGATGAAAAAGCCAAATAAATTCTCTCAATCATATTGCAGCATATTTTCCACCTTGAAATCTTATACTTTGGTAGTCTTCTCAAGGTTCAGAGGATAGAGCTCCATGAGATTTCACCACGTGTTCTGCCTGACTTAGGACTTAGCACTTTCCTGCCAAGCATCCAACTGTAAATAATAACACGAGGTCAGCAGGATTTCTGGCTTTTTTTTGTAATTTTACAAAGCTTTAGCCATTAAGCCATGATCAGACAACCTGCCATGGGAAAGGAGATGCACACGGTGTTGCAGTAAAGTCACTATAAGTGACCTCAGTGACTGTCCATTTAATAACCCTTTGGCCTCTACTGTCGCTGTCTGGCTTTTGGCTGTTTCCAAAGCACAGGCTGTATAATCAGACATTAAATACTTCCCCCTGTATAGGCACAGCTGAATTATACAAGATATGACATGTTACTTTAACAACAACAACAAAAATCCCTTAGCTACTGACACAGCTACATCGACTATCAGTTTTGCCTAATAGTGATGAAAAGTGAAAGAAAAATACCTAAAAGAATAACTTATTTAGTAACTATTTTAGAGGTTTATAATACAAAATAGGTATTTCTCTTTGTTTCCATTCATCCATTCTCAAGATTCTGGAAAGTCAGTATACACGCTTTATTATCATGCTTTCTTGATTGAAATGTTGCATAAAACTCTAACTTCATCAGCATGTATTTAATCTTATTTCAATATGTGCATTTTCTGTTCTCAAGTTTCCTCTTGCAATTATATCACTAGTGAAAAATTACCATTGCTGGATTGTCTTATAAAAAGTAAATAGTCATTGTAATAGTTATTCTTCTGCATATATTCCAAGACTTGCAACCTAACCTAACCATCATATATGTAATTTCATCATGCTGTAAGATATAAAACTTCAATCTGAGACATAATAACGAAGGACCAGGCTCTCCACTGAGTTATTTGGATTTTAACTGCAGGTGTATAGGTATCTCTTTAAGTAGCCTACAACCACCTACAACCACAAAGAAAAAAGGTGGGAGAGTACAGCCTAAAATAATGATGAAGAGCACCAGCTCCAGAACCAGAGCTTATCCTGTCTACTTAAGGTTACTGTGTGACCTTGAGCAAGTTACTTAACCTCTATGTGCCTGAGATTCCCTATCTGCATCCTTTCTTTCCCCACCAAACTTCCTAAAGAGCAATTTAAGATAAATGCCAAGAATTCCTACTGTTTCTTTTGGCCCTAACCCCTATGAGAATCTGGCTTCAACCACCACCATTCTGCTGAAACTGTTCTTCCCAAGGCCAATGGCCAACTCATACTTGCTAAAACCCAGAACTATCCTCTTGGTCATTAGGGAAACACTGGGCACAGTCACTTGCATCTCTTTCTCAAAATCCTCATTTCCCTTGGTTTCTGTGACATCCTCTCCCTTTTATTCCTATAACCTAAGCTCCCTTCTTCTCTGTCTCTGTTTCAGGTCTTTCTTCCTCTGCCCTTAATAGCAGACACTATCTGCATCCTTTCTTTTTCTACTAAACTTCCTAAAGAGCAATTTAAGATAAATGTCCAGAATTCCTAAGATCATCAGATAAATCCCACTCTTCTAACTCCACAAAACATTCTTCCTTTAGGCAATCTCATCTTCTTAAAATGAGTTCATTACCGATAACTCTTAAGTCCTCATCTCTATTCCAAACCTATATTTGAAACTGTCTTCAGGATATTACAACATGAAAGTCCTCACCTGCCAGCACCTAAGATTCAATAAGACCAAAATCAAAGTCAATATTTTTCTTTCCTGACTGTCTTAAATCTGTTTCTCCTATTTTTTTTTCTGCTTTATTTTGGTTTTGTTTTCTTTTAGAGATGGGGGTTTTACTCTGTTGCCCAGGCTGGTCTCAAACTCCTAGGCTCAAGCAATCCTCCTGCCTCAGGCCCCCAAAGTGCTGGGATTACAGGTGTGAGCCAGCATGCCCACCCTGTTTCTCCTGATTTTAATCTTAAATTAATGTCGTCACTAGCCAGTCACAAAAGGACAAATACTGTATGATTCTACTTATATGTGTTACCTGAAATAGTTGAATTTGTAGAGACAGAAAATAGAATGGTGGTTGCCAGGGGTTGGGGGAAGGTAGAAACAAGGAGTTATTGTTTAATTGGTACAGTTTCAGTATGGGCTGCTGGAAAAGTTTTGAAGATGGATAGTGGTGGTGGTTCCACAATAATGAGGATGAACTTAATACCACTTGTTAAATGGTTAAAAAAATGGCTAAGGACTAAAATTATAAATTTTATCCTATGTGTATTTTACCACAATTAAAAAATATATAGTAATATATGTATATATTATAAAATGTATATGTATACATATATACAAAATACAAAATATTTATGTGTATATATAACTATACATACATAAACATATTATATATTTGTATATGTACAAAATATATGTATATATAATTTATGTTATAATTTTTGTGTATATATATGTATATATCTAATTTGTGTGTATATATATACACACACATTTATATAATTTATCTGGAATATACATACATATACATGTTTATGTACATGTATACATGTATACATACATATACGTGTGTATATATATATATATGTATGTATGTTCCAGACACTATAAACAGTTTATATCAAAGTCAAAAACAAAAACAAAAATAAAAAACCAGGTACAATTTGAAGAAATCAAAAAATTCAGAAAGGCTGGGGGAAAAAAATCAAAACATTCATATGTAATTGACATTATTTCTAAACTACATATGATCTTAAGTGTCTGAGGCTACATATTGTTCTCCAAATAGATCAACCATACATGATTTTTTGGCATCACGAAATTAGAACAGAAAAAAATGTTAATAATTGCCTAATCTGAAATGACAGTATTCTCTAGCTTCAAAGTTAGGAAACTTTCATCAAATTCCAAGAGAACGGTCAAGTTTTTCTAGGCTGAGAATGCAGAGGAATCTTACTCACATTAAGTCTAAACCACAAAGAGACTTACAGCTCCATGACAGCTCTCTGAAAAGACAAGTAGTACTTGTTGCTTTTGGAGAACAACCTAACTCATAAGGAGGAAAAAACTGCTCTTTGCCTATATCCTCTGAATATTTTGCAGATCTGAGCTCATGTTGCAGTTCATTAGAGCTCTGTTATTATATTAGACACAAGGTTATGCCAATGGTTCCATTTCCAGGGTATCTCTCTCATCCATAAAATACAATCCAGGCTGAAAAATCTGGCACATGAAGTCCTCACTTGAGAGAATATCTTCATGTTTTACATATGTAGATGAGCATATACAGATAGATAATAACTATAAGTAATAATGAATAATTTTAAGGTGCATGACTATAACAGAATTTAAGAAAGCGTTCATCACTTTGCAATGTATTTCAGCTTTACAAATGTCCTAGAGTCTTAAACTAAAATATTTCACTTCCAAAATGAAATTTGGCACTTGGTTAATTTATTCAAACACCTGGTTCCTATTACTTACACAATATGTCTGAATGGGAAAATACAGTGTATTTACACACTTACTTATAGAGGACAGAGTATGTACAAGTAAGAGACACCCAAGGTCTCCCTACCCCTGCTGAGGTAACTACCCCCATGATACTAAAGAAACAGGTAGAATGAAAAATCAATGAAGAAGAAATGCCAGTATTAAATATTTTCCAAAAAGCTAGGAGATAATGGAGATAGAGGTTGGGCATGAAAAAGGTCAATTTTTTTTTTTTTTTTTTTTTTTTGAGACAGAGTCTTGCTCTGTCGCCCAGGCTGGAGTGCAGTGGTCTGACCTCAGCTCACTGCAATTTCCACCTCTCGGGTTCAAGCGATTCTCCTGCCTCAGCCTCCTTAGCAGATGGGACTACAGGCGCCCACCAGCATGTCCGGCTAATTTTTGTATTTTTAGTAGAGACGGAGTTTCACCATGTTGGCCAGGCTGGTCTCATACTCCTGACCTCAAGTAATCCGCCCACCTCGGCGTCCCAAAGTGCTGGGATTACAGGCGTGAGCCACCCCACCTGGCCAAATAAGGTCAATTCTGTATCAAAAGCAGAACAGCATATAGCCAAAGAGGTGGGAGGAAAAAATGTTAAGAGTAGAGAAAGAATAAAGATGAAAGAGAAAGAATTTACAAATGTTAGTTAAGGCTTGAGTCTGAAGAAGATGCATCAGATTATAATTTCCTAAACTCAGGAATCTCTACTTTTTTCCTCCTAATTCAGGGCACATATTCTACAAACATTGACAGCACATCACTTGATGGGACAGACAAGCCCATTTTGTTTTTTCTTGTTGATCTTCAACACCAATCCTGCTACTCTAAACAAAAGCATGGCATTTCTGAGTACCCACAATATATGGTTAAGTGAAGGAAGGAGACTTGAGCAGGACAGGAAAACAGGGTCAATCCTGGAAGTAGCCAATCACACAGAATCAGCATAACACATATCTGGGTTTGCTCTTCCATAAACCAATAGCAATGAATAATTCAGTGTCTTTGACTTGTCGGAACCTCCATCATTCACTATGGAGTCTGTGCTCATTTGCCTTCTTTCTCATATATTTATTGGCTTGATTTAACTATAATATCATTTGGCCCACCTGGTCTACTAGGGACATGCTACACAGTCTAAGATGAAAGATGTTTATATGATTAGTTAGATATACCAGACTTACAGATGAGATTTCAACATTAGGCCTCAAATGTAATCTGCTGAAACTGTATGAGTCGGCGTAAAAGGAACAATCAGGCTTCTCCTACTGACAACAATTCCTTTGAAACCTAATACAAAGTAATTTTTTTTTAATTTTTGTTTTTAAATTCTAGTTGGCCAATTTAACTTCGACCAACAGGGATATCTATACTTAATGCTTAAAATCAGGAAAATCCTTAGTATCCTGATCTGTAAAATGAGTGGTAGCAAGTGACCTCTATCTAGGGTGCCTTCCAGGGTGGTGTTATGACTATCGAAATCAAAGTAAGTTGGCCAATATTAGCTGCATTTTCCATTAAGAAGAACCTGTTATCCTGCTTTCCCACTTCCAACAACATCAGAGCCATTTTCACCAGACTTTTTCCCTTTGGCCCATAAGGTGATAGATAGTGCTACTCCCACCAAGACATACAAGTTGTAGGGCAAACGCTGCTGCCCTAGGAATTGAAGGTGTATGCTCTCTTGACAAGGATGGTGTTTCTTTTTCTTTTTTTTTTTTTTTTTTTTTTTGAGAGGGAGTCTCACTCTGTTGCCCAGGCTAGAGCGCAGTAGTGCGATCTTGGCTCACTGCAACCTCTGCCTCCTGGGTTCAAGCGATTCTCCTGCCTCAGCCTCCTGAGTAACTGGGGCTACAGGCGCCCACCATCACACCCAGCTAATTTTTTGTATTTTTAATAGAGATGGGATTTCACCGTGTTAGCCAGGATGGTCTTGATCTACTGACCTCATAATCTGCCTGCCTCGGCCTCCCAAAGTGCTGGAAATACAGGCGTGAGCCACTGGGCCCAGCCCAAGGGTGGTGTTTCTAAGGAACTTATGTTCAAGTCATGCTCAGCCTCTCTACCATCTTATGTCCAAACAGTGGGACAGGAATAACCAGCTTAAAGTTAATGGCTTCAGGGTACCAGCTATTAGCATTTCAGTTTGCTTTTATGTTCTCCCACTCCATTTCTGACTGTTACCTATTAAAACTTCAGAGTAACAGAGACTATCCAAGTGCATCACTAAATTCACAGCAGTCGCAAGGAATCTAGAATAATAATTCAGACATTCTAAATGCATAACTGATGTTAGTGTTTATTTTTAAAAAGGACATTATCTCATAAAGTAGATTTGAGATCATCTCTTCTGAATCCTATTTCATTCAAGAGCCAGTTTTGAATTTTTTTATTTTATTTTCATTATGTTCTGATCTGCCAAAAGATACAGAGTGTGTGTTGCCATTTTGCATTGAATCCATGCTGTCAAAAATGCCTGGAACTGTAGAACCATAGCAGCGCACCACCATGGGCAGCACACACAGCTCACTTTCTCCTCTCCTAGTATTCCTCACAGCTCAAAAAGAGTTGTTTTCTCACTTATGGCTATAATCTCATATTCCAACAAATGCTTTTAAAGAAAGGTCATCATAAAAAAAGAATGTGTGTGTTTGCATGGGGTAGGGGCAGTGTATCAACTTTCTCACACAACCCTCTGAAGCCACTCAACAGTTTTCTCTATGCCAAAATACGTTCCAAATCCATCAACTTTTCCCATCTCCACTGCTACCCTCTTGGGGCAAGCCACCACCATCTCTCGCCTACCACACTCCAACAGCCTCCTCCTGGTCTCCCTATTGTCCCCTGCCCATGATCTATCCTCTACAGCAGTCAGAGCAACCTCCTTTAAAAAGAAGGTCAAATCATGTCATTCCCTTGCTTAAAAACTTTTACCTTCTTAATGAGCTCCCACTTTGCATAAAATAAAATCCACACTCTTTAGCATGACTATCTTTCTTTTTTTTTTTTTTCTTTTTGAGATGGAGTCTCGCTCTGTCACCAGGCTGGAGTGCAGTGGCGCGATCTTGGCTAACTGCAACCTCCGCCTCCCGGGTTCAAGCAATTCTCCTGCCTCAGCCTCCCAAGTAGCTGGGACTACAGGCACATGTCACCACGCCCAGCTAATTTTTGTATTTTTAGTAGAGACGGGGTTTCACCATGTTGGTCAGGATGGTCTTGATCTCTTGACCTCATGATCCACCCGCCTCGTCCTCCCAAAGTGCTGGGATTACAGGCGTGAGCCACCGCGCCCAGCCGACTATCTTTCTTAATCACAGCAAGTCTCTCCCTCAAATCTCTCTCTCCACCATTCTCAAATCATGTAGGCCTTCTTTCTGTTCTTCAAATGATGTTTCTTCTCCCAGCTTTGCACAACTTTCTCTTTCTCATCAATTCATTCCCCAAATGGCCCAATCCCCGCCATCCTATCAAAAACAGCACCTCTCACCCTAGTTGCTATCATATATTCTGTTTATTTATTTGTACTTAATTTTTGTCTCTCTCCCACTAGCATGTAAGCTCCATGAAAGCAGAGACTAAGTATACTTTCCTTTCCTCTTTCATTCAGTAATTATTTTATGTCTACTTCATGTAAGGCATTGTTCGAGTTACTGGGAATAAGCAGTGAACCAAGGAGGCAAAAAAATCCCTCTTCATACGTACTGGCACTCTGCCCTGTTCCTCACTGACTCCCCAGACAGTGATGTGAGCCTTAGGTTTTACTGTGCTTCAGTATGCCTTTTAAAACTATTTTCATTAAGTCAACCAAGTTACTAATGAATAAAATCTATTGAGGCTGGTCACACACATATATTATTAATATATAATGATAATGTCAAAAAGCTTAGCTCTAACTATTAGAGCTGAGTGAGGTCCAAATGCTACTTACTATTTGCCACTCCTCTAAGAAAAAAACTTGTTTCCCAATTCTAACCTCTTTTACAGTTTCTCATAAATCACAACTCCTCCCCACTTTCCCCCACTCTGCACCCCCACATACACTATACCATCTTGGCAAAGGTAAATGAACTGAGTTCGTTGACACATTGAAACAGCTTTGATGTATATGAACATATCTGCAATATCTGAATTCTAACTCCAAATATAGTCCAATTTTTTTTTCTTTAGTTTGGTTTTATTTTTTAACATAAGGAACATCATTTATCTATGCAATGACTGGTAATGAAACCTACTTGGCAATTACCTGTTAGATTTGTCACACTCAATTTAGCACTTCAGCAATTATAATAAGTAAAGCCCAAACGTGAAATCACTTAAACTTAGTCTCTTTTTCGCTGGTAGGATGCCCCAAGTCCCACCCAGAGGAGCCTCTCCCTGCCAACATCTTGACAGCTCACCTATTTTCAGGTCTGCTGAGCTATGCCTGACTATCTTTCTACCAAGTCAGGGAAAAGGAATCCTGGAAAACCACAAATCCATCTCTTTTGTTCCACAGAAAAAGTATTTCCTCTTGAAAGTCACCACATAACCATACATACTCAATTTATATGCTGAATCTGGTTGAAGAGCTAACCCATATGAAAAGACACAAGGAGAGCCAAATGGGAGTATTACCAGTTTAGGTTATTTATTTGTTGTTTAGCTTTCATTTGTCTACATGATTTCAAGGAGTTTTCACAGTGGAAATGTACAGACAGCAAGTATACTTTGCAGAGCCCCTTGGAACAGAACAATGTGCTGAAAAGTACATAAAATCTTTAAGGATATGAAAGATGCTATGAATATAGAATATCAAGTCCAGGTTTTAAGACGAAACCCTCGTGCTCAACACTCACCCATAAAGCAGGGGCATCTAGCTAGATTTGGCTGCTCATTGCAAGTGACTATAGAGTTACTGTTTTTCAATACAGTTTCCAAGGGCCCACCTCAGCCCTGGATTAGAATCTCCAGAAGCAGGGTCTGTATGGTTTCCAAAGCCACTGAGGTGAGGTGATGATCAACCAGGTTTAGAAACCGCTGATCTGCAGAACCTAAGACCTGAACTTAAATGTCATCAGAAATCAGGCAGTTAAATGAGCAAAGCAGGAATGTAAAAGACATAGGAAATAATGGAGCATGCATTCAAATTAATTTTTTTTTTTTTCCGAGACAAAATCTCACTCTGTCACCCAGGCCGGAGTGCAGTGGTGCGATCTCAGCTCACTGCAGTCTCCACCTTTCGGGTTCAAGTGATTCTCCTGCCTCAGCCTCCCAAGTAGCTGGGATTATAGGCACGTGCCACCACGCCCGGCTAATTCTCTCTTTTTTTTTTTTTTTTTTTTTTTTTTGATATGGAGTCTTGCTCTGTCACCCAGGCTGGAGTGCAGTGGCGCAATCTCTGCTCACTGCAAGCTCTGCCTCCCAGGTTCACGCCATTCTCCTGCCTCAGCCTACAGAGTAGCTGGGACTATAGACGCCCGCCACCACGCCCTGGCTAATTTTTTGTATTTTTAGTAGAGACAGGATTTCACGGTGTTAGCCAGGATGGCCTCAATCTCCTCGTGATCCGCCCATCTCAGCCTCCCAAAGTGCTGGGATTCAGGAGTGAGCCACCGCACCCAGCAGTCAAATTAAATTTTTAAAAAATAAAGTGGGCCCAATTTAGTCTGCTGCTCTTGATTCTGTTATTTTGGTATTTAGACTGTAACGCCTTGAAGCTGAGCACCATATCTCATTTGTACCTGTGCCTGGTATAGTGCCTGATATATAGTAGGTTAAATTGATGTTTGTTAAATTACTGATAAAGATTTCTGTAAAGAAATTCCAATTCTTCTGACATTATTAGAACTGCCACTCATTCAACCAAAATTTATTACACACCTACTACACACAAGGTTCTAAGGATACTGAGCGTGACTAAGACAGACAAGATTCCTGTTCTTATGGGGTTTACATTTTGGGAGAATGGAGGAAGAGACAGGAATAAACATTCATACATAAATAAGCCCATTTCAGACAGTGATGAATATCATTCAGCATTAAAATGGCTGCACTTTGTGTCGAAGGTTTAATGAATTTCAGACACACAGAAGTCAGTGGCTTCCAAGGAGCTGAAGAATACTCATGATTTGTACAGCCTGAGCTCTGCCACTATACCAGTTGAATGACCTTGGACAAACCACTTAATCAATCTGGAGGAATTAAATTAAATGATCTCTAAGACTTTCTAGCTCTCAGATTGTATATTCTATTAGGAAAGATGCATTAGCAAAATTTCATACACCAAGATGGTCATGTCCGATCTAGAGTACCCAAATACTTTGAGGTGCCATTCCTCAATAACTGGCTCTCGACATTTACATATTATCATAAACTGAAAAATTTTCCAAGCATTCCATCAGTCCACCTCTACAGTTTACCTACAGCAAAAACCACAGGCTCAGATATTTATTGCCACAGTGGGCAACTGGCATGCCTAGACTAGGCTATGAAGCTGGCACTGTCACAGGTCCCAGGGAAAAGGAAATCAAATATCGAGTTTAAAGTGATTATGGAAACCAGAAATTAGTTAAATTCTCTCATTCAATAAACATTATTAAGAGGCTTCATGAACCCCATGAAATTAAATACGAAGTTCTGGGTATACGGGCACTTGTCTGGGAAGAGGGTTCCATAATTTTCATCAGATTCTCAAAAGAGTCAAACTGGGGATACTACTACATAAGACACTTTAGACAAGCTCTGTCTTTGTCATAGGAATTCCCTTTACATAAACAAAGAAACTGAGGTGTAGAGAAGTTCACCTGCCGAGACACAGCCAAGAAGTAGCACAGCAGAAATCTGAACTCTGATGTGCCAGTCTCCAAAACCTATATTTTTTCCTCTGTGCTATGCTCACTTATGAAAAAACAAACAAACAAACATGGCTGTTAAAAGGAATGCATCAGTGAAGCCCCCACAGACCAAGCACCATAATCATGTTGGTGACAAAAGCAAATTCAAGCCTATTATCTTTTAGAGGCTGCAGGAGCCAACATTTTGATTTTTTAACCTCTGCCTCCACCAACTAGAATAAGATAATAGAAGAAGTACAAAAGCCCAAACTAGGGTCGATGACTTTAGGGATCCTGTCCATTCAGAAGTCAAAGCATAGAAACCTCCTCAGGCAGCCCAACCCCAAGGTCACTACCCCACACATCTCCAAGGCAGGAATCAGGTAACTTTCCTTCCACCATTGAATGTGGTGGGTGTGCCATATCTCACTTTCCTAACTTGCCTGTGGGCCTAACTCTTGGCTCTGACCTTTCATATTCACACAAATGGCTGTTTACGTTTCATGAGTCATGTCACATTTACATAAAAAGGCAACCTGAAAATTATCTGCTATAAATGATGGAATCTGAAATAAAGATCCACTTATGTATTCTGCCATAACAGAAAGAACATGGTATTTGTAATCAGCATTCAGTCCAAATACCAGGGACTACTAGCATTTAGTAGCTGCGTAGCCTTGGGTAAGTTACTTTACCTCTCTGAACCCTGATTACTCAATTGGAAAAATAGGGATAATTATATCTCAGATTTTAATAATCAGCAAAGATTTAGTGAATGCCTACTATGTGCTAAGCACTGTTCTAAGCTCTAGGGGCACAGTTGGGAATGTGACAGATAAGATTCTTTCCCTTATAAAGCTTATATTCCTGGTAGAAGAGACAGAAAAATAGCCAAATAAATAAGCTATAAAATATGCAATGATTTTAATAACATTACATTAAAACAGTAATATTTAACAGTTCTTGATTATGTACAATGTGTCAGAAACCATAAAAGATGCTAAGTACTACCTTATTCAATACTTACAAGGGAGGGATATTATAATATTTCCATTTTATAAAGAAGAAGATGAAAGTCCTGAAAAGTTAAATCACACAGCCAGTAAATGACAAGGCCGTGATTGAAATCCAGACAGTCTAACAGCAGAAACTCACTCTGCACTGCGTCAAGTGATTTAATGAAAATAAAATCTAGGCTGAGTGCGGTGGCTCAGTGGCTCATGCCTGTAATCCCAGCACTTTGGGAGGCCGAGGTGGGTGAATCACCTGAGGTCAGGAGTTCAAGACCAGCCTGACCAATATGGCAAAACCCCGTCTCTACAGGTGGGAGAATCACTTGAACCCAGGAGGTGGTTACAGTGAGCCCAGATCATGCCACTGCACTCCAGCCTGGGCAACAAGAACAAAACTCCATCTCAAAAAAAAAAGAAAGAAAGTAAAATCTAGCGATGCGGTGGAGGGAAACTGCTGTAGCTCAGCTGGTCAGGGAAGGCACATTGAGTGGGTGTCATTTTAGGCAAGACACAAATCACAAGAAGCCAGGCCCAGACTAAAGATCCGGGGAGAGAGTGTTCCAAGCAGGAAGAACAGCTGGTACAAAGGCCCTAACGAAGAACCAGTCTGGTGGCTTCCAGGGACAGAAAGCAAGCCAGCAAGTCTGGAGCACAGTGCACGAGCAAGGACAGAGTGGCTGGTGAGCTCTCAGAGCTGTAGAACCCAGGTTGTTTTGTCTTGTCAGCCAGAGCAGGAGAAGGATCTCATTCTGTTTGTTATTAAGTCACTGAAGAGTCTTACAAGCAGTGAGGTGACATCATTTGATATACATTTTTAAAATAAATCCAACTTCTGTCTGGAAAGTGGATTATGAGAGGGAGAAGACTATTAAAACTTGAAGTAGGAAGGCCAAATTGGGGGTGCAGAAGTCTGTGCAAGAAATGATGGTGGCTTGGCCTGTAGTAGTAATGACAGAAGTGGAGAAAACTGTACAGGTTCAGGATATATCAGAAAGGCACCATGCGGATTAGATAAGGGTGTCTAAAACACCTACTAGAGCATCTAACACACAGCAGGCATTTACAAGTGCTAGTTAGCTTCCATAGCTAGCATTAATTAATAAGAGGTTGGAGATAAAACTATAAATTAATGGATATAATGTGCATTATTCAGATGATGGCTACACTAACAGCCGACCCAGACTTTACCACTACACAATATATCCATGTAACAAAACTGCACTGGTACCCCTTACATTTATATAAATAAACAAACTCTAAATTGTACCCGAAATGAGTTTTCGGCATCTCTGCCCCAATTTCTCCAAGGAAGCCCGTAGAAGCTTAGAGTAAATTGGGAGTGCACCAAATTCAAACCACAATAGAGAATTGATCTATTAAAGGAGCTGGACTGTTAAATTAAAACCATTTCTGTGTGCCAAGCTGAAACACAAAGGGATCACTCTTCTTTAACAATAAAGACCAGTTAAGGGGAGACTCTAGTTACACAATCTCCTCCTCTTCACCGTAAGGCACTTAGATGGAATTTTTTTTTTTAATAGAAAAGACAAACTCTTGAGTAAATGTAATAATTGTTTCAATGATGTGCCCCAACCACCCAAGAAGTTAAAAAAAGAAACTGGAAGATTGGGATTCTTCTGTTACATGATCAGTTAATTGCTGCCTCAAGTCTAGGCTATATTCACACCAGCAAAGGGATGATGTTATTTGGGAGATCTGACAGCCATTCAGGAAGCAGAAAGATTGCCTTCCAAATATAAATAAATAAACAAGCAAGCAAACAAACAAATAAAGCAATCAAAGGCTTACAAATGAGGCCAACTGACTCAAAGAATTTTCGCATGTTGCTCAAAATGGGTTCTTTTTTTAGAGAAGGCTTTCCTTAATGTCCCAAATAGGAGGGCCTATTACCTTCTCAGTCATCTCACAAACAACTGATATCTGTGGCACTTGTCATTCATTATTTTTCTAACAGAAACAACAATTCAAAAAAAAAAAAATCCACAATCACATTGATTTAGGTTAAACATTTATTATCACCAAAGGCAGGTAAAAAAAAATCCTCCCTGTGCTTCTTAAACTCAAAAAATCAGGCCCCAGGAATTCCGACCCTGGGCTAACAGCAATCTCAGGACAGGAGAGAGAAATTTTCTCCTCTAGGTTGCCTCACTTAGCCTAAGTTCCAGGGTAAAAAAGGAAATTGGCCTTAAAGATATAACTAATAAAACTATTATTCCACTCTTTGAATTTTTAGCTACTCAAATCTTCCTAATTGGTATAGTGCAGTAGATTGGCAAAGGTTCCACAAGATCAATACTATTTTCATAATAATACTATTATTTGCTTTTTTCACTGTGTGGACATTTCCACTGATGGTTTAAAGAATGTTGGGTAAAACTGCAGGTGCCCTGCCACTAATCAAGCCAGCGGTACCAAACTAAACTAGTATTCAGTTTTTTTAATATCTGTTTTTAATTGACAAGTAATACATATTTATGGAGTACAATGTGATGTTTTGACATTTGTATACACTGTGGAATGATTAAATCAAGCTAATTAACTTATCCATCACCTCACATACTTTGTGGTGAAAACATTTAAAATCTACCATTTTAGCAATTTTGAAATATACATTATTATTAACTATAGTCAGCAGGCTGTTGTAATAGACCTCAAAAACTTACTAGTCACTGTGTTCTTTACCATGCATTCCATTTAAAAGAGAAAGAAAAAGGAAGTTAGTTTCACTTAAGCATGTCCTTGGTAAAGCAGGAAAAATTATTAATTCTATTAAATCTTGAGCTTTAAGTAGCTATCTTTTTACTATACTGTGTGACAAAATAGGAAACATACATAAGTACTTTTGATAAATACTAAAGTAAAATGGTTGTCTCAAAGAAAAGTACATGTGTGATTTGAGTTCTGAGCTGAATTTGCCCCATGGAACACCATTTTTACTTGAAAAAATAGCTGACTGACATTTTTCTGGTTAATCGGACTTGAGTATTTGGCAGACTTTTTCTCAACAATTAATAAAGTGAGCTTGCCACTTCAAGAAAAACAACTGACTATATTTGCTGCCAATGATAAACTTCAGATTGTCAAGAAAAATCAGAAATTTAGAAAATTTGTATTTGCTACCTTGAGCTTGGGGCTTCTAAATACTTAAAAACTTGTACCATAAGATCAGCGGTGATATTGATGAGTGTGACCTTTTTTTACATTGTATAATGAAATGCATCAACATTTGGAAGATCTGTATAATTCAGTGACATGATAATTTTCCAAATGATCAAAACGTAATGTTACAAAATCATTTGAATGTAAAAGATGCATTCAAAGTGCAAAAGAGATCAACAGATTTTAATATAACAAAGTAAGAAAAGTTAACTGAGATAGCTTCAGATTCCACACTGCAAGTAAGCTTTAAGAAATTATCACTTGTCTAAAGAAAATGGAATAATATTCAGCCTTACAAAAGGAAATTCTGTCACCTGTAACAACATGGATGAATCTTGAATCTAGAGGGCATTATGCTAAGTGAAATAAGCCAGGTACAGATCTCCCTAAAATATGGAATCTAAAAAAAGTCAAACTCATAGAAGCAGAGAGTAGAACAGTAATTGCCAGAGGTTGGTGGGATAGAGCAGAGAAAGGGGAGATGTTAGTCAAAGGGTAAAAAATTCGGCTTCACAGGAGACCTAAGTTCTAGTGATCTGTTGCACAGCATGCTGACTAGTTAACAGTAATGTATATTTCAAATTTGCTAAAATAGCAGATTTTAAGTATTCTCACCACAAAGAAATAATATGTGGTGATAGATACGTTAATTAGCTTGATTTAATCATGCCACATTGCGTACACGGAACATCACAGCACGCCCCATAAATATAGATAATTATTGTCAATTAAAAACAAAAATGTTTTAAAATAGAAGCTATCACTTGACAAGTTTTGGAATAATATCAAAGAAGAATATCTACATTTAATAGCTGAAGAAGCAATTAAAATACTCCCTTTTTCCATTAATGTCTGTGTGGAGCCAGATTTTGTTCATATACTTCAACCAAAACAACATATTTCAACGACTAAACAAAAAAGTATAAGAATCAAGCATCAAGCTAGACAGTAAAGAGATCTGCAGAAAAGTAAAACAATGGCACACTTCTTGCTAATTTTTTACATTGGAAAAGAGTTAACTTGTAATGAAGGGGTTCTGCTGTTTTTAAATCAATAAAGGCTTTTATAAGTTCCTGTTTTAGTTCCTAGTACAGTAAATATTGATAGGTATAACACATATAAACAAAAGCTTTTTGATTCCTCAATAATTTTTAGGAGTATAAAAGCATTCTGAAGCCAAAAAATTTGTGAACCTCTGGCCTAAAGCAAATACATAATAGCTGCCTTCTCACATACACAAAACGCAGAAAGAAGCCAAAGTGAATTTCTTTGGGCTTTATTGTGTAATTCACTTAAGGCCCATGGGCCTTACTAATTTGCATGTCTGATTTACTCAGAATCCTTCTTCCTCCTCCTCGCTGGCAAGAAACCACAGACAAATTCCATTGCTATTTCACAACACGCACTTCAGCAAACTGCAATGCAGTGGTATGGACATGGAGCTCATCCAGCCTGGCAAACGGGGATAAGGAGCTCAACTCCAGGGTTTTCCCTCCCAGGGCCCTTTTCAAACACTAAATCCACAAAACTCAGCATTAGTTTGCTCAAAGCAAATAGTTAATTTGTCCTTTCAGTAGTAATCAAAAGGACAAAATCACACAGCTAGAGTACGGCTTCAGCCCCCAGATTGACCCTCCACCATCCCCTTTTTCCCAAGCAAGTAGATGTCTAAACCATGAAAAATCAACAAATCAATCCACAACAAATATTTACATTGTCTACATAAAAAGGAGTGGAGGGTATATAGTCATAAAAAGAAAACTAACGATATAGGTAATAAAATTAAAATGCCTTAGTAAACCATGCTATAAGTATGAAGAAAGGAGAAAAAATCTCTGTGCCTAAGCGATCAAAGGAATAAATAAATGAGAAAAGAAAACAGACTACTAAAAGCAGGCAAAAGGATAGCAGAGCTGAAAAGTTAGTAAAGGACAAGACACTCAGACATCAGTGATTAGACCTTTTGGCTAAAATTCAGTTCCAGCAGGGGGAAAATGGAAGATAAGGCTGGAATGATAGATTGCACCCTGATTATGGAAGGTCCTGAAAGTCAAGCTAAGGAGTCTGGATTATATCCTGCATGTAATGAGGAGCCTCAAAAAGCTTTTGAGAAGGACAGGGGCACAATGGAAGTATGTTTGTTATTTGTTGTTCTGATTTTTAAACACCAATGTACTTATAATATGGTTACGATGAAAGAAACCAAAAGCCAGATAAGGAGACTACTGCAAAAGCCCAGGCAGACAGGATCTGGACCTGAATAAGGAGACAACAATGGAAATGAAAGGGAATCAAGAGTTACATCTAGGTAGGTGGATCTGAAATCTCATATGGTACCAAGACACATGACTAGGAAAGGTGGGGCCATACAAAGAAATAAGGAAGTCAGTGTCATTAACACATCTACTGAGGGCCCACTAAGCTAGTTGCTGTGCTGGACAGAAAATACAATATGAGTTGGAGGTAAAGATATTTTATTTTAAATATGCTGGGGGAAGAGGTAGATATGGTGGCACTCAGCACCCTTCCAATCTCCTCTTATTGTGCCTTCCTATGGTGCAGAGGATGAAAAGGTAAACACTATTATTTCTCAGACCCTTTTGCAGCTAGGAGCTCTGGATGAGAAATAAGCTTCACCAATTTAATGGCGGCATGTCAGAATCAGAAGTCAAAAATAAAATGGAGGCCATCACCTTGCTGTTTCAACTTTCTTTGCAGGCAACATAGTCATGAGGTAATAACATTCCAGAATCTGGCCATTCACTTCGTAGTTCTCAAATGCCAGTTGTAATGGTGGTACCTTCCTGATCCCAACTACAACTATGGTTCTGTGTCCTTACAAATCAACAGTTCTAGGAATGACTTCTGATTCTTAGCCCTTCCCGAGTGTGACAGATGAGTGGCTACCCTGGCAAGCCAGTCTGTAATATTGTTTCAGAAGCCCATCTCTGGAGGCTCCACCTTCAGCCCATTTCTCTGGTCCTCCTGATGACTTTATATCAACCTATTTCCCTATCTCACATAGTTTCTGTTTCCTACAACTAAATCCAGCCATATATAAAGGGTTTAAGTAAAAGCAGAAAAACCAAGTGAAAATAGCTGATACACAGTTAAAAGAATGGAACTTAACCCTTGGAAACAGAGCCAGGCCAGAAACAGAGCCAGGCCACAGTGTACGAAAATAGGTACTATCTACTCAGATGCAGAAGTCTGAGCCCTCAGACTACATTAATCCATCCTCTGGAATTTCTACAACTCACCTTGGAATCAACAAAGAAAAATCTTCTTAGCTTTCTTAGGTAATTATAGCAGCATCTTACATTTACCTGGAGCTTTGAATATAAGCAAAGATATATTGAGAAGTTATTGTTTCACTTTTCCCTGGTGGAGGAGACACAAAAGGGTGCGTATTATAATCTCCATTTTAAGAAATGAGAGGATCAAAACACAGAGAAGGCAAACAGTTTGCCTAAGGTCATAGAGGGTAAGTTAGTGGCCCAGCTAAAGTATTTCCTGCTTTAAACCTATTTTCTCCTGTTTGGTTAATTCTGACCACGTTCTAAAATAAACGTTAAAATTGTTGCTACAGAAATATTAGGAGCCTAAGAGGGCTTGTAAAAACCGCAAAGAATTAAATGGGGCCGAACTTATGACCATGGAAAAAATTAAAATTCCATGTGTAATTTTCTTCTTTGACTTTAACCTAAAATGTGGTGCTTGTGGCAGGCCCACTGTTCCTATGACACGCTTCCAGCACTCACAGTTCTGAGTAACAAGTGTCGTCCAATTATTCCAGCAGCTATTCATTTATTTTTCTGTCATTCTATGAGTTGGAAAATTAACAGTGTTGTGTTTACAAACCTTCACTAGGTCCTTACATAAAAGCTCAAATATGTTTACGTTACACACAATTCTGGTTTGAAGAAGCTCAAAAGCCAGTTAATATAAACCTATTCTGAACAAATGTGCAAAAACTAGTCCTGTTAGGCAGAGGTTAAGCTTTGACCTTCCCAACTTTCTCCACAGAATGTACAATCCATCACGTACAAAAACACAGTGAAGATGTGAGGTGTTGGTAAGTACCCCTGTTAGCGAGAAATTCTGCTAATTATTACACCAAATAAGCATAGTTAACAGGCCATGGCCACAAGAGGTGCATGTTTCAGGGCATTAAATAGCTGCCTAGGGTGGAGAGGAATATATTACACTATGCCCTGTACCAATAAAACAATTTCCCTGACACCTAGAAATCCAGTCAGCTGGAGCAAGATAACAAAAGTGTTCTACGGCGTGGCTGTGTGGAGAATGATACTTCAGTGCCACCTAGCGACTTGCACATTTCAACTTAGGAGTTAAGAGAAACTGACAATATCTTCCACCTATGCTTGGAAGCAGGAAAACAGGAGTAGAAGAAATCACATTTTGAGGGCTCCCCAAACTAAATGCTTGCTTTTTTTAAAGCATATATATATTTTATCCTTTTCTTTTTCTTCCTACCTTGGCCTTTCTAAATAACCACAAAATAGGTATATCTCAATATGAACTCCTCAAAAAAAACAAAAAAAAATCAAAGGCCCAAGTAATCAGCTGCTTCCCGGAAATACATTTTACTTTACCAATAATCGTCTGACAGAAAGCTCCTTCAAAATTAAATCTTAAGAACATTCCAAGGGAGAAAAGGAGAGAGCAGACCGGTTGTAAATTAAGACTGAAAAGAACTAAAGGCTTTGAATCTGTAAGACAAATATGAAAAGTAGCAAACTTTATATATTAGCATAACGCTAATAGTTTAAAAAGTAGGAACTCTGTACCAAGATTTATATGACAATAAAAGACCATGTAACCTGAGTAGTTCCATTCTACCCTTTGAACCAAAATTACTTTTCCCATGGAGACTGCTTCCAAGCTGATGATTTCTAATGTAGCATCTAATAGACACACTGAATATTCCTCCTACAAATACAGTTAGTCCCAATTCAACACCAGTGCCAAGGAAATCCATGTCTTCCTCATGCTAATGGTCTAGTGAAAAGAGGTGTGGTATGTATTACCCCAGATACAGTCACGAACAAAGCCAACTTACTGCCTCATGGAGTTTACATTTTAATGTTTGAAGACAGACAAAAAACAAGAAAGCAGTGAATCACACGTTGATGATACAGAGAAAAATAAAACAGGATGAAAGAAACAGAGAACGCCAGCAGGTCATGAAGTAGGGAGTGCTATTTTCAGGTAATCAGAGAAAGTCTCCTGAGAATAGGATGTTTAAACAGAGACCGAAAGGAAGCAAGTGAACCAGCCACGCAGATACCTGGGGGAAGAAAGTTCTACAAAAACAGAGGAGAGAAAATACAAAGGCCCATGGCAGGAAGCACTTGCCCTATTAGAGGAACAAAATAGGGGCCAGTCTGGGTGGGTTAAAAAGAAAGAGGAGAAGAGTAGGAGAAGAGGTCAGAAATGATTCAGGGAAAAAGATCAGAAAGAAAGCCGAAGAAGTTTTTTTGTTATAATAGCAGCTTTATTGAGATATCGTTAACATACTACACAATTTTCCCCTTCAAAAAAGTATACAAGCCAGAAAGTATATTCATAGAGTTACGCAATCGTCACCACTACTTAATTTCAGAACATTTTCACTACCACAAAAGAAAAAGAAACCCTGTATCAATTAACAGTCACTCCCCATTCCTCTCTCCCCAGCTCCTGGCAATCACTAATCTATTTCCAGTCTCTGCGGATTTGTCTATTCTGTACATGGAATCATGTAATATGTGGCCTTTTGTCACCGGCTTCTTTTACGGGGCATATGGTTTCAAAGTTCAACCATTTTATAGCATGGTACCAGTACTTCATTCTTTTTATTGACAAATAAAATTCCATTGTATGGTTATGCCACATTTTAATTGTACATTCATCATTGATGGGCGTTTGGGTTTTTTCCACTTTTGGCTATCATGAATAATGCTGCTGTGAACATTCATGTACAGGTTTTGTGTGGACATACATTTTCATTTCTCTTGGGTAACTAGGAGTGGAATTGCCGGGTTATATGGTAACTCTATGTATAACATTTTGAGGAAACATAAAAGAGTTTGAACAGAAAAGAGAGATTTTTTGTTGTTGTGTTTTGAAGACTAAACTTTGATTGCTATGTAGAGAAAGGCAAGGAAAGAAGCAAGGAGACTAGATAGGAAGAAATTGCAATGATCCAGGAGAGGGATGCTAGTGGCTTGGGGAAGGATGGCAGAAGGAGAGGTTATAAGAAGTGATTGGATTCTGAATATATTCTGAAGACAGATGCAACAGAATTTGCTGATGGGTGAAATATGGAATGGGAAAGATGGAGTCAAGGATGTTTCCAGGATTTTTGGTCTGAACAACTGGAAGGATGAAGATGTCCTGTACTGAGATGGAGATGACTGTAGGAGTAACAATAAATATTAGTTCCCTCTCTATTCCCTTCCTTCTCTAGAGATTCCCCACATTCTACCTTCAGAGATGCTTGAAATGTTTAATCATCAGAAGCAGTTGCTATATTTCTTAATTGCCAATCCCTTTCGCGAAAGTCTCTATCATAGCCCCAACCTATAGCGGAGTCCCTTTAGAGCTATCCTGGATAGTTTGCTTTTGTAATTAACAAATCAAATTCCAATTGGCAGGACAACAGCAAAGTGTATAAGAGAGCAAAAAATAGAAGAACAAAAATCCATCACAATAAGTGGTTTTTCAAACAATGTCTCGCAAACACCCATTCAGAAGTGCCTTGAGTTAGGAGAATAGAAGAATTTAAGAAATCTATCATCCAAGAAGCCAAGAATGACTCAGAAGGAAGACCAAAGCCTAGCCTTCAAACATGATAACGGAAAAAATAGGGCACTTTTCTTCTCTGGCACTGGCTTCCGCCAGACCAAGCACCTGGGTTATTCAATGCAGTATCATTCATGTTCTTGGATATCACAGCAGTAAATATTTTATTAGAAAATAAAAGGAGAAAAGAAAAGGGAATCCAAAGGGGAAATTTTCTGAGCTTGAAATGCAAAATGTGTTTAGTTACCTTCAACATACACCTTTTCAAAGCAATCAAAATGTGTCTGCAAACAATAGGAATGTTAAGACCTCTGTAGGCCATGATCCTGCTACTTTTGAAGGCCTCACTCAACATCAAAATAAACAAATTAAATTGTATCCATATTTCACATTAAAAGGTTTCTCTGCAATACAAAATAATTTGAGAAGATTTTTCATTTGAATTTATTTGGCCTTGAGAAACTCAATTATGACTAATTATAATTTCTCAGCAATCACTGGATAGTACTTGGGAATTCTTGGAAATTCCAAATTCCAACTCACAAAATCTTTTCAAATATAGTAGAGAAGGCAAGGAAAGAAGCAAGGAGGCTAGTTAGGAAGAAATTACATTTTTTTCCATACAAAATGTAACAACTTTGGAAGCTGATATAAGGCTCCATTTTATAAGCATTTAGTTAAACATTTATTCATTTTAATTCTGCAATTTTATGTTTGGAGTTTGGAGTCAATACATTTTTTCAAGTCTCATACATTTTTAGAGACCCCTGAAAAACTCTGCGGCTGAGATGAGTGGCAGCTGTTTTCCTCCTCTTCCTGCTGAGTTCTGGCCAATGGAATGTGAACAGAAGTGATGAGTGCCACTTCCAGGTCTGGCCCATAAAAAACCCCTAAACACATTTCTGCAGCTCTTTTCCCTTTCTTGCTGGCTGGAATAGAGATAACCTAAGGTGACCTTAGAAGCCTTGTGTGGAAGATGGCAGAGCCTCCTTCAGCTTAGATCTCTAAATGAATACAGAGAGGAAAATATCCTACCACCCTGTTTACCTACTCATTACTGTTACATAAACAAGAAATGCATTTTATTATGTTTAAGCCATTATAGACTATTTCGATAGGATTTTTGCAGCAAAAATCATATCAAGTTAGGGCACGTTGCAGCAGTAACCTACCCTAACTAATGTAAACCCACAGGGCTAGACACAATGCCTGTAGTGTCTCATAGATAAATGGCCCTGATTAATAATTTAGACTTTCATCTCTTTTATTTATGCAATTACTAAACCCTAATAAAAACGATATCTAACATTTGTATCACAGTTGCTATGTACTAAGTTCTGCTCTAAATATTTTACATGAATTAACTTATTTGATCTTCATAACAATGCTCACTGGTGGTTACCATAATTATCCCCACTTGACAGATTATGAAACTGAGGTACAGAGAAATTAAGTACCCCGCCCAAAGTTAAACAATGAGTAAGTGACAGAGCTAGTACTCAAGCCCAAGTAATATGGCTCTGGCAGCCATGCTTTCAATCAATATGCTATAAGTGCGGAGAAACAAGGTGAAAACTTGAATTCCAAGGTAGCTTCATTTGCATCTCCCCTCTCACTCAGAAGAAGGAAAGATAAATGGACATAATCGAATATGCAATACCACTTCCCCATGTTTGTCATAGATATGTTTATTGTTAACCTTAAAGAGAACTTCAGCTAACTCAAGACAGTTCTGATTTACTCTGAATCCTGACTTTCAAAAGGCACCCACCACATATGTGGGTAGATGAGTCCAAAAGTCAATGTAATTATATACTTGCTTCCATGAAAATGCAAATGTCTCTTAAAGCAGCTAATAAGTAAATCTGTACTTTTCCAAAGAAGCAAGGATTAACTTCATTGTGGGTTAAATTAGCTGAACATCAGAAAAGGACATCCAAAATAAACAGTCATGTACTGGTGGTAGCCAGGGGTGATGTGACCAAACGCACACTTGAGGAGGAATTCCAAGGGTGGTTGTGAACATTTTTCTGATTCAAAGTAAACAAAAAAACAAGGCAAGTTTTGACATGGACAAGACACTTGAGATCATAAAAAAGCAGCAGCCTCACCAGCAGGCCACAAATCTAGATTAAATGCATATTTCAGATGACTCATAAACCACCCCCAAAATGACTCTGTGCTCATAAGCTAAACAGAGGCCATTTCTCCACTTACAAAGCTGCCTATCCATCCCACCAAGGTCCTGCTACACGGAGTTGCCCCTTTGTGCATCAAAAGGGAAATTTAAAAGAAGCATCAGATCCCCCGGCATCATCTTCTACTTGGGTAAGAAATATCTATTCCATCCCCTACCTCGAAAAAAGCCACAACCCCACTCCTTAGTTTTGTCTCCCTGGAGGCCGAATTGACCAGCAGTCATGTTTCCGAATCAAATGATATTTACACATGCTGTGCCAGGCACTGTACTAGGAATGTTAACATTTATTATCTCTTTTAACTGCGAAGGATTTAAAACCTGAGCTCTATCTGGCAGCTAACCAAAAACACAGGCAGATGTGCAAATGGTCAAAATTCATATGGCTCCTTTTGAGTGTAACCATATGAAGGATCAAAGGATGTCAGGTACCTAGACCATTTTAGAAAAGACATAAAACAAGGCAAATGTGGAAGGAAATCCCAAATGTTTGGAGACATCGATCAGTCACTAAGCATCTACTTAAATATCATACTTGTGCCCAGGCCTGTGCTGGATGATATAAAAGGAGTTTCCAATTAACATCAGGCTAAAGCAGCTAACAGTAGTTAACATAAATCGAGCATTCACTATGTGTCAGGCATTATATTAGGCACCTTAGCCTATATTGACTCACTGAATCTTCACATCAACCCCATGAACAATCCAGCCAGAATTAGACATGGGAGAAAAATATATTAATCTTATTACAATAGAAAGTCAAAATGTTTTATATGAAACAGTTATTTTTAGATGATTTCCAGGAACTCTTTCTATACTTCAGGTCAGTGAATAATATACTCCTTGATTGTTATTAAATTTGATTGAAGATATCTTCAGAATCTGATCTATAAATTATAAAAAACCTGACCTGCAAGTTGAATGCATCATATCACAATAATCACAAGAAATTTACTCTCTTTAATGTAACATTAAAATTGAAGAGTCCCATGGGCTTAATAATGACACCTTGAAAAGAGGTACCTTCCCTTGTTTAAAAAAAAAAATTCATAAAGCCAGGCTCCAAAGTAAAAAAGTAAAAATAAAAAAGTCAGATTATAGTATTTTATTTATTTTTTTATTATACTTTCAGTTTTAGGGTACATGTGTACAATGTGCAGGTTAGTTACATATGTATACATGTGCCATGTTGGTGTGCTGTACCCATTAACTCGTCATTTAACATTAGATTATAGTATTTTAATAGCAAATTTCACAGCAGAAAATTCATGAAATCTACTGCTACTAATAAGAAAATAATTCTAAACAGTGTCAAAATTAGTCTTCACATTTACTAAGAACAAAAACATTAGGTTCCCATCTTTAAGGTCAGATTAAGGTGATAGGTTGGATTGAGCCATCCATCAGGTTAAATAAATGCTTCTGGACAGTGTGTAGACTAAACAGGGCTAAGGATTCCTAAGAAAAACACCACTTATAACAGTGAAGGTCAGCACAGAGGCCTGGCCCAGTGGGGAGATGCCCTGTAGCTGCAGGTCTGGGAGGCTACCCTACAAATTCTCATCAGACACTTAATCAATATCATGCCTTAGGACCTGAACTGCTACTATAAAATCAATATTACCTTTATTTTAAGTAGCAGGAGGAACAATGAGATTATCTTGTTCCTTACAAGTCTGCCATGGAAAATCTGGCTCATGGTGTGTGTCATCTCCTGCTTTTGCCTGGAAGGAACGCGTTTGTTGGGCTTAGAGACAGTCTGGCAATGCAACCCAGAGACCGGAAAAGGTGAAGGAAAAACACTCCAGTTCAGGGAAGCTGAGGCCCAAAACTTCATTACAACCTAAAGAACAACAGTGATTCATGAAAAGAAGAGTTCTAAGGCTTTAACCTATCAGCTATATACTGGATGACTCCCCAGATTTCTATCTCTGGCCCTGACCTTCAGATTCCCTCTCCACAACAGCCTCTTTGATGCTCCCTTGGGTGCTGAACAGACACCAGTCATGTGACTGTCCAAAGGGAAAGCACCTGATTCACCCCAGACCTGCCTCATCCTCAGTTTTCTTATCTCAGTAAATGGTCACAATCTAGTTGCTCAGGCCAGGGCAGTGGCTCACACCTGTAATCCCAGCACTTTGGGGCACCGAAATGGGTAGATCACTTGAGCCCAGGAGTTGGAGACCAGCCTGGGCAATGCAGTGAGGCATCTTCACAGATAACAAAAAAATTAGCCAGGAGTAGTGATGCACGCCTGTAGTCACAGCTACTCAGGAGACTAAGATGAGAGGATCGCTGAAGCCTGGGAGGTCAAGGCTGCAGTGAGCCACAATCACACCACTGCACTCCGGCCTGGGCAACAGAGTGAGACCCCCATCTCCAAAAAGAAACAACAAGCAAACAAAATCAATCTAGTTACTCAAGCTAAAAGCCCGGAAATTTTCCTTGATTCTTCTTTTCTTTCAAACTTCTTATCCTGTCTAAAAGTAAATCTTGGCAGCTTTGCCTACAAAATGTATCTTAAATCCTTCCCCTTCAGTCTACCTGCACAGTCACCACCTGGGCCAACCCATCAGAACATTCCTTTCCCAGTATTTCTCCCTAATTCTACCCTGGCCTTCCAATATTCCCCACGCAGAGCCACAGTGATCTTTACAGAAATCAAATCAGAGTAAGTCACTGCACACACACGCTCCCTACCTTAAAACACTCCAATGATTTCCAATGGGACTTGGAATAAAATCGAAATCTACCACAGTCTAAAGTCCCTACCCTTATAATCTGGCCTCATTCCTTTGCCCTTTCGTTTCCTTCTCTTTAAGTTCTGGCCACTGACCACCTCTGTTCCTTCTACATGCTAGGCTCTTTAGCACCTCAGAGCTTTGTCCCTGAGGCTGAAATGTATGTCCTTGTCATCCTTTGGAGTTTACATCAAAGGTGACCTCAGACCACTGTATCTAAAGCAGTCCCCTCCCCTCAGTCATTAACACAACATACTGTTTATCACTATTAGACATGGTCTTATTTACTACCTTAAATATGTTTACTTTCTTTTTTTTTTTTTTGAGACGGAGTTTCGCTCTTGTTGCCCAGGCTGGAGTGCAATGGCGTGATCTCTCAGCTCACTGCAACCTCCGCCTCCCAGGATCAAGCGATTCTCCTGCTTCAGCCTCCCAAGTAGCTGGAATTACAGGCACCTGCCACCACTCCCAGCTAATTTTTGTATTTTTAGTAGACCAGGTTTCACCATATTGCCCAGGCTGGTTTGAACTCCTGACCTCAGGTGATCCACCTGCCTTGGCCTTCCAAAGTGCTGGGATTACAGGCATGAGCCACCATGCCCAGCCACTGTTTACTTATTTTCTGGCATTCTTTCTCTAACAGAATATTAATCTCCATGAGAAGAGGGACTCTGGTCTGTTACTACTGAATCCCCAGAGTACAGTACAGCTCTGAGCATATATAAGCCTCAGTTAAAATCTACAAAATGAACATGCGGGAAGCAACTGGAAATCTCATATTGGTACCCATCATGCTAAAAGTAATAGCAATGTATTCTCCATTGAAGTATTACGATCAGAGGTAGAATTTAAGAACAGACAGGTTGGGCATGGTGGCCCACGCCTGTAATCCCAGCACTTTGGGAGGCCGAAGCGGGCAGATCACTTGAGGTCGGGAGTTCGAGACCAGCCTGGCCAACATGGTGAAACCCTGTCTCTACTAAAAATACAAAAAGTAGCCAGGCATGGTGACATGCGCCTGTAATCCCAGCTACTCAGGAGGCTGAGGCACAAGAATTGCTTGAACCCTGGACGCAGAGGTTGCAGTGAACCAAGATCACGCCACTGTACTCCAGCCTGGGCGACAGTGAAACTATGTCTCAAAAAAAAAATTTTAAAAAAAAAAGAACAGACAAATTTTTATTTGCCCTATATTGGATCAAACATTTCTAACATTTTGCATTTTTTAAAAGAGAGATGTTCAAGTAGACAAGAAGAATAAATTCTCAAGTTTGCACATGCTCTCAACTCCAATTTTGAGAAGCAGGTAATGACAGTGGAAGTTCAGATGATGTGTCCCAACACCAATATCACATTTGCCTCTACAAGTCAGTTAATTCAGCCCCTCTTTTCTTTTCTTTTTTTCTTTTTTCTTTTTTTTTTTTTTTTTGAGAAGGAGTCTCGCTCTGTCACCCAGGCTGGAGTGCAGAGTGCAGTGGCAGGATCTCGGCTCACTGCAAGCTCTGTCTCTGAGGTTCACGCCATTCTCCTGCCTCAGCCTCACAAGTAGCTGGGACTACAGGCACCCGCTACCATGCCTGGCTAATTTTTTTTTTTTTTAGTAGAGACAGGTTTTCACCATGTTAGCCAGGATGGTTTTGATCTCCTGACCTCGTGATCCACCCGCCTTGGCCTCCCAAAGTGCTGGGATTACAGGCAAGAGCCACCGCGCCCAGCCACACCCTCTTTTCTTTAACTGTCCATCTGTCCAGCCACACTCTCCCATCACTACACACTCACTTCTCACCTTCTCACACGGTTATCCACAGGCCTTGAGTACCCTTCTTCTAGTTCGCTGACTCATTCCTTCCATCAATCAAGAGTTTCTACAAGTCTCACCTCTTAGATAAAGCCTTTTTGGTTTAGCTGAAAAGGAAGGAGAAAGGAGCTAATATTCATTGAGTGCCTCCCATACTCTGGGTGCTGTGCTGAATGTTTACAAGCTTTAACAAATCTGCGAAGTAAATCATCATGAGCCCCATTTTGAGAGAAAAAATTGAGTCTTAGGTTCAGGACTTGCTGAAAGTGAAACAACTAAGTGGCAAAGACAGGATTTAAATCCACATTACATCATTCACACTCAAAAATCCCAATTCTTTCCAGGGCATCGTTTTGGTAACAAAAATAATAAACATACAAATAAAATCTTGCTCCTGCTGTTTCAACTGGGTACACCCTTTCACAAATAGATCTACATCACATTTCACTAATACTGGGTCCTTAGACTAAAAATTTCTTTGTATGCAATGAGTTCCTACATTACAAATAACAAAGCCTTTATAAAATTCCCTCATTTGCAATCTACAGACAAAACATTACAGTTGCAAAGGAGAGTCTCACTACAGTTTCCCTTCCAACATTACTACCTTGACTTTACAAGTGACAGAAACTTGCCAATTTAGGTCACTATAATCATGGGGTCAATGTAATCATGCATTAGTTTAGCATGATGCATACCAAACATCCAGGGTACTCAAAGGAGACTAAAGCCTCTAAAACCAGATGATCCCCTTGAAAGGCCAATGTCTATGGTCAATCTGAGCCTCCTTATTAATACATAATTTGATTCTTTCTTCCACAACTAAAAAGCAAAAAACAGACACACTACATTAAAATATCTCCCAAACACAATCTGCGGGTTTTTAAAATAAATCACGAGTAAAATTAAATTCAATAAAGCACATTATTGTCAACCTTTATTTATCATCAACAACAATTACTTTTAATAATGTTAGATAACACCATGAAATCTTAAAAGGTTCATCCTTATTTTAAAAAATGGATATACAAAATACTGGGCACCCGGGCAAAACAAATTGGTTGGCACATTTGTTTTAGCCCCTTTCTATGCTGTAAGATATTACACATTCTCTATCTATATTAGCTGCGATAAATATCTTCCAAACCTTTCCTAAATAATTAGACGCTTCTTCCTTTATGTTAATTTTCTCTGTGGATCATTATTAAAGAAATCACAAGTCACTTTAAAATAGCATTCCATGAAAAAATAAATAAATTGCATATTCTGTTTAAAAGTAAGATCGTATCAGGCTATTCAGTTCTTTACTCTTCAAATCTCTATTACAGATAATAAAATGACAGCTTTTGAGGCATGGTAAATCATGAGATATTGATTAAATTAAAACTTTAAACTTGTAGTGGCAAGAAATCACTTCAGATACCTTCAGTTTCTGTTAAGGACTGATTAAAACTTGACTCTTAGTAAGGTTCCTGTCTACAAAAGGAGCCTTGCTTTTGTGATAAGATAATGCAAACAACAAAATATCACCAAATCAATATTCATCATTTCTTTATTTTCCTTTTCCTTTCTTCCTTTCTTTCTCTCATTCTCTTTCTGTTTTGCTTTTAAGATCATAGAGTGGTGAGTTGTATGGCATCAGGTTCAACCCAAAATGATAAAAACCCACACTCTCCTCCCCACCCTAGCATGCTCTACGGGTGTAAATATTTCATGGTATTACCATCATTCACTCGGTGCTTATATTGTCTGATCAAGCCTCTATTTCTGTCTGTTAGATACTCTGGAGGATAACGTTTTTTCATGTCTGCTGCTCAGTCACATAAAGCCCTTGCTTCCCAAAGGTTCTTCAAAGTTCAATAATTTATTAAACACTGTGCTGGGGTCAGTAAGCACTCACAGAAATGCATAACTACAGAATATGTGGGACTATTAAAGGGTTTCTTTAATAAAAAGGCTGACTTTAGAGAAAATGACAGTATTGTTATTTATACAAGAGAGGCATACTCTGAACAATTGTAGCTATCCTGTGCTGAAAGGCAAGAGCTGAAAATAAACAGGAGTGCCTGTTTACCGGTAAAACATTAAGCAAAGCCACTGTGAAACAGGCTATCTACAGAAAACTGATTCAGAACTCAAGTTCCAGATTTCCCAACCTTAGTATAATGACGTCAGGTTTCCATTTCTTCTCTTTCTAAATATAATAGAACATTTGCAATTTCAGTAAAATACCCTTGAAGCTATAAACCAATGACATTTTTAACTTACCAGTATTACCCCCAAAGTCTACTTGTTACATTTATTCCTTCCTACTAATCTCTGAGCAATAGGCTGAGAAGGCATTAAAAGAATCACATATAACACATATAAAAACAAAGTAATACAAATTTGAGTAGTATACTTTGATCAGCAAAGTATTTATTCAATTCATATCCATAAGGAGCCATAAGGTAATCAATGAGCAGACTAAGAAATCTCCCTAGGTTCACAGAGACTCCATAATCTAGTTGAGTGAAAAGCACGCATCCAGTGCTTATAGTAAGACCCAAAACAGTAGAGAATTCTTTGCCAAACTGAGTAGGAGTCTCCCGGGGCCACAGTATTTCAGAGAAGGTAGAAACAAACCAATTTGTGTGAGGATAGTCAAAAGAGACTTTAAGAAGGAGGAAATTATTTTCTCCATATTAAATTTTGTTTTCTTACATTGATTTTCAAATAAACCTCAGGAAAAGAAACTCTGACATACAAATTAATGATTAACACAACAAATTAACTTCCATTCTAACATGGTGGATTCAAAACATGCACTTGGCTCCTTCCCAAAACCTCACTGGAATGCCTGTAAATAAATTAAAACAATATACTGGGTGCAGTGGTTCACACCTGGAATCCCAGCACTTTGGAAGGCCAAGGTGGGAGAATCTCTTGAGCCCAGGAGTTGGAAAGAAGCCTGGGAAACATAATAAGGCGTCATCTCTACAAAACTGAAAAAAAAAAAAAAATTAGCTGGGTGTAGTGGTGTGCGCCTGATGTCCCAGCTACTTGGGAAGCTGAGGCAGGAGGATCCCTTCAGCCCAGGAGTTTTATGCTGCAGTGAGCTATGATTGTGCCACCGCACACCAGACTGGGCAACAGAGCAAGACACTGTCTCCAGAAAAAAAAGAAAAGGAAGAAAAGGAACCGAGGGAGGAAGAAAGGAAGGGAGGGAGGGAGGGAGGGAGAAGGAAAGGGAAAGGGAAAGAAAGGACAGAAAAGAAAAGAAAAAAGAAAAAGAGACAACAATAACAACAATAAAAATAAATCGTCAAAGTCAATGCGAAAGATAAGAGCAGATGAGGCGCAGTGGCTCACGCCTGTAATCCCAGCACTTTGGGAGGCCAAGGCAGGTGGATCACTTGAGCTCAGGAGTTCGAGACCAGCCTGGCCAACATGGTGAAACACTGTCTCTACTAAAAATACAAAAACTAGCTGGGCATAGTGGTGCATACCTGTAATCCCAGCTACTTGGGAGGCTGAGGCAGGAGAATCGCTTGAACCTGGGAGGTGGAGGTTGCAGTGAGCTGAGATCACGCCACTACACTCCAGTCTGGGCAACAGAGCCAGACTCAGTCTCAGAAAAAAAAAAAAAGAAAGAAAGCAGACGAGAGATGTTAGAAGATGAAAAAGGAATGGAAAGTAATATAACAGCAAAAGCTGAATCCTAAAGCCAGGTGTGGTGGCTCATGCCTGTAATCCCAGTACTTTGGGAGGCCAATGCATGCAGATGGTTTGAGTCCAGGAGTTTGAGACCAGCCTGGGCAACATGGCAAAACCCTATCCCTACAAAAAATACAAAAATCAGCTGGGCGTGGTGGTACACACCTGTAGTCCCAGCTATTTGGGAGGCTGAGGCAGGAGGATCTTGAACCTCAGAGGTCGAGGCTGCAGTGACCCAAGATCGCACCACTGCACCAGCCTGGGTGACAAAGTGAGACCGTGTCTCCAAAAAAAAAAAAAAAAACAAAAAAACAAAAAAACACACACACACACACACCCCAAAGCTGAAGACTAAATGGTAGACAGGATTGAGGCAGAAAAGGGAAGACCAATAAGAAGTGAGCTCCCATGCCACCATCTCCAGAAAGGCTCAGGAATACAATAACCAGGAACTTCTGAAGGAAGATGCATTTCAACAGTGAAGCTGAAAACAGGAAGACTAGTTGGAAGTCAAGAGCAGAGGTTAGACCCTAGATTCTTTGTCTCAATCCCAACAGCCAGGCAACCACCACATCCCTGACCAAGCAAAAGATGAATTTAACTATCTGAAGCATTGGCCCAAGGAATCCCTGGATCCTAGAGCACCTAGACCAGCTCAGGACGCAAGTGAGAGCTCTTAGAATCTTCTCTTTTCCTCTGGGGTTAGGAAATTTCATGATAAAATGCCATAGTGGGATCATTTTTCATCTGTTGTGCTCGGCGGTCACTGGGCTCTTTTGATCTAGAAACTCATGTCTTTTAGGTCAAGGAAATTTCTTTTTTCTTTTTCTTTTTTTTTTTTTTTTTTTTTGAGAAGGAGTCTTTTTCGGTCACCCAGGCTGGAGTGCAATGGCACGATCTCAGCTCACTGCAGCCTCCGCCTCCTGGGTTCAAGTGATTCTCCAGCCTCAGCCTCCCAAGTAGCTGGGATTACAGGTGCCCATCACCATGCCCAGCTAATTTTTGTACTTTTAATAGAGATGGGGTTTTGCCATGTCGGCCAGGCTGGTCTCGAACTCTTAACCTCAGGTGATCCTCCTGCCTGGGCCTCCCAAAGTGCTGGGATTACAGGCATAAGCCACTGCGCCCAGCCTGTATTATTTCTTTGATAATCTCTTTCCTTCTGATATTTTGGTTCTCCTTCCTTCTGATATTTTGGTTCTCCTTCTATAACTCCCAGAGTTAAATAGTGGACCACCTGGACTGATCCTCTAATTTCATGTTTTTCCTTTCTTATTTTCCATTGCTTTGTTTTGGGCTAATTTCTGGACAAATGTCTTCCACTGTATTTTCTAATACTTCTGTTGAAATTTTAATTTCTGCTACCATATTTTCAATTTGAGAGCTCTTTCTTGCTTTCTAAATGATCCTTTTTTTAAGGTTGTATAATGGAAAATTTCAAACACACAAAAGTACAAATAATAATATAATAAACCCCTATGTGCCCATTACATAGCATGCTTCAACAATTACCAACATTTTGCCAGTCTCATTTTATCTATCTCCCACACAACTCTATCCTTTTTTCTGAATTATTTCAAATCACATCCCAGACATCACAATATTCAAATTTAATTATTTAGCATAAATCTCTAATACCTAAGGACAACTTTTTTTTAAATGTATAAGATTTTTTAAAATATATAACAATACATTATCACAACTAACAAAAGTAACAGTGTGAAGGTTCCTTTTTATTAGCATCTTGTTCCTGTTTCGTGTATTTTCTCTCATCTCTCTGGGAATATTAATTATAATTTGTTTTGAAATTGTCTTCTGCTCTCCACATTTTCCTATTCCTCTGGGTTCCTTTTCTTCTGTTTCTGTGCTCTGTATTTTGTCATTCCTATCTGAGGCATTCCTGGATGTTCAATGATCTTTGCCTATCAGTTCATAATTTCAAGTGAGGGAATATGAAACAGATCAGAAGCTGAATGTGCAGAAGCTTAGTTTGTCAACTGGTGGGCCTCACTATAGAGTGATATGATGGAAACCTGGCCTTCTTTTTAGATCTCTCCAAATGTCAACCTATATATATTTTTATTGGGCTGGTCAGCTTCCCTGAAGAGGAATCCTCATGTATCCTTCCCTGGTTACAATGATTACACAACCTCCCCAAACAACAGAGGTCACAAAAGGCAGGCCCTCTATTCCTTCCAGCCTGTAGATGTGGTCTATTTGGACTACACAGGTTTTAAATGTCAATTAGTCGATGGCTTATTAAAATAAAGAGCTTTCAAATAAAAATCTATATGTCCTGCTTCTTTTGAAAAATCAGAATATTTGCAACATTGGGCTGACATTCGCACACTGAACCAGAGTCCCTTTAGGCAGAATATGTACTTCTTACTTCACCACTAGCACCACCAGTCCCTGCTGTCTCCCCTAGACTGAGAGTTTCAGCTTTCGTTAATCATCTTACACCTATCTGGCAGGTGGGCAAAGCTTAAGACTAATGTTGTATAATGAGATGTGACTGTACAAAAGGAAAAGGTCCTTGATTATGCCTTCGATTAATTTTACTTTTTGTTATCCTAAAGAAAGGCTGAATACTTCAACGGAACAGTCAGCTAAAGCAAAATACACCCAGCACTCTGCAACAACAGACTAGTAAAACCCTGTATGTTTCACACCCCAGAAAATAGATAGCACTCAACATCTAAGCATGCTTACCACAACTGTTTGAGCTTCTCAAAGAGTCATATGCCAGTTTTCAGCTGCATAAGATGGACAGAGACAGAAAGAAAGAGAGATTGAAATTTATCCTTTGAATTCCCATAGGGACAGAAAATTACCAAAAATGCCTTTCCTCCACCAAAGGTAAATCATAACGCTTTAGAGGCGTAAAGCTGGACCTAGTTCTGAAATCATAGACTTATAAAAGCCCCAGTGGCTCTTTTCTTAGATAATATACTTGGGCATTTTATATATGCACATATTATACATATAAACATAGGTATTATGTATTCATATATACACACATATTATATATAGTATGTATTCATATACGAATATATTCAGATATATATGTGGATGACATGGCCAAGCTTAGCAAACACAGCAAGGAAATCCCTACCAGTTTCTAAAGACAGTTTAGACATGTTCAAATGATTGTTAAAACACAAAATGATCAGCCATAAATATGTCCAGTGATGTTCAAGAGATCTCTTGTACAATATGGTGACTATAGTTAATAACAATGTATTATATACTTGAAAATTGCTAAGAAAGTAGATTTTAAGTGTTCTCACCACAAAAAAGTATGTGAGATAATGCATATGTTAATTAGGTTGATCTAGCCATTCTACAATGTATACATGTCAAAACATCATAGTATATACCATAAATACATAAAATTTTTGTCAATTTTTTAAAAACATTTTTTTAAAAAGGTCCAGTGGCAACATTTTTTAAACTGGTTGAAAACACAGACTTCACTCAGTTTCAGATTTAAAAGTCATCACCGTGACTCCTGGCTATATACCTATTAGCTAAAAACAACAATGCTACAAAACTTGCTTTCAGATTAACAGACCTGTCATTTATCCTTTAAATGTTTGTCTCCTTTGGTCACAATTTTATTGTAGTTAAACAGCAACCAGTGTGTGACCAAAAGCATTCAAATGCTCTGAGTACACAAAGAGTGCACTGTTCTTTTTCCAGCTGAATGGACTTTTACTCATGTGAACAAAAGACAAGATCCTGCTATTCTTCAAATTAAAAGGCAAGAAACAGCAAGGAAAAACACTGCACAGAAAACCTCTCTTAGTTCACTATATAAATGCTAATGAGAACAGTGAACCAAACAGCTGCTTTTCTCTTTCAAGTTTTGAAAATCATGAAAAATAATTACACATCTCTGCAACTCTTTTAAAAGGGTTGTGCTAAGAATCTTTTGTAACCCACTATAGCTATTGCAGTAGATGTTGTCTAATACACATAATGTTAGAGAAAAGATGACGACATGCAAACTTTATGGCCAGAAACCAAAGAGTCAGGCAAAATATAAACACTCTGATGCAAGGGGCCCAAAAGCACTGAATAGAGACTTGACATTTGAAATCTGAAATTTTAAAAAGCTTCCTATGGCCTTAACAAAGCAGGTGAAATTGAATCCCTAGGGCCTCTAATAATCTAAGAAAAGAAGCTGTTGCTGCCAACAACACTGGAAGGGAGTGAGAGCTCCCTGACCTATTACAGAAGGCCGTGAAGACCAGTCCTCGTTATCATTTTCCTAAATGTGTTATTTTCCGTTCTAGCCTTCTTGTTAATCTCCTTCTCATATATCTCTCATACTGAGATCTCTCTCATGTCTTTAGTTTTTAAATACATTACTGCATGATCTTTTTGTAGGTTGTTTTAATTTGGAGGAGTTGAAAGAAGGGGAAAGGAACCTGTTTAAGTTTTGATATTAATACTTAGGACGGGAAAAGGCAATCCAAGGGTTTGGTGTTTTCGTCTTCTGCAAGTGTAGAAACAGTGTATCATCTAAGTTTAGATTTGCCTACAAGTGACAGAAAATCCAAAATAACTGTGGCTTAACCAGGCTGGGACATTGGTTCTCCTGAAGTTCTCAGAGACCAGGCCCCTTTTAGCCCATAAGGCTTGGGCTTCACCCTCAAGATCCAAGCCCAGCATGTACATTCCAGGCAGCGGGACAGAAGGAAGGGCCTAAGAAGAAAAGGGCAAAAGGCATACACCAGCTTTCTCTTAAAGAAACACCACAGAGACTCCCATAGTACACCTTCTCTCAGTCCCATGGCCACACCCAGTTGCAGGGGAGGCTGGGGAAATGCAATCTGCATTTTGGGCAGCAGTCCAGCCTGAAAAGTCCATGACTCAAGGAAACAAGAAGGGATCTGTGCAGTCTCTACCACAAGGAGACTTCCAAGTTTTACAAAACTAGAAATGGTTGATGATTTCATTCAAACAAACGGTCTTCAGAATAAGAAACTTCCAAGTGCTCCAAACTGAAGAGCCACTGAAATATATGGACTTGACAACAGGGTGTTTGAAGTACTCCCTGTAATCCCTCAAGTACACCTCAATGGCCTGGATCAGACAGCTGAATATCCTCATGTTCTTTCTCCCTCAGGAGGGAGAGTCCTAGGCCTCTGACTCCCACAGACCTGGAGCATCTCCTCTGGGTCATGTCAACCGTCCAAGCTCTCCAGCCCTGCAGCCCAGTCACCTCCCATCATTAAGAAAGAGGGGCCTTTCACATCCAAGGGGCAAATCTCACATAAATGACATTTGGCTGGTGCCCAAAGGTGACAGGGATGAGAGCGGGATAAATAAAGAATAATGTGGAAGCCAGTTGGGGCAGCCTTTCATTACAGCCCTTTCAAGAGCTATTAATCTTGGTCATAGTCAGTCAGCTAAACATAATTACTTCTTCTAACACATGTTTTACACACAACTAGCAATGGTAACAGGTCAGCCCTTTTCCCTAGGAAAGATGTGGCTTCTGGCTTGCCTATAGCCATGAGAAATGGTGTTTGTACAGTTGTCCTAGCACTGTCTGTCTTCTCTAATACTGTTATCAAAAGGAAGAATCACTGTCAGCATATTGTCATACGATCTGTTAAGTTGCTACAGAAGTACCTGGAAGAATATTTAAAGACTATCAGAAATAATCTTAAAAAAAGATTTGTTACTTCTTCGATGATAATGAAAGTAAATAAAATTTTAAATACCTCAGCGTCATCTCTTTCCAAAGTACTTCGTTGTTGAGGTATTTTCACGGAGTGTTGTTTGGTGCATTGTGTATCATGCCTTTCCTAACTCACCATTAATTTTCCCTTAAATTCAAGGTATCATGGAGCTTTTTTTTTTTTTTTTTGAGACAGTCTCACTCTGTCATCCAGGCTGGAGTGCAGTGGCGCAATCTCAGCTCACTGCAACTGCCACCTTCTGGGTTCAAGTGATTATCCTGACTCAGCCTCCCGAGTAGCTGGGATTATAGGCATCTGCCACCGTGCCCGGCCAATTTTTGTATTTTTAGTAGAGATGGGGTTTCGCCAGGTTGGCCAGACTGATCTTGAACTCCTAAGCTCAAGTGATCCACCCACCTTAGCCTCCCAAAGTGCTGGGATTACAGGCGTGAGCCACTGTGCCCAGCCTGGAGCTTTTAGGTCAGTTCGGTTTATGGGAAAAGCTCTGGACCTGTAATTCTAAATTCCAAATTCAGCTCTGTAATTAAGTAGCTTTGTAATCTTGAAGAAGCCAATAAACTCTCTGGGCCTCAGCGTGCTTCAGCTGTGCCATAGGACGGTCTGACTCAAAAATGCCATACCATTCATGACAGCTTTAACAGCACAAATGGATGGGTTTACATCATTTAATAAGAAGCCATCTAAATTTACAAAATTTGTAAATAGGGCCTAGCTAAAAGAGGGATCATAAAAGGGGTAACTGTGGGGTTTCTATAAGTCATGAACACCTCCAAACCCTGTTCTCTAACGATACAGGCAAGATATAAAAATTAAACGGAGATGTCAATTGTATAAAGCAAAGTGCCATGTAATGCAAATGAAAAAAGTGCAGTGGGAGCTGCCTCTGGCTGTGGGTCAGTAGGTAGAAAGCAGCAGGAACATGAAGAAAGTGGAGCACGTTTTAAATGAAAACGCAGCCCCCCTGAGCAGCTAGTTCTCCTGCAGCTAGAAAGATAGCATGGAAATCCTAGCTTCATGTGATAGGACAAAGCTTCAGAGGTGGGGAGAAGGGAAGCAGCTTCTACAATCCCACACTTCCCAGCTGAGGAAATGGTGCAAGAGGGCCCAATGAGCTCTTTGTCAGAGACAGCTAAATGATGGTAGTAGGTGCTATGTTAAATACTGCAAACACCAACAGCTCATGTCTCAAGGTGGCAGCCTTACTGAGTGAATGTGGGGGCAGGCTAGAGGATTTGCAATAATTAGGACGGACACAAGCCACAAGTGGCACCAAATAATAAAAAGCAGGAGTTATAAATTATGGGTCCTCCTAGGGCCAGGAAAAATGCCAGCAAATATTTTGTAAGTTACATGAAGTTAGTGTTATAAGACAAGCAACGTAGATGCAAAACTTGGAAGAATTTCTTCCAATTATACCAACAACAGCAAAAAAAAAAAAAAAAAAAAAAAAAAAAAAAAAAGTGTCTGTTCCTAGAGGAGCAGCTATAAATCCTATAACATTTTCATATTTTAATCATGTTTATTGGGCTGGATCAAATAAATGCCCTCATTGAAAACCTATCCCTGGTTTTTCTGGTTTTCCATTTTTTTTTTGAGACAGGGTCTCACTCTGTTGCCCACGCTGGAGTGCAGTGATGCGATCACAGTTCATTGCAACCTCAACTCCCTAGGCTCAGGTGATCCTCCCACCTCAGCCTCCTGAATAGCTGGGACTACATGTGCACACCATCATGTACAGCAAATATTTTGTAGAGACCAGATTTCACCATGTTGCCCAGGCTGGTCTTGAACTCCTAGGCTCAAGTGATCCACTTGCCTCAGCCTCCCAAAGTGCTGGGACTACAGGCATGAGTCACCTATTCCTATCCCTAACCCTGTTTTTTTTTAAAGCCCTCAATGAAGGATTCTTTAAAAAAAAAAAAAAAAAAAAAAAAAAAAAAAAAGGCAGTCATATCTGACTATGTAAATTTTACACCCTTTACACCTTAGGGGGAATGGGTTTACTTTTTATTATAACTATAAAGTTCATTTATCATTTCAGAGGAGACATTAAAATAATTGTGGGCAGTGTGATATTGACCCTTGCAAGCCACATTCTTGCCCTGCAGATACACTGCTACCACACAGCTGGGTTAGAAGACAGTGTTAAAATTACAGTGGAACCACATAATTGCTGCAACATTAGTGGTTGGAGGGTGAATTGAAGGGATGAGTCTTAAGACAAATTATTCCATATGGATTGAAAAGAAGTATGCAAAAAGATATGCAAGATTGGTTGCTGAGATATAGTCTAGGAGTCAACTTTTTTAATTTTAAAGATAATATTTGAACACTAACTACCCTTTTGAATTAAGATTTCCTCAAAATGAAATTGATTTATATTCAAATCCCCTTTGACCCTACATACGTGACTGGATGGCTATACCATATTTGGTTTATCCATTCATCAGCTGGTGGACATTTGCATTGGTTCCACTTTTTAATTATGAATAATGCTTCCATGAAAAGAAAGTATAATTTTTTTTAAAGTGCAACCCTGCAATAGGCTGTCCCTCTCCTATTACTAGATCGGTCCAAACTTTGCGTCCCACAGAGGTAGCCACTGTTGAATCTTTACAACATATTCTGTCCACATGCAAGCATTTTACACAAATAGTAACACTATTCTACACCTTGTTCTTTTAATTGTCTTGAAGACAGTTTCATCTTCACTAGCTTCATCTCCCTTAATGTATTTAAACTGTTCCCTACTGATGGATACTTAGATTGTTCATGTTCTGCCACTACAAATAATGCCACAATGAATATTCTTATACATATGTCTTTGTGCCCATGTGCCAGTACAAAAAATGGAGTAAATTCATGTAAGTAGAATATAGCTGGGTCAAAGAGGATTTGACTATAAGTCAATTTTGTTTTTAGAAGATCTTACTTCAAGAAGGTAAAATGTAAGCGATTCAAATCCTGACTGTAGCTTGAATCAGAAAGAAAAATAACCAGCAACATCACTAGGAAATAGGCAATCCACTGCGTAATTATTTTTGTTAGTATCTTTGAGATGTAATTCACGTAACATAAAATTCACCAACTTATAGTATATGATTCAATGGTTTTTAGTATACCCACAGAGTTGTTCAACAATCACCATATTCTAAGTTTAGAACTTTGTTATCACTCCAAAAAGAAACCCCTGCACCCATCAGCCCTCACTCCTGATTACCACCCCCACCCCTGGGCAATCACTCACCTACTTCCCGTCTTCATAGATTTGCCTGTTATAGACATTTTATATAAACAGAATCATATAATATATAGTCTTCTGTATGTGGCTTTCACTTAGAATAATGTTTTCAACATTAGTCCATGGTGTAGCATGTACCAGTACTTCATTCTTTTTAAATTTTTTTTTTTTTTTTGAGGTGGAGTCTCGCTCTGTCGCCCAGGCTGGAGGGCAGTGGCGCGATCTCAGCTCACTGCAAGCTCCGCCTCCCGGGTTCACGCCATTCTCCTGCCTCAGCCTCCCAAGTAGCTGGGACTACAGGTGCCCACCACCACGCCCGGCTAATTTTTTGTATTTTTAGTGGAGACGCGGTTTCACTGTGTTAGCCAGGATGGTAAATTTTTTTTAGTAGAGAGAGGGTCTCACTATGTTGCCTGGGCTGGTCTCGAACTCCTGGGCTCAAGTGATCCTCTCGCCTTGGCCTCCCAAAGTGCTGGGATTACAGGTGTGAGCCACCGCACCCAGCTCTTCATTCTTTCTTATTGCAAAATAATATTCCATTATATGGATATACCACACTTTGTTTATTCACACATCAGTTAACAGACATTTGAGATTGTTTCTAGATTTGGGGGTGGGGGTGCTAACAATGCTACTATTTGTGTACAAGTTTTTGTATAAACATATATTTTCGCTTCTGTGTGTATATACCTGCAAGTCAGTGAATGAGTAAGTAAACAAACAGAAACTTGCATAAGGTATTAAAAAAAAAAAGTGAATGTTGTCAGAGAAGAAAGAGAAAGAAAACAAAATATCAACACCTAATAGACTAACAAGAAAACTCTAACAATACTTACAAGTTCATAGCTTTAAAACAAGTTTGTCCAACCCGTGGCTTGCGTGCACATGTGGGTTCAGGAAAGCTTTGAATGTGGCCCAACACAAATTCATAAACTTTCTTAAAATATTATGAGACTTTTTTGAGATTTTTTTTTTTAGCTCAACAGCTATTGTGTTAGTGTTTTTTTTGTTTGTTTTTTTTTTTTTTGAGACAGAGTCTCGTTCTGTCACCCAGGCTGATTGCGGTATTGCAATCTCAGCTCACTGCAGCCTCCACCTCCCAAGTTCAAACAATTCTCCTGCCTCAGCCTCCCAAGTAGCTCGGACTACAGGCACGCACCACCACACCCGGCTAATTTTTGTATTTTTAGTAGAGACAGGGTTTTACCACGTTGGCCAGGATGGTCTTGATCTCCTGACCTCATGATCCACCCACCTCGGCCTCCCAAAGTGCTGGGATTACAGGTGTGAGCCACCACTCTCGGCCAGTGTTAGTGTATTTTAAGTGTGGCCCAAGACAATTCTTCCACTGTGGCCCAGGGAAGCCAAAAGATTGGATACCTCTGCTTTAAAACCTTCCTTTTATTTGAAAATGAATATGAAAATTAAATAAATATCCATACTTAGGTTTAAACAAACCAGGAATGTCACCACCCACAAGCACAGAGGAAGAACAGTTCTATTTCTTTAGACCTACGACCTTCGTAATTTGTTTTTGTTTTCATCCTCTGAACTGTCTTCAATATTGCCCATGTTCTGTGTGTAATTCAATCAAGTAAAATTGCTCTGATCTTCTACTGTGTTGCCATGCACCACGCTAGACTGAAAGACACAGAGATTAATAAAACCAGTGAGTTCCCAATTATCCAGGAACTCACATTTTGATAAGTGTGATCCTTTCTGATAATAGTTTGTAGAGATGGTAAGGGTATAAATCCAAGGTCAGCAAACTTCTTCTGTAAAGGACTAAATACTGACATTTTAGGCTTTCAGGCCACATATGGCCCCTATTAAATATTATTATTCTTCTTTGTTTTTCTTTATAATCTTTTAAAAATTTAAAAGCCATTATTGGCTGGGCACAGTGGCTCATGCCTGTAATCCCAGCACTTTGGGAGGCCAAGGTGGGCAGATGACCTGAGGTCAGGAGTTCGAGAACAGCCTGGCCAACACGGTGAAACCCCATCTCTACTAAAAATACAAAAAATTAGCCAGGTGTGGTGGCGTGCACCTGTAATCCCAGTTACTCGGGAGGCTGAGGCAGGAGAATCGCTTGAACCTGAGAGGCAGAGGTTGCAGTGAGCCAAGATCGCACCACTGCACTCCAGCCTGGGAAACAGAGTGAGACTCTGTCTCAAAAAAAAAAAAAAAAAAAAGAAAAGAAAAAGAAAAAGAAAAAAGCCATTCTTAGCTCAAGGGCCAGACTTTGATATAAGTTATAAGCAAAGAGAAAAATTACAGGTTCATAATCTTACCAATTAAACATGCCAAATGCAATTTAAAATTCATTAATGTTAGTTATGATAGCCTCAATTCAACTCTGTCTCTTCTTACTACTTATTCTTTTACTTCCGTGACTCTGTTTTCACCAGTGTTATTTCTCGCACAGATTCTTTGATAAATGATGAAACAAACTCTCTTTCTGCCCCTAAATTAGATCTGCCATTTGATTCCCCATTGAAATTACATTCTACATGAAGGACAAAAACCAGAGGGTCATCTCATTAGATGAAGAAAAAGCATTTGACAGAATTCAATGTCCTCTCATGATAAAAACACTCAATACCTTAGGTATAAGAGGAATGTGCCTCAACACAATAAAGGCCATACATAAGCCCCCAGCTACCATTATACTCAATGGTAAAGAATTAAAACCTTTTCCTCCAAGATTCAGAATAAGACAAAGATACCCACTCTTGCCACTTCTATTCAGTACAGAAGTGGAATATAGTATTAGAGTATTGCCAGAGCAATCAGGCAAGAAAAAGAGACAAAAAGCATCCAAATAGGAAAGGAAGAAGTAAAACTATTGCTGTTTGCTGATGATATGCTCTTACACTACATATAAAAAACCCTACAAATTCCACCAAAACACTGTTACAACTAATAAATGAATACAATTAAGTTGCAGGATACAAAATCAACCCACAAAAATCAGTAGTCTTTCTATATGCTAACAGTGAACTATATAAAAAAATCAAGAAAACAATCCCATTTAAAATGGCTACAGGGCTGGGCACAGTGGCTCACACCTGTAATCCCAACACTTTGGGAAGCCGAGGCGGGTGGATCACCTGAGATCGGGAGTTTCAGACCAGCCTGGCCCACATGGTGAAACCTCATCTCTACTAAAAATACAAAAAAATTGGCCAGGCTTGGTGGCATGTGCCTGTAGTCCCAGCTACTGGGGAGGCTGAGGCTGGAGAATCACTGGAACTCGGGAGACGGAGGTTGCAGCAAGCTGAAATCGCACCACTGGCACTCCAGCCTGGGCAACAGAGCAAGAATCCGTCTCAATAAAATAAAATAAAATAAAATAAAATAGCTACAGGCCAGGCACAGTGGCTCACACTGGTAATCCCAGCCAAGGTGGGTGGATCACCTGAGGTCAGGAGTTCAAGACCAGCCTGGCCAACATGGCGATACCCTGTCTGTACTAAACATACAAAAAATTAGCCAGGCATGGTGGTGCACACCTGTAGGCCCAGCTACTCAGGAGGCTGAGGCACGAGAATTGCTTGAACCTAGGAGGCAGAAGCTGCAGTGAGCCAAGATCATATCACTGCACTCCTGCCTGGTTGACAGAGAAAGACTCTGTCTTTAAATAAATAAATAAATAAAATAGCTATAAAAAAATAGTTCTATGAAGAGTGAGTTGTGAAAAAAATACTTAGGAATAAATTTAATACCAAGGAGGTAAAAGACCTATACACTGAAAACAATAAAACATTAATGAAAGATACTGAAGATGATACAACTAAGTAAATGATATCCCATGTCATAGACTAGAAGAATTAATATTGTTAAAATGTCCATACTACCCAAAGCAATCTACACATTCAATTCAATACCTATCAATGTTCCAATGTCATTTTTCATATAAATAGAATAAATAATCTTAAAATTCATATGGAACCACACACACAAGAAAAAACCCTGAATATCCAAGACAATCATGCACAAAAAGAACAAAGTTGGAGGCATCACACTACCTTACTTCCAACCATACTACAAAGCAATAGTAATTAAAACAGCATGGTACTAGTGAAAAATGGGCTTATCAACCAATGAACAGAATAGAGCCCAGAAATGAACCCATGCATGTATGTGGGTTTGACAAAGGTGCCAAGTATATACTTTGGGGAAAGGACAGTCTCTTCAATAAACAGTGTTGAGAAAACTGGATCTCCATATGCAAAAGAATAAAATTGAACCCTTATCTCACACCATATACTAAAACCAACTCAAATGGACTACAGACTTAAACATAAGACCTGAAACTATAAAACTACTAGAAGACAACATAGGGGATAAACTACAGGACATTTGTCTGAGCAATTATTTTTATATTTGACTCCTAAAAACAAAGGCAACAAAAGCAAAAATAGACAAATGGGATTACATCAAAATATAAAGCTTCTGCACAAGAAAGGAAACAATTAACAAAGTGAAGAGACAACCTACAGATTGGGAGAAAATATTTACAAGCTATACATCTAATTAATATCTAAACTCAAACACCTCTACATTAAAAATTTAATAACCCAGTTAAAAAATGGGGAAGGTACCTGAATAGACATTTCTCAAAAGAAGACAAATGGCCACCAGATACATGAAAAAAATGCTCAACATTACTAATCATTAAAGAAATGCAAATTAAAACCACAATGAGATATCCCCTCACACCAGTCATAAGGGCTACTGTCAAAAAGATAAAAATAAGTTTCAGTGAGGATGTTGAGAAAAGGGAACCCCTTCAATCTGTTGGTGGGAATGTAAATCAGTACAGCAATTATGGAGTTCTCAAAAAAACTAAAAATAGAATTACCATATGATCCAGCAATTTCACTTCTGGGTATTTACCCAAGATACTTGAAATTGGTATGTCAAAGAGATGTCTGCACTCCCATGTTCACTGCAGCACTATTCACTATCCAAGTTATGGAATCAACCAAAGTGTCTATCAACAGATGAATGGACAAAGAAAATGTGACATATATACACAACCCTTAAATACTACTCAGCCCTTAAAAAGAAAGAAATTTTGTCATTTGCAGCAACACTGGATGGAATGAGAGAACATTATGCTAAGTGAAATAAGCCAGGCACAGAAAGACAAATACTGCATATTCTCACTTACATGTGGAATCGAAAACAACTGAACTCAAAGAAGCAAAGAATAGCATGGTGGGTACCCAAGGCTAGGAGTGTTAGAAGATTGGGGAGATGATGGCCAAAAGGTACAAAGCCTCAATTAGACAGGAGGAGTAAGTTTGGGAGGTTTTTTCTACTTTAAGATATACTGCAGTGTGATGAATATAGTAAATAATAACATATTATACATTTCAAAATCACCGAGAGTTCATTTAAAATGTTCTAGCCACAAAGGAATGGTAAGTATTTGACCTGATATATATGTTAATTATTCCACATTGTTTTCATAAATTATAACATCACTTTGCATCCCATAACATTTACAACTATGATTTGGCAATTTACAATAAAAAATGATTTTAAAAAAAAGAAACTACATTCTCTAGAGCTGGCTAAGTCATGTTGAATAACAAGCACACAGCTCTTCCTGTACTAATCCCTCTATATTAGTGACAATGGTCCAGGCTACACTGTGGTAATAAATAAACCCCCAAATCTCAGGGACTTAATGCAACAAAGGTCTTTGTCTTGCTCAAGTTACCTGTGTAATATGTTGATGGGGGAAGGGAATGAACTCTACTCCACACAGTTATTCCTGGACCAGCCCAATGGAGACCCCACCATCTGAAACACAAGGCCCCCAAAGTCACTGTGGCAGGGAAAGGGAAAGAATGCAAGTGGCACACTAGCTCCTAAGGTCTTGACCAGGAAATGATACCCATCACTTCCACTTCATTGGCTAGAACTAATCACATGATCCCACCTAACTGCAAGGAAGCTGGGAACTGTAATCTTCCAGTGTGCTCAGAGGAAGATTACACTCCTCTAGAGGAAAACTTAGGAGTTGCATAGAGAAAACTGAAATGGATACAGGCTGCCAGAAACAACCTCACCAAGGCTGAATGCACTCACTGACCTCAGGGTTATACATTATGCAGTATGATTGCTAAGGTATAAGTATATAGACCACTCAGGCATAAATAAATCCACGTTCACCATCCTTAGATTGTCCAGGCTGGCCCAGTGGCTGGTAAAGATGGGGCCAGGTCGGATCAAAGTAAATCCTACTAAAAAAAAAAAATTAGCCGCGTTCCCTGTAGGCACTATCAGAGAAGGCAACCAGGAGAATGGATGAACCAAGAGCGGATGTCCACTGTAGGTCATACATTCTGGAGATCAAGCATTAGTATATTGGGACCATTATATCCTTTAAGCAGTTTCAAGATTAGTCAAATCTTAGGTTTATCCAAAGCAACAGAACCCTCACCCAACACCACAAATGGCAAATATGCATTTACGTGCATACCTGAGAACATGGTGAGAAAATGGTAACTGATCTTTTTTTTTTTTTTTTTGAGACGGAGTCTTGCTCTGTCGCCCAGGCTGGAGTGCAGTGGCGCAATCTCGGCTCACTGCAAGCTCCGCCTCCCGGGTTCACGCCATTCTCCTGCCTCAGCCTCTCCGAGTAGCTGGGACTACAGGCGTCCACCACCACGCCCGGCTAATTTTTTGTATTTTTAGTAGAGACGGGGTTTCACCGTGGTCTCGATCTCCTGACCTCGTGATCCGCCCACCTCGGCCTCCCAAAGTGCTGGGATTACAAGCGTGAGCCACCGCGCCCGGCCTGTAACTGATCATTTTGACAAAAGACCCTGAGCATCCTCCTCCAGGATCCTATGCCTCTCCTATACACCCTACACTTTCTACTTTATTTGAGGACATTGCACATAAAAATCTCTCTTATCTTTGTGGACATACAATGCTTTTAAGGTGCTCAATAAACATTTCTTTATATGAATGAAACAATGAAGGAAGTGAACCAATGCAATCACGGTGGAGATGAATTCTGTTATTTTTATTTCCTCTTCTGTTAGAGTCTCTTTCAGAGCAACGTTCTGGGGCTAAAAAGCTGGGACAGAGAGAGCTGCATGTTTCCCAGAAGAACTGGAGAAGGTATGTGGAGTGGGTAGCCAAGTTGGGCTTTGGCTCGCAATGCCCCAAGGACACTGACAAATAGCCCAATAATAACTCATCTGAGTCTCAGAAGTCATTCCTTAGAGCTGCCCTATAAAAGCCAAAGGGAATTATTCATTAGCAAGTGTGAATAACACTAGATACCACCAGCAGATTGTATTTGGCTTTGCTGAATTATTCATAAGCATTTGTGAGAAATGTACAATCCAAAGGGTGTTAAACCAATCCAGATTGTTTGGCAATATTTGTTTTCCTTTAAAAATATTTTTTAAATCACCTCCAAGCTACAGTTCTTATATTGAAAATCACTTACCAATCTGGCAAAACAAGCAGGTGAAGAGTAGAAAGCCAAATGAGAAAGGGATATCAGTGATCTTATTTAATATTCATCAAGATAATGACAGGCAATAGACTGAACCAATGTTTGTTTACCTGTCCACATCCTCCCTTTTTTAGATGTTGTATGGTCAAAGACAGTAGGAGCTCTACAATGAGATTCATATGTGAGGGGGGAAGAAAACTCCTTTGAGTCCTGTCACAGAGCAGATGCAAATTTAATTACTTCACGTTAAGCTTTCCATCTTGTCTAGGTGTCCTTGGAAAGCAACTGTAAACAAGAAGCACTCGGCAATCAGGTGTCAGGGGCTCATTTGATCAGCTACGAAATATGTCACAAATCACTGGCAGGAAGTGAGTCAGGAAAGGGAACAAAGAGGTAGAAGTGACAGTGTAGGAGGCAGATCTTGTGGGTGTGCCTGTTAGTGCTGGGGACTGCTCCCACTGCCAGCTCTGACTTCCCAGAGTAAGTGCCCCCTGCCTGACAAGGCTCTCTCATCTCACATTTGTTATACATTTTCCTATGGTCTGCAGAAATCACCACCACAACTGGGGAGTCAACTAGAGATACTAAGCACAGTTAAATTATTCGTGACTAAAAAAAACCTAGCATGAGCTGATTTATTTTTTCAAGGCAACCAGAGAAATCTGGAAATTAATGTAGAATCTAAATTTGGGTAAAAGAGAACACATCAGTCAGTAGTCTCAAAGCAAACCCTAGGCCTAGGTACCTTCCCATCTTTTTAGGTGTCTCTAATTGAAGAAGAATGTTCCATTCTATGAGCTCCGAGTCTGAACCTAAGCTGTCAAATGCCCTGCCGTTTCTATGATAATGGGTGCTGCATTTGTAGGCAAGAGAAAGGAAGTGATCCCTGAGTGTATACAATTTGTAATTCTGCAAAGATCCTGTAGCCTTCCTGAAGGGAGCCCACTTTCAGCTACTGCTCACTTCTACAAGACAACTGGAGAAAATGACGTCTGTACTTGCAACCAAACTATGGTTCCAGAAGTACTTTCTACTGAATTATTTCATAGGAATTTTAAATATATTGACTTATGTCAAAACTCTCCCTAGAACTATAATGAATTAACAACTTCCAAACGGAGAGGAAAAAATCTGAAAGCAACCAAACTCTATTAAACTTGGAGCAAATTAACCTATCTCTCTAAGCTTCAATTGCCTCATCTCTAAAATCAGGGGAAAAAAATGGTAACTAGGCAGGGTTCCTATGAGGATTATAGGAGATAATACATGTAAGTTAAAGCTTGTATTATTAAATTAAAGAATAGGAAATTAATATTAATAGTGCAATCATTATCTGCGTAGTAACACAAGTATTCCCACGATAATAAGCTGTATTAAAAATTGTGCCTAAAATTATCTGCAAACATGTTACAATTATTTTATTACCTAACATACTAGATGAGGACAAAAGTTCTTTCCCCCCCACTTTCCCACTTTTATAAGTGAGAGAGAGATATCAAAGACTCATCTGAGGCTCCAGGGACTAGATCTGTTACCTAAACATCAGCCTATGAGCACAGGAGGAACAGGAGAGGAAGGTAAAGGATGAAAAGGCAAATGCAATCATCAGAGTGCATGTCCCATTCATTTCAGATCTCCTTGTTGTCTAGGCTTCCTTATGTCCAATTTAGGTTCCTTCTAAGACGGTGGCAAAGGACAAAGCCACAACCATCGACTGGGAGAAAGAACCAAAAGGAGCCACCTAGTGGCCAAGTAAGTTTCCATTCAGACCACAGTGCACAGTGAAGCTTCAAATCATGTTAACTTAAATCACTTTATAATCCAAGAAAATGTAGAAATATAATGTTTTTGTAGCAAATGAAGGGGCATTTCAAATTTTAGGCTAATGAAAATTCAAGGCTTCTACAGATTGGTGAAAGCCTGGCAGTGGAAAGGAGACAGGCAGCTGGAATTATACACATCTGGATTCAAATTCAAGTTCTGTCACTTACTCATGGATAGAGTTATACACTCTAACCTTTTCCACATCATGGAGCATGCAGAAAATTATATTTTTAAGGCTACACTGGAGTAATCAGAAGAGGCTGCCCCGAGTTAGAGATGAAGAGACCAGGGGCTCCAGTTACCCCTGTCCCCATCTGCCCATTCCAAGAAGTAAGGGAACCAATATCTCTACAAACTATAACCCACTCAAGGCACACTAGTGGAAAGCGCTCCTTCATCAACCTAGTTACTATTATTGGGCCTTCTTTTCTTTATCTATAAAGTGTGGCAAACAATACCTAGTTAGGTTTATGATGAAGAGTAACTCAGATACTGCATGTAAATAAAATGCCTGGTACATACTATGTACCCAATCAATGTATTTTTTTCTTCCTTTTATGCTACTTCTTTTAGTATCAACACATAGGGATCCTGTTTTGTCAACAAGCTAATTTACAAAGCTATATTATGTGATTTGAAGTAATAGCAATAATCATAGCTCCCGTTTAATTGAGTGAATATTATAAGCCAGACCAGTGCTGGATTGCCTCACTGAACCTTTATAACCACCTTAGAAGGCAGGGATAGTAGATACCTTCTGTTGTCCACCCAGTGTCTATTATCAAAATTTTTCTTATCAACAAAATCCTGATTTTGACCTGGGCAACAATGTGCCACCAAAAAAAACTTGCTTTCCCAGACTTTCTTGCAGCTAGGGGTTGCCATATGGCATAGTTCTAATTGAAAAACTGGAAGGGCTGGTATTGACCCTTCCCGCCAGGCCAATGCCTGAAGGTCTACCCATCACATTTAAATGAAACCACATAGTAAGCAGCCTCCAAGAAGACCCTCAATAATCCCTGCCTCCTGATATTCCCACCCTCCTGGAATTCCTCCCCTTGAGTAGAGGCTGGACCTAGAAATTCACTTCTAACAAACAGAATACCGCAGAAGTGATGGAATATTACTTCCCAGAGTAGGTTACAAAAAGTCTGTAACCTACCCCCACTCTCCCCAGATACTCTGGGAGAAACTTACAAACATGTTGTGAGCTGCCCTATGGAGAGAGCAACGTGGCAAGGAATTGATGTCTCCAGCCAACAGCCAGTATGGATCTGTCACTTCCCAAAAGTACATGAGTGAGCTTGGAATCAGATCCCCTTCACCCCAGTCAAGTCTTGAAATAAGTGAATTCCCAGCCAACAGCTTTGTGAGACCCGGAGCCAGAGACAACTAGCTAAGCTGTATCTGGACTCATGACCCATAGAAATTATAAGGTAATTAATATTTGTCATTTCAGATTGCTAAGACTTACGGTAACTTGATACACAACAATAACAGTGTTTAGTCATCATCTTTCTATGAAATTGCAAGCTGAGAATGGCAGAAGAGGACACTGGAAAGATCCTGGTTCCTCAATGAGCTTCTTGGGCAGCTTGACCACTCCCTAGCTCATGATTCAGATTATGTGAAAAAATAAAGTTTTATTTCATTAAACAATTAAAATCAATTTTAATTCATATAGTAAGTACTACTACTACTACTACTACTATTACTACTGTTCCAGGTAACATCTAATGGGTTTGTACAATACAAATAAAAGAGCAACAGAGTGGTTCATAGATTATAATCCAATGGAATAAACAAGCAAACAATGCAATAGAAGTTACTTGTAAACACTATTCAGCAAAAAGAGTAAATTACAAAAGCACACAGAATAACCTCATTGTTTCAAAATGTATACACACACACAAATGCATAGAAAAAGTCTTGTAGGGTATACACCAAGGGTCAGCAAATTTTTTTTTCTGTTAAGGTCCAGATAGTAATAATAAACACTTCAGGCTTTGAAGGCCTACAACTAACTACTAAACCTGCCATTTTAGCATGAAAGCAGTCTACATAATATGTAAATGAATGAGCATGGCTATGTTTCAATAAAACTTTATTTGTGGAAACAATTTTGAATTTCATATCAATTTTCTCATGTCACAAAATGTTACTGTTACTTTAATGTTTTTCAACTATTCAAAAATGTAAATACCATTCTCAGCTCAAGGTCCGTAAAAAAAACAGGTGGCAGGCCAGATGTGGCCCACAGGCAATAGTTTGCCGATCCCTGTTATAGGCCAAAATGTCCATAGTGATTATGTTGTTTGGAAAGTAAAATTAAGGTTTATTTTTACTTTCTTCTTTAAACCTTTCAGCCTTGTCTTAATTTATGGTTATGTATTTTATTGTTAGAATATGCAGTAAAGTTGTGTTCATCTGGGGTGTGCAGGGGAGAGAGAAAAGCTTCTTGTGTGGTATTGGGACATTGAAATGCGCTGAAAAAGCCACAGACCTGGTTCCCACCAGATCATCAATAAAAACTGTCAACTGAGCCTGAGATAACATTTTCAGTGCCCCTAAAGTGGAAGGTAATCATGTAGCTATTTGAAAGGAGGCATTACAAGATGAAGAATCGAAACAGATGGGGAGAACCTACTGTAAAATGTGCATGTTTTCCCTCAAAAAATAAGATTATGACACACTGAGCAGAAAGGCAAGAAAAACCAGAGAATATTCTATAAGCACATCTTCAATCCTGTATGCACATTACAAGTTTCATATTTTCAGAAAATATTTTCTTCACTTAGCAGGAACATAACACAAAGATACAAGTTAGAAAATTCTAATTTGCAACTGTTTTCAAAATATATGTAAAATTTTTAGTACAATAAAACAGATGTAACTGATGACATCCAGTCACTATGTCCTGCTCTTTAAAAAAAATACACTCTACACCTACCCAGGTAACTACACATGTAATATTCAGCTTTGTAGGCACAATGTCACAAAGCCACTCTAGCTGTCAGCATTCTTGTAGAAAAACAATAGGACAGGGAAAACACAAGTTCTGGTGCTTCTTGTTAACATTTACCGTATGATCCTAGGGTTACAGATGGCACTGCTAAATATTCATGTCAGAATAACAAGGAAGACATAGCCTTCTAATTTTGAAAAGGCTATACATAAACTATGGAGAAAAGTCAACACGGGTATCTTAATTACTTTAAAACAAGTGACTTTCAGTTTGCCTCGTGGTACTTCTATTCTTGTTCCCTCTATAGATCTATGATGGCTCCTTGGAAGATCAAACTTTATACTGCTTCCTTTTTTTAAGTGTTTTTAAGTACATGCAAATATTTTTGAAGACAATATAACTATTACAATCACTAAAAAATAGGCATCCTCAGAGTAATCATTTCAAACACTTTAAAATGGTCCATTTTATATTAGGAGAATTATACCTCAATGATTAAAAAAAAAACAGACAAAAAAGATACAATCATACTAATTGTCTTTTAATGTGGGAGTGGGAAGTATGATCTCCAGCATCAAACATACTCTAGTGTTTGATTTAAAAACTTTTAAATTACTTTTGGATAATCTGTGGTTTTGAATTATCCACACCACTTCTTTCTTTCCATTCACACATATATGAGGCATCTCGTTTAATCTGTCTGTTGCCTTGGGGTTTTCATCCAAAAAGTAATAGTAGGCCAGGTGCGGTGGCTCACGCCTGTAATCCCAGCACTTTGGGAGGCCAAGGCGGGCGGATCACGAGGTCAGGAGATCGAGACCATCCTGGCTAACACGGTGAAACCCCGTCTCTACTAAAAATAGAAAAAAAAAAACAGCTGGGCGTGGTGGCGGGCGCCTACAGTCCCAGCTACTGGGGAGGCTGAGGCAGGAGAATGGCGTGAACCCAGGAGGCGGAGCTTGCAGTGAGCCGAGATCGTGCCATTGCCCTCCAGCCTGGGCGACAGAGCGAGACTCCGTCTCAAATAAATAAATAAATAGTAATAGTAGGAATATTTTTCTTTGGCTAATAGAATTATAAGAATCAAATGAGAGAGATTAAAAAGATAGACAAGGGCCAGATGCAGTGGCTCACACTTGTAATCCCAGCAGTTTGGGAGGCCGAGGCTGGAGGATCACTTGAGCCCAGGAGTTTGAGACCAGTTTGGGCAACATATGGGGAGACCTCATCTCTACAAAAAAATTTTTAAAAAGCACACCTGTGGTTACAGCTACTCAGGAGGCTGAGGTGGAAAGAATACTTGAGCCCAGGAGGTCGAGGCTCCAGTGAACCATGATCTTGCCACTGCACTCCAGCCTGGGTGACAGAGTGAGACCCTATCTCAAAAAAAAAAATTTTTTTTAAATAGGCAATAACAAGTGTTGGCAAAGATGTAGAGAAACTGGAACTCTAATACACTGCTAGTGGGAATGTGACATGGTGTTATATAGACAATAACAAGTGTTAGCAAGGGTGTAGAGAAAATGGAACTCTAATACATTTCTAGTGGGAATGTCACTCTGGAAAACAGTTTGGCAGTTCCTCAAAAACTGCCAAACATAGACTTACCCAGACCCAGCAATTCCACTCCCAGGTATATGCTCAAGAGAAATGAAAACATATGGCCACACAAAAACCTCCTTACAAATGTTTATAGAAGCGTTTTTCATAATAGCCAAAAAGTGGAAACAACCCAGTGTCCATCAACTAATGAATGAGATAACGTGGGGTATATCCATATAATGGAATATTATTCAGCCATAAAAATAAATAAAGTATTGCCTGTAATCCCTGCACTTTGGGAGGCCGAGGAGGGAGGATTGCCTGACTCCAGGAGTTCAAGAACAGCCTAGGCAACATAGCCAGACCTCATCTCTATAAAAAGTTAAAAGAAATTCATGCCTGTAATTCCAACACTTTGGGAAGCTGAGGTGGGCAGATCACCTGAGGTGGGGAGTTCAAGACCAGCCTGACCAACATGGAAAAACCCTGTCTCTACTAAAAATACAAAATTAGCTGGGCGTGGTGGCGCATGCCTGTAATCCCAGCTACTCGGGAGGCTGAGGCAGGAGAATCGCTTGAACCCAGGAGGCAGAGGTTGCTGTGAGCCGAGATCACGCCATTGCACTCCAGCCTGGGCAACAAGAGCAAAACTCCGTCTCAAAAAAAAAAAAAAAAAAAAGCTATGATCATGCAACTGCATTCTAACCTGGGTGACAGAGTGAAACCTTGTCTCAAAAAAGAAAAAAAAAAGGAAAGAAAGAACTTACGCATTCTACAACATAGATGAACCTTGAAAACATCATGCTAAGTGGAAGAAGCCAGTCACAAAGACCACACATGGTATGATTCCATTTATATGATGTAAGTTATATCTCAATAACGCTATTTTAAAAAGACTAGTCATCTTTAATTGTGTAGGCTGGGGGAGGAGTAGAGTGAAAGGTACATACTCTCTCGTCATAAAGTTAATCTAAGGGAGTCAATAAAAATGTTTCCCAAGAGGGCACTATATAGGCAAAATAAGTGATGGCTCATATTACTGCTGGGTGACAAGGAGCATCCTTCTTACATCCACATATGCACAGTCTTGCACTGCAGAATGGCATTTCGGACAACAACGGACCGCATATACAACAGTAGTTCCATAAGATAACAATAATGAGGCCGGGCGCGGTGGCTCACGCCTGTAATCCCACTACTTTGGGAGGCCGAGGCAGGCGGATCACGAGGTCAGGAGATCAAGACCATCCTGGCTAACACGGTGAAACCCCATCTCTACGAAAAATACAAAAAATTAGCCGGGCATTGTGGCGGGCACCTGTAGTCCCAGCCACTCGGGAGGCTGAGGCAGGAGAATCGCTCAAACCCGGGAAGCAGAGGTTGCTGTGAGCCGAGATCATGCCACTGCACTCCAGCCTGGGCGACTGAGTGAGACTCCGTCTCAAAAAAAAAAAAAAGATTACAATAATGTATTTTGACTGCATCTTTTATATGTTTAGATACACAAATACTTACCATTGTGCTACAATTGCCTACAGTATTCAGTACAGTAATGTATAGCAAGTTACTTGTATAGCAAGTTACTGTACAAAACAGCAACTGTACTGATACAGTAGAGAATAGGCTATACCATATCTAGGTTTGTGTAAGCGCATTCTATGATGTTCACATGATGAAACTGCCTAACAATGCATTTCTCAGAATGTATCCTTGTCATTAAGCAATGCATGACTGTATATGTGTGTATGTATATAGAGAGATACACGTACTTATTCATGAATCTCCTTCCCACAGATAAATAGATAAAATGTGTCCACCATGCAAAATTAAAAACATACTCTCGGGACATCAATCAACCCTTCCGTAAGTATTATGATAGGCCCTCTGTTGGCAGAAACTGCACTGTGCTCTGCAGAAACAGGCGCACACAGGGTTTCTGCCTTCCAAGGACTCACCATCAAAGAGACACCAAGTATACCAACGCAATGGCCAAGTACAAAGTGACCAGAAACTGAAGTGATAAATGGGCACAATGGAAGGGAAGGTTTGCAGAGGCAGAAACTTTAGAGCTAAATCTTAAAAAGGAGTTCCCCCACATAAATCTAGGGGAGGGGAATAAGTATGGAAGCCAGCATCCCTGACAAACTACACAGCAAATAGATGGAGCTGGTAGCGGGGAGATGGAAAGTGTCAGAACTGGGAGGAGGGGCTGGTTACGTCAGATAGTGCTCTGGAAACCTGTGGCACTTGGCCTTTTATCCTACAGCCAAAAGGGATACATTTAAGACCTACATTGAATCAAAGTCAAACCAGAGTTAAATAATAAGAAAAACCGCTTGTCAGCAATGTGAAACAGAAATTGGCAAAAAGAGAGGATTTTGGGGATAAGGGAAAAATAGAGGCAAGAACATTAGTTCTGAGACTATTGCAACTGTGCTGGAAGGAGGTATTTTGAGACACCCTAAACTTAAGCAGAGGCAGTGGAAATGAGAAGGAGGGGTCAGATTTCAGATCTGCTGACAGACTGAAAGACTTGGTGAGTGACAGAAGATAGGTGACAGAAAGGAAGGATGACCCCGAGATTTCCAGAAAGAACTCGATATTGACTTGGGTGAGGGCAGAAACTACAGATTGATGGTGGAGCATTTCTTTTTTTTGTTTGTTTTTTAATTATACTTTAAGTTCTAGGGTACATGTGCACAACGTGCAGGTTTGAGCATTTCAAAGACACTAAGATAGGAGTTTGACCTGGTTTAGCCCAAAATAGGAGAGTACAGAAGAACACAGATGACGTACTTCAGTACAATACAGGGTTCTCAGTACAATACAGAGCACAGATTCAGAAGCCAGATGTTCACCTATGTTCAAACCCTCAACTCTATCAGCTGCTAGCTGGAGCTGTTGGAACACATTACTTAAACTCTCCATCCATAAAATGGACATAATAATAAGACCTATTCATACGGTTAACATGCATTAAAAAATGATTAGTGCCGTAACAGCTTGCTATTTCTATTATGGCATCTACACGGTGATGTATTATCTCCATTTTATAAAGAAACTAAAGCAGAGGCAGTAAGAAGGAGAAGGAAGGGTCAGATTTTAGAGGTGCTAACAGACAGAAGGACTTGCTGACTGAAGATAGAAGGTGACAGAAAGGAAGGATGACCCCAAGATTTCCAAAGAGGATTCGATATTGACTTCGGTGAAAGTAGAAATATGAATTGATGGTAGAGTATTTCAAAGATACTTTCAGAGAAACCCTGTTCCTTACACAGATAGATTGAGGCAGAAACCTTATCTGACTAGGCTTCAAAGACAATGCTATTTACACTCTGCTATGCTGCTTCCTGAGCTGCTGCTGGAATTACCCACTCCGTGAAGCACATAAAATTCTCAAGTTGCCACAGTTTCCACATTAAGAGCAGATTTGTTTTTTGCTTGGATTTCCAAGAATACCTAACAAAAGGAGGGTGATCAACTCATCATTTTCTGAGATGAGCTGAATCCTGTGTCTCTGGAGTTAGCGAGGATGTAGCCTCCTCCAAGAGGCCCTCCCTGACTCTCCGAGTCCATGTTAGCTGATTTGCATTCACCACACAGCAAACTGTGCCTTCCCCATATCTCCTGAAACTATTTCCTAATCTTTTGGTCCTACTAGACTATCAACCCTATGAGTTCAGAGACTGTCTATCTTATTCACTGCAATATCTCCTGTGTCTAGCAACAACCTAGAACACTGTCAGTGCTAATTAAATGTATTGGATGGATAATTCAAAGTTCCAATTCTGGTCTTAAATGTATTTGTCTCAACGGGTTATATTACATGGTAACAGAGGCCATATCCCTTGGCCAGTGTGGAACAAAAGATAAAAATCTCATTTCCAGTCATACAGTAATTGAGTATGGCAGAAGCCATTGGCTGCCCACTCAACAGCTATTCATTCTGTTTCCCTGCTAACAGGGGCAGCCGTGAGCCCAGTTCCAAGGAATGGATGATGAGCTCTCTAAGCCAAGCATAGGAATCTCATTCCCTTTTGCCAGATACTTCTTTTCCCTGTCTCCCTTGCAACTAGGAATGACCAACAAATCCAGATCTGGCCAATAGGACATAATAAGGAGTGTGCTAGGGGACTTACAGGAAGGATTTTCCTCCTAACATAAAAACTCTCTTTTATCTTCCCATCCTCTTCTTCCTACCCTGAACACAGTTACATGAGGACATTATACCTGGCACTGTTATAACCCAGCGATCACTAGGTTACAAGTCAAAAGACCAAAAAGCCAACATGCTAAAGAATGGCAGAGCAGAAAACTAGAAAGTACCTGCATTTGATTATATCATTAAGCCACTGTTCCATGAGAACTTTCTCCTTCCAGACAGCTTATGATGTGGGAAAAATCATGTCATTACTGTTTCATCCACTGTTAAATGGAAATTCTGTTACTTGCAGCCAACATTTTTCAAACTCATATACTGAGCAAAAAGGCACAAAACCTTTCATGTGATATTGGCCACTCAACTGCAGGTGTAGACATTTGGGATCTGCAATCAGCTGAACGCTATACTCTTCTATTCTAGGTGAAGAGAACTGTCGTTTTTGAAACATTAAAGATTCTGTACATCATCAGAGCATGTCTGTTCCTTCCAAATTTTGTACAGACAGTTTATAACATTCAGAACAGAAATGACAGTGCTAGGAATTTAAATTACTTCCTTTAAAGAAAAGAGTGAATCTCTTATTCATAAGAAAACCAAATAATAGACCAAAAATCCAGAATCTGAAGTGGTTGTATCACCTAGCTTCTTGATCACTCCCAAATTATATTAACAAGTGCTCCTTCCTTCCTTCCTTTCTTTCTTTCTTTCTTTCCTTCCTTCTTTTCCCTCTGTGGCCCACGCTGCAATCTACTCAGCTCGCTGCTGCCCTGCACCTCGGACTGCCTGGGACTCCCGGCACGCGCCACCACCGCTGCCTGCTTTTTCTCCTTTGCCTGCAGGCGCGGTTTCGCCATGTTGGCCACGCTGGTCTCCAGCTCCTGACCCCGAGTGCTCTGCCCGCCTCGGCCTCCCGAGGTGCTGGGACTGCAGACGGAGTCTTGCTCACTCGGTGCTCGGTGTTGCCCGGGCTGGAGTGCGGTGGCGTGGTCTTGGCTCGCGGCAGCCTCCGCCTCCCAGCCGCCTGCCTTGGCCTCCCAGGGTGCTGGGATTGCAGCCCCTGCCCGGCCACCGCCTCGTCTGGGAGGTGGGGAGCGTCTCTGCTCGGCCGCCCCTCTGCCCGGCCTCCCCATCTGGGAAGTGAGGAGCGCCTCTGCCTGGCCACCCATCGTCTGGGAAGTGAGGAGCGCCTCTGCCCAGCCACCCATCGTCTGGGAAGTGAGGAGCGCCTCTGCCCGGCCACCCATCGTCTGGGAAGTGAGGAGCGCCTCTGCCCCGCCACCCATCGTCTGGGAAGTGAGGAGCGCCTCTGCCCGGCCACCCATCGTCTGGGAAGTGAGGAGCGCCTCTGCCCGGCCACCCATCGTCTGGGAAGTGAGGAGCGCCTCTGCCCGGCCACCCATCGTCTGGGAAGTGAGGAGCGCCTCTGCCCGGCCACCCATCGTCTGGGAAGTGAGGAGCGCCTCTGCCCGGCCGCCCCGTCTGGGAAGAAATGAGCAACGCGTCTACCCGGTCGCCCCGTCTGGGAAGTGAGGAGCACCTCTGCCCCGGCCGCCCCATCTGGGAAGAAGTGAAGAGCGTCTCTGCCTGGCCGCCCCGTCTGGGAAGTGACGAGCGCCTCTGCCCGGCCACCCCGTCTGGGATGTGGGGAGCGCCTCTGCCTGACCGCCCCGTCTGGGAGGTCTACCACGGAGGCCAGAAGCAATGTGGGGGCTGGACGTGGTGGCTCACGCCTGTGGTCCCGGCACTCTGGGGGGCTGAGGCGGGTTGATCACTTGAGGCTAGGAGTTCGAGACCAGCCTGGCCAACATGGCGAAACATATGAAAAATACAACAGACAAACCAACCAACCAACTCAGTGACAACAAAACAGGTCTACCCTGGAGTCATACTCTAGTTTTTTCTATTTTCCTCCCTTTCTGATCCTTTATCCCACTTTCTTTTTCTTCCTCTTCCTTCTCCTTCTTCTTTGTCAAATAGAGGATTGAGTTATTATCACTGATCCCAAAAAAAAAACAAGTGCAAAACTTCATGTCTTAAGAAAAAAGAAAAGGTCTGGCAGAGAACTTCCTTAATGGATTTGACCTGGGTAATACCATTAACCCAAGAAATGCTTTTTTGGTATTTTTCCATTCTACTTACTTTGTAAATATGTTTTGTCATGAGTTGATTCAAATGAGAGAGTTGAATTTCTACAGATACCCTCAATTTGTAAAATTTGTGTGCTTGTGTGCATAATTTGTAGAATTGTGTACATAATTTGTAGAATTGTGTACTTTAGTGAAGTTTTGTTGTGTTATTGTTGCTTGTTTTCTATCTTCCTTCCAGACAGTTTTCCATTAATTTAAACCTCTTTTTATTCTGGCTAAAGTAAGTTACATTTTAAGATTTAAAAATTCTAGAGGAAATCCTTATATAATGTTCTTTATAATAACTCAAGAGTGTTGCCATGGTAGACATGAGACAAACTCAAATCTTTTACTGAGACACCTAGAAATGTCACATATAACCTTTATTAATGTTATCTCTGTTTAATTCATATTTCAAGATGACAGGTTAAACCACACAATTACGGTCTAAAAAAAGCCTTAAATTATATCGACCATCTCCAAATAACTACAACTTTTTCCCAGAGTTATCAGACTCTGGTCTCAAAGCCAAGCAAGTAAATACATTTAACTGAAAAGAATCCTCCTTCATTGAGGAGTGGGTAATTATGTCCCTAATTTTCCATGCTGCTATCTCCTCAGAGCCTATCAACTATACAGGTAGCCCTGTATTCAGTTCATCTTCTTCTTTTTTTTTTTTTTTTTTTTTCTTTTTTTGGAGAAGGAGTTCTGCTCTTGTCGCCCAAGCTGGAATGCAGTTGTGTGATCTCGGCTCACTGCAACCTCCGCCTCCCAGGTTCAAGTGATTCTCATACCTCAGCGTCCTGAGTAGCTGAGATTACAGGCACCCACCACCACGCCCGACTAATTTTTTGTATCTTTGGTAGAGACGGGGTTTCGCCATGTTTGGCAGGCTAGTCTCGAACTTCTGACCTCAGGTGATCCTCCCGCCTCGGCCTCCCAAAGTGCTGGGATAACAGGCGTGAGCCACTGTGCCCAGCCTCAGTTCATCTTTAGAAAAGTCAGCCAAGCCATGTCAGAGATCTTGGCTCTAAACAAATATAGGTTATATTTAAAAAGACAGAAAAGGGGGCTCCCTCTATGGTTTGAGGTCTTAAGGCTCTGCCAATAGACGGCTACAGGGCTGGGAATTAAGGTCCTTCGTGGCTTCAAATGTCTCATATGACGCCAGATTCCCTTTTTTCCTTACTCATTCATTCCTTCCCTGATGCCAGATTCCTTTTTTTCCTTACTCATTCATTCCTTCCCCGGCTACAATGCTCCTTTTCCCCCTCTTCTTAGCACATTTCATCAGGAGCCAAAAATGTCAAACATTTCCATGGGTAAACAGAAATCTGCTGGCCTTTCCACCACCACCCCCCCATGCCTACTGTTATTATGAGCGGTAACAATGTAATCTGCCTCAGGCACCTCTCTCCATCCATGCCAAGCAGGTCATTCTCCTTTTATCAGAAGGGAAAGTGGGTCATCACATTTTAGTGCATGTTGACACGACTGCTAATAAAAGCAAGATAAGAAGTTCCTGCCCTTAAGGTGCCTTAACCTCTACTTTGCCTAAAAGATACTTCACAGTTCCCACACTGGAGTAGGAACTGGAAAGTGACTTGATACCACGTTTCCTTAACCACACAGAGGTGAAGGAAATAACAGGATATTTGTAAAGTGCAGTAACAACACCTAATTCAGGAGGTTACTCCTCTCTCATTTGGGTTAGCAACATGGTTCCTTTAAGAAGGCCACAATGGGCCAGGCACGGTGACTCATGCCTGTAATCCCAGCATTTTGGGAGGCCGAGGCAGGTGTATCACGAGGTCAGGAGATGGGTGAAACCCTGTCTCTACTAAAAATACAAAAAGAAATTAGCCGGGAGTGGTGGTGGGCGCCTGTAGTCCCAGCTACTCGGGAGGCTGAGGCAGGAAAATGGCGTGAACCCAGGAGGCAAAGCTTGCAGTGAGCTGAGATAGTGCCACTGCAGTCCGGCCTGGGCGAAAGAGCGAGACTCCGTCTCAAAAAAAAAAAAAGTACAAACATTAGTTGGGCATGGTGGCGCAGGTCTGTGGTCCTGTAGTCCCAGCTACTCGGGAGGCTAAGGCATGAGAATCACTTGAACCCAGCAGGCGGAGGTTGCAGTGAGCTGATATCATGCCACCGCACTCCAGCCTGGGCTACAGCGTGAGACTCCATGTCAAAAAATTTAAATTAAATTAAATTAAATCAAATTTTAAAAAAAGAAGGTAACAATAAACTAGGAGGCTGACATCTCAAACAACAGAGGCATGAACAAGATAATTCCCTTTTGAATCATGTGTCTGAAAATGGTAGTAGTAAACATAGAGACCTACCAAGTGGCTTTCAAACTTTTCAAATTTGGAAGTATTAATATGAAGGAACTTTTACCCAAAGGATAAACAAATATATCAACAGAAGCAAAGCTGTTCTCAGGCCCCCACCTGGAGAAGCAGATCCCTATAGGTAGCCAGGACACAGTCTGAAAATCACTAAACCACAGCCTACACACCATTTGAGAAGTTCAAAACTAGGTTTTGTTCTTCCTTTCCTTCTAAATCCTTCTTCTCTTTATGCCCATTACTGAACTCTCCTATGTCCTCTCAAATATAAAATTCCCAGTTAGATCCCAAATTCACATACAAGTAATCTAAGAAACACATTCTAATGCAGGATCCTTTTTACAGCCTATCTCTACAAACATTTGGACACCTTTTCCATAAGGCAACTTGGCAATATGCATCAAGAGCCTTAAAAAATCGCTATCTTTAACTCCGTTGTTCTGTTCCTAGGAATTTATTCATTTAAAAATGCACATACAAATGTTTAAACCCACTGACTCAACACAGCATTATTTATGCTGATAAAATAAATGAAACAAGCTAATTGGTCAACAATAGAGGAAACTATTTAAATAAATTATTCTATTCATATGACAAATCTACTGTGGTTTGGCATTAAATTGCTTCTAATAGGCTGGGCTCGGTGGCTCATGCCTGTAATCCAAGCAGTTTGGGAGGCCAAGGCAGGCAGATTGCTTGAGCCCAGGAATTCAAGACCAACCTGGACAATAATAGCGAAACCAAGTCTCTACTAAAAATACAAAAAATTAGCCGGGCATGGTGGTGCACACCTGTAGTCCCCAGCTACTCACGAGGCTGCGTTGGGAGGATCACCTGAGCCTGGGAAGTCGAGGCTACAGTGAGCCATGATCCTGCCACTGGACTTCAGCCTAGGCAAGGAGAGTGAGACCCTGTCTAAAAAAACAACAACAACAACAACAACAAAACCTTCTAAAATAATGAAAACTACAAAAAAAATCATGACAATGCTATACAGTACGATTGGAAAAATGTAGAGATAAATGGACGGATAGAAAAAATATGAAATTTACTTACTGAATTGAAATACCAAATTTAATACTATCTTCTTTGAAAAAAGATACACCACATGTTAGATTATAGAAAAAAAGCAACATAAAAGTTTATCTGGAGCTAACTTGTTCAGTGACACTATATCCTGGTGTTCTTGGGAAGTTAGTATATATAATATTTCTATTACTTTCTAATGTTTTCATGCATCACTCTCCTTTCAATATGATATTTATTTAAATTAGGCCTAAGAAAAGAAGTCTCTCTATCAATCATGGAATATTTTGACTGAAGAGCTCTTCAAAATGTATACTGTCCAATCTGATTATATTTACATTTGAAGTCCATGATAAATCTATCCCTAAATATTTCTAAAGATTAGGCCATCAGAGGTGAGAGTTTATAAAGTGCTTGTTGTGTGCCAGACACTCAGCCAGATACTGCAATTACAAGAGAGGAATAAAAGTGCAGTTCTTGCCTTCAAAGAGCTCAGGGACTGAGAAAGTAATGGACAAATAGCTATAGTGAGGTGAAAGCTAAGGAAGTGTACACAACATTGAGGATGGCGGAATCACAGAAGTCTCAGAAGAGGTGGCATTTGTGGACGCTGTTGAAAGATACATCATTCTCTAGGTGCCAATGAGAAGGGAGGAGAAGAGTCTGGAGAGAGAAAAGCACAGAGGCATATGTTCAGGGGATACCACTTTCCAACAGTAGGAGTATAAGGTATAAATTATGGGGGTGAAAGCTGGGGTTGGGGGAGTGGTTAGCAGCTGACAATAAATAAGGCTGAAGAAACAGGAACCTATACAGCAAGCCCAGGAGTCTGAATTTTAACATGCAGCCAGTGGCAAATCTCCACGAAATTGTGAACAGTGGAGTGACATGGTCATTTTACTTTTTTTTTCCCCCCAAGATGGAGTCTCAGTCTGTCACCCAGGCTGGAGTGCAGTGGCGAGATCTCAGTTCACTGCAATCTCCACCTCCCAGGTTCAAGCCTGCCTCTGCCTCCCGAGTAGCTGGAATACAGGCACGCACCACCAAGCCCGGCTAATTTTTTGTATTTTAATACAGACAAGGTTTCACCATGTTGGCCAGGATGGTCTCCATCTCCTGACCTTGTGATCTGCCCACCTCGGCCTCCCAAAGTGCTGGGATTACAGGCATGAGCTACGACGCCTGGCCCATTTTACATTTTTTAAGATGGCAAGGAAGAAGTGGGTGGAAAGGAAACAGGCCAAGAGCCTACGGAAATCTAAAGGGGCTGAACACAGCAGTGGCCTGAAGATGAAGAGATGAAAGAAGGAAAGACATTAAGACAAAGGTGACTAACTGGATGAGGAGCAGGAGACAGAAGTGCAGCCTCCTGGCCAGGCGCAGTGGCTCACACCTGTAATCCCAGCACTTTGGGAGGCCAAGGCGGGCGGATCACTTGAGGTCAGGAGTTCAAGACCAGCCTGGCCAACATGGTGAAACCCTATCTCTACTAAAATACAAAAGAAAATAACTAGGCATGATGGTGGGCATCCGTAGTCCCAGCTACTTGGAGGCTGAGGCAGGAGAATCGCTTGAACCCGGGAGGCAGATGTTGCTATAAGCCAAGATCACACCATGCACTCCAGTCTGGGTGTCAGAGCGAGACTCCCTCACAAAAAAAAAAAAAAAAAAAAAAAAGAAGTATGGCCTCCTTTTGTCTGGAAGACTCTGTTCCTATCTTCCCAGGGCCCTCTCCCTCCTTCAAACAGTTCTCTGCTGGAAAGAACTCTACAGTGAGAGCTCTTCTGTGACCAACCAAAATAACACTTTATCCTCTTACACTAATTTTTTATAGTATTTAGAACTATCAAAAAATCATTATTTGTTTGTTTATTTTTTGTCTCTCTCTCCAGAAGGTAAACTCCATGAAGCCAAATGATACCTATCTAGTTCATGGCTATATCTTAGAACTTAGATCAGGGCCTGCCCTGGCACATAGTAGGAGCTCAATAAATATCTGTTGAGTGAATGAATGAATGGAAGGGAGGGAAAGAGAAGGAAGGCAGGCAGTCTACTGAGATTGGTGGTTTGAGTGCTTTACTAAAACGTGATGTCATAAGTGAAAATCAGAAATATGGGAGAAAAAAAGAGTTGGAACACAAAGATTGACTGTGTCAGGCTCTGGAATGTTTAGTGAGCTCAAGTATTATCTTGTGACTTTTTTTTTTTAAGAGACAGGGTCTAGCTCTGTTGCCCAGGCTGGAGTGCAATGGCATGATCATAGCTCACTGTAACCTCAAACTCCTAGGCTCAAGGGATCCTCCCGCCTCAGCCTCCCAGGTAGCTAGGACTAGAGGTGCACACCACCACACCTGGCTAATTTTTTAATTTCATGTAGAGACAGGGTCTCACTATGTTGCCCAGGCTGGTGTAGAACTTCCAGCCTCAAATAATCCTCCCATCTCAGCCCCCCAAAGCACTGGAATTACAGCCATGAACTGCACCTGGCCCCTTACTACTGTTTGATATCTTTCCTGCTAACACTGGATGTAAAAGAAAAGAATAAAAAGGAGATGAGAGAATGCCTACTGAGTGACTATAGTACTTAACAAAAGCAAGTACTTTACAAACAGTACCTCCTTCCATCCTCACCATATTGGTACCTCTATTTTTCCATATGAAGAACTGAGACTAAGGGGTTCAGTGACTTATACACAGTGACACTGCTGGAAAATGGCAGAAGCAAAACTAAAACTCAGGTCTCGTGACTCCCACACCATTCACTGCACAATGTTAGAAGCAAACCAACACTTTCCATGCACTTCCAGAATACTGTTAGGTTCATCCTCTTCCACTTCAAGATGCTTTTCAAACCAAAGTTTCAAATTTACAAGAAAAAAATGGCTTTTGCTGTCATATTTTTCTATGTCTAAAAAATAAATTGCATAAGACTGACCTGTTAAGTTTCTAAGACTTGATCAGATCACTTAAAATTCCAGTTTGATCTCTACCATGTGGAAAAAAGAGTCTTAAATGAGATAGTAATCATACATCCAAAATCATCCCTTTCATTCACAATCACATACACAGACCTCTGCATCCCTTTGCAACACTACATAAAGACGAAAGTAAACGTTTTATCCTGTGAGCTAACCCCAGGCACCACTGGACTAGAATCTAGTCCCTTAAACTAACAGCTGAAAGGTGATAGAATATGCCAGACAAGTCAGAGAATTTAGCCAGCAGAGCTGCTCAGATTTAAATTGTGCTATTTGAAACTTAGACCACTTGAGACAACAGTTCACTTTTCTTACCGCGGCAACAGATTCAACCTCTTGGCCCTTATGAAAGTCATCTGAATATATTTAGCCAAAAGAAAAATAAAAAGGGAAAGAGAAAGAAAGAGAGAGAGAGAGAGAGGAAAGAAAGAAAGAAAGAAAGAAAGAAAGAAAGAAAGAAAGAAAGAAAGAAAGAAAGAAAGAAAGAAAGAAAAAGAAAAGAAAGAAAGAGAAAGAAAAGAAAGAAAAAGAAAGAAAGAGAAAAGGAAAAGAAAAGAAAAGGGGAAACTTCTATCTCCTGATTGAAGATATATTCAGCACTCTGATTTTTTTATGCACATTTGATCATCCTGTTGACAGCCTTGGAAGTTAAGTAATATGGACTGCTGCACAGAGGTTTCAAACCTTGATGGAAACCAATGGCAGGCTCCTTTTGACAGTCAAATAATGACAAGCACGTTGCAGGCCAATGCCCGTCATTCACCAACATCTCCAACCTGCTCCAACTGCTGCACAGTGACTAAGTGGAGGGTCAGAGGTTAAGCTCCAAGAAGCCAGCAATGAAGGGCAACTGTCATGCACCACTGCCTGTTGTGAAGCAGCAAGGAGTGGCTGTCTCCTTCTGAACATGCAAAATGTTCTCATTCTGTCCAGGCAGAGACACATCTGAAGGTCCTAAATGAGACCACTGCCAATTCATGAAGCTCCAAACTGACAGCATGCCATTCAAGCTGTCTCAAATTTGACTTTTTTTCCTATTTCAAATCACAAATGCATGCAAAGTATACCGTTAAGCATAACTCCTCAGCCATGGTTTTAAGCATGCTCTGCTTTTAGACACAGAGATAGCCTCAGACACATACACATTCTCAGATCCTAAAAAAATGAAAGAAAATGCAAAGTTAATTTATTCTTCTTTAGGGAGTTGCTAATTCAAAATGGCACAGAAAAAAACTGGATACAGATTTTCTAGGAAAGTTCCTAAATGTCTACAAAACAAAATAATCTTTAAGAAGGACTAGTTTCATGATAATATGACCACACTATTATGAGAACTAAGAATATTAGTGTGTGTATATAGAATTTTATTTAATGAAAATAATGTAATTTTAGGTACACAGTAGTTCATTGACACATTTTATATTTTTTTAGAGTCTGTTTATAAAATCGTAGTCCACAAATGATTCAGAGTCCAGCATATGACACAAATACCTCCTTAAACAATTCTAAGTTTGGGCTCTTATTGCTTTTCTATGTAGTAGAAATACATGATTGCATTAAGATGTGTGTGCATTAACATATAACCTGTGAAGAGGTTTCTTCTTTATCTTAATTGAGTAAAAAGAAATGTCTTATCTCATTTACAGGCCACATGATTGTCACTAAGTGACTAGCTAGCATCAAGAATTAAGTTGGACAGGTCTTCTTATAGCCTTTTCATCAACAATAGGATTTCTAAGAAACAGAGCCTTAAGTGGCCCTCATCAGACACAGCCTTTAGAGGTTTGAACTTGAAAATGATTTTATATAAAAGTGTGGGTCTACACCAGAGGCAACACTAGTCACTCTTTAATTCCTGATCACTACCACTCACCCGTCCTTAAGTGAGCCTGGGGAGAGGAAATAACCCATCAGCTACAAGGAACAAAGCCAAGACATCCCACTATCAAAGCTTGTATGAACAAAGGTCAACTAATTGCCCTATTCTCTACCAACAAGAATATAGCTAGTTTCTAATATACATCTGCAGACAGCAAAACATAAATTATTTTAAGTAATATATGAGCATGTATCAACCTTACACTCTTAGGCAAAAAATAGAAATTATGGTGCATGAATCCAGATTACTATATATAGTTTTGATCCAGAAAAATATTCCAAGCCATAAGTACACACGTACTATTTGGATAGCTGACCAAATAATGCTGTTCACAATGAAGAGCATTCTACAATATAAAAGACTTGAGAAAGATTTTAATATGAAGTGACTTCTCTTTCCAGCAGCACAATCTGAGTGGGAAAATTCCTTATCTAATATTCAGGCATATATGTACATAAAATCACAAAGACTGAATTGAGAGACAGGAACATCTTTCCCAAATCCTGTATTTAGACCTGAGTTGCAAACCTCACAGTATAACGTGAACTAATACAGGAAAAATAAAAGAAAGTTCTCCTTCAGACACCACAGGACAAATGAAAAGGAAGTACTCCTGTAGACATCACAGAGTACTAATGGTACTCATATTCCTAAAGGATAATACAGAACAAAAGTTAAAATGACTTCAAAAACAGCTTAGCTGATTAATCAGTCACCGATCCATAATGAATAACAAAAGTAACCCAAGAATTTAAGAGAGGCAGATCCCTGAGCAGATACTAAGAAAATTTTACTGGACTTGAATAAGTTCAGTGCTCAAATTATTAAATTATCGGCAATTTCTTATACTACAAGAAATAGAGGGTATGGTGCCTCAGTTTGTTGTTCTCAATCCCAGATTCAGAGGACCAAGCTGAATTTCTTCCTCGGGGCTTCCGGCTCTGTGGCTTTACATGAAGAGTCCCCACTTCATCCTTTCATGTAGGAGGAGAAACTGACCAGACATGAAATGGTCATAAAATCCACCCATTATTTCCCCTATTCAAATATCTTACTGGGGGGAATAATGGCAATTGGCCAAAATAAGGCAGGTAGACACATTCTGGATTTGCTAAAGCTGAGCATGACAGTTTTCCATGAACATTCAAGAGGAGGACCTAGCCCTCGTAGCTATTCTCTCTAACCCAGGACACAGTAATAATTCTCAACAATAGGATTTCTAATCACAAATAGAGCCCTAGTGGCCCTCATCAGAGACAGTCTTTGGGGGTACAAATAAACTTGAAAATAAACATTATATAAAGGTGTTGGTCTACACCAGTGGCAGCACTGTAGACTGGTCTCAAACTCCTGACTTTGTGGCAGCACTGATGTAGACCAACACCTTTAAGCTCTGACCACTGTCATCCACCCTTCCTTAAGTGACCCTGGGGAAAGGAGATAACCCATCATCTATAAGGAATAAAGCCAAGATACCCTATTTTTCAGACATTATTCATCCAACAAATGTCTGGGGAATTAATTAGTATGTGAACTCCCCAATACTCCTTGTCAAACTTTCTACTGGACTGGTGGACAAAGGAGTACATCGGGATGGCATTTCTTAGAAAGAAATAGATTTGATTCATAACCTCCAAAGATCAGGATGGCAACTGCTGGGTTCTACTTTCCCTGTTCACCTACCATCACCCGGTTCTATCTTTCCATATGTCCCAAATGTCAAGTTTAATATCTAAAACATCTTTCATCTGAATGTATGATTCGGCAAGAACTTTTCAGGACGATGCTGAATTCAGCAACATCCAAAAGCAGGCAAATTAGTGACTCCTGCTATTTCAGTGTTCACAGATCAGTGGAGGTGAGTAGGAACTCCCACAAATGGAAAATGTGGCCCCAACAACCCTATCCTGGTATTTGTACCAGGTGCTGACAGCAATCAAGAGTCCCCTTAGACCTAAACCAAGGTTACCACTCCCCCTCCTTCCACCATGTGCCTTTTCGTTAGGTCCTTGGTGACAGAGTGACAAAGCATCTAGTTTTGGGTTTTTTGTCTTTCTTTTATAAATGAAGGCAAAAGCCTATATGATTATACCTCAAATAATTTTAGAAACATTTGCTACATACTTGTGATGAGGCATGGGGAATAAAGTTAAATAGGAGTCTTGCTCTTCTCTCTGCCTGATTCTGTAAAGTGAGATGCTTAACTGAAGTGCCTAAGTGCTTTGAGGTCATTAGAAGTATGAGCTGAACCAACCAGGTGACCCGTTTTCCCCCTTTCAGTAGAACAAAGGCCAGACACACTCATTTTACCATATTCATTGTACACTGAACTGTCAGTGCAAGGAGTACCAGTTGCCTCCAGGTCATGAAATAATACTAAAAACTTTATAATCATTCATTGATTTAGTTTTCAGCATACTATATCATTTGAATCCAATGGGAGCATAAAGAGCTATTTGTGAGGTCAACCACGGTACAGACAGATGCTGACATGCTATTGATGGCAAGGTGGAAAGAAATTGCTAAATACAGCAGATCAATACCTCGTTTCACTGTTACAGCCTTCTGCAGACATAAAATATATATCTTTACAGCTACAAAAATAATAATAATGAAAGTGGGAGATAAATGCTTCCCTCAAGGTAAACTATTTGATTAGCTAAGGGCAAAGGTGACAGCAGCAGTTACACTAAAGTAACTTTATAGTCTTAAATAAAAACAGGAGGAAGAGCAGTAGATGAAATGGCAAAATGAATCGGGACACATGGGTGGTTCAGACATAACTCTTTTAAAAAAGTGATAGGTAAAGGGCCACCAAAATCTATGATTTCTCCTATGGCTACAAATGCAGTTTCCTTAGATCTATTCTGTCATACGGTTTTACACAAAACATTTTTTTTTTTTTTTTGAGACAGAGTCTCACCCTGTCACCCAGGCTGGAGTGCAATGGTACAACCTCAGCTCACTACAACCTCCGCCTCCTGGGTTCAAGCGATTCTCCCGCCTCAGCTTCCCGAATAGCTGGGATTATAGGCACACACCACCACGCCCGGCTAATTTTTTGTATCTTTAGTAGAGATGGGATTTCACCATGTTAGCCAGGCTGGTCTCAAACTCATGATCTTGTGATCCACCTGCCTCGTCCTCCCAAAGTGCTAGGACTACAGGCGTAAGCCACCACGCCTAGCCTACACAAAACATTTTCTAAACAAAATATTTTCTATTGGTGATGGAGAGCAGATTGAGGGTTAAGGTTAAATAACTGTTCAGTAAAGTAAAAAAACAAAAAACAAAAAACAAAAAGCTTAACTTCCAGTCTATATATGTTTCCATTTGACAAGAAATGCTGAGAGTCAACCACATTTGTAGCATCTTACTAGACACAAAAAACAAATTTATAGCAGTGTTGTCAGCCAGAGGGATCTTCTAATCCCCATAGGGAAAAGAGAATTACTGTGTATAAAACACTACTATGTATAAGCAATCACAAAATGTAAAATTAAATATGACCTAATGTCAACCACATATGGTACCATACACCAGTAAGTGTACCATACACCAGTAAGTGTACCATACACAAACTTACTGTTAGTATCATACTTTTTGACACAGGAAATAAAGTCAGTAAGGAAAGAGATGAAGGGAATAATCCTCAAACGCTTCATGAAAGAAGAGGGACTTAAGAAAAGACCTCAGGGTCTGGTGGATCATACAATCATTAAAATAGTTTTTACTTCTCAGATTAAACTCTTTTTGTAGATCTCCAAAGTTTAAGCTTATAAACAACCAAGCAGAATTTACCATCAATTATCTGAGATATGAAGTCTCCCAGGAATCTTTAAAAGCAGCGTAAAGGGTAAGTATCTCTGTTTTTTCAAAAAATTATACTTTTTCCGATTGAAATGAATGGTTTAAAAAAATATGGGGGCAGAGGGTGACAGGAGCACATTGCGCTGTCATAATGCTGAAATGTCAGTGGTTTGTGAAATCCTTCAGTGACCAATATTCAAAAAGAGAGTATGAAATACCTACCCAGAAAATACTATCACTCTGCATTTGGATAGTGGTTAGCAATTTTAAAACAACCTGTTAACCTAAGACTGACTTAAATGATGACATTTATTTCCCCAAAGAACATGGGAACTCTCAGGTAAGTAAAAGAGACTTACTTGATACAATTATCACCCTTCCATAGCAACGAACAAGATAAATTAAAAATAAAAAATAAATCTCAGTGCAAGAGAAACAATGAAAATGTAATGTAACTGCAATTGAAAGGGAAGGAATAATCATACATTTATTTTTTGTCCAATTGAGAAAAAAATTTAAAAAATATTAATAGCTGTCCAAATTGTATAAAAATAGAAAATATTTTTTATCAATTTTATAATTTGTTATCAATCTAAATCAGCTCCACTATTTTATTAGTCTATATACTTCAGGAACAGAGTATAATGTCTCTAGCCGCTCTTCTGCAGAGGAAACGAGATTGCGCCAAAAGGTTGACATCCTCAAGTTACGCATGTGCATTTCACTAGACTGTGTGTTGATGTAGCTGTCTAGGTCACCCCGAGTAAACTTGGAGAAGCAACGTGATTGGGGCAGGGTTCCTAAGTCTTGGTCCAATTTGGATCACTTAGTAATTCATGTTTGAAAAGTAAGTCTCAGGCCAGGTGCAGTGGCTCATACCTGTAATCCTAGGACTTTGGGCGACCAAGGTAGGCAGATAGCTTGAGCCCAAGGGTTTGAAACCAGCCTGAGCAACATAGTGAGATCCGGTCTCTACAAAATCTACAAAAATTAGCCAGGCTTGGTGGCACACGCCTGTAGTCTCAGCTACTGAGGAGCCTGGGGTGGGAGGACTACTTGACCCCAGGAGGTCGAGGCTGCACTAAGTTATGACTGTGCCACTGCACTCCAGCCTGGGTGACAGAGTAGGACCCAGGACCCTGTCCCAAAGAAAAAAAGAAAAAGAAAAAGAAAAGTACATCTCAGAAAACATCCAATCAACAAATATTTACTGTATATCTGTCAACAAAGTTCTGTGCTAGATACTTCAGAAGACACAGATATATATCTATCTATCTTTTTAAGTTTCTGTGTTCCTAATACAAAGAAATAATAAATGTTTGAGATGATTAATATGCTAGATATCCTGATCTGATCTGATCACTATACATGATATGTATCAAAACATCACTATGTACTCCATGAATATGTACAATATTGTCTATTTCAAAATAAGTTTCTGTTCCTAAGAACTTGATAATTTCTACATGGTGGGGAGGGGGAGAAGTGGTGGATGAGATAAGAATGCTAAAAACCTATTTTAAATCATATTTATATCTACATAACATTGTCAGTATTCAAAGTTCTTTTACATTTATTATCTTATTGATGACATCTCAGATGAAGCAGGGAAGGGAGTTATTATCCCCATTTTACAGATGAAACATCACAGAGATTGGAGGACTCATACAAGGTAATGTGTAGTAAGTGGCATATGTGAGACTCCAAGTTTAGCCCTCCAGCTACTAGTGATGTGCACTGGTAGCTGGAATGTGAAACTCCAAGTTTAGCCCTCCAATTACCAGTGATGTGCACTGGTAGTTGGAGGGCTAAACTTCCACTAACTATGGCAGGCTACTTAGTATTTGTGTGGAGTGAAAGGGGAATGGGGGAATTCAGGGTATTCATTCAGGAAACATTAGTTCAGTGCCTACTGTGTTCAAGACTCTGCGGACATTGGGGTACAAAGAAAAAGAAAATATGTCTATTTAACTAAGGTATGAGAAAGAAAATGAAAGAAATCATTAGAATACCGAATAAGTGCTACAAAAACATGCACAAACTGCTACAGAAACAGAAAAGAGAAAACTATTTTAAGATTTTGAAATACTTTCCATATTAAACAAAAAAGAATAAAAATGAACTAAGTAACCATTCATCTCAAGATGTTGCCAAAAGAAGCTTAGGCAATGCAGGACAAAGAAAACAATAAAAACAAAGGTAGAAATTAATGAATTAGAGTATAAACAAATCCAAGAGCTTGTTTAAAAAAAAAAAAAGACTACCAGAAAATACAGTCAATTTTTAAAGAGAAGACATGAATATACAAAGTTATAATTTAAAAGATGGAAAAAGTGAATATGGAATTTTTTTATTATAAAACTATACACAATTCTACCCTAGTAGACCAGAGAATGTTAGGCTCAATGCCATGTCAATAAATGTAAAACTTTCCCATTCTAAAATATAATGACCAAAATTTACTCAAGAAGAAAACTAAATAGACAATAGCCAGGCGTGGTGATGCACGCCTGTAATCCCAGCTTTGAGGGGCTGAAGCAGGAGAACTGCTTGAGCCCAGGAGGCAGAGGTTGCAGTGAGCCAAGACTACAGCCTGGGTGACACAGCAAGACTCTACTCAAAAAAAAAAAAAGAAGAAGAAGAAGAAGAAGTGAAGTTCAAACTTCCAACAGGCAAATAATCCTAATGCTTTGTAAATGGTTCCCAAGCAGAGAGGGAGGAGGAAAACTCTGCAAGTCATTTTATGATACTAGCATAATATGATACCAAATTTGACAAAAGAAAGCACAAAAAGGAGTTTCTCAATATTTTTACTCACTTTACCTTCTTCTACTGTGATCTTATCCCCATCCGCCAAAAGTGCTTTATTAGGCTTTACAAACTGTAGCTTGAATTATGTTCAACATGTATGTTATATATGCCCCATTCAAAGATTCGCATATACCCTCAACCCCTGGAGTACCACTCTGCAGTTTCCATAAGAATCTCTGATACTGATCCATCTTACTTTCCTAATTGAAATTCTAAAATGTTGAATTCAGCAATATATTAAAAGACCTATATAACATAAACAAGTAGGCTTTATCCCAAGGAACCATTATTAGAAAGTCTAATAAATTACGTTTTATCAGTAGAAGTAAAGATACTACCTACCATCTAAACAGACGTCCAAAAAATGCTCCTAAAATTCAATAAAATTCAACCTCAGTCCCTGAAAAAAAAAAAGTAAGAACCAAAAATAACTGCCAACAACTACCACTTTACTTAATACTAGAATCCCAAAGCATAACTGTTAAAGACATGACTATCTGCTATAACCACTACCAACTGGAGGTTCTAGACAAGGTAATATAGAAGTAAAAAAAAGAGAAGAGAGTATAATTACTGAAAGAGGAAAAAACAAATTATATTTGCAGATAATTAGATTATCTACCTCATAAATATCCAGAAAACCCAAGAACATCATCCAAAACTATTAGAATTATAAGAAGGCATTCTGTATTGTGGCCAAATACAAAAATAGCACACACATAAAAAACTTTCTTAAGTATCATTTAAAAAACCCAATTTTTAAATATCCCATTTTCAATAGTAACCAAACTGAACAAAATTACAAAGATTTCTGAAGATCATAAAACTTAAATAAATGTAGAGACAGATAATTACTGAATGAGAAAAATGATTTACCATAAATATTTCAGTTATTTCCAAATGACTATATAAATTTAATGCAATAACAATTAAAATACCAAAAGACTGGTGGGGCACATGGGGGACCTTGAAAAAGTGATTTTTAAATTTACCTGGGAAAAAATTTAGGTTGTCTTCTCAAAGCAAGAGATGAGCCACGGAATTTTTGAAAGTAAAGACTAATTATAGGGGCCTTATGCTGCCAAATATAGAAAGATATTATAAATCGATGGCAATTAAAATGATGTGTCAAAATAAAAACAAACAGGATAAAAAGCAGATCTGATTATTTAAGCATTCAAATCAGTACGTAAAAGATAAGTCAATAAATGCAGGCAGCAATATCTGATTGGCCTTGGGGAAGAAAAATTTCCACATCTACTCCATACTGTAACACCAACTAAATTCTAGACACATTTTAACAATTATATGAAAAAAACATAAAATATTAATAACCAGAAGAACACGTAAGTGACTGTTAATCTAATACTCAGGCGGAAAATGTTTTTCTAATTAAAAACAAAGGAAAACTTTTGAATAACAAAAATATAAAAGTCAGGCAATAAACTGGAAAAATATTTCTATCACATGATTAGTAAATAACATCCCTAATCTACAAAATATTTTTCCAAATCAGTAAGAAAAGACAAACACGTTAGCAAAATGAACAAAGCCTATACGAATAAACAAATCACAAAAGAACTATATTTGGCCAATATAAATGGTGGGAGGAAATTCAACCAAATATAATAATTAGGAAAATACAAATTAGTTCTACAAGTTCCTACTTCTCCTCCAAATTAGCAAACATTTTTGTTTTCTGATAATTCCCAGTGTTAGAGTGTATGTATCAATAAGCATTCTCACATATTGCTTCTTAAACTGGAAACTGGCATTACCTCCCTGGGTGGCAACTTGACAATGATAACCAAAAATCTTAACAAAAGTTAGCCCATATAATTCTCCTTTTAATTTACCCTATGAAACATTCCAAAGATTTGCAGAGATTAATGTACAAGAATGTTCACTAAAGGAAAACCTATGACAGAATGGAAAAATATCCATACAATACTATACAATTGGAATTATATGAAAAAATATAATATACTGGATGGTAAAAAAAAGGCAGAGTAAAAAATATACAAATTATCATTCTAATTTTTGTTTAAAATATATCTTATATAATATATATCATAAATATATTTAAATAAAATTAGTCATACTGTATATATTATATATAATAAGCATAATAACAATATTCTAAGCAATATACCAACATAAAGTAACAGTATTTATCTCTGAAGAATTATGAGACTTTTTTCTGCCTCATATTTTTCCATATTTGTTAGTTTTTCTAAAATAAAAAATGATTATGTAATCGGAAAAAAAATTCATTAAGAAATTTAAGAAATGCTTCTCTATCTACCATATACTTATATATACAGTATGGTTCTATATTTACGAAGCTGACTTTCATAAGCTACATATGAAAAATAATTTCATTATTTTAATAGTCACATGCATAATAATAACTAACCTTATATAGCACTTGCCCCAACAATATTCTAAATGCTTTACATATGTTAAATCATTTAATCTTCACAACTATTATGATACCCATTTTACGGATGAAGATTGAGGCTCAAGGAGATTAGGTGACTTGCCCAAGATCACTCAGCCAGTACACAGAGCTAAAGGATTCCACGTTCTTAACCACCACAGGCTACAGTTTCTCCTCATAAACCATACTCTAAAGCAATAAGACTGATTTATACATAAATGCCAGCACATAAACAACATAAGCATTATCTCCTTTCAAGTAGCCTCCTTGGGAAACTCTATACATATCCAAAGATGTGGTCATTGATCAAAACATTTTTGGAAAACTTTCCTTTGACTATCCCCCTAGGGTAGTAAACATGTCTCCAGCGAGGAAGGAAGAGATTTCTTTCAAACAGCTACGAGTCATTCAGAAACAAGTCTCAAAGTGGATGTCAGAATTCTGCTTTTGATAACACAGCAAAAAAAACCAATGAGGCTGATTTTACTATTGCGGCCATGCTCCCAAGAAGTACACATTCACAGTAGACTAGTATTTACTATACTGCATTATTATAATTATTTGTTTACATGCCTGTCTTCCTCCTATGAGGTCCTCAATGGCAAAGATTATATCTTACTAGTCCTCAAGTCTCCAGCCTGTAATCCAAGTCCTGGTACACAAAGGATACTAATTAAGTATTTCTGAATGAACTCTACAGAGAATGTCACACAAATGCTTTGAGCTATAACAACATATTAGAATAAATATACTGCCAAGAGGGCATCTGAGTCTATATACAAATAAACATATAAGGTATGTGGAAAGAGATTATAATGAAAAAAAAATGGGAATTTTACAAAGTTCTCAAAATTCCAAATATTCAGGAAGATAGAAATCAGTTTTTAACGGGTCTTCTCATAATAATGTTTAGTTGTAGTCATTTCTCACAAGACATAAGAGGGGGAGCGGATATGCCTCATTATCTAAAAAGCAATCTACTGGACCAAGGATGCAGAAATAAACATAAACTTTCTCAGACAACGATGCAAAAACACATCTGCTCCACAGAAGACACCAAGACGCATCCTGCCTATGGGTTCAATCGACAAACCACAACCTGGTGCCTGAAGTATAAATCAAAGAACCTTACATCCCTGGTACTTATTGACATTTGCTACCTGCAAATTTCTAATATGTGCAAGATGGGCCTATTTTTATTTACAGTACAAACCACAGACTGAATGTAAAACAAGATGCTTAATAAATCCAGAGGAACATAAAACACCAGCATAACTCAGACAGCAAGACAGACACTCACTCCTTAATTAAGTGGGTGATGTTCTGTTTAAAACAAAAAGACAACCCTGGGCTATAGCTAAGATTAAGCACTCAGTGTTGCAAGGGAAAAGCCAACCATTTTCAGGGCAAAGCCTTTAAATCATGAAAAATAAAGCATCTAATAGTCTGTATTCAATAGTAAGTAGACAGTCAGGACACAGACTGATTTGGATTAACACATTTTCAGTTATAACAAGTAATTTTACAGAGGATTAGTATCTTGATGGTCTGATCAATATGAGGCACTGCTGCTATTACATATGAAGAGAAAATTGCCCCTCTGGTAATAAAGTGTGCGTGTCTTCGTTCTCCTTCATTTGTTGAGTCCATTACTGTAATGGCTCCAGCATTAACAGCTGGGGCAATTTAAGCAGCAGGGGTCTGATGATTTTAAAAGCTGGGAACACTGGCTACTCATCCTTTCCTCCCTTGCAGTCTGCATATGCAACTCCTCTGCCTGGCTGTGGTTCCAACACAAGGATCGTGTTTTATGAGAACAATGACTACTATTTCCCAATTATTGTCTCATTAATAGTGTTACCAGCCAATAATGTAACTAAAACAAAAATGGCTCGCAGCATATTGGCTGCTGATTCGGCGAAAAATTGCACACTATTTACCTAAATAACAAGATCGACATGACAACAGGCTAGAGTCCACATAAACTGTAATGTTTGCATTCATTTGCCCGATGCTATTCTCATATTCTTAAGCCAAACAAATGCTGTTGTGCTGACAGACAAAAAAAAAATTTCATCAGCAGAATTTTCCATCTTTGTTTTCAAAAAATGGCACACTGGAAAATAGTGAGATAATGGACGGCTGTACATAGAAATAGAAAATCCATATTAATGCAGCCTTGAGACTTTAATCATGCCCAATTCAGCAGAATGAGTTAAGGTTGCAACATCAGCCCATTTTATATTATTACTGGAGAAATGCTGGCCCTTGAGGCTCAGCCTTGAATGATCCAATCACTAAATGAAGGTGCCAAAGGGCAGACTCAGGGCTAATGCAGAAATCAGAGCTCTGAATTTTCTGATCACAAACAATTATGAAAACACTCATGCTCTGGCAACAAATCTCCTCCTCAGAGCAGCTGCAACATAATTTGGTCCTTCAAACTGAATTTTCTACTTGGTTTCTACCAGTTGTAAAGGTCTTAACTGCCCTTTATCCATATGGCAGTTTTTCAACATAAGGGGAGGCATGGTCACTTTGTAAGCAGGTCATTTCCAAAACTACAGAGTAAATAAATGATCGGCATAGCAACAGGACACATGCTTATAGCAAAAACAAAAATGCACACCTAATCGTCAAACTCATAGAATCAGAGAGTAGAAAGGTGATTACCAGGGCTGGGAGGATGGGAAAGAGCTAATCAAGCGGCATAAAGTTTCAATTATACAAGATGAATTAGTGCCAGAGATCTGCTATACAACATTGTACCTACAGTTTACAATACTTTATTGTACACTTAAAAATGTGGTAAGACAGTAGATCTTATGTTGTGTTCTTACCATAATAAAATACATTTTTTCAAATGTAAACCATAGCACCAATTCAAGGTTTAACTTTCAAACATGTGATGGCTTAACAAACAACATGCCAAGGACAAATGTTTGGAAACAAGCCCCTACCAACACAAATCTTCACCTCTTGAACCTGTTCTAACCCAACCCAAGGAATCCTAAGAATCTTCCCAGTTTACATTGTGAAATCAACCAGTGAGACAATTTTATAAAATATTACAAAATCAGTTTATAATAGAAGAGTAAATGAATGTGCTTAGCAGAACTCTAAATTCACCTTCTCTAAGGTGTGTTTTTCATTAAGGTTCCAAAAGTACCACCTTAACAAAAGTTCCTCTCCTCTAGAAGTTAGAAAGTCACACTTTAAATATAACTTTAGCAAGAAAACTGCCATAATAAACTAACAACAACAAAATACTCTAAATCTGAAAGGTAAACTGGCATTTTAAAATTGGAAGAGAACACTTGAAAACAAGTGTTGACAGTTGCTAACGTATGTGTTGAACAGAAGAGTCTTGTTTCTCAAAATTAATGCCCACACCAGTGATATATTAATTTAAAATTCATAAGGTACTTAAGCATTTTCCATTATTTCTTTCAAATTCCGGTTCCATCTCTCACTATTAGAAAGTCTGCTGACCAATAACAAGTGATGCTCTTGGGAATTCATTCATTCATTGTTTGACAAGTATGGTATATCTACCATGTGTCTGGCAAAATCTTAAGGGCTAGGGATAAAATGGTGAATGACAAAACTGAAAAAAAAAAAAACATGATCTCTACTTTTTTGGAGACTATCATCTGCATGCCAAAATCTGTATCACTAAACTCAGCCACAGTAAATCTCATTAGCAGCCAAGGATCCAGAATCATAATTATGAAGGGTCACATGTATCACATAACAGATGCTGGACGCTCTCAACCATTTAATCTTTCTTCACCAGACACTTATTAATGTCTCCTTTGTGGAAGACATCCTGCCAGGTACAATGGAGAGATGAAAAGATGAATTAGACACAAATGCTATCTTCAAGGAAGCTACTGTTTGCTCAAAGTGTCTAAGATTTTTTTTTGAATGGCTAATTTAGTTTTCAAAACCAATACTAGGAGGGTTAGGAAACAGGCCTGGAAATAACAGAAAGTAGCAAGAACTCACTCAATAGTTTAGCTGGTCAATTTTCAAGTAAGGTACAGTATTTAAAGTGGTTTGGAAACTATGGTCAAATACACTAACTCTTCTTCTATTTACAGAAGTCAACTAAACCTCCGAAACAGTGATTAAAGGCTTACCCATATATTGAAGGAGAGATTAAGCAAAAAATAATAATGGATTTCGGGAAGAAGGAAGAAAAACAGAGAGTAGAATCTGTCAGGTGAGGTTTTCATTTTTCAAGTCCCCTGGTCTTTGGCCTAACACCAAAACTGTCCTATATGTAGTGTCCAGTTTAGATAAACTGGTGACATAATCTAGAATGGCCCATAATAAAAGTAGACTCCAAAAGAACCTTCTCAGGACCGCAATAAAATGCCAAATTTGAAATATAAAATAAGGTAAAAATACCCAGTCAGTAAAAACATAAATAACAAACTTTCTTTTGTTGAGTTGTTATTATTATTTAGAGACAGGGTCTCACTCTGTTACCCAGGCTGGAGTGCAGTGGCACAATCACAGCTCACTGTAACCTCCAACTCCTGGTCTCAAGTGAGCTTCCTCCACCTTGGCCTCACAAAGCATTGGGATTATGGGTCTGAGCCACTGCATTTGGCCAAGTTATTATTTTTATAACTCAATAAACCTTATCATTTAAAGTTGATAAGACAACTATCACCAAAAGCAGAAAGAAGAGTTTTTAAATCATGTTACTTAAAATGGTAGGTTACATATTCTGGATATTTTTCTTCACTAATAAAAATGTACATTACTCAAACAAAATTATTAAATGTTCTTAGGTATATAACCATTTCCATAATAAACTTAAACTAGTTCTATTTTTAATAGTTTAAAAGATGATCTAACCTAAGCCAGCATAAGAGTCTTTGAGGCTAACTTGGATTTCAACATCCATAGCTTTTTATTCCATGACTAATGAAATAGTTTTAATGTTTCTGAAAAACCCTGTAAGGAATCCCAGGCCTCTCATAAGGATACACCTTTAAACAGATCTTCTAAGGAAGGAATTCCATGACTACTAGGCCGTGTTAGATCCTCTTTGCTACCATGTCCTCCCGTGATAAAACTCAGCACTCTACTGTTGGTACTTATTTACCTTCCATGGACAGCCAGCCAGTTCCATGGGAATGTGCCTGCCATCTTTACCCTGGTGCTGGTACACTACTCGACACTTAGTCAGGTTCCTTATCTGAACCACAGAACACAGAAAATGGTTTCAGTGCCTATATTTTCCATTTTCTGAAAGGTGGAACAAAACTAGTACCATTCTGGCTGCATGGGAAATAAGTTAATGGAACCCCATTTGAGAAAATCCACTTGACTAGACACTCAACATAAGTTTACAGAATAAATGTCCTGGGATCAGAATACATACATATTTATATATATATATGTGTGTGTGTGTGTGTGTGTGTGTGTATATGTGTGTGTGTGTATATATATATGTATATATATATATATATATATACACAGAATATGTATCTACTGGAGTCAGATAGGCAGTAGTGAAGGTGGTGGTGATGATGGTGATAAAGATGATGATGATAACAATGTTTATTTTTACTGTATGCCAGCAATGTTTTATGTGCTATATAATATCTCAATCCCTACCAGAACCGTATCACTCCTATTTGATAGATGAGGAAATGGAGGCTCAGAGAAGTTAAATTGCTTGCTCAAGTAAATGAGGGAGCAGAATTCAATTTCAGGAGTCTGCATCTAAAGCTCCACACTACACCACTATATTGTAACTGAAGGGGCAAAACTGGATGACAGCAAAATGGAAAGCACATTTCCCACCTAAAAGGGAAGCCACTATTCAATTCTAGTTAGGAAAATGCATGGCCAGTGTTACCAGATACTCGAGTTTTTCAAGAGAGTCAGACACCCAGATCTTTATGTGAAATCCCTCAACTTTTAAATATGAGAAAATAATTCTGAAACAACTTTCAGTTTGTTTGGGCCAAATAAAACTTAACTACAGCCAGGATGCATATGTGGATTATAAATACGTGACCTCTAGAGGTCCCATCTTTCCTCAAAAATATACATGCAAAAATGCAAAATCTGGGCCGGGTATGGTGGCTCACGCCTGTAATCCCAACACTTTGGGAGGCTGAGGCAGGTGGGGATCACGATGTCAGGAGTTCGAGACCAGCCTGGCCAACATGGTGAAACCCCATCTCTACTAAAAATACAAAAATTAGCTGGGTGTGGTGGCACGTGTCTGTAGTCCGAGCTACTCGGGAAGCTGAGGCAGAAGAATCGCTTGAACCCAGGAGGTGGAGGTTGCAGTGAGCCGAGATCACGCCGCTGCACTCCAGCCTGGGCGACAGAGCGAGACTCCGTCTCAAAAAAAAAAAAAAAAAAAAGCAAAATCTGAATCTAATCATAAGGAAACACAAGACAATAAGAATACAGGGCCATTCTACAAAAAAATTAAATAAATAAATAAATAAAAGATAGCTTGCACACATCACAAATGTCAATGTCTTGAAAGAAAAAGGATGAGGAACCAATTTAAAGGACATGAAAGGACACCAGATTAAAGGAGAAGAGACCAAAGGGACCTGACAGTGAAAGGTAATATGCAATCCAGATAGAGCCTGGACCAGGAAAAAAATGCTATAAAATTCATTATTAGGACAATGAGCAAAATATGAATATGGACTTTGGATGAAATAATGGCATTATATCAACATTAACTTTTTCTGAAATTACCAATTGATTGTGTTTATATTTGTATGTAAGAGAATGTCCATGTTCTTAGGAAATATATGCTGAACTATTTAGGGGTAAAGAGGACATGTCTCCAACTTACTCTGCAATGGTTCATTAAAAAAAAATTGTTCATGTAGATACATACGGCGAGAGAGAGAGCAATAAAGTGAACACAGCAAGATGTTAAACTGTGAATATGGACAAACAGGTCTATGAGAGCTCTAGGTTCTACTCTTGCTCTTCAATAAGTTTTAAATCATTTCAAAATAATAAATTATAACATCTGGGAAAAAATGCATAGGGCCAGCCCCACCCCAGCAGAGGACCCCTCAGGCCACCAAACTCAATCAAGGGCATGGTACTCTACTCCCGGGATAGTAGCTAGACCTAATCACACTGGGTCCTCATACCAACCCACAGAAGCAGCTATTCTTAACCTCATTAATGACTGGAGAAACTGAGACACAGGGTATGAATCCCCATCCCAATAGTAAGGAAATAGTAGATGCCATGGTTCTAACTCAAACCATCAAATACTAATCTGGACTGTTCTATTATATGCCTTAGAAGAAAAGTTCATTTTAAAAATGCATGAATACCATATAGTATAGTACTCTCATATGCTTAACACAAATTAAATAAATGTTAATCGTAGAAAGCTATTTGGTCCAACCTTCTTATTCACCCTCCAGACTTGGAAACAGCCTAAAAGTCTACAGCATAAGCAATCACAAGGGAGAAAATATGATCTAAGTTATTTCAAAGAGAAAAGAAAAATAAAAACTTAAGTACCCATTATGGGGATGACAAAGTTTAATTTAAAAAGCAAACAAGAAATCTTTGTGACTTTGGGATAAAGATTGCATAGATATGACACAAAAAGCATGAATCATAAAAATAAACATTGATAAATTGGACCTTTCTTAAAAACTATTAAGTAACCTGGATGAATGGAAGATAATGTTTGCAACACACATAGTAAACAAAGGATTTATATCTAGAAAATATAAAGAACTCATAAAACTCAATAATAGGAACACAAACAATGCAACAAAAAAATGGGCAAAGATTTTGAACAGACACTTCAAAAAAGAAGATATATGCATGTCCAATAAGCACATGAGAAGATGCATAACAATATTACCCATCAGAGAAATGCAAATCAAACCACAGTGAGATACCACTTCACACCCACTATAATGACTACAATAGAAAAGACAGACAACAACAAGTGTTGACAAGGATGTGACAAAATTGTAACCCTCAAAATGGCTGGTGGGAAATGTAAAATGGTGTAGCCACACAAGTAAACAGTTTGTCAGTTTCTTAAAATGTTAAACATAGATTTACCATATGACCAGTAATTCCACTCCTAGGTATCTACCCAAGAGGAATGAAAACACATCCACACAAAAACTAGGGTGCAAATGTTCACAGTAGCATTTTCCATAATAGTCAAAATGTAGAAACAAATCAAATGTCCATCAACTGGTGAACAGATAAACAAAACATGGTATATCCTGACACTGGAATTCTTTTTTTTTTTTTTTTTTTTTTGAGACAGAGTCTCACTCTGTCACCCAGGCTGGAATGCAGTGGCACAATCTGGGCTCTCTGCAACCTCTGCCTCCCGGGTTAGGTGATTCTCATGCCTCAGCCTCCCGTGTAGCTAGAACTACAGGCATGTGCCATCACTCCCAGCTAATTTTTGTATTTTTAGTAGAAACAGGGTTTCACCATGTTGGCCAGGCTGCTCTTGATCTAAGTTATCCTGATCTCAGGTGATCCACCTGCCTTGGCCTCCCAAAGTGCTGGGATTACAGGCATGAGCCACCGCGCTCGGCCTGACACTGGAATTCTATCTACCGTGTAATAAAAAAGAACAAAGTACCGATACATGCTACAACATGGATGAACCTCAAAAACATCCTGAGTGAAAGAAGACTACATGTTGTATGAGTCTATCGATACAAAAATGCCCAGAAAAGGCAAATCTAAAGAACAAAGTAGATTCGTGGTTCCCTAGGGATGAAGTAGAATTGGGAAATAACTGCAAATGAATACAAAGTTTCTTCTGGAATGGAGCTGTTCTAAAATAAGACTGTGGTGATAGTCACACAACTCTGCAAATATGCTACCAACCACTGAGTCCTACACTGAAAACAGGTGAATTTTGTGGTATGTAAATTATACCTCAATAAAGACTTACAGAAAGAGAGATATGGAACCTCATTAGTCATCACTGAAATGCAAATTAAAATCAAATATCACTGCACACCTACTAGAATGGTTAAAATGTAAAAGACTGACATGCGATGAAAAGATACGAAACAAGTAGAACTCTCATTTTACATTCCTACCAACAGTTGGTAGGAATGTAAAAGGGTGCAGTGCATTTGAATATTGTTCCCCAAAAAGATATGTCCGAATCCAAAAACCTGGCACTTATGAATGTAACCTTATTTGGAAAAAGTGTCCTTGCAAATGTAATTAAGTTGAGGCTCTTAAGGATCTCAGGATCATCCTGGATTTAGGACGGGTCCTAATCCAATGACTGGCATCCTTTTAACAGAAAGGAGAGAGAGATTTGAGACACAGAAACAGAGAGAAGAAGTCCATGTGAAGATGGAAGCAGAGAAGTTATGAAGTGATGCTACCACAAGCCAAGGAACATCAGGGACACTAGAAGCTGGAAGAGGCAAGGAAGGAGTTTCCCCTAGAGTCCTTCAAAGGGAGTATGGCCCTATTGACACCTTGATTTCAATGCCTCATCTCCAGAACTGTAAGATAATAAATTTCTATTGTTTTAAGCCACCAAGTTTGTAGTAACTTGTTGCAGCAGCCATAAGAAACTAAAACAAATGGTCAAATCAGTTTGGAAAACTGGCAATTTCTTCATAAGGTTAAACAAAGAACTCCCCTATAACTAAGCAATTCTACTCCTGGGCATTACCCGACAGAAATAAAAATGGAAAGACTCTTACGTGAATGGTCATAGCAGCTTTTTTTGACAGAAATGAAAATGGAAAGACATGTCATACATGAATGGTAAAAGCAGCTTTTTTCATAGGAGTCCAAAACCAGAAATAATCCTAATGTCCAGCAACAAGTGAATGAATAAACAACATGTGGTATCTCTATACAGTAGGCCACTGATTTGCAATAAAAAGGAACAAATTATTGATACATACAACAACATGGATTAATCTCAAAAATCATTATGCTGGCCAGGAACAGTGGCTCACACCTATAATCCCAGTACTTTGGGTAGCAGAGGCAGGCGGACGGCTTCAGCCCAGGAGTTCCAGACCAACTTGGGCAACACAGCAAGACACCATCTCTATTTTGAAAAAAAAATCATTACACTGAATGAAAAAAAGACCCAAAAGTATACACTGTATGCTTCCATTTATATGAAATCTAGAAAATACAAATGCGTCTACAGAGACAAAAAAACATATCAGTGGTTGCTTGGGGGCCAAGGTGGAGGGACAGACTAATCACAAATTAACGACAGGGAACTTAGGAGAAAAATGTTCGCTATGCCAATTGTGGTGGTTTTGCAGGTATATACATTTGTCAAAAGGCATCAAATTGTACACAAAAATGGTTGCAAATGACTGTATGTAAATTATATCTCAATAAAATTGATTAGAAAAGAGAAAATAATTCATGAGCCATTGGACACTTTACATTTAAGATTTAAAACAATTACTTATACTTTGTTCTAACAAATAATATTAAGCAAACAAATTTTAAATGAAGAGCAAATTTTTTAAAGAAAAAAGGAAGACAACTTGCTCTACTAATTCAACATGTTTCACAAGCAGAAAATGGGAAAAGCCTTGAATTTGGAGTCAGAAGACCTGGCTCAGAGCACTAGTTCCACCTAGCAACCATGTGGCCTTGGGCAAGTCACGATTTACCTACAAGTCTCAGTTTCTACATCTCTAAAATATGGACGACACTAATAACTACCTCATAGGCAATGGTTATGGTTTCAATAGAGTAAGAGCTCCTTTGGTGCAGTGATTCTATTCCAGCCAAAATTATAATCCCAATGCATGGCAAATAATAGGTGCTCAATAAATCTTCACAGAATAAATGAATTACTTTAAAAATAAACCTGAAAGATGAGAAAGACATCATGCACAACACCATGAGATGACATTTGTTTCTCTGCACTATGTAGACTAAAGCAGAAGGGTCACCCTCTTTGTGCTTATCTTTAATATATTATCCACATCATATGCAGACTCAAGCATGAAAACTTCCGGTCCCTTACAAAATACTGCGATAACTCAGGTCAATATGGAGCAGATTTTATATTTTAAATCCTTAGGTGTATTGCCCTAAAACAGACTTACTTGTAAGATGAAATTCTGTGAAAGCAAGAACTGTGTCTACATTATTTAACACTGATATTCACTGCCAATACTTGCCTAACATAGAGTAGGCAGCAAATAACATGTGCAAAGGCCCTGAAGCCCGATGAAGTATAGGGAAGAGTGACTTTTAAGAAGGCCAAAGTGACTGGTAGGCCAGAGAGCAAAGTGTCATATCCAACGGGGTTGTGAAAGCAGGTAGGGTCCAGACCATGCAGGATCTTGTAGGCAACGTGAAGTTTTGTCTTTGTCCTAAGAGCAACAGAAAGCCATGGAATATTTTTAAACAGGTGGTTGGCAGAGTAAGGACAAAGGAAAGGGACATAATTAGATTTGCATTTCATGAAGATCTTACTCTATGGTGTGCAGAAGAGAGTGGTAGTTGAGGGAAGGGGGAGAAGGTGGAAGAAGAATTAAGTTAGGGTGTAGAGTGAGTGTAGGCCAATCAATAGGCTATTCCAACAGTCTATTAAAAAGATAATGGTAGCTTGGTCCAAGGTAGTGGAGATGAATAAAGAAAGTGGGCAGATTCCCAATATATGTAGACAAATCAACAGGATCTGACTTCGGGAATGAGAGAAAGGAAAACACTCAATGCTTCTGAGCCTCAGTTCTTCATCTGTGAAGCAGGGCTATTATTTATACTCCATCTGTATAATATCTATCTTGTAATCTGCTGTGACAATGATATGAAATAATTTAAATATTATGCACCTAATACAGTGCCTGACCCACAATAAATGCTTTTTAAAATCCCTGTTGCCATTATTATGGTCATCCCATGGAATGGCAACTACCAGAAGCTGAACACCAAAGGTAGAGAGGAGCAATGTAGTTAAAGATTCATATCCACAGCGCTGAAAGACACAAACTGTTATCAGCCGGTCACCGAGACAATTGTTCCAAAGAAACACGGCTGACTGCACAGATACTTCATCTAAGCCGATCTCAGTCCTCAGAGGCCATTATGAGACAGCACAGCTGGTATGATCACAGTCATCTGAGAATCCGGTAAACTGAGGCACAGGGATGGCTACAAATTTAACCAAGGAATAGGTGCAGAAGAAGGACAAGGAAATGGGTATCTTGCTTCTCATTTTTGAGCCGATCCAACAAGACTCGGCCTGCATCCTGAAGAGGACGAATTTGTAACACCCCCTCTAATGTCTCCAGGTCCCTTGCTGACAAGGCCCAGTCATCCCTTAGTTTAACACCGTGCATCCGCTCGCCATCAAACCAAGCCCTTCCGGTTCCCTGATCCTAGCTCACAGCGCACGAAGATCCCCAGGCCCCGGGAGCCCGACATACCTTAGCTTCGCGCTCTCGTTCCTCGGCAGTCGGGGTGCGCTTCATGCTGCCACTAAAGCCGCCTTCGCCACCGCAAGCTGCGTAGATCCCTCGCCCTGGACCCCGCCTCCTGCATGTAGTTCTCTCAGCGTCCTGCTCCCGTCCGGAGCCATTCTCCCTCAGATTGGAGAAAACTACAACTCCCAGGATGCACCGCGGCTACGCCCTCGAGCGCCTCGGGGTTTAGCACAGGAGAATTTCCCAGGTCGGACAGCTGGAAGAGCGTAGTCCGCTACCCCGCGAGCAAACAGGCTGGAGTCCAAGGAGAACTACATTTCCCAGGAGGCTACGGGGGCCTGCCATGTTTCTCCCGTGCTCCTCTCGGCCAGCCGCCGGCCACGCTGTCGGCGCTATAGCAACGGTAGCTAACTGCAGGGCCAGTGGCGCGGTGAGTACTCGGGAGGATAGGGGAGGATGGGGGAGGATGGGGGAGGATGGGAGTGGGTGGAGGATGCGGACCCTCCCCACTGCAGCGCGGGCCAGGGTCCTAGGGTCCGCTCTGCGGCCTGGAGAAGGCCCTGGAGTTGGCCCTGTAGTTCTGCTCGCGTGAAGGCAGCCCAGCCCAAGACACCTCCATATCCTCAGGCCTGAATTACAGCCCGCCCTTTATCCCCACGTCCAGGACCAACTTGAAATGTTGTATCCCAGCCATGAAGGTGAGAGTTGATGCTGCTAATTGCCATCTCTATCCAGATCCTACAAGTTGTAGGTCCCTAACATAGTTTGCTCATTTGCCCTGGATTGGGAGTTGGTTGGTAGACCCTAAACCTCCTAAGTGGTCTATTGTTTGCTTAATTATATATTATTTGTTTATCATGTGATTACCTCCATAACTTGCTAGCTTCATAAAGGCGGGGGTTTTGCTTGCTATTTTAATCTCAGTGCCTGGTATTCATTTATTAATTCAATAAATATTTTTTCTTTATTCTTTTTTGTGTGTGTGTGACAGGTTCTTGCTCCATCGCCCAGGCTGGAGTGCAGTGGTAAGATCTCAGCTTACTGCAACCTCCTCCTCCCAGGTTCAAGCGATTCTCCTGCCTCAGCCTCCCAAGTAGCTGGGATTACAGGCGTGCGCCACCAGACCCAGCTAATTTTTGTATTTTTAGTAGAGACGGGGTTTCATCATGTTGGCCAGGCTGGTCTCGAACTCCTGGCCTGAAGTCATCTGCCCGTCTCGGCCTCGCAAAGTGCTGGGATTACAGGTGTGAGCCACCGCGCACAGCCAGTCATTCAATAAATATTAATGTTGGTTCCCACCCTGTACCAGGCACTGTTCCTGAACAGCTGTGAACAAGACTAATACCCATCTCAAGATGTTTATCCTTTTTTAGTGGAGACAAACAATAATTTTATCTGATAATTTCAGATAGAGGCAGTTGCTATAAGAGATACAAACCATGCATGCTGGCACGCACATGTAGTTCCAGCTACTCGGGAGGCTGAGGTGGGAGGATCACTTGAACCCATGAATTCGAGGCCAGCCCGGGCAACAGAGCAAGACCCTGTCTCAAAAAAAAAAAAAGAAAAGAAAAGAAATAAGCAGTGAAGAAATGTAAGGAAGACTACTCTAACATAGGATGGTCAGGGAAAGCCTGTCTGAGGAAGTGAGCTGAGCTCCAAAGATTAAGGAGCCAGCTAATACAAAGGCCTTGAGCAAGACAAGGGTATGGGGGGTTCGAGGAAAGTAAAGAATAATGTAGGTGAAGCATAGTGAGCAAAGAAGGATAACATGAGGGTGTTGGAGAGGCATTGCAGCATAGTGCAGGGTTTTTCAACTTCCACACTATTATTAACATTTTGGGCTGGATAATTCATTGTTATGTCTCCTAAGCACTGTAAGATATTTAACATCATCCCTGGCCTCTACTCACTAAATGCCAGTAGCATCCCACTTCCTTGTTGTGACAACCAAAAATATCACCAGACACAACTATTAATACTTTTAACTACCACCTTACGTGAGTTAACTAATCTGTGTCTCAGCTTTCTCATTTGTAAAGCAGGAATCATTTGAGTAGCAACCTCACAAGGATATGGTTAGACACTTCATTAATTCCAATAACAGAGCACTTAGAACAGTACCTGGCACATAACAAGCGTTCAGTGAATGTTAACACCATCATCATCATCATCATCCTCATTATTTTTAAAGTGACCTTAACTCTGTCATGGAAAACTAATCATTTTCATACATGGGCCTATGTGTCAACAGGATCCTAAAAATTGACCTTTTCTATAGGAGTACTTCCAAAAGAAGATGATCTCCCAAGGATTTGTCTGTTAGCTGTTTCTATAAAAGCAAAATGCAATGGTTCTCCACCATTTGTGAGTTATAATAAAAGTTATGAACCCTCTTTAAAAAATATTGAATATATACACATACATACACAATTTGGTAAACCATCTCTGGGTTCACAGACCCTGAAACCCCACGGACTCCATTCACTCACTCAACAACTATTTAATGAATGCCTGCTCTCAGAATGCACCAAGCTCTATGCTAGCCTCCAAGAATACAGAGCTGAACAAGACAATGAAGCTTGCTACTGTCTTGGTCTTTACATTCTAGAACCAATATCCTAGAGCTTAAAAACTCTGCCCTTTAGAGTATCTTCATTCACAGTTTGCATTTAGCTTACTAGGTAGATTGAAATGAAAATATAAAATCCTTTATTTTTGCATACTAGATATTGTGTGGACCACTCACATCCACATTCAAAATAAAGTTACTGTGGTGCATTTCTGTAAAGAATAGAAACTATAAAAATACCAGAATTAGCTAGACAGCCTATATGTTGAAGTAGTTGAACCCTGGGCGGGACCTAGGCCTCATGGCAACAAAGGCAAGACACACACACAAAAAAAACACAAACCCAGTTGGTAAATTTATGCAGTGAAACTTCTTTCACAAAACTTTAATAAAATGCACAGAACTGCCCACTCATTTGTGCATCAAGCAGACAATTAATATTTGAGTAATGTTGACATCCCAGGCACATGTGATCAGTGCTTTTAATTTATTCATCCCATTTCCCTTAGAATAACTCTCTGAGATAGGTATTATTTTCTCCATTTTTAAAACTGAGAGACTGAAACTCAGAGAGTTTAGGTGGCTTGACTAATTTGTTAATGATAGAGCAACCATTTGAATCAAGTTCCTGACCTGAGTTTTTTCCAAGATACCTGCTTTCTTTTGGAGGCTGGAGAGAGGAAAGGGATGGAGAGGAGGTATTTCTTAAATGATAATCTTACTTCATTTCCTAAGCAAACTATAGGAAATACACTGTTGAAAGGAACACTGTCTCCATGATTGAATGTAGTAGTACTTTTAGAATAGAAGCTTTCATCTTCTTCAAGCAACACATGTGGACAATAAGATGCCCATTAAAGTTCTAGTCCCTTTTTCATTTTATTTGGTTCATTCCATTGCATAGTTAATGTAATAACTTGGAAAGAGTTTATTTGAATTTTCTTTTTTCCACAGCTAGGCCATGTCTGGTCCAACTGATGAGACTGCAGGAGACTTGCCTGTGAAAGATACAGGTCTAAACCTCTTTGGAATGGGAGGGTTACAAGGTATGGCCAGCTGTTATTTATTACAGTTATGAACTTTGATCACTGACTTCTTTACTTTTAATTTAAAGTATTTCTGATACTCATACAAACCAAACCATTTAAGTAACTATATAGTCCTTGATTGGACTAAACAAAAAGATGGAGAGTTTAGAACACATATGGTATTTTACTACATGCATCAATTATCAGCAGCTCATAGAAAATGTACGGTCCCCCCTCTGTTCTGATAAAGAATTAACATAAATCATCTTTTTAAAATTCCTCACATCAGTAGAAACTACATAGAGAGTATCAAGCCTCCAAACTGAATTGCCTGGTTTAAATTACATTCAGTATTAAAACATTCTTTGTGTTTAAATTTTATATGGGAGGAAAGGCCATATTTTAAGTGTTTTGCCTTTTAAGTGGAATATCTCACATGATAGTGACTTTTTTATCAAATTAATGTGGATTAAAGGTTTTCTTTATCCTTTTATCACTTAGTAGTTGCTGTAGAGCTAAAAAGCACTTTCAAGTTGAGAAAGAAAAGCACTACTTTAAGGAACAATTTAAAACAGAGAGCTGTGTTTATCTTTGTGTGTCCATTGTGTCAGCCATGCTGTCATGCATGTATCGATTATCAACAGCTCATAGAAAACGTAAAATCCCCCTCTAGCCTGAGAAGGCTAGGGATTTAAGATACATTCCATTTAGGAATCTACATACACTTTTTAATCAGAACAATGTAAATGGCCACTGTGAAAACCAGGAAAGTGGTCAATGTATTGTTTATTGAAAAAGATAAAATTTGGCTACACAGGGCTGGAGTGCAGTGGCGCAATCTCCGCTCACTACAACCTCCGCCTCCCGGGTTTAAGCAATTCTCCTGCCTCAGCCCGCCATGTAGCTGGGTTTACAGGTGTGCACCGCCACACCCGGCTAATTTTTGGCTACACAGATTTTATTGTTAAAAGTAAAAAGTATGTGTAAGCTTTGCTCTGCAGATCGTTCAGGGAATATCAAGTATTATACAAATAACTTTTAAGTGTGCAAAGTGATGTATTGGGTTTTGATACTTATAAGTTCGATTCTTGTGCTCAGTAACCTATCACAGGACCTTAGTCTCTGTCAGTTTGTTCTTTGTTTCTATTGGAGAATTGTTGAAAATCAACCTACTTCACAATGATATGGAAAATACTAAATTTAAGCATCTGTAAAAAGATGTCATACACACATGCTAAAGAGTATAAACGTTCTTAAAATTTATATAAGGTAGTATATAGAGAAATTATTTGTGAAGCTTTTAAATGATAATTTTTAAATGTAGGGGTTTTTTTATTTGGTCTTACAACTTTTATAGTTTGTTTTCTAAGACACCCATAGCTCAGAAAAATATCTTAGTCATATTATGTTTACCAAATTACTCTTACTCTTGCCTTTGTAAAAAAAATAACCTTCGGATACTCTTTTAGTTGTCACAACATTCAGCATGTAAATTCAAAAGTCTTTATTGAATCAGAATTCCATCTTATATTCTTAAAGAATGGCTACTTGAATACATTTTTGAATGGATACTATTGTTGTTCAAATTCCTAATACTGTATGTAAAGCATTAATAGCAAAGATTTTTATTCTCACCTTAAATAATTGATGTAAACAATGCTACATTTTCTAAAGCAATCTTAATTGTAGATCACAAAGGAAAAAATCTCAAATGAGTGCATCAGAGATTATATTAATAACAAGAGTTTTTAGAGACTGTTTTAAGTAACCTCACAGTTAATTATCTTGGCATTTTTGCAGAAACTTCAACAACACGGACAATGAAGTCTCGCCAGGCAGTGTCACGTGTCAGTCGTGAGGAACTGGAAGACAGATTTTTGCGTTTGCATGATGAGAACATTTTACTTAAACAGCATGCCCGCAAGCAAGAGGATAAAATTAAAAGGTTATGATAAAAAGCTTTTAGGTTTTTTTCTTGACTCAGTAAAATTTGGAGGGTATGGTATTTTATAAACTTAATTGAAAACCCCACCTTGAATCTTGTTTGGAACAAGGCAGGATGTAAATAAGTACAATTTTTAAAAATGGAAAATCCCGCAAACTAGAATAATAAACCAAAAAGATTATGAGTGTTTATGATGTCTGAATTTGCTGTTTAAAAGAAAAAAGCTAATAGCTAAGAGTGCCATTAGTATATCATATCTATAAATAATTTTTGGCTTAATATTTATAGTTTAATAAGCAAATGGCCAAAGCATCTGTTTTTTAAATGTCTTGATTTTAAAATGAGAGTTTTAAAAAGTAACTAACCATTCTAACTTGTTAGAATGCACGATTCCTTAAGATTTGGGGTTTACTAATGAAAACATCACTTCAGTCTCTGGAACATATTTAACTTTGCTTGGGTTATTACTAGATTCTATATTGATTTCAAAGAGTCTCTACTGTTTCTGAAGAAACAGTATTGTCACTTTCGATTTATGTGCAAAAAATCTTGGCAAAAATGATTTCTTAAGAGTAGATACTCTTTCATTCTTTTTTATTCAGAAATGCTGTGCCTATCTTCTGAAGGGACGGCATTAAAAACAAAGTGTGTTCAGATGTGTAATCATGAGCAGGTCTGTATTCATATTTATGTTCTAGGTTCAAAGAAAAGGTGAGACAACCATTGAAGAATGAAAATAGGGTTTTTCTGCTTAGAATCCATTCTAAGGAGGTGGTTCCAGTTCAGTTTCTACTCTGTGGACTTTAACAACCCACTGACCTGCTATGTGCAGGCCTTTTACTTTGAGTTGGGTTTTAGTCATGATGATAGCTGTTTTCAAGATTTGTGACTCACTTGCCTGATTCCTTTTCTGACCATTATCCCACACACATCAGCCAGTCAGAATGAGGCATGTAGTCTGCTATGACCACCTAACAATTTTTTTCTTTCTAAGCCTAATCGGTCAGTAAAAGAATTGAATTCACATCCTTGACCTCATTAGTAATTTGTCATATCCAGAAAATAAAAAACAACTGAATAATGAGCCATGTAGTTTAACAGGAAAAGGACTGAGCTAGGAATCAAGTTGTATGTATGCATTCTGTTATCTCTCTGCCACTAGCCTATGGTATGTATGTTCAAGCCATTTAACCTCCTGGAAGTTTATTTTACTTAGCTACGAGAATAATGATCCAATGAACACTATAACCCAAAAGCTCTAAATGCCTCTCAATCTCACACCACTGTGACCTAGATACATGGGTAGAACTGTCTTTAAATTTATCCTTAAGAAGTAAATAGACCAGGCACAGTGGCTCACGCCTGTAATCCCAGCACTTTGGGAGGCTGAGGCAGGCGGATCACCTGAGGTCAGGAGTTCAAGACCAGCCTGGCTAACATGATGAAACCCCGTTTCTACTAAAAATACAAAAAATTAGCTGGGCGTGGTGGTGCAAGCCTGTAATCCTAGCTACTCGGAGGCTGAGGCAGGAAAATTGCTTGAACCCTGGAGGCAGAGGTTGCAGAGAGCCGAGATCGTGCCATTGGAATGAGCTTGGGCAGTAAGAGCGAAACTCTGTCTAAAAAAAAAAAAGGGAAATAGTTTATTTTCTATAAGTGTAGATTTTATAAACTACCTTTTTATGTTTTAATTTTTTAATTATTTATTTATTTTTTGAGAGGAAGTCTCTGTTGCCCAGGCTGGAGTGCAGTGGTACGATCTTGGCTCACTGCAAACCGCCTCCCGGGTTCAAGCGATTCTCCTGCCTCAGCCTCCCGAGTAGCTGGGATCACAGTTGCCTGCCACCACACCTGGCTAATTTTTATGTTTTAGTAGAGATGGGGTTTCACTACGTTGGCTGGGGTCTCAAATGAACTCCTGACCTCAGTTGATCCGCCTGCCTTGGCCTCCCAAAGTGTTGGGATTACAGCCGTGAGCCACCTCATCTAGTCAAAACTACCTTTTTAAATAAGCACTCAGACTCTGCCAGATCACGTATGATTCATTAATATGATAAAATAATCAAATCCAACAAATGGAATGTATGGCTATTACGAGACAAACAGATGCAATCATGTTTCTTGACAAAGTTTATTTGAACATCATTTGAAGAATTTAAAGATACCCTGCCTTAAAAATTAGGGTCATTTATTTTTATCTGGGTGTTAACTGCCTTTTTATATTAAATCTGTGTCTTTCTTTTGAATGTAATCTATATATCTGTGTGAAAGTCTCTCTGTAACAGAAAATTCAGATATTTAGGTTGACATGTCATTCGTATGACAACCTTACTTTTATAAAAAAGCACAGGCCATTGGGTGGGGCTTAGGACCCTAAACTCATTAAAGGGCTAGGTAGAGTGTGTGGCCGTCTTGGACTGTGATACCTGGCCAAATTTCCCAGTGATATATCATTCTCGGAATTAGGTGGAAAATGAACGAATCCATTGATTATTTTACTAGAGTGTTTGTGGTACTCTTGGATCTTGGTTTTTATTATCCTATATCCTTTATAAAGCATGCTTAATGGATGTGCCTCAAGGGAAAGAGAAAACAATCTTAACTGATTATGTTGTGCATAGCTCTCCCTGATGCCACATGCTGTAGGCCGAGTAGCCAGAGTGTGGATAGACATGTATTACTACCGCATTTACAGCGGACTCTGCTTAGGGCAGAAAAAAGGTTGTTCTATGACATCCCAAAGCTATTAAGGATTTTTTTATTTCACTTTTGTTCCCTTAAGTAAAAGCTTCTGTCCATAACCACGCTAAAATAAAGCAAAACCCATTTAAAGAAAAATGAAGTGTGTTTTTATTTTCAATCTCCTGTCTGGGTCTTTATAAAAATAGATTCACTATAAACTAGAATCAGCTATTGAAGATGTGCGACCAATTTTGTAAAGTCTTGAACTTGTGTCTCTCATCAAAGCCACCTTTTCTTTCTTGTCCTGCCAAGATTTTTCCATTCACTGTCAGGCATGTTTTCCGTACGTGTATATTACATCACCCCCATGTGCCCTTTCTGTCTTTTGTTCTTTCTAACCAGTTTCTATCAAAACTTAAAAGAATCAAAGGTATAAACTCCTGAATGTCAAAAGTACAATTTATGTCCAAATTTAAAGATAGCATTAAAATGATACTTTTGCATCTAATTATTTTTTACCATTAAACACAAGTGTTTCTTGAGCACTAAGCAACATTTATTGGTGCATTTTGGTTTCTTTTGAATTTTTCATTGGGCTTTATATGTGTGCATTTATGCATTCTAACATTTTTATATTTATAGTGTGTCTTAATCCTGGAGAAACTGAAAACAATATATTACCTAAATGCTGCACAGTCTTAACACACTTTTCAAAAGTTTTAACTTACTGTGGATTGCAGATATAACCCACCACATCCACAATCTGTAACTACACTTAAGTGCATACAGCATTCCTATATAAGGTCATGCGTTAAAAATTGCATTTCAGGAACATATGGAGTAAATATGTGTCCTCTCTTTACTGACCTTAAATGATAAGCCTTAGGAAACTGTTATTTGTCAGTGCTATAAAGCAGATTGTTGCCCAGTGGTTTCAATTATCATCAAAGGATTCTTCACAGGCAGTAATAGTTACATCAAAACGTGAAATTTATTATTCAGGTTCTGCACTCAAGTCTTCACAGTGATTATGTTCCTTTCAACAGAATGCATTTTATGCTGACTTCTCACATTCCTTTTCATCTTTTTATTATTTCCCCAGAATGGCCACCAAGTTAATACGGCTAGTTAATGACAAGAAAAGATATGAGCGGGTTGGTGGCGGCCCCAAGCGGCTGGGACGAGATGTGGAAATGGAAGAAATGATTGAGCAGCTGCAAGAGAAAGTTCATGAGCTTGAAAAGCAAAATGAAGCCCTCAAAAACAGACTGATTTCAGCCAAACAGCAACTTCAAACCCAGGGTTACAGGCAGACTCCATACAATAATGTACAATCTCGTATTAACACTGGGCGTAGAAAAGCAAATGAAAATGCAGGTTTACAGGAATGCCCCAGGAAAGGTAAAACAAAGCTTATGTTATCTTATTAGATTGTTTAACACTAAAAAAAACACAAAGTTTTACTTCTGTGTTATTCATGCTTTTAAGTGTCTTTAGGAAGAGAAAAATAGTTTTTGACTTTCTCTTTGATAAAATAATATTGTCAATGAAGATTATTTAAGAATCACTAGATCAGTCTCAAATTTGTTTAGTAAAAACATTCCACATAACCTTAATATAAGAGATGTGTGAAACTAAGTAAAATGAGTTGAACTGAGTTTGGGTTGGTTAAACCCACTGTACTCAGGCAGGTGGGGAAACTAGCTAGTTTGCTTACATGTGACCACATTTACTGTATTGAATGATCACATTTAAGTTCTTCATCCAAAGACCTTTTTGAAAATTTGCAAAAGTGTTGAAATCTTTCTCATTGGATGGCAGTAGCATGATATGACATGTGCATGTAACCAGGGGTTTAAAAAGTTGGATGCTTATTTCTCCGCTTACTAGCTGGTGACCTTACACAAGTCTCCTAATCAATCTGACCCTGAGTTTTCTTTACATGTAAAGTAAAAGGATTGAAACAAGTGACGATAAAGGTCTCTTCCATCTCTAAAAATGATCGTAGGCCAATCACGTTATTCACTTTAAAAATTAATAACCTGAAATGTACCCAAGTTGCAAAGTAATTCAATTGTGTAGACAAGACTCAATATAGAACCTAAATATTTCTAATAAAAATTTTCAATTCTCTTCACCCACAGAGAAACTTCATTATAATGGAACCACAATTCAATAAATATCTTAAGTAACATTTTTAAAATTTCAACTACTAGGAAAGGAAATTAGGTTTTAGCTCTAATTGGTTTTTGTTTAGAATATACTTTACGTAAAGACCAAACATTTTTAGGGATATAAAGTAGCATGTAAAGCTTTAGTTTCAATTCTTTGAGGAATAAAAAAAAAAAAAAACCACTATGAACAGAAAGGGAGAAAAATTTGTTGTAGTTTGCTCTCCAACCCAAAATGTTAACACTATCTTTTCCCTAGATAGAGTTCCTTTGAAGTCAATAAGGCCTCCACACAGGCAGGAGGCAGCTGCAGGATGAAAGGGCTTGGCTACTCCTAGCTATGTGAGATTGGCAGTAGACTCTGAATACAACTAAAGTAAGCATAATGAATTATAAATCAGAAAGTACATTCTGCCACTGATTAATTTTTTTACATGGAAGATAATACTGACCTCAGCCTCATTTTCCCCATCTGTAAAATGGAGTGATAATAATCCAGCTTAGGTAAGAGATCAGGAGATGGTAGCTCCCACAATAATATATTTTACCTTTAAAGTGACCTATCCCTCTCTGAACCTTAGTTGTGCCATCTGGAACAGGAACTGGGCAAGATGATCTCTAAAGTCTGCAAGATCTTTTATACTAAATAAAAATAATGTTCAAGCTAGGCACAATGGTGTACACCTAAAGTCCTCGAGAAGCTGAGGTGGGAGGATTACTTGAGCCCAGGAGTCCAGCCTGGGCGACATAGTGAGACACTGTCTCTAAAAATAAGTAAGTCTAGGCCGGGCGCAGTGACTCATGTCTATAATCCCAGCACTTTGGGAGGTCAAGGTGGGCGGATCACAAGGTCTGGAGATCGAGACCATCCTGGCCAACACAGTGAAACCCCATCTCTACTAAAAATACAAAAAATTAGCTGGGCTTGGTGGCACGCACCTGTAATCCCAGCTACTCGGGAAGCTGAGGCAGGAGAATCGCTTGAACCCGGGAGGCGGAGGTTGCAGTGAGCCGAGATTGCACCATTGCACTCCAACCTGAGCGACAGAGGAGACTCGGTCTCAAAAATAAATAAGTCTGTAATGCCCAGATTTTACATTAAATCTAAACTGAAGTCTTATTAGATCATTTGACGCAAAAAAAACAAAGTTTTGTTTCTGTATTATTCATGCTTTTAAGTGTCTTTAGGAAGAGAAAAATCAGTTTTGACTTTCTCTTTGATAAAATCATAATATTGTCAATGTTAATTAAAATGGCAAGCTAACCTAGTGCTATAAATTGCTGTTCAGACAGGAGAGTTTGCTGGAAGTTTCTCCCTATAGTGAAATTAAGAGCCACAGATCAGCAGACGTTTAAAAACATAACTACATACTTTAATTTCTCCTTACATTTGTACTTTCTTGGTGATTCAGACCTTTCTCACTGTTCAGGATAGAGTTCAGGACATGAAAGTGACACAAAGCGTTAAGTAGTGATGAATACTTTCTTAATCCATCTTTATGAGTAAACTTGAAGCATCATTACCAAAACTGACACCTTAACAGGGTTTCCAGGACTACCTTTGAGGCTGAGACAGGCCAGACTTGTCAGGAAAATATCTCAGCCTGGGATGGCTGGCTAAGAACCCTAAAACCCCTCTCTGGCCACAAGCAACCTTTACCATCAAGCTGCTGTACAAATACTACTGTTTTCTGTTTGTGCCTTGTCAGGATAAAGGATGGAAAGCACTGGCTAAATGTGTGATCAATGTAATATAGAAATAATACTTACTGTGAGGAACCAATGGAACAAAGATTTTTGTAAAGCAAAGGTTTTGAAATGTAACCATTGGTAGAGAGTAGAATGATAGTTACTAGAGGCTGGGAAGAGTATGGGGCACTGGGGAGGATGAAAGGAGGTTGGTTAATGGGCACATAGATACAGTTAGATAGAAAGAATAAGAAAAAGTTCTAGCGTTTTATGGCACAGTAGAGTGTCTATAGGCAACAACAGCATACTGAATATTTAAAAATATCCAGAAGAGATTTGAAATATTCCCAACACAGATGATAAATGGTCAAGGTGATGGATATCCTAAATACCCTGATTGGATCATTACACATTGTATGCATGCATCAAAATACCACATGTACCCCAATGATATGTACAAATATTATGTATCAATCTTTAAAAGGTTATATATATATATATATATATAGCCATTGGCAAATCACCATGAGACTGTAAGTTTTAAGATGTGTTTTGATTATTTTTTATTTCCACTAGTAATGTTGAATTTTTTCATGATATTGTAGGAAAAGCATAAGAATTAGCATTACTGCCAAAATAATATAATTGGCAAATTCTAACACAGTAAACTATTTTAATGTTTTAGGCAGAGCCTTTTCTATTCTTCAGGATTACAGCAACAGATATTGACTACTTTTTAAAGAGCAAGTAATAGTTCCATTATTCTAGTTAAAATTCTCTTTTTTTTTTAATTTTCTCTTTACTGAGAATATGCAGAGCAATTAAATCTCACTTTTAAAAAGTTAACTTTTCTAAAGGAATAAATCTGTTGTTTTGTTCTCCATTTAAAAACCTTAATCATCTGCAATGCTTTATCTACCTTAAACTCTAATATTTAGTTATTCTATAAATGTAAAATAACTCACATAATTAAGAATATGCCTTTTTTTAAACAATGGGACTGTCTTTGTAAAATTCTACAGATTTCTATAAGAAAAATTATATTTTAAGTGCAGCAGGGAAATGTTTTATTTAAAGGAATTCTTGCGATGATCCATTCTCAAAGTACCTTTTCGTAAATAGGGATTTTCTTATTGGGGTGGAATAAATCAAAATACAGAAAACATTTTTACTTAAACATTTAAGGGCAAGGAATATGAATGAGTAATTTAAAAATTAAAAAAACCCTTATCACAAACACTGGGGAAAAATCAAGTTTTTATAACCTATTTACATTGTTAAAACTTGAATAGAAGACTGATTTATTTCAGAAATTACTGCAGGAGTCTAAATCTTAAGTTGAATAAAATTATTTCTAGGTAATTTGATTTCTAGGTGGATTTGTAAAATGAGCAATACTTGCTGCTGTGTTTTATTTAATGCCTACTGGTGGCTGAGATCACATATTTCCTTTGGCAGTGTATTTCTAATTCTATGTACTATAAAACACATACCTCTTAATACTTAATAAGAGATTTTATTATAAATATCCTTATTATAGCAAATCAAACATCCTTCTTTTCTAACTTCAATTCTATAATCATATTTTATTACTTTGTTTTTAGGTATAAAATTCCAAGATGTAGATGTAGCAGAAACTCTACATCCCATGTTTACAAAATATGGCAACAGTTTACTTGAAGAAGCCAGAGGAGAAATAAGAAATTTGTATGTGTTCTTTTTGTGGTCATTTGAGAACTTTGGTTATTGATAATGTCTTTTTTTTTTTTTTTATCCTTCCCTTTCCTTTATTTTAAACCAAACTGGGCTATATGTAAACAGTTTGCTCCACTGAAATACAGCTATGTTCTGTAGGGTAACAACAGATGTTATATAACATGTTCTCAGAAAAAGGAAAATGAAGAACTTATCCAGCTGCCTCAGTGGAAGGATTTATAGAATAGTCTTCTTTATTATAATTTTACCCTCATAGGAATGGCATAAAGTCTAGTCAGTTAGAATAGTGTAAGATTTAGAGGCAACATTTTTATTCCCAGAAAATCACAGGTAATTTTTTTAGATCCTGAATCAATTAGCCCTTTTCTTGGTTAAAAAAAAATAAAGAATTGGGGAGTGGCATCAAAGTTTGGAGTTATTAGATACATATGGATTTCAGATTTTGTTTTCGTATGATTCTGTGGCACTGCATTCTTCATCATATCATGGTTTCAAAAAAGTTACTTCTGCCACATTTAGCTTACTTTTCTAGTTAATCCAAGCCTCATGGTTTCAGTGTCTGTGAGTTACACAAATGAAGCTAAGGTTCCACTTTAAGCCTTCACCTGGATCATCAAAAAGTAACAATACTTCATGAGAGAAGAAAACATGGCACACAGTATCATACTTAAGATAGTTGCTTAAGAATAATATGGTCTTCAAATTTTTTTAACATTTTTAATAGCAGTTACAGTAATGATTAGCCTGCAGGAAAATAAAAGACTAGACATAATCTTGTTACCTGATGATCACCTGAAAAGCCAACGTTTATACCAGTTCCTGAGACTCATTGCAGTATGATGCTGCCAGACATGATAGAGAAAAATGCATGCCAGAGACCACTGAGTTGTATTTGGCAAATTTCCTGCCACCTCTCTCTGAAGTGTTAATTTGGGTGTTATAAGCACATGTGCACATACGAAAGAACAAAGGCATATAAATATTCTGAAGACCAGATTGTGGCATACATAGTAGGTGTACTCCACAATAAATACTTACTCAATTGAATCAAACCAAAGTCCAATCCATTGCCTAGGACATTATCTTTAAAAAGCAGTATCTTGCATTGTTCCATATGTATTTCCAAATCATCACATTTAATCTGCTACTATTTCACTGTGTGCAGAGGCACTTAAGCTAAATTTTTTAACTTCTGCTTGCTCTTTTTCATGAAGAAGTTTCTTTGCACTGATCTTAACTACTGAAAACTTTTCCTCAAACTACAAGTTCTTACAAAGGCTCTTTATTTCAGAGAAAACGTTATTCAGTCACAAAGAGGCCAGATAGAGGAGTTAGAGCACTTGGCTGAGATCCTGAAAACTCAGTTGAGGAGAAAAGAAAATGAAATTGAGTTATCTCTTCTTCAGCTTCGAGAACAGCAAGCTACAGATCAAAGGTATGTTAAAACAGAAATATCACTTTGATAAGGTCAAAATTAGTTTAAAATACTTTATCATGTGCCATAAAAGAATAAGTTTACCTAGTCTATTTAAAAATCATGTTTTTACTTAACATTCTTCATATAAGCCTATGCTCGATCTACTAACTGCTGTCAAGAACTCTAGTCTAAAGACAGCTTTCCCTAACCTGCTGTGCTTTTAAGCAGCTTCCGATGGGTGGAAATCACCCTCATCTTGTTTTCTCTGTTCATTTACCCCATTTGCCAAGATTGCAGGAAGTTCTGATACCATTTGATTATAACTACTGAGAGAAGTATGGGTGACAAGAACTCAGCTGTTGGCATATCTTATACGTAAGTCCAGCATTACTTTTTTCAACCTTAAAAGATAGTAAATTCCATAATGTGGTACACGTTTGTAATCCCAAAAAGATCCCTAATATTCCAAGTTTGGACTGCAATCTGTTGGCTGTGATAAGATTACAGTTGGACCTGTAGATAGTCTCCTTGCTTCCTTTTCGTCTATGACATTAAAAAACTTTTTTTTTTATAATTTCCAACTTTTAAGTTCAGGGGTACATGTACAGGATGTGCAGGTTTGTTACATAGGTAAACGTGTGCCATGGTGGTTTGCTGCACAGATAATCCCGTCACCCAGATATTAAGCCCAGCGTCCACTAGCTATTCTTCCTGATGATTTCCCTCCTCCCACCCTTCACCCTCTGACAGGCCCCAGTGTGTGTTGTTCCCCCTACCCTATGTGTCCATGTGTTCTCATTTAGCTCTCACTTAAAGTGAGAACATGCAGTGTTTGGTTTCCTGTTTCTGCATTAGCTTGTGAAGGATAATGGCCTCTGACTCCATCCATGTCCCTGCAAAGGCCAAGATCTTATTCTTTTTTATGGCTGCATAGTATTCCATTCTCTTTATCTAGCCTATCATTGATGGGCATTTAGGTCAATTTCATATCTTTGCTATTGTGACTGGTACTGCAATGAACATACGTGTGCATGTGTCTTTATAATAGAACGATTTATATTCCTTTGGGTATATACCCAGTAATGGGATTTCCTCATCGAATGGTATTTCTGCCTATAGGTCTTTGCGGAATCGCCACACAGTCTTACACAATGGTTGAACCAAATTACACTCCCACCAACAGTGTAAAAGTGTTCCTTTTTCTCCATAACCTTACCAGCATCTGTTGTTTTTTGACTCACCAGTCTGACTGGTGTGAGATGGTACCTCATTGTGGTTTTGGCTTGCATTTCTCTAATGATCAGTGATGTTGAGCTTTTTTTTTTTATGTTTTTTTTTTTGGCCACATTATGTCTTCTTTTGAGAAGTGTCTGTTCATGTCCTTTGCCCACTTCGTAATGGGGTTGTTTGGCTTTTTTTTTCTTGTAAATTTGTTTAAGTTCCTTCTAGATGCTGGATATTAGATCTTTGTCAGATGGATAGATTGCAGAAATTTTCTCCTATTCTGTAGGTTGTCTGTTTACTCTGTTCATAGTTTCTTTTGCTGTGCAGAAACTATTTAGTTTAATTAGATCCCATTTGTCAATTTGGCTTTTGCTGCAATTGCTTTTGGCATCTTCATTGTGAAATCTTTGCCCATGCCTATATCCTGAATGATATCACCTAGGTTTTCTTTTTTTTAATTTTATTATTATTATAATTTAAGTTTTAGGGTACATGTGCACAGCATGCAGGTTAGTTACATATGTATACATGTGCCATGTTGGTGTGCTGTACCCATTAACTCGTCTTTTAGCATTAGGTATATCTCCTAATGCTATCCCTCCCCCCTACCCCCACCCCACAACACGCCCCAGTGTGTGATGTTCCCCTTCCTGTGTCCATGTGTTCTCATTGTTCAATTCCCACCTATGAGTGAGAACATGTAGTGTTTGGTTTTTTGTCCTTGCGATAGTTTGCTGAGAATGATGGTTTCCAGCTTCATCCATGTCCCTACAAAGGACATGAACTCATCATTTTTATGGCTGCATAGTATTCCATGGTGTATATGTGATACATTTTGTTAATCCAGTCTATCATTGTTGGACATTTGGGTTGGTTCCAAGTCTTTGCTATTGTGAATAGTGCCGCAATAAACATACGTGTGCATGTATCTTTATAGCAGCATGTTTTATAATCCTTTGGGTATATACCCAGTAATGGGTTGGCTGGGTCAAATGGTATTTCTAGTTCTAGATCCCTGAAGAATCGCCACACTGACTTCCACAATGGTTGAACTAGTTTCCAGTCCCACCAACAGTGTAAAAGTGTTCCTGTTTCTCCACATCCTCTCCAGCACCTGTTGTTTCCTGACTTTTTAATGATGGCCATTCTAACTGGTGTGAGATGGTATCTCATTGTGGTTTTGATTTGCATTTCTCTGATGGCCAGTGGTGATGAGCATTTTTTCATGTGTCTTTTGGCTGCATAAATGTCTTCTTTTGAGAAGTGTCTCTTCATATCCTTCGCCCACTTTTTGATGGAGTTGTTGGTTTTTTTCTTCTAAATTTGTTTGAGTTCATTGTAGATTCTGGATATTAGCCCTTTGTCAGATGAGTAGATTGCAAAAATTTTCTCCCATTCTGTAGGTTGCCTGTTCACTCTGATGGTAGTTTCTTTTGCTGTGCAGAAGCTCTTTAGTTTAATTAGATCCCATTTGTCAATTTTGGCTTTTGTTGCCATTGCTTTTGGTGTTTTAGACATGAAGTCCTTGCCCATGCCTATGTCGTAAATGGTATTGCCTGGGTTTTCTTCTAGGGTTTTTATGGTTTTAGGTCTAACATTTAAGTCTGTAATCCATCTTGAATTAATTTTTGTATAAGGTGTAAGGAAGGGATCCAGTTTCAGCCTTCTACATATGGCTAGCCAGTTTTCCCAGCACCATTTATTAAATAGGGAATCCTTTCCCCATTGCTTGTTTTTGTCAGGTTTGTCAAAGATCAGATAGTTGTAGATATGCGGCATTATTTCTGAGGGCTCTGTTCTGTTCCATTGATCTATATCTCTGTTTTGGTACCAGTACCATGCTGTTTTGGTTACTGTAGCCTTGTAGTATAGTTTGAAGTCAGGTAGCATGATGCCTCCAGCTTTGTTCTTTTGGCTTAGGATTGACTTGGCGATGCGGGCTCTTTTTTGGTTCCATATGAACTTTAAAGTAGTTTTTTCCAATTCTGTGAAGAAAGTCATTGGTAGCTTGATGGGGATGGCATTGAATCTATAAATGACTTTGGGCAGTATGGCCATTTTCACAGTATTGATTCTTCCTACCTATGAGCATGGAATGTTCTTCCATTTGTTTGTATCCTCTTTTATTTCATTGAGCAGTGGTTTGTAGTTCTCCTTGAAGAGGTCCTTCACATCCCTTGTAAGTTGGATTCCTAGGTATTTTATTCTCTTTGAAGCAATTGTGAATGGGAGTTCACTCATGATTTGGCTCTCTGTTAGTCTGTTATTGGTGTATAAGAATGCTTGTGATTTTTGCACATCGATTTTTTATCCTGAGACTTTGCTGGAGTTGCCTATCAGCTTAAGGAGATTTTGGGCTGAGACGATGGGGTTTTCTAGATATACAATCATGTCATCTGCAAACAGGGACAATTTGACTTCCTCTTTTCCTAATTTAATACCCTTTATTTCCTTCTCCTGCCTGATTGTCCTGGCCAGAACTTCCAACACTATGTTGAATGGGCGTGGTGAGAGAGGGCATCCCTGTCTTGTGCCAGTTTTCAAAGGGAATGCTTCCAGCTTTTGCCCATTCAGTATGATATTGACTGTGGGTTTGTCATAGATAGCTCTTATTATTTTGAGATACGTCCCATCAATACCTAATTTATTGAGAGTTTTTAGCATGAAGTGTTGTTGAATTTTGTCAAAGGCCTTTTCTGCATCTGTTGAGATAATCATGTGGTTTTTGTTGTTGTTTCTGTTTATATGCTGGATTACGTTTATTGATTTGCATATGTTGAACCAGCCTTGCATCCCAGGGATGAAGCCCACTTGCCTAGGTTCTTATTAGAAAAACCAAGTAAGATTTTCTAGCTTTTCATTTCAGATTCAGAGTTTATTCATCTTTCAACAAATTAAACTTATGTGGTAATATATGAAGAAGCTAAGAAAGGATGCTTAATATCAGACTTGTTAAAAAAAAGTGGACTAAAAATATATAAAAAGCTTTATATTTCATAGATTTATTAGATTAGTGTTACCTCTAAAAATTCTATTCCTAAAAAACTATGTGTAAAATTAAATTATATGAGAAATCCTTTATGTTTAGTGACATTATATACCCTTCTAAGTGCAAGACAAAAGAAACCTGAATGTTTTTGAGAATCATATTTAAGTTAGGAGATATTACTTGAACTCTGGCTAAAGGATAAGCTTGAATACCTACGATTTATTCATATTTCTGTAGGAAGAAGATTTAGATTTGGCCTACTTTAAAAACCAAGAATGGTTCCTTGTGAGAAGCAGTGCTAAAGGACCAGACCTCAACACTGAATATGGTGATCTTAGTAAATGCCAACAGCCATGTTTAAGACATTGCCTGAATATAAAAATTCACACAGGGGCCAAGCTCAAGCTTGGGGCAGTCCCCACCTTTACTGAACCACTGACTACAGGGTTATCAAGGATTGCTTTCCCTGTTACATTTCTCAAGTTCCTATAGTGTAAGGTGGACACTGTGTTGGCCATTCCCTTTTCCAAAGGGATGTGATCATTTAGGAGTTAGTGTTAACTGAAAGGGAAATCCAAAAGTCCTTCAATCCTAAAACTAGAACGACAGAAGAAATAGAGTGATAGACAAGGATACATACTTTCCTACTATAAATATTACCAACAAGAGACACCAACACACACAGACATAGAAGAGGTAAGTCCCTCCTTAGGGGGCTATATTATTTACTCTGTAGCAGTCTATTTTTGTCACATCAAGAATTAAAAGCAGAGACAAAATGAGTATTACAGGCAAAGAAACTTTTATTGCAGAGACCAGAGAAATAAATCAGTGTGTACCCTACCTCACTGATTTTATAAAATTGAAAATCTACATGTTATTTGCTTAGAAGGAAAGATACCTATAGTGAATAGCATATTGTTGCTTGAAATACAGTTGTTGAAACTGAGGAAATAGCTTAAAATAAGGATCTTCAATGCCTTTTTTAAATGTTTACACATAGCTCATAATTTTATATGTAACAGCAATTTTTTTGAGACTAATGGAAAACTGTTGAAAAAAATGTTAGGGAGAATGTAAAACTTGGTATAATTTACTGTAGAGAGAAATCACAAAATGGGAAACATATTTAAACTTTTCTTTCACGGATACATTATTTCAGATTTGAAATTCTAGAAGTCTGATCTGGATGTTGGACTCCTTGTTCTCAAACATGAACCTAACGTAGTTGTAATCTTCAGAGTGGCAGTGCTTGATATTTATGGCAAAGAGCCTTTTCATAGAATATTACAGAAACTCTTCATAGTATGTGTTTAATAGACCAGTTTGGTTTGGCATCAGCTTGACATAAACTTTTGGTTATCCAAAGCCCTTAATTGCTTTGAAGTCAAAGCCCAGTGCTGCTCTTTTTTATTAAAATCATGTTTTTTCCTGTTGTTGTGGTCTATTTTGGAAGACTTGAGTTGTGATTTTTGCATATGTTCTACATAATGCCTCATTAGCAAAAAATCTTGTATCATTTACAAGTAGCCTGAATGTCTGTGTTGTTTTGAAGAAAAATCCATATTAAATTTAAACAATATAAAAATGCACATTTTCTGCTTATTAAAAAGGCCATCTTAAATTAAATTCAAAGCAGTAACCAGTGAACACATGTACATGAACATTAAAATCAGAATGATTTTACCATTTATTGACCTTTTTCAACTCCAAAAATATTTATACTCTTACAAATGTGTAACTAGTTTGTACTAAGTGTTTTTTTTTAAATAAATGTTAGGGTGTTTACCTTCTTAATTAGAAATCGTGTAACTGCCATAATGTCCCAGTGGAGGAAATTTAACCCATAAGTATTTCAGACACTCTGACTTGCCTTCTTCCCTTTGATGGACAGCCGACTGTCAAATCTCGCAACAGAGAGGCCTTTTGCGCCATGCATTATAAGAAACAGCTTGGCTTTAAGGGCTCACTCTTTCCCCTCTGCCCAGATACAAGATTACTTTCTAGCACTCTAAGTTGTTCCCAACTTTTCATTTTGAGAAATTGCAAACCTTCAGAAAAGTGGAAAGAATAGTTGAATGAGCACTCACATAACCTTTCACCCCTTAGCATATTTTTTGAATGGTACAACAAGCCTGTTTTTCCACTCGGCCTGCTCTTCCTTAAGCCTTCTTTCACTCAGCCCCTTTTCTTCTCTCAACATCTCTCATCTCCTCTTCCTATTTCTCCTTCTCCCTCTCCCTCTCTCTCTTCTCCTCACTCATTCCTCACTTCCCTTCTCTTCACATCTCTCCCTTCCTTACTCCCATTAGGTGCATACATCACTTCACCCTCTGTACAGTTACAAGTAAGTATCTTCTAGGAAGAAGGACATCCTCCTACATAACCACAATACAGCTATCACATTCAGAACACTTAACAATGAATGATACAGCCACAGCATCTAATACACAGTCCATATCCAAATTTCACTAGTTGTCCCAATAATGTCTTTTGCAGCTTGGTCTTTTTGTAATAGCTGTTTTTGTTTTATTTTGTTTTGATCTAGGATCCAGTCCAGGGTCACGTGTTGTTGCATTTAGTTATTATGTCATCTAAATATCCTTTATTCTCGAATGGTCCCCCACTCTTTTATAGCCCATTGACAGTTGTATGCAGAATGTCGCTCAGTTTGGATTTGCCTTTTTGCCCAACCCCCTAATTTAAAGGGCACATCTGGTTCTCTGATGGAAGAGTAACTGGGACCAGGGATAGCCATGCAGACCTTACTACACAGGGGAGTGATCTGTCATTTTTTAAAATATATTCACCATGCTCTGACTGTCATTTTGAACAGCTTAGAATTCACCCAATGAAAATTTTCACACTGTAATACCATTTCTTTTATCCTCATGTTTTTATTATTAACATTAAGATATTTCCTTGATAGTGACTTAACATATCCTCCTGCCACTTTATATAAACCACAGAAATTGTCACGGATAATAGTTACTAATATATGAGTGTATGCATGATAGTGGAGGGAAAGTTAAAACTTAGGAAGATCTTAGAGGAAAAAAACTTAGAAGAGTGGGAAGAATTTAACTTTGAAGAGTGGGAAGAATTTAACTCTTAGAGCGAGATTTGAGTGTTATCTCCATTACTTAAGGTCTCTGGCCAAATTCTTTACTTCTGTGAGCCTCAGTTAGCCACCTGAACTGTAAAATGATTAGTTTGAAATGGGTAAATGGTTTCCTGCCTTTAAACAACAGCTATTTTTCTCTCTAGGGACCTTGTGTTCAGAAAGATTTGGCCTACTAAATTAGCTGTGTGTATTCATCAAAGAGACCTGTATCATGCCAATCACTCCTTCTGCTAATTGTTAAATAACCTGCGTTATGACACTGGATTGGCACAATTCTATCAAAAAATGAAAACAACACAAAACCATTCGTTCAGTTTTGCAACTTCATTGCCAGTAAATCTATGTTTCTTATTGGGCTTTCTGAAATATTGACTGTAAGGTTCCTGCCAGGTGTGGTGGCACATGCCTGTAGTCCCAGCTACTCTGGAGGCTGAGGCAGGAGAATTACTTGAACCAGGAGGCAGAGGGTGCAGTGAGCCGAGATCGCGACACTGCACTCCAGCCTTGATGACAGAGTGAGACTCCGTCTAAAAAAAAAAAGGAAAAAAAAAATCAGATTCCCATTTCTTTTACTGTAAATCTCAAGTTGGAATCCATTAAACTTGACCGTAAAAATGGTCCCTATAAGATGAGCCAGGATTTGAGTTCTTCCTGTCCCCAACCAGCCTTTGGGAGTGCCCTTCCACTGAGTGTGATTTTATGCATGTAGAGAGCTGATAAAACTGTCCCGTCCATTCCTGTGAGTGGTAAGAGTAAGAAAATACTGAGTTCTGATTTATAGTTTGACCCAACACCACAGGAAAGTAATGATTCAGAGGCAAATAAACATACACAGACAGTTTTTTTCCTTTGAGCAATCTTAAATCAGAGAGCACTGTTTTCACCTATGAAGTTAAGTAGCAATTTTGAGCGAAATCGTTATCTTTCAAATAGACTTTCCTCAGCTATTTTAGTGAGGCTTATTCTATTCAGTTTACTAGCAGCCTTCTGTAGCCCTAGTCATGGGGGGTAGCCTTGCTGGTGATTGTTATCTGTGTATCCGTAATAAAAACTATGAATGACCTACATTTCCTTCAACAATACAGCTACAGAATGTCTGCCACTGTTTGAAAAGAAAATCTCTAGAGCGCTTTTTTTAACCCTAAGGTTGTTTTCAACCTTATGCCCAAAATTTGGTCAGCCTGTAACTATTACTCAAAACAGTCTCTCCATTCTATCTCATGAATATTTGACCTAACTACTTCCCAGAATCTCATAGCCTAGCTTCTGTGTTTTAAAGCCTTCTCTTCTAAATGACATTAAATACTATAACATTTTTATCTCAAAAATTCAAGAATTTTTTTAGCTTTCATAATATGGTAGCAAGGAATGAAATGTTGGCAAAGGGTGGGGGAGGGGAGTTGAATGCCTGGGGAATAAAGTATATGAAACTTTCGCTGGAGCAAAGATTTTTGCTTCTTAAGCTTTCATATTAGACTATACATTACATAGCTCTGCTGAAAGTTTTTACTTCTCCAGTGTATCTGAGGTTTTAGGTTTCTGGATTTATTATGGCACCCAGTAGCAAAGCTGGAGTCAAGTGTTTTCCAAGGCTTCCATTAGAAATTCCTTTTTCAGAGTTTATTGCTTGACTGTTTCAAATTATATGAGAGAAACTTGGCACACAGGTTGTTGAGCTGGATTACTTTTTTTTGGACATGAAATCTAATTTATTTCAGTTTGTTTTTAATCTAGAGATGGGCCAGCAACTCTTCTCATAGTTTTATAAGATTTGATCATAATTTTAAATCATGTTTTTTTAAAAAAAAAAAGGAAAGAGAAAAGAAACTGCATTTTCCAACTTAATCATTCCTGACTTTTTCAAATTCCTTGATGAAAATTTTGAGAAATTTATTTTTACAAAGCACTTAATTAGTATACTTGATGTCTGTTTGCAGATCATTTCACCATGTGTAATGCAGCATGTATGATTTGGGTACATGACTGTCAGAGTTCATCTGAATGTCTGAATGTTTTTACCATGCATTATTCTTTCTGTTAGAATGTCATCATCCTGAAGATTTGGTATTCCTGTCATAGTGTGTAGAAGAGGGCAAAAAAATCCTGTGTGGAGGTCACTTAAAATATTACTCATAAAATTAGCCCTAAGTCTATTCTTCAAAGATCAACCTGAGGCCTTGCTCCGCAAGCACAGAGGTCTAGGATTGGTCACCTAGCTATGCACCCTCGCTCCATCTTGCCTACAACATCCTTCTCACATTTCTTGTCATCTTTTTGTGACATCTCCCTCCCTCTTTCTCTCTTACTTCCTCCCATTATTCTTGTACCATATTTCATCTATGTAAAAATGTTAAGTTGATTGTTGGGTTTGAGGTAATTTTTATTGCACATCTTCTTAAAGGCTAGACCACATTTATCACATTGCTGATTTGAACTTTTATGTTATCACTGACCTAGCACTTTTAGTTTAACAGATTATCCTCTTCTTCTCATTGTTACATGAAAAAAAATAAAGTCATAATAATAAAGCCCCTAAAACTGATACATAAAAGTAATTATTAAAGACTTACAAGTTTAGCATTGTCCCAGGAAAGGTGTACTCTGTAGCAAACTGACTTTTTATTTGAAGTACATTATTATACCACATTGTTACTTAAGGTATTGTTTAAAGTACATTACTGCTGTTGTCTAAATACTATGTGGTAAGTTGTATTTATGCCCACCTGTTGGGCATTACCAGTTTAAAATGCCCTGTCACTGTTTTTGGCAGTATTTTGAAAAGTTTAAACTCCAAGGAGTTTAGGAAAATATTCGGGAAAGCACCCACCAATTAAACCACTGAAAGTTTTTGACATATGCTTACTGGTTTTTGCCTTACAAAAAAATTTAAAATTAAAAGCTGTTATTTCTATCACCCTGTGTGCCCAAATGGATTATAGAGATTTAATTCTGTTACTGTAATTAATGGTTATTATTCAAATATATCTGAATCTTCTTAAAAGTATCAACATACTGTGGCCAAGCACAGTGGCTCACGCCTGTAATCCCAGCACTTTGGGAGGCCGAGGCGGGTGGATTATGAGGTCAGGAGATGGAAACAATCCTGTCTAACATAGTGAAACCCCGTCTCTACTAAAAATACAAAAAATCAGATGGGCGTGGTGGCAGGCACCTGTAGTCCCTGCTACTCAGGAGGCTGAGGCAGGAGAATCACTTGAAACCAGGAGGCGGAGATTGCAGTGAGCCGAGATTGCACCACTACCACTCCAGCCTGGCTGACAGAGTGAGACTCCATCTCAAAAAAAAAAATTATCATACTTTAAAACAAAAATAAAATATCAGAGACAACTGGAAATATATGAAAAGATTTTTAATTATTTGAATCACATTCTGTCCTTACATATCAATAAATGTCATTCACTGCTGAGTGGTCAAACCAAGTAATTCTGGGGCAAATAAGTAAATTATATTTTGGCTTCTAAATATGAAAGAAAACAATATTTTCTTTAGACTTTAAGATGTATTTTTCTCTTTTTATTATATATATATGTATTTTTAGTGACTAAAGGTAATACTGAGTGAATAATAGTGAGTATATTGTTGAAGATGTGCTCAGAACTACTAGATAACATGTTTTAGACATATAATTATTTTAACATTGTGTTAAGACTGTACCCTGGGCAAAATTCGGATTCATGGGCTTGTTTATCTTCTGTGTGAGGACAACTAACTGTCCAATGCCAAAATACAATGAACTTTCAAATATCAAAGAGGAAAATTAAGTATTTCAAGTCCTCAGCTGGTTTACAGATGTGTGAGCTTTGTAGTCCATTTTCTGGTTCCAGTAGGGCATTATGACAATTTTTCCAATATGTGTACACTAGATAAGTTTTAAAAGTAAAATCTGTTACTTTAAATATTGAACTGTCTGATTTTAAATTTTTTACATATATTTTTCCTAAAAGTGAACTCTGAAATGTAGCTTCAAAATTAACAAAATATTTTTTAATATAAAATGTATTAAATTAAGGAACTTTTCTCCGTCAAGAAAATAAATGCCTTTTGAAAACAGGTACTCATTTAGATCTATGATTAACCTTTAACAAGATCTTCCTGTTAAATTCTGCGTTTGCTTTAATCTCAGTGGGAAAAATACAAAATAGTATTGTAACATATAAGGTTTCTATATACCCTGTGGACATCAAATGATCTCTTACAGCTAAAGGCACATCTGCAACATATTTAAATGCCAGCTTTGGGCATTATTAGTATAAAATGCCAAGTTACTTTTTTTGCAAATATTTTGAAAAGTTTAAAACTCCAAGAGGAAACTCCAATAAATGGTGATCTTATGATGCCATTTGCATCGAGAGAGTTGTAGAAAGATGAATGGCTGTATTGCATATTTTTCATTTAGGGAAAAGTAGCGTGATAGTCCTCCTTAAAATAAGTGTGAAGTTCGGTAATGGTACCATTGCTATACTAAAAACTATTGTGTTTTTGTGCCATCTTTCAGGATGCTATAAAATGATTGTAAATCCATGTTATCAACTGTAGAGGTAACATAGTCATGAAGTTTGGGGGGCTCCCTTCAAACTTTGTGAGTTTGAGGTTATGAAAGTTCAGGAATGATTATTGGTTTGTTTTAAATAATTAATCTGTCCTGCATTTATAATAATCCAAAAACCTCATTGACTGATGTACAAGTATATAAATATTTTCTATGTAACATTAATTGAAAAATTGTGATTCCACCATAGATTTTCTTTCTTCTAACTTGCATTTTTTACTTCTTTCTTTTTCTTAAACACAACTCTGAAGGTCAAATATTCGGGACAATGTAGAAATGATTAAGCTTCATAAACAGCTAGTGGAGAAAAGCAATGCTCTTTCAGCAATGGAAGGAAAATTTATTCAGCTTCAAGAGGTACAGTGATAATTTATTTTATTACGATGTTACAGAGCTGCAAAGGATTCAAAAGTAGTATTGAAGTTGTTTTTTTAAACGTAGAATGATCATAACACTAAACGTAATTTTTAAAGATTGTTTTTTGTATTCACAAATGTGTATCTTTCTCTTAATATATTGTTTGTTATTTATAACTCAAGCACTAAAGAAATAATTAACTGCTTGGACTTTTTATAAATATCTGTGTCATCTTAAAATAATAACCATATTTATTATAAATCATCTTCTACCAAGGAAATTTATTTTTAACTCCTTTTATCTGAATTTATTATGGACACATAGCACTGAAGTTTTGCTATATTTGCATATATCTTCAGTTTGAAGCATTTATAAAATTATTGGCAATAGACCAAAGTAATGAATAGGTCAGTAATCATGTTCCGTTAAAAGTTTCTTTGATTTGAATTTTTTTTCTTTCTTGGTCACTACCATTGCCTGAAAATACTTGATTACTCTTAATGTCAACTATCAGTGTATTTACTTTAAACCTTAACCTTTCAGGTTGACAATACTTGGGATTCTTTATGCCTATGGTTGTTTTAACAAGGACTATAACCCCACAGGAATATGCCATCCGAGGGCTTCTATTTGTTGGCACTGCATAATTAACATAGGTTCTGGAATTAATGAACTCCAAGGCATTCCAGTTGAACAGAATTTATGTGAAGTAATACTTTCTTTGAAGTCCCGAGACAAGGAGAGCAGTAGATTGATGCAAAGCAAAGGGTCATCTGAAGCCTAAATTCACTGTTGAATTCAATAGTTAAATATTTTTCAGCCATGCTCTGGGGATTTTGTTTTCCATCCTGCAGGAACCTCTTTAAATGCCAAGTGGTAATTGCTTCTGCATAAATATGAGACTTTGTAAAAGAGGAGACTGATTAGAGAGTGAGAATGATAGTGCTATCTACAGATGTTAGAAGGAAAATTTTAAAATCCCTATGGTTGAAAGCCATTTCTAAGATTAAGAATTAAGAAAGGAATTGAAAAACGATTTTACATTCTCATCACTTTGACAGTTTTGATTTCTATTTAACAGTGAACCCAGGTATTAGTTTAAATACCAACAGTAACAGGTGTCTGCTGTAGTACAGTCAGCTCTTTTGGAAGTTGACCTAGGGTAAAAAATTGAGAGGTTAAGCCCAACAGCCTCAGTGAAGTGTGGAGCCTAGAAGAAGATGGCTGAAGATTAACGAAAATTGACCTGAATGGCTCAATAGCCATGTTTCATTTAAATGAGTGAAGAAAAACTTCAGGAAGACTTGAGAGATTTTAGTTAGCAGGTGAGGCATTGCATATTATGGTTATATGGTCTCTATGAAAAGACTTTAATGTGATTACCTTTTTTATTTAAAAAAAACTATGTGACATTAAAGTATATAAAATTGAATTTACAGCATGGTCATAAATAGACCGTTTTTTAAAAATTAAGAAAAGTTCATAACTATTTTACTAAATTGGAAATTTTAACTTAATTGTATGCAAATTAAAAGCTAACCATTCAGGGCTATTTATACGATGTGGCAGCGAATCCCTTCAGTTCAAATATCTGTGGTCAGCATTTTTGACCCATGCTACAGCATTTTTAGACAGCATGTCCAACCAATGTAACCACAGCAAAAAGAAAAAAAGTTATTGTTAAAACGAATTTACTTGCTGGTCACCATCAATAAGTCAAAAACTAGGAGGAAATAAAATATGTGACTCTATGCTAAGTTAACCCTGTATTTTCTTCCTCATGTCACACACATGTTCAGTGTCTCCTACTGATAAGTAGCACATATACATCATTTGTTAGGTAAAAAATAATCTGTATAAGGTGAACTTCAGGAGTAAATTCATTTATAGAATTGTAATCATTTAGTCCAATGATTAGTCATAACCAAAAATAATGTTTAAAAGATGTTCTTTTTATCTTTTAGAAGCAAAGAACTCTCAGAATCAGCCACGATGCTTTGATGGCAAATGGGGATGACTTAAACATGCAACTTAAAGAGCAGCGTTTAAAATGCTGCAGTCTTGAGAAACAATTACATTCTATGAAGTTTTCTGAAAGAAGAATAGAAGAGGTAAGCTCCCAAAGAGTTTAGCCATCTGTTGCATTACAACTTCTTGGTAACTGTTTTGAAAAAGTAAAATAGAGACATTTCAAAATTTTACTTATTTAAAATTATAAGTTATATACATGGTGTTTTGAGCACAGCAAAATATAGTAGTTAATATATGAATGGCAAATCAGTGTTTAACTGTACTTGCAAATATGGCAAGATCCACTGTTTACCCAAAGGATTAAAGATCCTTGAGTAAAATGAAACCAACATTTTGAAACTGATGCCAGATTACCTGTGGAACTTAACTTTCTCAACCATAACAGCTTATTAATCATTTGAGATACTAAAACAAAATAACAGGACGTTATCTGTTTCTGAGGAGATGGCTGTTGTATTCTGCAATATCAGTAATTTTGTGAAATTACCTAATTTTTTTTAGGAAGTTGTTTGAAAACTCATCTTCCTATTATCGTAGTATTTTCTGTAGCCTGTTAAGTTTGTTCCCAAGGAGAATGGAAGTGAAATAAGATGCCTGCATTCTGTTCTGATCTTGGGAGAATCTTTTACTGTCTCATACTAGCATCAAAAGAGAATTTTGAAAATGGAAATAAAGTTTAAGAGTACTCTGATCCACAGGGAAAAGTTGTGACTGCAAAATATACTTATGAATAAAACTTAAAAATACATACTAGAGTACAGAAATCTACATTTTAGTCAGAGGGATGTAATTATTACTCCATTTATTTCTGAAAATACTATTCATGGGCTAAAACAGTATGTAACTTTATTTGTTTATTCATTTATTCACAAAATGTGCTAGTAGCTATTTATAAATTTTAGATAATGTGAGAAATTGTATCTTCAGAGTAAATTGTGATTAACAACACAATTTGAACCATGAACCAAAAAAAAGTTAATCCTTTTAATTTTTTATGGGCTAATTGTAAATTAATACAAAATGAATATAATTACAGAAGTTATCATGGTGAAAAGTAAAAAATACTATGTTTCCCGGGACATAGCAAGCTCTTAACATATTCTTTAATGACTTCTGGCACATATTGCATAAAGCAGTGCATACGTTTCTACTAAATTAAAACAGGAATATTAATTTCACGTTTATCTAACAACTTGGAAAGAATCAATGCTGAATTAAATGCAGACAATATAAGTGGTCTGGTTAGCAGCTACCATTTAGCAATCGAGGTTAAAACATGTTAACCTCCTCTCATATAGAGTTTTTTTATGTTTTTTTTTTTTTACCCCCAAGTGGTTTTATATAACATTTACTTAATATGTAATTTTTTTTTCATTTTAGCTGCAGGATAGAATTAATGATTTAGAAAAGGAACGGGAACTTTTAAAGGAAAACTATGATAAACTTTATGACAGGTAAATCGTGATTCCATGTGTTCTTTCATTGTCTTGTTTGAGCTGTTTTATATGTAAGCATTTGCTGTTGTCAGAATAGATCATGTTGATCAAAGAATTAGCAACAAATGATAGCAAGGAATATGCAAACTGTATAAAGGAAATACAAGGTTTTTAAAGGCATTGGTAATAAGTTGTTTAACCTAAGCAGTAGCCTATCACCACTAAGAAAACCATATCACTTTGTTGCTAGTAAACTGCTATCATTTATTGAACACTAACTATAAACTGACACCGTGCTAGATACTCTACATTTATTGTTATAAATTGTTCACAGCACCCTGAAATGTATGTATTATAAATTCCCATTTTGCAGACAAGGAAGATGAAACAAAATTAAGTAACATTAAGAGGCACTTCCTACCTCTTTTTTTTGAGACAGTGTCTCAGTCGCCCAAGCTGGAGTACAGTGGCGCAATCGTGGCTCACTGCAGCCTCAACTTCCTGGGCTCAATCCTCCCACCTCAGCAGCCTGAGCAACTGGGACCACAGGCACACGCCACCATGTCAGACTAATTTTTTTAATTTTTTGGTAGTGATGAGTTCTTTCTATGTTGCTCAGGCTGATCTTGAACTCCTGGGCTCAAGGGACCCTCCTGCCTCAGCCTCCGAAAATGCTGAGATTACAGGGGTGAGCCGCTGCACCCAGCCCATACCTTTTAAATGTATAAAGTAATAGAGCTTGTATTTGAACCTCTTTTGGTCTCTTTCCTGGACTCCCCAGCTTATTAACCAAGAGTTATTCTGTTAGGGAAAAACAGAGGTGCTCACTTACAATTGTTTCTGTTCCTTATAAAGAGAAACACAAGCATCTTTATGAGGAGATATGCCTAATGCTTAATGACGAGTTAATGGGTGCAGCACACCAACATGGCACATGTATACATATGTAACAAACCTGCACATTGTGCACATGTACCCTAGAACTTAAAGTATAATAATAATAAAATAAATAAATAAAAAAGAGAAACACAAGCATCTTTATCTCAAGATACATTTTAAAGGGCTGCTTCAATTTTGTTTCTTAATCTACTTCATAATTATGGTATTTTAGAAATTAATCCTTTCTGGTAATATTAGAAACAAAATTATACTCCACATCTAAGTTTGGTTAAGTGTTACAGATATCTCTGTGTGTGTGTGTGTGTGTGTAATTTTAAGTCTTTTTAGTATATGATACTGATAATGATAAATATAGGTTTACGTGAAAGCAAATGTGATATATACTTAAATACATATGTTATAGCTGATATTCAACAGCTACTTCTACTGGTCATGTGCTGAAACCTCAGAAAATAACCATTTGAGCTACAAGTGCTTCTTTAACTTTTTAGCTTTTTCTCTTATTTTTTATCAATTAAATTTACGTTTTGTAAATTGAACAAATTATACCCAAGGAGTGTGGGGATAGGCTTTTATTTTGATTTACTTCTGAAAAGTTACCTAAATTAACGTAGGCATTATTTCAGTAGTTTGTATCATCTATGTTATTTACCTACTTGTGGGGACTATCTTTGTACAGTGACTGATTATATTAAGGGTTACCAACAGTAGATTCAGACACCAGTTAAAATCATATGTGTGTTTGAAAAGTTTAAATGTCAGTATACAAATTGCACAGTACCCTATTAGAGAAGATATCATCCCTCTTTTATAAATGAGGAAATTGGGATTCCAGAAAAATTAAGACTTGTGCAGAGTCACACAGCATTGCTGAGACTCTAGTTTAGAACTAAAACCTGGATATTTTCTAACTCTAAAGCTTGAATTCTTTTTTTGTTATGCTTCACTATCTGATTTTAATTGCATTGGAAAATTGTATATGTGGAAGGGAAACATTCATGGAATAACAGAACTGTTATACATCCAGAAATTCTTACTGATTTACATATATCTTCAGTATCTTACAATTTCAAATAACTTACATAGTCTAAATAGAAGAAAATAGTGCCATATGGCCATTACTTCCAAATTTTCTACTTCTCCCCAGTGTGAAAATTTGCTGAACATACTTACTTGGAATAAAAAAAAAATCAAACTTAGCTGGGAATAATGTATAAATGAAATTTTGAGAAAGTCACGTTTTTCTCATATTTACTTTCCCACCACAAAATGTATCTTTCCATATTAGAAGATGATCTAAGAGTATAAATTTGAAGGGTTTTTTTTTCAATGTTTTATGCTTGCGCTAACATTTTTTTCCTGTCACACTGAAAGCAGACTTCATTATGCTGCTCACACGTGAAGTTTATGTGAGATATATGGAAGTAAATGTGTGTAGTGAGTGTCAAAACATTTAATGTCAAAAGAAAAATTAATGTAACATAAGCACAAAACCCAGCAAACACACATAATAGTCAACAGAACTACAGAATTCTCTAATATAGTGTTTTTGAAATATATGATACATTTTAGAAGTGTAGTTGGAGAAATTCAACAAAAGTCTGCATTGTCTCTGAGATTCTTTACAGCTCTTTTGTTTCATGACACTGCTATTCATTATTGCCAACAACTAATGTTCATCAAAAACTACACATACTCCCTGTTTGCTTAGTCATAATGATAACATGTTTTTAAAAGGACAGCATTTGTTTGTTATTCAAAATTGACTAGTTTTCAGGAGAAAAATATGATTTGCAGATTGCATTCTCATCTTTCTTTTTCAAATGAAATTTTGAGTGTGTTTATTACTTGACTTATGACATATTAGAGAATCATCTGGGAAGATAAAACGCTCATGTTACTTTTTAGTGTGAGCCTTTTTTAATATGCTAAAACACTTTTGATACACTGCCAAGAAGTAAGTATAACTTTAAGAAATGTTTAGTTTAAAAGTTCAGAATACATTTTTTGCAATTATATCTTTCTATTGGGTCAGAGAGAAACTCTATACTGTGGTATGTAATACAGTATTATGTTATGCTATAATTTGGTAATGCTGTGCTTCACTTTTGAAGTTAGTTAGTGTTGGGGCCATGTAACTGATAAATGCAATGGTTCCTAAACTATAATGTATGCAAATAACCTGGAAAACTTATTAAAATGTAGATTTCACCACCTCTTCAGAGCTTCTTTGCCTATCCATCTGCACCCCTCCCTCTGCCCCCATACCATCCAACTCTGGTTCAGTTAATTTGAGACTGGGTCCAAAAAAATCTGTTGAATGTGATTTTGAGGTATTAACTCCTTGAGAGACACTAATACAATGTCTGTTTTTAAAAGGTATTCATCTAGTTTTTAAGATGATATTAACCTTTTTAAGAATCGGGTGGATCAAGTTTTTATTATGTGATAGTCATCTACTTCTCAAAATGTAAAAGAGCACTGCTGACACCCATAGATGCTCTGTGTTCTGTTTCTGTAAAGTGAGCATCTGTGCCCTGTAACCTTCCAGAAGCCATAAAATCTCATGTGATCAAATATGAGCAGCTTATGCTTCACAGAAATCAAACTCCAAGTACATTTGGGGCATCATCTTTCAGTAAGTGAAATATCCTGATGTAAATATGAATTTAATTTTCATTAGGCCCTAAAGTACCTATGATTTAAAAAAAAAAAACAAAAAAGGAGAGAGAGAGACAGGATCTTGCTCTGTTGTCCAGGCTGGAGGGCAGTGGCGCAATCATAGCTCACTGCAATCTCGACCTCCTGGACTCAAGCAATCCTCCCACCTCAGCCTCCCAAGTAGCTAGGACTACAGGCATGTGCCACCATACCTGTCTAATTTTCAATTTTATTATTATTTTTCATTGTTTTTTTGAGACAGAATCTCGCCCTGTCACCCAGGCTGGAGTATAGTGGCAGAGTCTTGGCTCACTGCAACCCCTGCCTCCCGGGTTCAAGCGATTCTCCTGTGTCAGCCTCCTGAGTAGCTGGGATTACACGTGTGTGCCACCATACCTGCCTAATTTTTGTATTTTTAGTAGAGAAGGGGTTTTACCATGTTAGCCAGGCTGGTCTCAAACTCCTGACCTCAAGTGATCCGCCCACCTCGGCCTCCCAAAGTGCTCGGATTACAGGCATGAGCCACCACACACCACACTCAGCCTTTAATTTTATTTTTTATAGAGATGGGATCTCTCTATGTTTCCTAGGCTGGTCTTGAACTCCTGGGCTCAAGCCATCCTCCTGCCTCAGCCTCCCGAAGCATTGGGATTACAGGCATGAGCCACTGTACCCAGCCACTGTCTATTTCTTTATGGATGATTTAGTTTATTCTTTCCTATCTCTCACATTAGGATGCCCTTGAACATTGAACAAATGGAATTTCTTCTATAAGAGGAAAGATCTTAGGAAGCAGATGAACTCTTTGGCTTTATTTAGATCTTTATAAGGTTTTGATCAAGGGTGTGTATTTACAGTATGCTGACCCATGTCTGCCAGTGGACATGCTGGTGACCACAAGCAGCAATGGGCATTCCATTGCAGGCTGACATTTGATCAGTCCTGCAACATCATGTAACAGTGAAATGTGTACAAAAACTAACTATGATCCCTCTTCAGTTGTCACTATAGGCAATATACAAAAACATTTTCATGAATAAAAAGTTCTCAAAGACTGTTCTCATATGTACACAGCCCTTACAAAGAAAATGGAGCCAGATGTGGTTCACCATTTATAGTTACACAGATGGCTCTAAGCATAGAGGAATACAGTAAATTCAAAAGGAATTCCTCATGAAACTCCAGTGGAATGTAATCCTAAATTTAGAGGGAAGATAGCAGTGGACTAAATTCAGATTGACTTATGCTGATTTACACTAGTATTTTGTGGGTTTGGAAAACCCAGGCCGCTAAATTGTTCTTAATTTAAACACATACAGCTTCTGATGTTTCTGCCAGATTAGCTGTTGGTGATCTTTTTGCTGGTACTAATGCTATTGGAACACTACTGTTTCTAATTTTTGGCGTCTGATATAATGTATGTTGTGCCTATTTCATCATGCTAATTTTTTTTCCGGGTGGTACATGTTTTTAATAAAATAAGACACATGCATATATATATATATATGTATATATATATATATATATATACACACACACACACACACATATAGATGTACTCACATTCATTTATATATATGGATGTGTTTGATATATACAATTTGGCCATACGTAGAAATTATATTTGTTCTTTATTTTAAAAGCAAACGTAAAAAGGAATATTATTTAGTATTTAAAGTACATATTTTATTTGGATTTCATTTAAGTCTAGGTCATTGTACCTTTGATAAAATCAACTTAAATAATTGGTATATAGATCCTATATTTTGTTAAGGTTCCATAAGTGAAATGAGAACACTGATAGAAGAAACATGTCATATTTAGAGAAGCTTCCATAATTCCATTTATTTTCAAGGTCATGTTATCTTAAAGGCAGTAAAATATTCAAAATGTGAAATGAATACACAATTTTTCTCTTTTGAAAAGCTATGCCTCCCACAAAAGTATCTTTTTTGGGATAAAAACTGAAGACTAGTTGGGAGCAACATTAAGGGCAATTTCCAGTAATATGTTTCTTTTCCATTTACTTCATCATCAGTAAAAAACCAGATTTTATAAGTTTTTGTTGTATTTACTGGGCTTAAAATAAGTAGAATGGTCAAAGCTGCTGATGATTATTCAGTCATATCAAGCTTCATAGATAATGGTTTTCTGCTGAAATTCAGATCAAAGATCAGTTTTTCTAAAACCTGGCTATCATCTGGGGAGCTTTCTAAAAATATGAATACCTGGGCCCTGGGATCTTCATTTTAAAATCTCCCTAAGTGTCCTTACTGCAGCTGGCCTACTACCAGTATTTAGGTCAGCGTTTAGGAACCACTGGCATAAACATATGTTTATTGTACACTTTCTGTGCGTTGTCTAGTTATTTTTCAACCGGTTCTTTCTTCTGATATGCTGGGTCTTGATTATTAGCAAATTTTAACCATGGTTTAAACTGCTTTACTTTTATTGAGGAGTAGTAATTCTATTTTCGTCATTCTTATCAGGCACAGCACTGGTTTTCATTCCAATCATGTGTTACAACTAAAACTGTTTTTAGCCTATTGTTTTTTGTTTTTTAACAAAGACTATATTATCACTACTTCTTAATCAATATCAGAAGTATTGTCTGGTGGTTCAATATGCTATCGTTTTGTGGCCAGTATTTTGTGAACATGTTATTATCACAGACTCTTTAAAAGTTTCACAGAATTAAAGATCAGGTGGAAAGTCCATTTTCTCTGTATTAAGAGGTTTGTATGTGGGAGAGAATGGTTTTGTCTGATGTCAATTGCTGAGGTTTGGAATTGTGGATTCCTCTGGAGTATGTACAGTATCTGAATTCCTTTACTAGTCCCACAAAAGCTGCACACTGCCAACTTTTCTGACTTTAGAGCTCTAAATTAAGGCCAGTTCCTTTGCTCATCCCACAAACTCTTTCATGTTCCCTAACCGCAGCCTGAGAAAGGCGCCTTGGTTTCAACAGCAGCAGACCAGCATATGTTTACTTAATTCCTAAGACATGATGACAGTGGTCTCTGTGCCACTAAAAGCTTTTCTCTTTATTATTTTCGGTTGAAGCTGATTTCCAAGCTTTCCTTGCATGTCACGTGTGTTTTGCAGTGCCTTCAGTGCTGCCCATGAAGAGCAATGGAAGTTAAAGGAGCAACAGCTGAAAGTACAGATTGCTCAGCTCGAGACTGCCTTGAAGTCTGACTTAACAGACAAAACTGAAATCCTTGACCGATTAAAAACTGAAAGAGGTACATTTGAAATAACCACTGCCTTACTCATTTCAGACATCTAATGTTTCTTCATTGAATCAGTCAGTACTTACTCTGGTGCCTACTGTTTGCCAGTATCCCTGCGATGTATAAGGGACAGACACAGTCATCCACTCTCATGAATTCAGTGGTTGCTCAAAATTTCTCTTACTCAGCCTAGTGTATATGCCAAAAGAATTGCTTTTTCTCAATAAGCTATTCTTATTTAGGTTGTTTTTAATTGTTCAATTTTCCTAAATTCTGAGCCTTTCTTTACTCAACAGTTGACAAGTATTTATTGAGCACCAGTTAGTGCTAGGTACTGTTATAATTTCTGGGGATACAGCAATGAATAGAAACAAAAGTCTTTCCCTCATGAAATATAAATTTAATAGGGAGAAACTAACAACAATTAAATAAATGTGTAATATGTGAGGTGGTGGCAAGTGTAATGGCACAAAAACTAGTGTAAGATGACAGAGAGTGGCAGAAATAGTAGCTTGCCATTTTTGAGAGTTCGAATAGGGAAAATCTCTGATGAGATGTCTAATTCTACTCTGTGACAGTGACCTTAAATACCAGGAAGCTTTGTGCCCCATGCTAAAATAATAATCACTAATAAGTTTCAGTATAAGTAACAGATCTCATAGAAGTAAAAGAATTATAATTAAAGAAGTCTGAATTTTACTGTGTTACACACACATAGATATACACACAAATGCACAACAGGGGAAATGAATTATTTGCTTTAAGTGTTATCTGTTTGCTCATGCCCTAGATAAACCGAGTCATGTGCTAAGAAGGTTGCTGCTTTTGAACACTTGCAATTCAGTTGCATGAGAATGTTTAAAAGTTTAATACACTCACTAAAAAACAGTTATGTTTCTAGTTAGTATTCTTATGTTTTTATTTAGACCACAATGCCATATTTCACTGACTATAAGGAACATTATCTTTTCATATTTTAACATCTCTAATATTGAGTTGCATCTTATAAGTGATGGCATTTTTAAATTTCAGTGTGACTTTTTTTTCACATTTTAGCAAGTCTGAAATTGGAACATATCTTATAATCAATGGAGTCTTAATTTCAGTGAAACACTCTAGGGCAATGTTTATTCACGAAGTGACTACATTTGATGATAGATTTTTTTTATGACTTTTTCTCTAGAAGACCGTGAGTGGAATAAAATGGTGATGACAGGTTTTCTGACCTGGTGGATTTTTTTTTAAGTTTTCATGTCAAAAATACATACAGTTCCTGATTTTAACGTGCAGTATCAAATACCTAACAGAGTGCTTTGCCTTAGTAATTGCTTGATAAATTATTGTTTAGGTAAAAATGTGGAAGTGCTCTATGTTCCCTCTCTCTTTTCCAAGAGCAGATAAATTGCCCATTCTTAAAGGGAAAGGAAATGAAATAAACCGTTTTTATTTCTGTGCTTTCTGTGTTTACTTAGATATCAAGAATTCTAAAGCTGTTATCTTTTGGATATCTGAACTGATCTTTGCAAAGAAGCTTTTCTTAAGGGGAGTAGAATCTTAGTATTTTTGTTAGACCTGTTTATTGTCGTTGAATTAATTCTGAGGGTTCTTACTAAGTATTACAGTTCTTAAGTTATTTTAGTTTATCTAATTTATTCCTCATCTTTTTTACTGGCTTTTTTATTATTTGGGAATTTTTAAAATAATAAAACTAACTCATGTACATTATGAAAAAGTCCAGTATGTAAATTAGAAAAATCAATCCCACAACCCACAAAATATTAGCAAAATAATCACTGCTAATATTTGATTTATGTCCTTTCAGAGTTATTTCTAAATGATAGATATAGTTTTATAATGTGCTTTTTTTGCTATATTGTAAAATCATTCCTTAATATCAATCTACATCAGAATCATTTATAATGGCCGTTACAGTTTTCCAGTGTGTGTATGTACCATGGATTATTTAACAATCTTGTATTGAATATTTAAATAGCTTCAATTTTTTTAAGTATCATAAACAGTTTCTTTCCACACAAATTTTTACACATTTATCCAATTATTTTCTAAAGAACAATTGCTAGAACTGAATCTTTACTTTTAATGCAACTATTACTTTCCAGTCATTTTTGTTTGAATACCTCAGATTTACAAGTCTAAGGATTTAAGTTTTTGTTTCTTTGTGGGAATGTAACAGTGGGTTATAAGAAAAATATTACAGCCTTTAACCATTTCTTCCAAGGAAATAATACACAAAAAAACGAAAACTGTCTATTTTAGAAAATCTTTTAATATTTAGAAAGTTCCATTTTGTATTACAGATTTTGAAATTGTTTAATTTTACTTTGAAGTGTCTTCATACATTTACCTTCTCATGTATCAAGTGTTCTTTGCTAGAAGATGTTTCCCTGGCTTCTTGTAGTCATTCATCTAACTGGCAAATTATTTTTAGAGAATACTCACCTCTTTATTCAAGGTACAAATTAGTTTCAGATTGTGTGAATATGTGGGGGAAGGATATGTAAATGCAGTTTGCATTTGGTTAATGCTTAAATTAACTGCATGTGTTTAAGGGCTTGCTTTTGAAAGTTCCTTTCTATCTTTAGCTGAAATGCATAATTCAGCATAATGCGTATGGTTATATTGATCACAGCTGAAGATATTAGCACAAAGGCACTCTGAAAATTGTTTAGTTGAATTGTTCTCTGCACTCTGCTTATTAATGGTGTGCTGGAAGAACATAATTTTAAAAGAGTGAAATGTTATCTCATTTGAATAAAATGCTGTTTAGCTTAACCTGCTTTTTGTCAAATCATAAGGTAAGGAGGTTATTTTTCATCTTGTACAGAGTGCTTTGATTTTGCCTATTATAATTCAGCAAGTATATTTCCTCTTTGAACTATAGCATTTCAGTACTTTTTAAAGACCCAGGAGTTATGTCCCAAATAAACAGTTTGAGAAAGGAAAAATGTAGTGGATAATTCTAAATAAAATTCAGTAGAAGGTAAGTTACAGGTACTCAGTAATGTCTTCTCCCACTAAGTTACTTTTCCACTAATAATGCCCTTGTTTAAAAAATATCAGTGAATGGAGATATTGTTGTTGAAACAAAAATTAGGAAAGGCTGGAAACATTTAAATAAATAAGTTTATTTCTACCTAATAACATATAGGAACCCTGCTCTGAAAAATTGAAAGAAAAGGAAAACTAGAACATAGAAATAATAATCAAAATACAGTGTGTCTGGATAAAGATGGAACAGTCATGTCCTTTACACTTTAGCTCACCCTTAGAAACCCTAAAATGTTTTGCTGGCCAGAGAATAAAATTATATTATCCTCAGTACCTTTGTTTTTACATACTTCGGACTATATTTGCCTTCTTTTTGTTACCTAACCATTCTATCTAGATGTCGTTTTAATTTAATCAACATACAGAGTCCCACTTACTTATTCTCTAACAAAAAAGTTTATCTCATATAAATCCATATTTATTATTCATCTGAATTTTTCGTTTAAAGACAAGTATTTAACCTATACCTTCAAAATTTTTAAGTATTGTTCACATTTGGATATTGTTTTCTTTTTTTTTTTTTTTTTTTTTTTTTTGAGATGGAGTCTTGTTCTGTTGCCCAGGCTAGAGTGCAGTGGTGCGATCTCGGCTCACCACAACCTCTGCCTCCCGGGTTCAAGCAATTCGTCTCCTGTCTCACCCTCCTGAGTAGCTGGCACTACAGGCGTGCGCCACCATGCCCAGCTAATTCTTGTATTTTTAGTAGAGATGGGGTTTCACTATGTTGACTAGGCTGGTCTTGAACTCCTGAACTCGTGATCCACCCACCTCTGCCTCCCAAAGTGCTGGGATTACAGGCATGAGCCATCGCGTCCAGCCTGGATATTCTTTACTTTAGTAAACTAGATATAAGCAATTTATACTCTAGGATAACCTTTTAATCTTCTATCAATAAGACAAAAGTGTTTATGCAGTATATTTAATTTTTTTTTTTTTTTTTTTGAGATGGAGTCTCACTCTATCGCCCGGGCTGGAGTGCAGTGGCGCGATCTCGGCTCACAGCAACCTCTGCCTCCCGGGTTCAAACAATTCTCCTGCCTCAGCCTCCTGAGTAGCTGGGATTACGGGCACATGCCACCATGCCCAGCTAATTTTTGTATTTTTAGTAGAGATGGGGTTCACCATGTTGGTCAGACTGGTCTCGAACTCCTGACCTCGGGATCCACCTGCCTCAGCCTCCCAAAGTGCTGGGATTATAGGCATGAGCCACTGCGCCAGCCTTGATATTAAAATGTCTCTGTATTGCCTAGGATCACAGGTTTTATTTTTTTATATTTTTATTTTTTTTACTTTTTAGACTGCCAAGAATTATATGACATTAAAAACATCCAAATTTATTCCTGTGTAATTTAACATTTTTATTTATATGTAGTATTTATAGCTTGAGAACACAATGCCTTATAAAAGTCAGAAACATATTTTTGTTTAAAATGCAGTCAGTATGCAAATGCATTTGTGCAAAGAATTCTTGGCAAATGTGTTCATATTTTAAGAAAAGGAAACAAAAATGTACAACATAAATTGAAGACTTAGGATAAACATAAATGGTTGAGAGCAGAATGAAATTGGTAGAGATACTTTAGATGACATGGCTTAGAGTTAGTCCACAGAGAGTCAACAAAGGTGGATACCTGAGTGCGACAGTGAGCTCTAGCAAAGAGTACACTTAAGAATGTGAGATTATCAAATACTGCGGATTTGTTCACTAGCTATTACGCTTTTTTAAAAAAAGCTAAACATGTTTAATGCAGGGAGTGAAAAATTAGTCTCTTTATAAATTTGCTGTCTTCTAAATTCTACTCTACTCTCCTGCTTGTGGGTCATAGCAACTGAGTACCTAGACAAGCATAACCATTATTCCATTTCTTAGCACTAGCTCCAAGTCCATTCCGACTGATTAGTAGCATGAAGTCAGTGAATAAAGAACACATATGAATTTATTTATTTTGGGGGGACAGGGTCTTGCTTTGTCGCCCAGGCTGGAGTACAGTGGCACAATCATGACTCACTGCAGCCTCAACTCCCCAAGCTCAACTGATCCTCCCACCTCGGCCTCCCATGTAGATGGGACTACAAGCATGCCCAGCTAATTTTGTTTTAATTTTTTTTTTTAAGAGATGAGATCTCCCTGTGTTGCCCAGACTTATCTCAAACTCCTGGACTTAAGGGATCCTCCTGCCTCAGCCTCCCAAAGTGCTGAGATTATAGGCATAAGCCACCATGCCCAACCCATATGAATTATTATTGATACCACCATGCATGGCTTAAGAATCCAGTCCTTCTAATGTAATAGACCTGTTGGAAGTATGGTTGACTAAATACAGATTCAGAATTTCCTTACTTTTTAATTTTTTTATTATGGATTTAGAGGGTACAAATGCACATGGGTATATTAGATAGTGGTGAAGTGTGGACTTTTAGTGTAACCATCACTCGAATAATGTACATTATACCCAACAGGTAATTTCTCATCCCTCACCCCCCTGCCATGTTCTGGAAATTACCTTGTTTTAATAAAAATACTGTATGCTAAGTTGGGAAAATAAAATTCAAAGATGTCAATTCAAAAACTAAAAGACAATTTTTTTTTCACATGCTTTTCAGGACCCTTAATAAGTAAGTAAAAAATCATAGATTTAGAAACACATTTTCTCAGGTATTTTAAATAGAACATTCCTTTGAAGTCCCAGAGGCCCCAATTTCCTTATATTAATACTGTGAACTTATGTCTTGGGTTTTTGATGAGCAAGTGAATCATATGGTAGACACATGATAGTGTTCATTTATTCCTCATTCCCCTGCTGTCTTTGTCGAGGTGCTAGCTCCGTTTCCCTTCTGACCAGAACAATACTAGATCAAGATTGGTGTGTAAGAGGAATTAAAGTAATTTGAAATGTGTTCTTAAACCTGATTTTTACTTACCTTTCCAATTGTGTGGACTTTATTTTTAAGATCAAAATGAAAAACTCGTTCAAGAGAATAGAGAACTACAGTTACAGTATCTGGAACAAAAGCAACAACTTGATGAACTTAAAAAACGCATGAAATTGTACAACCAGGTGAATTATTTCCTTGTTTAAGAAATAAAACTCAGAATTTTTATCTCAATATTTTATGCATAGAGAAAGCACTATACTACAAAGCAAAAGAATACAGATACATTAATTACTCAGTTTATTAACTCATGCTATCAGGTAGTTTATGTTCCATAGGGACATTTTGAAGCGCTGGAATGTCTTGTAGACTTAGTTTGTTAGTTCATGGCATCAGTCAGTTTACGTTTCATGAGGATAATTTGAATACTTGGAATGTCTCTTGTATTTTCCATTCATAACTCATTGTGAGCTTTTACTTAATCTACTGCAGGAGAATGATATTAATGCTGATGAACTGAGTGAAGCTCTCCTACTTATAAAGGTAAGGTTCTGAACTTCATCATGATTTTCATGTCTGCATACAACTGTTTCAGCATAATGATGACCCTTATCTGTAACCCTTACATTTGGAGAATGAATTATTCTTGCATCTTCTGAAACTTAGTACATCTTTTACAAATATATATGTAACATGTCAACACTACTAAGACTCAGGAAAGTGGTCAGGTGACATTTAGTCATAGCATATACATATTTCATAATGACATCAAAGTTTCATTAAACCAGACCTCAAAAACTCTCATTTAAAGCACTTTCTTTAATTATAACAAACATTTTACTTTTATCTACTTCACTATTTAACTCATCAACAATTTTCTGCCCAAAGAGACCTTGACGCACACCCTGTTAAGGAAAATATTGAATTATAAGTACCTCAGGAAGATAATTTTTAATTCTAGAATATTCTGTTATTTACAAGACACACAAAAAACACTTCTTTCCTTTTAAATAACAGTGTAGATTTTAATCAAATGAAGAAATAAAAATAAATGTACATGATTCTTTTATATGTCATAAAGTAACAAACTATTTTTTGATTTCTCTATAACTGTTCCAATTGTCTATCCAAATATTTGAATTTGATTAACAGGTAAATTTCATTTTTTCCATCAGGAATGAAGCAGTCCTGATATATATATCAGGACTTCCTTTATCTGTTTTCAATTAATGAAATTGAAAATTGATGAATCAATGAATTGTTTATTGATACATCTATATTCATAAAATCACATCTTAGAAATTTTTGTTTCAGTCATAAAACATGTTTTTATTTTAGGCTCAAAAAGAACAAAAAAATGGAGACCTTTCCTTTTTAGTGAAAGTAGATAGTGAAATTAATAAAGATCTAGAACGCTCTATGAGAGAGCTGCAAGCAACTCATGCAGAAACGGTGCAAGAGCTGGAAAAGACAAGAAACATGCTAATTATGCAACACAAAATTAATAAAGATTATCAGGTAATGTAATACACTAAATGGGGAGAGTAATTTTTCTATAATATTCTGCTGATGATTTATTTTCTAAATACCGTATGTTATCACCTGTTATCTATTAACATCTATTGTAATCTATTAACATATCATGTCTCTGGAATGTAGCCTTATAACTAGGTACTTAGTTAGAATAAATAGTTTTAAAACAAATAATGTGGGGTTTTTTTTGGTTTTTTTTTTTTTTTTTTTTTTTTTTGAGGCAGAGTTTTGCTCTTGTCACCCAGGCTGGAATGCAGTGGCACGATCATGGCTCACTGCAACCTCCGCCTCCCAGGTTCAAGTGATTCTCTTACCTCAGCCTCCCGAGTAGCTGAGATTACAGGTGCCGCCACCACGCCCAGCTAATTTTTATATTTTTAGTAGAGACATGGTTTCACCATGTTAGCCAGACTGGTCTCTTAACTCTGACCTCAAGTGATCCACCCACCTCGGCCTCCCAAAGTGCTGAGATTACAGGCCTGAGCCACCATGCCCTGCCACAAATAATGTTTTTAAAGTCCCTGATTTTAGGGAATGAGTAGTGGCAATGAAATCACCTTTGTTAGCTTTAGCACATTCTGCAAGTGAGTTATAGTTATCCTGAAGTCATGCCATAACTGTATTGTCTTAGCTTTTAACAAAATGAAAACACATCTCCATAAAAGGGAATCTGGAGTTTTATCTTTCTTCTGATTTGTGAATATTGCCAAGCATAATTTTCTAAAGTGTAAGCTATTTGAGGTCAGGAAACCATGGTTCATAGCTCCTACTATTTCCAGGATCTAAAAAATGCTTGAATCATAGTTGCTTTGAATAATGAAAATAGAACTAATCATAAATATTAGAACTTATTATCTCTTATTTTGTAGATGGAGGTTGAGGCAGTGACCCATAAGATGGAAAATTTGCGGCAAGATTATGAACTCAAAGTGGAACAGTATGTTCATCTTCTTGATAACAGGGCTGCACGTATCCATAAACTAGAAGGTACAACATACACGATTTTTTGGTCCACAGTAACTAGAGGAATGGATTTTATAACAGTTGATAATGTCATCCAAATCTGCACTTACAGTGTATTTTTGCTGTGTTTACCCCTAATTCATAGCTAGCTCACTGCAGCTTTGACCTCCTGGGTTCAAGCACTACTCCTAACTTTTAATTTTTTTGTAGAGCTTATGTTGCCCAGGCTCATCTCAAACTCCTGGGCTCTAATGGTCCTCCCGCCTCAGCCTCTCAGAGTATTGGGATTACAGGCGTGAGCCACTGCACCCGGCCTTGATTCTTTTCTACTCAGGAATTTTTAGTAATTCCCTACTGCTTTTTAAATTCAGTGTTGCAAGCAAGATTTCAAAGTACTTCATAAATTACTACAGTCTCAAATTTGCCACCACCTTTTAATTTCTCTTCTAAGCAACCTGTGCACCTCAGCCAAACAGGTCCTCCGCCTGCTCTTTGCAGATATGTCATGCTCAGGCCCACTGCCATGCCTTTTTTCTTGCTGTTTGCTCTGCCTAAACCTCCTTTCTACCATGATTCCAAGATACACACTTCCCTGCTTTGAAACCTAACACAATATTCACCTGTGCTAGGAAGCTGGTTCTAATTATTCCTAGCTATCTCTCTACTTGAAGTCCTTACAGTGATTTTTAGACTTTAGCAAGTAGGAAAATCACTTGAGGAACTCGTTTAAAATGTAGTTTCCTGGGCCCTACCCCTAGAGGTCCTGGGGCGCATCCTTTTTTATACTGTATTTAGAAGTAACTGCAAGCTATTCAGATGCAGGTGCAAGAAGACTACATGTTGAAAAAAACTAGCTCAGCACTTACCAACCCAGTTTTCTTCTCATGTACTCAAAAGCTGTATGTTTGGGGAGCATATAAGTGTTCTTCAGCTGTTGGAATTTTGCATATTCTCCATAACCACAATGTAAGTTCTACAGTGATAAGTACTTTGTCTCTCTTTCATGAAAGTCCATGTCCACTGCGTACCATACTTACTTCAGTGGTCTATGCCAGCAGTAATTTTACACTCTTAAAACTTACTGAGGTTCGAGAAGGCCTTTATTCGTGAGTTATACTTAATTGATATTTATCATAACAAATTAAAAGTGAAAAAAAGTTTAAATATTTTTAATTTGTTAAAATAATAACAAACTTACTGCATGTTAACATAAGTTACAGTACTTATTTAAGTTATAGTTTCCAAAACAAAAAAGTACTTCAAGAAGAGGGACATTGTTTAAAATTTTTTAAATTTTTAACATTTCGCAAATCTTTTTAGAGACTGGCTTAATAGAAAACAGCTGGATTTTTATATCTGCTTCTGCCTTTAATCTGTTATGATATCACACATCATGTAACCTCCAAGAAACTCCATTATACACTTGTGAGAGGATAAAAATGAAAAGGGCAGATTATATTTTACCATTATTATAAAAATAGTTGTGACCTCACAGATCCCCAAAATGGTTTCAGAGACCATCAGCGGTTTCCAAACCACACTTTGAGAAACTCTGATCTGGGTAGAAGAGCTCAATAAATATCTTTATCTGACGAAGCAGGGTTTTCCAAAACTCAAGGAGCAATGTGTACCTTTTGTTCCAAGTAGTACTCAATAAAAATTTGTTTAATGGAATTTTCTTGGTTAAAAGGGAGGTCACAGTGTTTGGGATTTTCATTCCTTTCAAGTCTTACTAAATTTTAACCATCATATTTTATCTGTCCTCTCAATTCATTGATTCACTCCATAAACATGATCAAGCCCCTAATGCATCCTAAGCAAAGTGCTGGGCAGGGAGAATACAAATAGGAAAAACCGAGGCACCACCCTCATGGAACTCCTAAGATGTTGACGAGTAAATAAATGCTTATGTTTTACTATGAAGAGTGTAAAGCTAAGAAAATCTAAAAGTATCAAGGAAACATTGAGGAGAGAATGCCTGTTTCTACCTCAAGATTCAGGGAAGACTTCACACAGTAGGTATGGAGTCTTTAAAGATGACAGAATTCACTACTAAGTAAAAATAATATAAGGCATTCCAGGCAGTAAGCAAAGCAGGGAAAGATGCCCTAAATATGAAGTATTGCGGTACATTTGAGAAACTGCACCGTAGATCCATCCAATTGGAATTCAGGAAAGTCAAAAAAGGAGGAGAACCTGGAGATAAAGCTATAAGGAACAAAATTGTGAAGGCCCTGTTTTCACCCTGATTGATGAGGTAGAACCTTATTTACCTGAAGAACCACAGAGGGATTTTAAAGTAGGGAGTGATACACTCAGAATTGCATTTTGGAGATTATGCTACAGGTATTGAGGAGAAAGAGGAAGATTTGAAGGAAGGAAGCATTTTGAGTTCCATAATAATCTAGGTAGTAAACTGAAAATATAAAATTAGGTACAGTGGAAATAGAACAAGAACAAATGTGTTGAAGAGTTAGGAAATAGTATTGAATAGTAGCGACCCTATAGATGTGAGGCAAATAAAAGAAAAAGAGTTGCTGTTTTATGATAGTCTCAAAAAAAGAAAACGGGGAATCGAGGCTGACTCTCTGAGATCTAGCTTGGGCAACTGGATGAATGAATGAATCATCACTTGAGATTTAAAGTACAGAAATAGCTAGAAGACAATATGGGCTAGGCACTGTGGCTCAAGCCTCTAATCCCAGCACTTTGGGAGGCTGAGGCAGATGGATTACTTGAGGCTAGGAGTTGAAGACCAGCATGGCCAACGTGGCGAAACCCCATCTCTACTAAAAGTATTTAAAAAATTAGCCGAGTGTGGTGGCAGGTGCCTATAATCCCAGCTACTCGGGAGGCTGAGGCAGGAGAATCGTTTGAACCTGGGAGGCAGAGGTTGCAGTGAGCCGAGATTCTGCCACTGCACTCCAGCCTGGGTGACAGAGTGAGAATCTGTCTCAAAACAAACAAAAAAACAAGACAGTATGATATATTCTGTTTTGAATATGTTGTGCGGGATATCTAGATAGGTAGAGGGTTAAACAAAACATTAGAAATATAGGAATGGAGTTGAGAAGATAAATATGAATTTAAAATAGTAATATGGAAGCCTTTAGCATATTAATAATGACAAAAGTCATAAAAGTTGATGAGATCACTCATGAGAATATGTAGACTAAGAAAATAATTAAAAACAGAAGCCCAGAAAACTAGCAGAGGAAGAGAAATCCCAAAAGAATGAGAAGAAGGATAGGAGGAGAAGCAGAGGAGATGACGACATGGAAGCCCAGGTAAGACAGAGTTCACTAATGGGAGATTGTCATCAGTGTCAATAAAGTGTCAGTAAAGAAATCAAGTAATACAAGGATCAGCATTCGTTGCATCTAGCAATTAATTGATTATTGGTGGCTTTTTCTGGAGCAGTTTCACAGAAAAGCAAGGCAGATATTCACGTTGGTGATATTTGGTTGGCCTATGTATATAACGGTGAAACCATCATCATGATCGGGATAATAAACTTATCCATCACCCCACAAAGAAGAAAAGTATAAATCTTAATAAGTTAAAGGAAAGGAGGCGGCAGAAAGAGAGACTGACTTTATAGTAAAGAAGACAATGGGTGGAGCAGAGACAGGGAAGCAGGTGAAATCCAGTTAGTTACTTTAGCTGTTCATTAAGAGGGCTTTTTTTCTTTTGATATTTTTCTCTCCTTTTTCCTGGCTTAGGCTATATTAAAACTGAAGTTGCAATTTTCTTGCCGCCTAATAAGTGATGTCAAAACAGAAATGATAAATTTTTGTACGACAAAGTATTATTTACAGAAAAACAGTGTAGTCATAGAATTTAAAATAGAGACTGTTCACCAGAAGTACTCATTCTTACCACTTCAAAAGCCAGTTTTCATTTTCTTATGTCAATATTTTGAAATCTTTAAACTGTGTGTCTTCTCTTGCAGCCCAATTAAAGGATATTGCCTATGGCACCAAGCAGTACAAATTTAAACCAGAAATCATGCCAGATGACTCTGTTGATGAATTTGATGAAACCATCCACTTAGAACGAGGCGAAAATCTATTTGAAATCCATATCAACAAAGTAACCTTTTCTTCTGAAGTTTTACAGGCATCTGGAGATAAAGAGCCTGTCACTTTCTGTACCTATGCTTTCTATGATTTTGAACTACAGACAACTCCTGTAGTGCGAGGCCTTCATCCCGAATATAACTTCACTTCTCAATATCTTGTTCATGTTAATGACTTATTTTTGCAATATATTCAGAAGAATACTATCACCCTTGAGGTCCACCAAGCTTATAGCACAGAATATGAAACAATTGCAGCATGTCAATTAAAATTTCATGAAATTCTTGAAAAAAGCGGCCGAATATTTTGTACAGCAAGTTTGGTTGGTAAGTACAATGTATAAGCTTTGGGTGTTTGAATTACTAATTTGGTTTATATATCGTTATGGTACTCTACATTACTATCTTTTCTTGTATATTAAAGGTGCCTTTAGAGCAAGGACAACGTTCTTTACCCACAGTTAATTGGACTATCTTAAACGTCACTGATGCCGAGCACAGTGGCTCACTCCTTTAATCCCAGCACTTTGGGAGGGCGAGACAGGTGAATCACTTGAGGCCAGGAGTTCAAGACCAGCCTGACAAATACAGCAAAACCCCGTCTCTAGTAAAAATACAAAAATTAGCCAGGTGTGGTGGTGCATGCCTGTAATCCCAGCTACTTGGGAGGCTGAGGCAGAATTGCTTGAACCTGAGAGGCATTGGTTGCAGTGAGCTGAGATGGCGCCACTGCACTCCAGCCTGGATAACAAGAGCGAAACTCCATCTCAAAAAAAAAATATCATTGTTGATGTCAGTACAATGACTATTAATTTTTTAAAACTTTTAACTTCAGATGTTTCTCGTATTGATACTCTGTTTGGCTAAATTATGTAATTTATTTATAAATAAATTAATTTATGTATTGAACTGTGGTTTAAGTTCATAATAATACTTTAAATTATTTATAGTTTAATAGTTATAACTATTATAAATAATAATATAAGCTATTTATAAAATTATTAATTTTTTAAGACCTTAAGTTATCACTGTTAGTAGGCACTGGGAATACGGTGGTCAGTGGTAAATAAGACAGAGAAAACTACCCCCTGTAGCTTACCTTCTAGAGAGGAATACAGGCAATACAGAACAGTTAATCAGAGCAAGAGGCTAAAGGGAGAAATGTCAGGTTGCAAATTCAGGTAAGGGCTTCTCTGAGGGAGTAGCATTGGTAAAGAATGAAGACCCATGCCAGGATCCAGGGAAAGGATGTTTCAGGCAGAGGCAATAGCAAGTGCAAAAACCTGAGGGAGGAGCAAGCCTGACGGTGGGAGGAACAGCAGGAAGCCCAGTGGCTGCAGCAAAGGGGGGATTCAAGTGATAGGCAGGGCCAGATCATATTGCAGAGCCTTGTAGGTCAGAGTGAGGAGTTTGGATTTTCTGGGCTTTTAGAAAAATCACCCTGAGTGCTGTGGAAAGAATAGTCTGAAGCAAGCAAGAGGGAAAATAGGACCATTCTCAGGCTATTGCACTGATCAAGGAAAGACGATGGTGGCTTGGATTAAGATGGTAATGAAAGTGGCGATAAAAAGTAGTCATATTCAGTACATATTTTATTAACTTCTCCTTCAAGATTTGCTTATCAGTTGAATGTGTGATAATGAGGGAAATGGATGAAGTAAGAATTTCTGGCATCAGCAGCTAGAAGGATGGTGATGCCATTTACTGAGATAGGGAAAACTGGGAAAGGAGCACATCTGATAAAGAAAATCAAGAATTCTGTTTGGACAAGTTAAGATTGACCCACCTATTAGACATCCAAGTGGTGAATGTCAGGCTGGTGGCTGGACACACCAATCTGAAAGTAAGGGACAGAGATATAAAAGTGGGAGTTGTTAGCATATAGAATATATTTTAAGCCATGAGCATAGATAAAATCACATAGAGAGTGAATGTAAATAAAGGAAAGAAGGTGGCCAAGGACCAAGCCTTGGGAAACTCCAAAATTAAGGCTTCAGGAAGAGGAGGAAAAGCCAGCAAAAGAAACTGAGGATTGGCCAGTGATGTAGGAGGAAAACGAGTCTGTGGTACCCCAGGGACCAAGTGAAGAAAGTATTTGAAGAAGCAAGGAGGGTGACTTAGGGTCTTAGGATGGATTTTATTTTATTAATTGAGTGATTGATTGCATAGGTAGTATATTCACATGACTCAAAAATCAAAAAGACATCAATGTCTACCTCCCTCCCCTTTTCCTTAGCCACCCTGGGTCCCCTCACCAAAGGCTGCACGTTCTTTCAAAGATTTTTGTTTGTTTGGGGTGTTTTTTCATTAAGCCAGGGTCTCACTCTGTTGCCCAGGCTGGTCTCGAGCTCCTGGACTCAAGCAGTGCCCCCACTTCAGCCTCCGAAAGTGCTGGGATTACAGGCATGAGCCTGTAAAGAAAGATCTTTTATGCATATACAAGCACATATATATTACATTAATATTATTCTTTTAGGACTTATTTTTAAATGATGACTTCTGTCATAGTGTGTCTTGTGCTGCTGTAACAGAATACCTAAGTCCAGTATCAAGGTGTTCACATCTGGTAAGGGCCTTCTTGCTGCAACATGGCAGAAGGTTAGAGGGTGGGAGCGAGCAAGAAGGGGTCAATTTCAGCCTTTTATAATGGCACCAATCCTACCCATGAGGGTGGATCCCTCATGGCCTCATCACCTCTTAAAGGTCCTACTCGTAATACTCTTAATGATAATTAAATTTCAGCATGAGTCTTCGAGGGTACAAACATTCAAACTATAGCAGGCAGATAGTAAGTCACATTTGTATGCTGATGAGAATGATTCATTAGCAGGGAAAAAATTGACAAAGTAGGAGAGAGTAGGGGTAATATTTGTAATGATCTGGTGTGTTCAGAAAAGTTTGCGTATAGAATATTCTCTATTTGACAAATATTAAGTAGCCTTTATATACTAGTCCCTCTAGTAGGAGTATATTGGTGGAAATTATGGCCCTTGCTCTCAAGAAACTTACGGTGTATTAGAGAAATAGGCTGGTGAACAGACGGGCCAAAGCAGTCAGTGCCCTAACAAGGACATACAACGTCCATGAAGGAGGCACAGGGCTCTACTCTCCTGGGAGCCACACAGAAAGTCTTCCCCATGGAAGAGAGATGAAGAGCTGCCTGAGTTGAGAGGAGTACTGAGGGTGTGTAGGGCAAACATCGTGCAAGGGTGTACTGCATGGGACATGCATTTGGCATAGCTATGACATTTTCCCTTATGCTTGTGAGATAGTCTAGAAATGGGAAGGTGCCAAAGATGTCTTGAAACTTGAATTAGAATGTGGAATGTCATATTTATAATTTTGAGGTTTCGTATTGTAAATGTCAGACAACATTGAGTGCAAGTTGTTTAAAAAAAGTATTATACTATAGCATCAAAAAGAATCCGTGGAGTATTTGATTCAATGTTTAGATTTTTAAAATATATTTCAGAAGGAATGAAATAGTACAAATTGGAATATCTCAAACATACTTTGATGTAGTTCTTTAATAATATTTAATATACAATGAAACTCATACTTCAGAAGTAACTATTTTCTTCATCTGTTATTTGCCAATCTCACATCATTTGTGCAAGTCATATTATTTTACTCAGCATAAAATGTATAGTTTTAATGCATAACACCATTGATGTATTTTTACTGCTATATATTTTAATGTATGAAACTATTTTAACCTTGGGTTATGTATTGATTTGTAGGAACAAAAGGAGACATCCCAAATTTTGGCACAGTGGAATACTGGTTCCGATTAAGAGTTCCCATGGATCAAGCAATTCGACTTTATCGAGAAAGGGCAAAGGCTTTGGGATATATAACATCAAATTTTAAGGGGCCAGAGCATATGCAGTCGGTAAGCTCATTTCTCTTTAAGACCCTTTTACAACATAGAAATTTTATAATATTTATTTATGTGTCGTGCTTTAAACTAAAATCATTTTCTTTCACAGCCATCAAGTGGCTTTTTTTTTACTTTTATTTTGAAGTAATCATATACTCACAGGAAGTGGTAAAAATAGTACAAAGAGATGCCCTGTAACCTTCACCCAATTTCTCCTAATTGTAACATCTTGCATAACTATAGTAGAATTTCAAAATCGGGACAATACTATTAATTAGGCTACATACCTTACTCAGATTTCATCAGTTTTTACATGCACTCGTGTGTGTGTGTGTGTGTGTGTGCACGTATGTGTGCAGTTATTCTTTGCAGTTTTATCACATGTATAGATTCATATAACTACCACCACAACCAAAATACAGAGCTGTTCCATCAACACAAAGAAACTCCCCCGTGCTACTCAGGACACTTTTGAAAAATTAATCATCATAATACTGCTGTCACACATCAAAAGACTTTTGTTAAAAATTTCTACTGTTAAGGAAATAAACAGCCATTATTGGACTATCAGTTAGTGTTCTTCCAAATTATTTCCTCATGTTAGGTTTCTGAAGTGCAAAGTAGAATAAAAAATTAATATTCTCTTTCTGGGAACTTGGAATTTAAATGCAATTCCTCAGGGCGGCGTTTCCCAAACAATGTTTCATGGAGTCTTAATGACCATATTTTCATATTAGTTCCATGATCCAATAAATGCAGAAGACCTTGAATTGAGCAAGGTTAAATAGGATTCTTTACTTTAGGAGTTCTCATATATAATATGAATCTTTTTTTTTTTTTGAGACGGAGTCTTGCTCTGTCGCCCAGGCTGGAGTGCAGTGGCGTGATCTCTGCTCACTGCAAGCTCCGCCTCCCGGGTTCATGCATTCTCCTGCCTCAGCCTCCCGAGTAGCTGAGGCTACAGGCACCTGCCACTACGGCTGGCTAATTTTTTGTATTTTTAGTAGAGACAGGGTTTCACTGTGTTAACCAGGATGGTCTCGATCTCCTGACCTCGTGATCCACCCGCCTCGGCCTTCCGAAGTGCTGGGATTACAGGCATGAGCCACCGCAGCCTGTAACATGAATTTTAATAGGCAACGTAAAGTATGCACTCACATTGAGTAACAGAGGGATAAGATATAGTAGAAACATTTGGTATGTCTGTTCAAGTCATAATTATCTTACCTCTTTTTTTATGTGGAACTCCTTCACCTCCAATCCATGGAGCTGGGCTCCCAGTGGCCAGGTTTGTGTTAGTAGATCCCATTTTCTTTCACTCCCCACCCTATTATAACTAATGATTTGGGAATACCCACTCGACCCCAGTTGAGCCAATCAGATTCTGCCCTCTGAGATCAGGAGAAAGCAAGACATATCTGGAACACGTAAAATTGGGGGCTGTAGGCAGCCATCATCTACCATGTTAAACAGCGAAGGTAGCACAATGGGTCTGAAGAAAGAGAGTAATGAACAAACATACAGAAAAAAATGGAGATCAGATGGAGAGGACATTCTGCTGGTTTCTAGGCCACTGCCTTCTGAAGGCCCAACCACATTTCTACTATGTATTCCATGAAATATGCCTGTAACCTTAAAGTCCCTTTTTTGTTGTTTTTGCTGGATAGAATTAGTTGCTATGACTTTCAGGTAAAGAAGCGTGACTAATATCACACTGATTTCCAGACTTAAGAAAGAGTGCATCTGCTTCCAGAGACCATCTTTCTGGCCAGTATTCCTTACAACACACTTTGAGAAATGCTGTTACGGAGATGGGAGTTAGAAATAAGGAGACCACATTGTTTGGTTTTGTAGTTTAAAGCTTTTTAGACTCCCAGATTCTGACTTGAATAAGTTGTTTCCTGGTGGAATTTCAGCTCTGGTGCGTAGATTGAAGGGGAGAAGTGGAGGTACTTTTTCAGTCATTCCTCTCAGCCTTCTATTGCTGAGGGCAAACTAGCCCTGGGAAAGCAATATTGTGATTCACTTCTTAGGTTTCTCCTGTCCACACACCAGGTTTGTCCACTAAGGAGACTATGACGACAGCTTTATTTTTTCCTCCTCCAATAAACTTCTCATGGAGTCAGGGTCCCAGATGTTCAATCCAGATTCAGAAATGCAGAGGGATGCCTTTGTGGAAGGTAGAGACTCCAGCACTAAGCCAAAGCACAGAAACACTAGCATTTTCTGTGTTCCAGATCACATCAGCCATGGAAGATTTAACAGTCAGCACAATACTTTTCTAAAATATCTGTGTGCCGTCCATCTCAGTAAGAGTTCCAAAGGAACCATAGAGTAGTTTCCGACTCTACCTAATAACTCCTTTTGTTCATCTCTCTACTGAAGTATCCTCCCAGTCCTAGCTCTTTTTCCCTTCAAGGTTTATCTCTGACTCTGTTCTCATTTTCTCATAACAGTTAGACTTTGTTATACTGGCTAATTTGGCCTCAGGTATCTGCTTCCTCAAATCCCAACGGTTCAGGATGAGGGCCAACCCAAATATAACAGAATCATTACTCTGGGTGGTCTTTTAGTTAGGACATTCGTCTGTGGACCCATTGCTCACTGTAGTCTTTAGTTATCTAACAGAATTGAGGAACATCAGATTAACATTTGTCTTGGTTTTATTTGATTTTAGCACCAATCTCTGCATGTATGCTCAGTCTCCAAGGTTTATTGCTAATAACAGGATCATCTATTCACACATGTTCTAGGGAATATTGATTTTCCATTAGAATAAAAGTTTATTTTACCGAGAAATTATGAAGTGAAAATACACAGCTTTTGTCATTGACAAAATTATCTTATTTGGGGCTTGGCAGCTGCTGTTCATCTTTTAACCGTATTATTTCCATAATATAAATATGTATGTTTTTCCAGTTAAGTCAGCAAGCACCCAAAACTGCTCAGCTCAGTTCTACAGATTCCACAGATGGCAACTTAAATGAACTTCGCATTACAATAAGATGTTGCAACCACCTGCAGTCCCGAGCAAGCCACCTGCAGCCACACCCATATGTTGTGTACAAGTTTTTTGATTTTGCAGACCATGATACAGCTATCATTCCCAGTAGCAATGATCCACAGTTTGATGATCATATGTATTTCCCAGTGCCAATGAATATGGATTTGGATCGATACCTTAAGTCAGAGTCTCTGAGTTTTTATGTTTTTGATGATAATGATACCCAGGAGAATATTTACATAGGAAAAGTCAATGTGCCTCTGATTTCGTTGGCACATGACAGGTGTATCTCAGGTAAGCCTATGTTCTTGAATCTATAAAATTGTAAAAACAAAACAAAATTATACCTTAGTGTTATGGATATGATTTGTTTATAACTAATCATCCTAACCTCTTCTCAGTCTTTAAACTTTAGGCCTATATTACTATATTTTAAAAATTATTTCCTTACTAGTTGCTCTATGTGCATCTTATCCCAGTCTACTTAAGATTAATACTAACTTAATGGAATTAAATACTGAAGGTATTTAATTAAATATTTAATTCAATTAAAATATAGAAAATCTAATATAATTTCATTCTCTCATCTCCTTTTTATAATTATTATCATATATATGTATATAGTATGCCTCTGTATGTATTATATACCAACAATACAGTATTGTAATCATTGCTTTATAAAATCTTATATTCTTTAAAGAAGTTAAGAGAAGTAAGAGAAGGGATAAAAGATATAATTATAGAAGACTTTGATATTTACCTACGTATTTGCATTTTTGGTATTCTTTATTTCTTCCTGTAGATTTGAGTTACTGTCTGCTATCAGTTTCTTATTCCAATATAGCTCCATTTCATTCTCCTCCTTTGTGCTATCACCATATATATTTTGTCTTCCTATGTTATGAGCCCAACAATACAATTATTGTTGTATGCAGTTATCTTTTAAATCAGTTAAGAGGAGAAAAGATAAAATGTATATTTATACTGTGTTTTGTAATTACCTATGTAATTACCTTTATTGTTCTCTATTCCTTTGTGTGGATTTGAGTTACCATTTGGTGTCTCTTTCCTTCAGCCTGAAGAACTTCCCGTGATATGTCTTGTAAATTAGGTCTACTGGCAGTGAATTCTCTCAATCTGGGAGGATTCTGTTATCTGGGAATGTTTTTATTTTGATTTTGTTTTTTGAAGGATAGCCTTGCTGTATATAATATTTTTGGTCAACAGTTTAGTTTAGTTTTTAACTTTCTGCACTTTGAGTACATCAGACCACTTCTGGCATCCATTGTTTCAGATAAGAAATCAGTTGTTAATTTTATTGTGGTTCTCTCATACTTGATGTTGTTTTCCAGGTTTTTCTATTTGTTTTGGCTTTCAACAGTTCTACTGATGTGTCTAAATGTGGATCCTTTTGCATTTATCCTACTTAGAATTTATTGAGCTTCCTGTCTGTAGTGTAATGTTATGCACCACATTTGGGGAGTTTACTGCCATTATTTTTTCAGTTATTTTTTTCTCCTCTTTTTATCTTCTCCTTCTTGAACTTCCAGTACATGTACCATATGTTGGTATGTTTGATGGTTTCCCCACAGGTCTCTGAGGCTCTATTCATTTTTGTTCATTTTTCCTCCCATTCTTCAGATTGAATAATCTGTTCTAATCAACCTGCAAGTCCATTAATTCTTTCTTCTACCAGTTCAGATTTCCTGCTGAACCCTCTATTGAATTTTTTCATTGCAGTAATTATACTTTTCAACTCCAGAATTAGGAGTCTCGCTATGTTGCCCAGGCTGGACTTCAACTCCTAGGTTCAAGCGATCCTCCTGCCTCAGCCTCCTGAGCAGCTAAAACTACAGGCACATGCTACCACACCCAAACATTATAATCTCTTACTATATTCCCTATTTGATAAAACATTATCATTATACTTTCCTTTTAATTCTTTAAACACACTTTCTTTCAGTTCTTTGAACATATGGATAATAGCTGCTTTGAGATCTTTGCCAAGTCTAACATGTGGTCATCCTAAAAAAAAGTCTATTGATGGTTTTTTTGCTGTGTATGCAGTACATTTTCCTATTTCTTTGCATGTCTCATAAGTATTTTGTTGAAAACTGGACATTTTTGGATAATATATTGTAACGTCATTTCCTAGGTGGTTATTGTTGCTATTTTTGTTTGGTGACTTGCCTGGACTATTTCTGTAGAATCTGTTTCCTCTGCTGTGTATAGCCACTGATGTTTCAGCTAAGTTTTGTTTCTTTTTTTCTTTTTGTTTCAGTTTTAACCATAGGTCAGCGTAGCTTAGTGGTCAGTCAGTGATTGTTCAAAGGTGTGCTTAAACACCTTGAGCCAGTAGGTTTCCACCTTTCGCCTATGGGTCAGTGTGTGGCATGGAGGATGCATTCAAATCAAAGTTCAGTCTACAAGCCTGCCTCAGCTTTTACTTTCCGAACTGACTAGACCTCTCATTTAACCAGGGACAGATAGCTTACCAGGGTCCTCTTTGATTTCTCCTGAGCATTTACACAGCTTTGTGTGTGCGCATAGCCTTCCACACCACATCATGAGCTATAAATAGGATCTTGTCAAGGCCCACCTCTTTTTTTTTTTTTCTTTTTTTTTTTAGATGGAGTCTTGCTCTGTCGCCCAGGCTGGAGTGCAGTGGTGCCACCTGGGCTCACGGCAACCTCCTCTTCCCACGTTCTAGCAATTCTGCTGCCTCAGCCTCCCAAGTAGCTGGGATTACAGGCACCCATCACCACACCTGGCTGATTTTTGTATTTTTAGTAGAGACAAGGTTTCACCACCATGTTGGCCAGGCCGGTCTCAAACTCCTGACCTCAAGTGATCCACCTGCCTCAGCTCCCAAAGTGCTGGGATTACAGGAGTAAGCCACCGCACCCAGCCAACGCCCACTTTTGATATCTTATTCCTTGGATCTCCCTTTTAAATTGTTGGCTGGCCTTCTGGTGTTTTGGCTTGCCCCAACCAGTACTGAGACCTCAGGCTGTCTGTGATGTTGACCTTCTCTGATTGTTTGCCATTGAGGTTGCTGTTGTTTTTAACAATGCCTCTGGGCATGAAATTATCTATATTTTGTTCCACATATAGTCAGCACCCTACAACAGAGACTGCCAGTCCTCTTAGCCTATCCTAGCCTGGCAGAACTTCTCCAAAATGGGAGTAGGGGAGAAAGGGTAGGATGAGAGCAGTCCCACAGATTCATACTGTTCTTACTGAGGTGCAGTTGATTTTCTTGAGTAAATGCTTCTCGATTTATCCAGTATCTTTGATCAGTTTCCAGACTCCTTAAATGGTTGTTTCTGACCATTTTGTCCAGTTTTATCATTTTTTTGAGAAGATTTGCTGAGCTTTTTACTTAGCCATTCTGGAAGTCTTGCTATGCCTATAAAAGTTTATCACCTCATGTTCTACTTATATCCTTTTATCCTACCCAAAGTCTAGAGTCTGGGAGGTTTTTTTTTTCCAGCCAGCCATTAAAAGGAGTATCAACACTTGAGAGCAAAGTAAAGGATACTCTTAAGCAAAAGCTAACGCTTGAAATTTAGGTTTAAGCCGGTGCCTGTATTCCCAGCTAACTCTGGAGGCTGAGTAGGCGGATGGCTTGAGGCCAGGAGTTCAGGGTGGCCAATGTGCTATGATCGCATCTGTGTATAATCACTGCACTCCAGCCTGGGCAACGTAGTGAGACCCTGTCTATTAAAAAATATATAAAAAATATATAGAGATTTTTTTTAAGTCAGAGATTTTTTTCATACCCCAAAATCCAGTGCAACTATTAAAATTTGAGACTCAATATAACAGATTCAAGTTTCTTTTGTTACTGCTATTTGTTGTAGATGGTCCGTTTATTTTATGGGCTTTTTCTGTGCTACTATTAATTTGGAGTGATTTAACAAATCCCAACAAAATATATTTAAAATTATAATAGAATTATATGGTAACATAAAGATTCCTTTAGATGTGTAAATTATTTGAAATTTTAAAGTATTAACATATTTTTCTTTAGAGACAAGCCACCAGCCTTACAAAAACTTTCAAGTCAAAATGGAGGATACTTGAGCGTTCACGAAGGAAGGCTGAGAATTCTGAATGTCTGAATTTAATTTCAGTGAATTAAGTTATTTATAAATTAATTTTCTCATCTTTGAATCGGTATTATCTTTGAGGACTTAACTTCTGAAGGAAGTCTACTTGAGAGATGAACCTGTCATAGATCATTTTGTCTTTATTTTACTCTCTAAGCCATCTGAATTCTGAGTGAAAGCCAAAATTATTTTTAAAGTAGGGGGTACCATCACCTGGCTAGTTCAGTCGGTAGAGCATGAGTCTCAAAGTAGGGAGTAGTTGTTTGTTCTTTTAATTCTTACAGTAATAAAACTTCATTCTAGCATTAATTAAAATTGTTGTAATTTGACAGGAATATTTGAGTTAACAGACCATCAAAAGCATCCTGCTGGCACCATCCATGTTATATTGAAATGGAAATTTGCTTACCTTCCACCAAGTGGATCAATAACAACTGAAGACTTAGGAAATTTCATTCACAGAGAAGAGCCACAAGTTGTTCAAGGACTTCCTCCAGCATCCTCTGTTAGCACACTAGTTGCAGTGAGTATCAGTGACTTTTAATTTTTTTACAAGTATAAAATTTTGAATATAAAGCTTAAGAACTAAGCTGCCATCCCCACCAAAAATAATAATAATAATAATAATAATAGCTAAAGTCTTATCTGAAATCTAATGGTCATCATATTCAGTCTGAAATATTGGTTGGTTTGTCTTAGGCACCAAGACCTAAACCAAGACAACGTTTAACACCTGTAGATAAGAAGGTATCTTTCGTGGATATCATGCCACGTCAGAGTGATGTAAGTAGTAGACACTGAAAATACTGATTTTTTCATAACAAATATTTGAAATAAATTATATAGGCATACTATTCCCTACCTGATTTAAATGGAAACAGGTGAATAAAGTATGTCTTTTCCCATTAAAATGATCGCTTTGTGTTTTGGCACTATATGTAAGTGTTAACTGTTCAAATTTTTTATCTAAACCCTTTTTTGGGCCCTTACCTCTCTCTAGCTTCTGCCCCAGTCCTCTGCTCTCATTTTTTTTTTAAGTCTTCAAAAAATTGTCTAAATTCTGTCTCCTTCACTTCACATTGTTTCTTGGACTCAGTTCATTCAAGCTTTTATCCTCATGAAACTACTCTTTCTAAGGTCACAGCGACTTTCTCTCTGCCATATGCAGTAGTCAATTCTCAGTGCCTGTCTTCATCTCCCAGGAGCATTTGACATGGTGGAATATGGGCCTCTCTTGGCCTCTGGGACACCATGCCTTCCTAGCTTTCCTCCAATTTTACTGTTATACTTCTCACGCTCCTTGATCATATGTTTAAATGTCAACGTGCCTCTGCAGTCAATCCTCAGACCTCTTCTCAATCCATATCTACATTAAGAGATCTTATACAGTCCCATGGCTTTAAAAAAGCATCTATATGCTGACACTTTCATATTTATAATCTTTAGTCTAGATCTCACTGCTGAATTTCATATTCATTTTCTTACTACCTATTTAATGTGCAATGAATGTTTAATAGGAATTTAAACTTAACATATCAGAAACCAAACTCCTGATTATACCAACCCTCTTCCAAGATTTTTGCCTTTTTCACTGTTTCCCATTCTCTGTAAATGACATAATCATTCACTTGATTGCACAGGCATGAAATTTTGGAGGCATCCTCTTGACTCCTCTTTTTGTCTCACCCCCACACCCAGGTCATCCACAAAAGGTGTCAGCTGTACTTTAAAAATATATACTGTATTCAGATTTTTACCATTCTCTCTGGTGGACTTTTTAGAAAATATATCTTCTTTGTAATTCACATATAACTTACATAGTAAAGGACATCAATCTTAAGCACAGAGCTCAATGGATTTTTAAATATGTATACACCTATGTAACTACCACCCACATCAAAATATTCTGTCTCTCCAGAGCTTAAAATAATACCTGGCACATACAGAGCATTTAATATGTATGTGATAAATTATGAATTCAATAATTATAATTCAGTAGATGTTTTATCACTAGTATTTATGGAGTGCTTATTATGTGCTTTATATACATTGGACTCATTTAATCCTCACAACAACCCTATGTAGTTGATACTAGAATTATTCCCATTTAAAGATGGAGAAAGTGATGTTTAGAGAGGTTAAGTAACTTGTTCATGGCCCAAATATTAGAACTGAGATTTGAACACAGTAGCCTGATTCCTAAGTAAATGACCACTAACATTAAAAAGACATAAACATAGAGGTGTTTGTTGCAATATTAGTCATAATACCTAAAAACTGTGAACTAGTTAAATGTCCAACAGTAGTAAAATCGTTCATTAAGCCATGGCACACCCATCAATATAATATCCTATTGTCATTTAAAATTATGTTTTTCTAAGTTTCATATCAGGAGAAAATATTTATGTTATGATATTAAATTTTTTAAATGTAACAGGATATATTGTATTTATAATGCAGTTATTACTGTGTAACCAAAATTTTTATTTCCATCAAAAATTAGTTTTAAAGAAATAGAAATCTAAGAAGTTTAATAGGTATTACCATTGAGTACTAGATTTATATTGATTTATTTTATATTTATCTTTTACATTTCCTATATTGGCCATGTTTACTTTTAAAAATAGTAAAAGTCATAAGCTGTATTTTAAAACTAAACATTAGTTTATTAACCCAGGAATAATAGTTAACTGTAAATTCATATTAGATGAAATAAAAAGATGACATTGATTATAAGGAATACATACCTATACTAGCATATGACATTTTAAAAATCACATGAGTAATTTATAATCATCATAGAAATATTAGAAAATACAAAGAAAAAAAAACAGTGAAAATAAAAGTTAATGTTGCCAAATCTAAAACTCAGAGATACCGTTTGGATGAATTTCCTTTCATACTTCTTCCCATGGAAATACACACATATGTATGTTTGCTTGCTTGTTTGTATTTTAATCAAACATAATACAACTATATATATTGTTCTGTAAGTAGCGTTTTTACTCAACACTATGTTATGTATTCTCTGTAATGTTAATAAACACAGATCTACATCATTTTTTTTTCATAGTTACATAGAACTCAGGTATTTGGATGTAGCATATTTTATTTAACTAATGCCCTATTGGGCATTTATATTGCTCTCAGGTTTTTTTTTTGCTATTGTAAACAGTGCTTCAATGAACTAGCAGTTCTTAAATTACATATATATTTATATTTTAAAGAATATAAATACCATTTTATTGAAATATACTAAGTAAATTCAGTGTCATATGAGTAACTGTTATATTTGCTGCCAATTTTTAGTAGTTCAATATGTATGTGATAGAATGATTTGGGATTTAGTAATAAATAAAAAATAACATACATGCATGTTTTCACATTAATATAAGGAGACTTCTCCTCCTCCTGAAGATAGGAAAGAAATTTCACCAGAGGTAGAGCATATACCAGAAATAGAAATTAATATGCCAACTGTTCCACATGTTCCCAAGGTATGCATTTGTGTTAAAATTATTTTGGAAGGTTTAATTTGTTTCTTAAATACTTTGTCTTATAAGTTTTGACATGACTCAGGAAGTCATAGCATTTCCCTTATTTTTATATATGACTTCCTTAGAATAGAAAGTCAAAAATATGACAAGGGTAACAGCTATAATTATACTGCTATTGGCAGGTAATATATGAATATGTGAATTAAAGTCTTAATGTAAAATTCATTTTGAGATTAATACATTTTTTATTCTTAGTACATATTCAGATTTCCATTTATCTATATATTATCATTTGTCTGTACAAATTGAAGTGGTTGTTTTCTGAGTCTCATACATATTACATATCTGTATATTTAAGTCTCAAATTTACATGCTTTATTATTCAACTGTTCCAGCAATAATGCTATAAAATGTGATCTAAGCGATAATAAATATACCAGTGTGCTTTGATTTCTTCAGGTTTCACAAGAAAGCAGTGTAGATGAGGTAAAAGAGAATACTGAGAAAATGCAGCAAGGAAAAGATGATGTGTCTTTACTATCTGAAGGTCAGCTTGTAGAACAAAGCTTGGCATCTTCTGAAGATGAAACAGAAATAACAGAGGACTTGGAACCAGAAGGTGACTTTCTTATTTAAACTAACATTGTTTAGTTAACTCTGTGCTTTGTTTTGTCTGTTAGAGTATGCATCATAGAACATCTTCATTTAATGGTAGCATCTACTTCACGATACCTGTTTCTTGACAGAAATGATAGAATATAGTTCCATCTGCTTAGTTGTAGTTAGGTGGAATTGTTGTATCTCTTCTTATTTCAGCTTGGAGCTCCACAATAGAATACAAGTGTTATTGCTGACCATGTTCCCAATTTATGTTTTAAACAGTTTTATGTTCTCTTTGAGTTCAGTATTATTATCTGCATTAGTGTAGAGGTCTTGACTTTTTAAAAATTGAAATCCAGCCAAAAATGACCACTTACTGTATTTTTTAAAATCTGGTAAAAGCAAACAATCTGTAAGAATAGGAACGGGGAGGGGCAGAAGGGAAGAGATTACAGAGGGACCTGAGGAGACTTTTTGAGGTGATGGACATGTTCAGTATCTTAGCTGTGGTGTTGGTTTCACAGTTACACTTAAGGCAAACCATCTAATTTTAGCCAGGCATAGTGTTGCATGTCTGTGGTCCCAGCTACTTGGGAGGCTGAGAAGGGAAGATTATTTGAGCCTAGGACTTCGAGGCTGCAGTGTGCTGTGATGGTGCCTGTGAATAGCCACTGTACCCCAGCCTGGGTAACATAGCAAGAGCCTGTCTCTAAAAATAATTAAAGAGTGTGTGTGTGTGTGTATGTGTGTGTCAAATTTTGCAGTTTAATTGTGTGTAGTTTATTGTCTGTCAGTTTTATTTCAACAAAGCAATAAAAATTTTAAAACTTTAAAATAATAAGAATAGCATTGACTTACATAACATTACTGGTCGGACTGTTAAAAAACATCTATTACCCTATGCTTCTCTTTTTAAAATTTTTTTCTTAAATTTCACAATAAGCTGTATTTTTGTTGGCATTTCCTTTGCTTCTACCAAAATTAACCTTGAAATTTTTAGTCTTTTTTTTCCTAAAATGTAATGTGTCTGTAAACAAATTTGCTACTAAAAAAGATCTAGATATAATTACCATGTTTCTTAAGGTTATCTTATGGTGTGCGCTTGTTTTTGTTTTACAAGGTATAAGTAGAATTGGTTTAACTTGTGTAAATGTTACCCTTTTATTTTTTAACAGTTGAAGAGGACATGTCAGCTTCTGACAGTGATGACTGTATTATTCCAGGTCCTATCTCCAAGAATATCAAACAGGTCAGTAACTTGATGCCAACTAGAAATGTTCTGAAATAAGGCTGCCTTTCATTCACAGTACATATGTGGTCTTCATATATAAAAATCTTAAGGAAAACTATTTCTGGAAAAACTTTAATGTTTATCATAATCTTAACCGAGTAGTCATCTAGTACAAGAAATTTTTATTTATGGTTTCATTATGTAATGGGCTATAACATGTAAGTATTATTTTCACAAAGAGCACCTTAAATCTGTACCTCCAATAGTTACTTGCTAAAACTAGCTGACTTCTTGACTCCTTTTCAAGACTAGCATACCAAGATGTGTTGACGAAGATTTGAACTTTGAAGAATTCAAACTGTGAGATGCTCTTTGAAACTATAATAGTTTGCCTGTGTGAATTCATAGACTACTCTTACCTAGATATATCCACTGATAATATGTTGCAGTTATTTCATTTCTGCCAAAACAAATGAAGCCTTCTTAGAAAGCAATTAATCTTGTGCCGGTATACTTTGCTTTTCTTAGAGCACATGGCTGAAAAGTAGTATGTAAATTGAAATTTTTAGAAGAGAATTATATTTTTAAAAATATATATGGGAAGTATACTGTTTACCAGAGCACTTTTTATTGTAAGAGGGAAAAAGTTTTTATAAAGTAAATGTAAGTAGAGTAAAAAGCTCTAGCTTTTTCTGTTCATCTACGTTAATTTTTCTTAAGTGATTGTACTTCTTTTGTAGAATTTTTACTTTATTGATAAGAATTGGAATATTTCTTTTAACTCTTCCTTCACACATTCTTAGCTTAATCTCTCTTTAAAACAAAACCACAGACCAGGCACAGTGCTTCACACCTGAAATCCCGACACTCTGGGAAGCCAAGGCAGGAGGATCACATGAGCCCAGGAGTTCAAGGCTGCAGTGAGCTATGACTGCACCACTGCACTGCAGTCTGGGTGACAGAGTGAGATTCTGTCTCGAAAAAAATACAGAAATAAAACAAAACAATAGAACAGAACATTTCAGTTGTTGTCACACATTCCTCCATGAAATAGAGATATCCATCATTTCTGTGCTTGATAAATACAAATAGAACATTTTATCTGTCCAAAGTTTCATTATCATTATTATATATTTATTAATTATAATAACAGCATCCAATCTATGAAAACTCCTACTTAGACCTGCAATAGAACCATGTGTATGTTGGCAACGTGACTAGCATCTCAGTGAAGTTGTACATTGCTCTTAACTAAGGTAGAATAAACTTTAATTTAACAAAGAAGTTTAGCAAAATAAATAACTATTTCTCTAAATATTCAAATAATTCTAATGTACATATATATTTTTTCTTTCTAATAAACTGGATTTTTTTTCTCATTACCTAAGGGAAAATAATTTGTCTTACTTTGCTACAGCCTGATACGGTCTTCACTACCATTCCAAAATTTGATTTCCTATAATGGTTTCAGATGCTATCTCAAATGTGAACATCATTTAAAGCAAGCAATTCTTCATGCTTCAGTTCCCATGGGCTTTAAAAAATTCTGTTTTCAGCAGCAGTCACTGACCTGCATCCTATGTTTCCTTAGTTTGTTTTGTGTTGCTATAAAGGTATACCTGAGGCAGGGTAATTTACAAAGAAAAGTGGTTTATTTGGCTCACAGTTCTGCAGGCTGTACAAGAAGCATGGCACTGGCATCTGCATTTGGTGAGGGCCTCAAGCTGCTTCCACTTATGGCATAAGGATAAGGGGAGCCAGAGCATGTGTAGATCACATGGCAAGAGAGGAAGCAGGAGAGAGAGAGGTAAGAGTTGCCAGGTTCTTTATAACAGTCAGCTCTCAAGGGAACTAACAGAGTGAGGGCATTAATCTATTCGTGTGGGATTTGCTCCCATGGCCCAAACACCTCCCACTAGACTCCACCTCCCCACACTGCCACACTGCGGATTAAATTTTAACATGACTTCAGTGGAGATGAACAAACCATATTCATACCGTAGCATATTGTTAACAGGTGAAATTTAATTTTGGTAAATTATATACCAAATATAGTAAAATGGTGTCATCTGAAAGCCTGGGAACAAAACTCAAGAAATCATAATGGCTAATGATATCATTTGAATGATGATGTCCCCTCCAAAATTCATGTTGAAACTTAATCCCCAATGCAACATTATTAAGAAATGTGGCCTTTAGGAGTTGGTTAAGTCATGAGGACAGAGCTCTCGTGGATGGGATTAGCACCCTTTTGAAAGGGCTTGATATTGAAGAGAAGTTATCTTGCTCTTCTGCCATGTAAGAACACAGCATTCCTCCTCTGAAGAGGATGCAGCAACAAGGCACAATCTTGGAAACAGAGAGCGGCCCTCACTAAACACCAAACCTGCTGACACCTTGATCTTGGACTTTCTAGTCTCCAGAACTCTGAGAAATAAGTTTCTATTATTCATAAATTACCCAGTCAGTGATACTTTGTTGTAACAGCACAAATGGACTAAGACAGTGAAATACAGGATTTTACATTGATTTTACCAGTTTTTGTGTGTACTACTTTAGCAAATCATTTAATATGAATAATAGAACCTTTCTCTTTAAAGATTGCAAAAGTGGTACAAAGAACTTCTATATATTCCTTACCTGGATTCACAAATTTTTAAGTCTTTACTCTATTTGTTTTATCATTTCTAGTCTCTCTCCTGTATATGCATATAGTGCACATACTTAGGTATTTACTTATAAACATACATTATTTCATACATAATTGTTATGAACCATTTGAGTGTTGCAGAAATCATGCCCCTTTAATTCTAAACACTTCAGAACAATTATATAATATTGTTATCTAATCTACAGTTTTCATTAGAATTTTGCCAGTTGTCCTAGTAATACCATTTATAGCATCTTATTCATATGGTCCAAGATCCAATCCAGATCACACATTGCATTTCGTTTTCATGCCTCTTTAGCCTCCATTAATCTGTAATGGTTCTTCAGGCTTTCTTGTAGTCTTTTATAACAGTGATACTCTTTAATACAGGCCATTCACATTGTAACATATTCTTCATTGGATTTGTCTGGTGTTTCCTCAAGATCAGATTCCAGTTATGCATTTTGGTAGGAATACAGAAGCAATACTGTGTCCTCTTCATTGCATCATATCAGGAGGCAGAAAATGTCATTTTGCCTAATTATTGATGGTGTTAACTTTGGTTGAAGTGTTGTTTCATAAATCCTTTTGTAAGCTTAAAAATACTTGTGGTTCATTAGTTTTTTTCTTTTGTCTTCTCTTTAAGAACTGCTTCTGGTAAAAATCTCAGAACAGCGAAACATAGCTTTCATAGGAAGGAATGTATTACTGAATGCCTGTTATGTGCTAAGTACATCTTATGTTAATATTTCCTCACAACAATTCTTCATTTATTAGCATCCATTGTGTGTCAGGCAGGCATAAAAGAAGCAGTTCCTTCCCTCAAAGAATTCATATTCTGTAGGGGAAACACAATTAAAATGCATAGTGGTCTGCGCCAGGAGAATGGAATGCATGGGGTGCTATGGGAGCATTCAGAAGGGGTCCCTAAGTCAGCATGAGGGGCCTTCCCTTCATCAAGGATGACTTCCTAGAGTCAGTAAAGCTGGAGCCAGTGTTGAAGATGATTAGGAGTTCATGAAAAGGGTGAGAAAATCATAGGCCAAAGGAATGAAAAGCATGAGAATCTGAGAGAACGTAGAGCATGGCTTGTTCTGGAATTCAGAATGGTTTCAGAATGGGCCAAGCCTATTATGGTATGCTTAGGGAGCCCAGGAGAATAGGCTGAAAAGGGAGGCATAATCCAGAGCATTGAGGCCTCTGAGATTTTTAAGGAATGGGGATAGAGGATCACTCATTCATTAAACAGATATATACGTAGTGAGCATTTGCTATGTTCCTAGCCTTGTTCTAGGGACTGGGAATAGATCCACGAATACAAAAAATTAAGCTCCTGATATTAAGGAGTTTGCATGCTTGGATCACATTTTGAAAGATCATGCTGTCAATAATGTAAAAAACAGATTAGAGGCACAAACTAGTTAGAAAGGAATTAGATAACCCTACTCTATAGTTATCCCCACTTTTTAAAAAATTGCCTCTATTTTGTAATGTCACAAAATTAGGACTAGAAGTAGTGTCCTAGATAAGTATCATTTATGCCAGTTACACTGTGAGTTTGAATTATCTGATATACTGTGTAAGCAATTTAAGATCATTCAGTTTCTTTTCATGTTACAGAATCTGACAGTTAATAGTTATTTCTTAGAAATGTTGATCCTTAAAACGAATCTAACAGATTTCCCGGTACTTCTACATATTACTTGGTTCTTTCTCTTTTCTTCATGTCTGTGATGTATAATTAATCATAGATTACTTCATTTTGTTTCATTTCATTTACAACATTTATGAGCTTCACTTTGTCAGTATGAAATGCTTGTCCCCTCCTTTCCTTTCCAAAGTGGCATAATTAGTGTTAGCATCTTTTTTAACAGGCTACGTAAAGTTTAGTGGCTGGATTAAATCAAGTCATTAACATAATGTGCCACCCAATTTGCCCCTATCTCTCTTCGTTTCCCGGACATCAAAGTGCCACATAGCGCAAGTGTAATTGGGCCTTGCTGGCCTGTCAGATTCCGTCAGCCTGACAACTGCTGCTTTTACTAAAAAGCTTCTAGGCATGATAATTAATGGCGAGGGTGGGGGACAGAAGTCTGAGAGATGTAAAACTTTGGACATTTCTCTATGAATATTTTATTAATTTGAATAATCAGAAGTTAACAGTATAAATTTGATGTATAATACATTGATTAAAAGCCTTGTTTCAGGTCCTCAAAATAGACATCAAAACTGAACATTTGCATCTGCCATGGCATTAAAAAAAAATTAACCATCCGTCTTTTGCATTATTTCTAATTTTATCATTCAATAGTGCAGCTTTCATTTTTCACAAAAAAATGTATTGCCATGAACTTGCAGCTGTCTTAAAATGTGCCCACAGGTGAGAATGGGAAATTACAGGCTGAAAGAGCAATGGACTCTTCTGTGCAGTGCGTATTTACGTCATTCTCTTTCTCTGTTCCTACTCCTAGCAGTTTTGTGAAAACTGCCATATTCAATTGGACTAAATTGCAGTTCCACCTGGAAGCTAGGCTCTCTGAACAATCAGCTGGCATTTCCAGGTGATTACAATAACGATGTTCAGCAAAATATGTTTAAAACTTTGAAAGGCACAATGCAGAAAGCAATTCACTCGCTTTAGAATTCGCATATGAAAAATTATTAAATCACTTAGGAATCAAATGATATCAGTGGATAAAATAAGCCACTCTCAATGTTTTACATGTGGAAGCTTAAGCTAGATAGAGAGTAGGTTTTAAAATATATTTTACTTGGCCGGGTGCAGTGGCTCACGCCTGTAATCCTAGCACTTTGGGAGGCTGAGGTGGGCAGATTACCTGAGGTCAGGAGTTCCAGACCAGCCCGACTAACATGGTGAAACCCTGTCTCTACTAAAAATACAAAAATTAGCCGAGAGCACCTGTAATTCCAGCTACTCGGGAGGGGAGGCAGGACAGTCCTTGAGCCTGGGAGGCGGAGGTTGCAGTGAGCCGAGATTGCACCACTGCACTCCAGCCTGGGCAACAGAGCAAGACTGTCTCAAAAATAAATAAATAAAAATAAAATATATTTTATGTAAAACCGGAAATGTTGACATACACTCCTGGTAGAAATTGCTTTTAAAACTATTTTTTATGCTTTGCAATTTAACCAGCTCTTACTAATACACCATCAACATCTTTCGATAACAGTATACTCTATTTCTTTCAACATACCCATAATATTCCATTATATGGCTATACTATATTTATTTAAATAAGCCCCTTTTGATGGACCCTTAAGTTTCTATCATTTTTTGCTAATACAAATATATCTGCTTAAAATGAACATTATTATATATAACAATGTTTGAAAATTCGTGTTTTCTCCTATTACACTCTTTGCCAAACTAATGAATAAATTAAAAAGAAACAAATGGGGCCAGATGTGGTGGCTGACACCTGTAATCCTAACACTTTAGGAAGTCCAAGGCTAGAGGATTGTTTCAGGACAGCAATTCAGGACCAGCCTGGGCAATGTAGCAAGACCCCCATCTCTACAAAAACAATTTTTTTACATTGGCCAAGCCTGGTGACACATGCCTGTAGTCCTAGCTACTCTGAAGGCTGAGGTTGGAGGATCGCTTGAGCCCAGGAGTTCAGGGCTGCAGAGCTGTGATCATACCACTGCACTCCAGCCTGTGTGACAGAGGAGAACCTGTCTCTGCAACACACACACACAAGAAATACAAAAAGTTCTATACATATATTTTTATTTGCACATACAGACATGACATTTAGGTTTATGTAAGCAAAGAAAATGTTTGGGAAAATGTACATCTGACAGCGTTAGCAGTGAATATCTCTAGGGCAGGAGTCAGCAAACAATGGCCCATGTGCCAAATCCAGCCCTCTACAGTTATTGGAACCCAGCCACCCATTCTTCTACATATTATCTATTGCTGCTTTCACTCTACAAGGGCAAAGTTGAATACCATATAGCTGCAATGCCAAAAACATTTGTATTTATCCTTTTACAGAAAAAAAAAATTGTCACCTCCTGAGTTAGGTGGTAGAATGAAACAAGGAACTTTTATATTTGACATTTGGTAATTTATATTGTTGGATTATTTTTAATGGTGAGCATGGATTGACTCAAAAAAGGAAGTAGTTAGCTAATTCTGTACTAAAATGTTGAATAATAGCGAAAGAACAGTTTAACGTGAATATTGTGAAAGCTTTTCTATAAAGATGTTAGAAGTCTCCATGGATGGAACATGAATCTTTTTTGGTTTAGAGCAATATTTCTCAAAGCGTGATCCCCAGAGTTCAGCATCAGCATCTGCATCACCTGAACGTTTGTAAGAGATGCAAATCCTTGGCCCCACCAGAGACCTAATGAATTAGAAGTTCTATGGAGTCCACCAATCCGTGTTTTATCAAATGATTCTGGGGTGTGCTAAAGTGCAAGAACCATAGCTTTAGAAAAAAGTGGTACTTTTCACCCTTGGCTGCACATGAGAATCGTCTGGGGAGCATTGTTAAATGCCAGGGCCCAGGCTCCACCCAGATAAACTAAGTCAGAATTTTGTTTATAGCTCTCCTGGTGATTCTAATGTGCAGCCAAAATCAAGAACCACCGTACTACAACATCTGTTCTCAGTGATGGTGAAAGGAGAGTAGCATATCAAAATCACCTGAAATTGAGGGTGATTTTTTTTTTTTTAAATTCTCCTTGCTTCACGTTGCTGCAATGTGTCATATCCCTCAGGTTTGTATTTATTTATGCACATTTATACACACACACACCGTTTTTATGGTGATGAAATAATACCAATGTATAATTATTTGGCATAATTCTTTGGAGATTAATTTGATATTAGGGCAGGAAAAAAATAATCCAAATCACTGCATGGACATAGTAATTTATAGGGCATATAAGGACACCATGACAATGTTCTAAAAATAAGTACTCTTAAAGCTAGCACTGTTTTGATCCCTATCACTGAAGTTTGCAACATTTACCTTATGTGTTTAATATAGTACATTTTAACAGAACATGTTAGAAAAGATAGATTACTGCCACAGATGAAAACTGGGTGGTTTTCTTTTGTTTGTTAAAAACCTTATTACCTTGACAGCTTGACATTCTGGAGACATCACCTTTCTATGTACTTATTATTATTATTTTAAACAATCAACAGTTGTTAAACAGTAAACTGTTATTATTTTAAACAATCAAAATGCTTTAATCAGAACTTGTATGAAGAGTGGATTTGATGCGCAATGTATGAGGAAGCTTTGGAGCTTGATGTGAAGGACTGAAGGGAACTTTTCTGAGTCTTTGAGAGGATGTCTCTGCCCATGCCCAGCCTGAAGAAGGGAACTTGTAAGAATCACCATTAATTAATATGCATTCCTACCCTACTTACATATGGCTCTGTCAATACCAGTGGTTGAGTCTGATTGTTTTAACCAACTGTTCTGAGCTTGTCTTAGAGCTCACCCCAATTAAAATTTGTACTCTTCAAGAGCATTGACATAGATCTTGGCCTTCTATTTCCATTTTGTCTCTGTTGTTTTGTTACAAAGTAACAAGTTCTACGTACTGTGGCTCCTACAGGCAGGCTTTATTTGTATCCATGTACACACGCGTGCGCACACACACACACACACACACGCATACACACACACAGAGTATTTTTATAAATAATACCAATTTATAATTATCTGGAGATTAATTTGATAATACTTTATGGTTGAAATTCTCTTACCTATTACCCAGCAGTTCTGCTCCTAAGGGAATCATGCATGTATACAAGAAAACATAAAAGGATATTTAATGCAACATTGTTTGTAATAGCAAAAAATTGTAAACAACGTAACATAAAAGGATATTTAATGCAACATTGTAATAGCAAAAAATGGTAAACAGCATAATTGTTCATCAGCAGGTAGATTATATACGCAATATAAATAGGATTCTGTACAACAGTTAATATGAATAAATTGGGTTTGAAAAATAAAAGTGATAAATCTCAAAAATATAGTATTGAGTTTAAAAAAACAAATTGCAGAATGATTAATAAGAGTGTGATACCACTAATAGAAAACCAAAAAACAGAAAACAGTACTATATGTTGTTTATAGATATACACACATGTAGTAGAAAATATAAAGGCATGTTTGGGAATGATACAACCAACTTCAAGATAATGGTAACCATGGGGGAATGAGGAAGGGAGAGGAAAGGATTTGGCAGCTGGTAGCTTTACCTGTATCTGAAATATTTTATTTCTTCAAAAACAACAATAAAAAGACTTAAGTTGGTTATAGAAAAATGGTAACATCTGTTTGAGATGGCTGACTACTTGAATATGCCAAATTATTTTCTGTACTTTCTCATGTTTGAAATGTTTTATAGTAAAAAATTAAAGAAATGCCTATTCATTTTAGAAACTTGGAATGAAATTAAGCTCACCTGTAATCTCACCATAATTAGATTTAAATGTAACTGACTGAAACAAGTTGCAAGACCTTTATCGTAGGTCATTCTCGATTATGCAGTACTATTTTTAAGGGTTGTCAGGTTGAATTAGTTTTCAGAAGCCCAACAACTCAACTCTGCCTGTGGTGGCTGAAACCAGAGGAAGAATTCAGCACAATCCTGTGAAGTAGGACGTGAAAATTTTAAGCATGCCAATAATAAGCCTAAGTAAACACTTTAGATCACATAGAAAAATATGGTCCAAAATATGAATTATCATCAATCAGGAAGCAATAGTGGAATTGAGCCAAAATCATGAGAGCTATAATATTTTTTTAGAGTAATACAAGCTGTCGTCACATTTCTAGATCATTTAATCACATAACATATAGTGTCCGTCTATACAGACAACTAAAAATAAGTTGCATGGAGTTCTGATTTGAATGACTTCTGTTCATCACAATAAAAAAAATTTTTTTTTTTTTTTGGAGAGACAGGGTCTCTGTCACCCAGGGTGGAGTACAGTAGTGCAGTCTCGGCTCACTGAAACCTCTGCCTCCCATGTTCAAGTGATTCTCCTGCCTCAGCCTCCCGAGTAGCTGGGATTACAGGCATGCACCACCACACCTGGCTAATTTTTGTATCTTTAGTAGAGACGGGGTTTCACCATGTTGGCCAGGCTGGTCTTGAAGTCATGGTCTCAAGTGATCCACTTGCCTCGGCCTCCCAAAGTGCTGGGATTACAGGCGTGAGCCCCCGCAGCCAGCCCACAATCAAAATTTATAAATGTTCTTTTTACATGCTGATACTGACATCTTGCTAACTGAGGATGCTAATAGGGTAATTGGTGAACAAGAAAAAAAGAACTGAGAAGAAGCATCTTAACCTGGTAACAAAAATTTATAACGTAGAGGGGAAACAAAACAGGAAAAGTCTAAAGCCTGTGCTGTCTGGCCAATTTCCTGTATCAAAGGATGCTGGTAGCCTGCAGAGGAATGACCTGTCATGTTGCTGTAGTAATTCTGAACAACCATTATTATTCATCTCTTTAAAAGCCTTTGCTTCAATTACTGTCATTTGAATCAGTGTATTATTTAGGACCTCTTCCAATTCACCTGATTGAAACTTTTTCCCATTTTCTTATGATGAAAAATTTCAAACATGCAGAAAAGTAGAAATAATAGTACCCTACCACCTAGATTCAACAATATTCACCTGTCTTAAGATAGTCTTATTTCATTAAAATCTATAACAGCAAGAGTTCTGTATATTTGTTGGCAGTTAATAATAACCACTCCCCAAAACATAATAGCACATAATTTCCTTTTTTTTTTTTTAGGTGGAGTCTCGCTCTGTCACCCAGGCTGAAGTGCAGTGGTGTGATCTCAGCTCACTGCAACCTCCACCTGCCGGGTTCAAGTGATTCTTCTGCCTCAGCCTACCGAGTACCAGGCGCGTGCCACCACGCCCGGCTAATTTTTTGTATTTTTAATAGAAACAGGGTTTCACCGTGTTAGCCAGGATGGTCTCGATCTCCTGACCTCATGATCTGCCTGCCTCGGCCTCCCAAAGTGCTAGGATTACAGGCATGAGCCAGTGCGCCCAGCCATAATAAATATTTTTTAAATGAGAAGGCAATAATACCTGCAGTTTCACATAGTTCTGGCAATAAATAAAAGATATTCTAGGCTGGGCACTGTGGTTCACACCTGTGATCCTGGCACTTTGAGAGAGGTCAAGGTGGGAGGATTGCTTGAGGCCAGGAGTTTGAGACGAGTCAGGGCAACATAGTGACACCCTATCTCTACAAAAAATTTAAAAAATATCTGGGTATGTTGGCATGCTCCTCTAGTCCCAGCTACTCAGGGCTGAGATGGGAAGATCACTTGAGCCTGGGAGATTGAGGCTGCAGTGAGTCGTCATCTTGCCACTGCACTTCAGCCTGGACAACAAAGCAAGACCCAGAAGAAAAATTTAAAAAGATATTCTGAATATATAAAAGATATACAGTCTCCACTATTTCATTAAATATTTATTGACAGCCTATGTTGGGGAGGATGTGAAGTAGCAAAAAATGAGTAAGATATTGGTCCTGCCCTCCTGAAGCCCAGAGTCTATAGACAGAGGCAAATATGTGAACAGTTCCATGTAGTACAATGTGATGGAGAAGTGCAGTAAGGGCCCAGAGGAGGAAACAACCAACTTACTCTTGGAGATCAGTATTGCTGTCGTAAAGGAGAGGATGTGTGGTTCAGGGCCTCACAGGAGTGGAATTCTGATGGAAAAGATTTCACACAATAAATAACAAATGCAAAAACTGAGCAATATAAAACAGTACACCACGAGTTTAAAGGAGTGGCTAGAGTGTAAGGCAATAGGAATATTTTCAGGCAGAAAGATGATATTTGATTGGGTTTTAGGAAGAGAATTCTGCTACAATAAGGAGAATGGTTGGGACTGCAGACAAGAGATTAGAGACGAGTGCCTCACCTCTCTGTGTCATGAGAGTAGATCCACTCATTTATTGTGTACTACATAATGCAATGAGCAATCTAATAGTCCCTACCGTCACTGAGCTTACAGCCTCATAACGTTCATCAATTGGCTACCAGTTCGCTCTCAAATCTCTTACATCAATTCCTTCTATTTTCTCCCTCCTTGTTCTGTCAAATTTCTACCTTCTGATAACTAGGAAGCTATTGTATTAGTTACCCCCATGAGAACTTAGTATTTTCTCTAGAGATAAAAAATGGAAAAGAAACAACATCTTATTTTTCTTTATATCCCCAACAGTTAAAACAATGTTTGAAATATATGCTTTCAACAATTCAGTGAATCATTGAGATTTTTTTTTTTTTTGAGACAGGGTCTCACTTTGTCACCCAGGCTAGAGTGCATAGAGTGCAGTGGCTCGATCATGGCTCACTACAGCCTCAACCTCTCAGGCTCAAGCGATCCTCCAACCTCAGCCTCCCAGGTAGCTGGGACCACAGGCACATGCCACTCCAAGGCCTGGCTAATTTGTGTGTGTGTGTGTGTGTGTGTGTGTGTGTGTGTGTGTGGTTTTTGTTTTGTTTTATTTTTTGGAGAGACATGTTTTCACCGTGTTGCTCAGGCTGGTCTCCAACTCCTGGGCTCCTGGGCTCCTGGGCTTAAGCGATCTGCCCTCCTCAGCCTCCCAAAGTGCTGGGATTTACAAGCATGAGCCACTGCACCTGGCCAATTGTGGAGATATTTAGGAAGTAAAATGAGCAGGAATGGGTGACCTTTAGGATATAGTGGGTGTGAAAAAAAATGGAAAGGGAAGGATGCTGCTATGTCTCCTGGTTGTAGGGGAGTAGGTGGATGGTGATGTCATCAGCTGAGGTAGGAAATAACACAGTATGAATAGGATTGGGGGAGAGGAGAGGGAATGAGTTCATTTCTGACATGTTGAGATGAAGTTGTCTATTATGCATTTAATGTGCTTCTTAATCTTCAGATTTTTTTTTTTTGAGACAGAGTCTAGCACTGTCACAGTGGCGCGATCTCGGCTCACTGCAACTTCTGCCTCCCGGGTTCCAGCGATTTTCCTGCCTCAGCCTCCCAAGTAACTGGGATTACAGGCGCCCGCCACCACACCCAGCTAATTTTTTGTAATTTTAGCAGAGACAGGGTTTCACTATGTTGGCCATGCTGGTCTCAAACTCCTGACCTTGTGATCCACCTGCCTCGGCCTCCTAAAGTGCTGGGATTACAGGCATGAGCCACTGTGCCCGGCCAATCTTGAGATCTGTATACAAAATCTAGTTGAACTTTTTTTTTTTTTTTTTGAAATGGAGTCTTGCACTGTCTCCCAGGCTGGAGTGCAGTGTCACAATCTCGGCTCACTGCAAGCTCCCCGCCCCGGGTTCATGCCATTCCCCTGCCTCAGCCTCCCGAGTAGCAAGGACTACAGGCACCTGCCACCACACCCGACTGATTTTTTGTATTTTTAATAGAGACGGGGTTTCACCGTGTTAGCCAGGATGGTCTGGATCTCCTGACCTCGTGATCCGCCCACCTCGGCCTCTCAAAGTGCTGGGATTACAGGCGTGAGCCACTGCACCCGGCCTAGTTGAACTTTTTAATCAGAGGGGCTTGAACACAACCAGAATTGTTCCAGCGTTGAAAGATAAATTGTCTAGCATCATTTGTCAAAAATTATGTTTGGAAAATTCTTTATTTAGAGCTTACTTTCTTAGATAAAAGCTGCTTAAAATGTACCCGTTTTAGGATTTATTTTAAGTTGATTCATGTAGCATTAAATTAATGAAGAAACAATAACTGATCATTTCTGCCAGGTGTATTGGTCAGAGAATTAAAAAGGACATTTGATCGAAGTAATGGCAGTAGTGTAGAGATACACACACACACACACAAAAAAAATGACCAGAAATAATAGACATCATAAAAAGAATTTAAAATTCTTTTATTTTTTGATAATACAGTGAGTTTTCTTTTTTGTTGTTTTGGTGTTTGGGGTTTTGTTATTTTGTTTTTGTGTTTTGGCTGGGATCCAGGTGAATAGTTTTATCTAGGATTGTATTTTAAACTTTAAAGAGTTGCATGTAGTCTTATTTGACAGTGTAAATTGGTTCTTACAATAATGCCAGTTTTCATATGGGAATTATATAGCTAATATATTATTAATAAAATAACCACTTAGATAAATTTGATTCCCCTGCTATTTACAAGTTCATTTACTTCTTCATTAGATTCTGTGATAAGCAATTTTAAATTCCTATTTTCACAGAGTAGAAATAAGTATGTATAGCACTTTTTTCTTTTTATAGCTATTTTCCTTTAATTCTTTTGTGCAGAAACATAAATGTTTTATAAGATGCTATTGCTATAATAATTCTAAGTTTGTCAAATTCCAACTTATGTAGAAGACTTAACTACACATTATGCTATACTTGGACCAGAATTATAAAATATATGTATTACAGTATTTTCACCACCATGATACATTTTAAGAAAAAAAATATCATTTAAAATATTTTCTTTACCATGTAGTCTTCAGTGAGCAGAGAAGGGTTTTTCTGAAGTGAGATTAGACAATAGAGCCAACTTCATTTTTTATGCACGTGAACGGAAAGGGCTTGAGGTTATTAGTTGAAACCGAGTAACCTTTCCAGGCTTTCATCTCTTTCTTTTCAAATTTGAATATGAAAAGCATATTCAAGTCAAAGACCATCACTTTAATGACATTTGGCAGTCATTTGATTTATTAGGTTTTAGAAAAAATTTTCCTTTAAATATTTCATCATACTATGCTAATCCTAGTAATATTGCCAGCTGCAGCCTTGTACCTGTATTAGTGGAGACAGAATGGTGTGGAATTTTCTCTGTCATCCTAGTAAAATTTCCATGAATCTACTGAATAATAAAATAACCTTATTGAAATATTCAGATTTGGGTTTTTAGTTAAAGTGTCTTAGAATACATAATAAAATGTCTTTTGAAAGAAGGGGGTAAAATTACTTCATCAAATATTGAAGGGGTTTGACAGCAATGGAAATTCTTCTTTATGGGAATATTTTTACAATAGGATACTTATGCTTTTCAATTTGATTAATTGTATTATATGCTTTGAAATATCTAAGTAACCACTATGGTGAATTTACACACTGATTTAAATTTAATAATGAATTCCTAAAAGCTGGTCATATAAACAGGTCTTATTTTCAGGTTTTTCTAATTATTATTTGAAGTTATATAATTTATAGCATGTCTCTGAAGTTAGTAAAATAGGATTTTGATACTAAAGGACAAACTTTAACTTGTAAAAAACAGATTTAACCGAGGAGTTATCTTGTTGTGATACAATTTCTAATCCTAGTCTATTAATTATTTGAAATCATTACTCAAAGAAACATTTGTAATTCCCGTGATAATGTCTATGACACCAAAATCTATTAAGCAAGGATTGAAGTGAAAATTAAACAAACACCATTTTGGTTGTTAATTTTGTAAAAATAAAATTGAAAATAAATTATGAGAAAATGTTGTTCAAATTAGACATAAAATTGTTTCTTTTGCTTGAAAATGTATTATTTATTGAACAAAATATATTATGACATAATATGAGAGAATGAACTGTAGTTTCTGCTCTAGTTAATATTGATTCATATAGCTGCATATATTAGCATAATACCTATAAAGTGTTCAACAGGCTTTGATCTCTGAATAACTGAAACTTTCTCAGGTACTGCAGATTAAGTAAAAGCAGTGATAAACATGTACTTCATTACATAGTTTGAAACACGGCCAACTTGTCATTCTGAAAGCAATTGGAGATGAAGATCTCATAATCTTCACTCCTGATAGACTACTAGTGGGGTATTTATAGACTCAAATGTAAATCAGGAGACTATTGCCATGACACTGTTAACTTCAAACCCTGGGGCATTAGAATCTCATTCTCTCTCTCTGTCGTGAATAATCTATCATGTGTAACATACAGTAGTGTACATTGCATTCAAGAAAAGAAGCCCATTGGCCTTCGTGTTTTATTTAAAATTGATAGTGGAAAGTAATAGTGGATCTTTTTGTTCAATTATTTTATTTCTTTGTTGTTTTTTGTTTATGCTCTTTAAACAGCCATCGGAAAAAATTCGGATTGAGATCATAGCTCTAAGCCTTAATGATTCTCAAGTAACCATGGATGACACTATCCAACGGCTGTTCATTGAGTGCCGATTCTACAGTCTTCCTGCTGAAGAGACACCCGTGTCGCTTCCAAAACCCAAGAGTGGGCAGTGGGTCTACTATAACTATAGCAATGGTATGTATGATTCATTTGTAATTTAGACTTTTATATTTGTCATTTTTATTTATGAAAGAAGCGGAAAGAACAGAGAAAAAGTTTATTTCTCTAATGTTCACATAAATTCATGGAAGTCTTGTCAGAATTGATTAATAAAAGTCAAACCAGTAGCACAAAGATTAAGAAAATAAAGTTAGGCCAGGCACAGTGGCTCGCACGTGTAATCCTAGCACTTTGGGAGACCAAGACGGGTGGATCGCTTGAGCTCTGGAGTTCCAGACCAGCCTGGGCTACATGTAGAGAAACCTCGTCTCTACAAAAAAAATACAAAAATTAGCCGGGCATGCTGTTGCACTCCTGTAGTCCCAGCTACTTGGGAGGCTGAGGCAGGAGGATTACTTGAGCCTGGGAGGGTGAGCCTGCAGTGAGCTATGATCTTGCCACTGCACTCTTGAGTGACAAAGTGAGACCCTGTCTCAAAAAAGAAAAGAAAGTTGAAGTAATACCAAAGTTAACAGAAAACAAAACAAAACAATGTGAAAAAATATTCCTAAGATGGTCCTGCTATGTAATAGTTCAATAGAAAAATGTCAGTTAGGTCTATAATTAGGAATTTAATTTAAATATATGATATTTCAAAGAAATATCTTTCAAAGAAGTTGTTTTTTAATCATATGATTCAAAGCTTTCAATGTTTATTGTCTACCTTTCTGATCAATGTCATCACATGGATGTTTTTACAATACGTGTATATATCTCTTTCAGTGTCTAGATGTTCAAGATTTTAATTGAGTAAAGCGTAAGTTCTTACTACACCTTTCATCATATAGCACACACATCCATTCATAGCAGCAGGCAGGTTTTTTGTCTTAGGGCTTGATCTAGCAGCCAGTTGACATGTAAGTTTACCGGACCAGCACAGACCCAATAGACACCCTATAAATTCTGAGATCAATCAACTTTATTGTGTGATTGTTAGTATATAATTGGAGAGGAATAAAAAATAATATCAGGCTACCATGACCCTAAGCTAAAACAGCTTAGTATGTTCTCCTAGAGCTCTACATTAAAACAAACCATAAAAATGGAGTGTTGTGTTATTTTTAGCAAAATAGGCCATCTAATGCTAGTTCATCACTACTGTTTTTTTCCTCACTAATCTTAGAAATTGCATTTTAATCAACATGTATAACCATGCTGTTGTATCAGCAGGATTACAAATGCTCATAGTTACCTTTTTTTTCCCCATCTGGCATTTTTAGAAATATGTTCATTCCTCAAGACAGTAATCTTAAGTATCCAGAGATCTGGCCTAGTGGTCTAGTCCTCCCTTTATCCCCAATTTTTACTATTATGTGAACTAAGGCAAGATGTTTAAATTTCGTGATTCCTTGTTTTCTTATTTGAAAAGTAAGGTGCTTTCTAAGATCCACTCCAGCTTAAATTCTACAATAACAGGTGTGTTAAGAAATCACATGTGAAATAAGTAGTGTGGACAGGACAAGAATCTGATTCCTCCTTCATTTCATGCACTTGATATAAAGAAAACATTTCCAAAAGTATTTTCTCAGGCTTCTTGGAAATCCTCAGTTGCAGAGTACCAGAAAAGAAAACCATATCAAAATATTAATAATGAAAGAACTGTTCATTCAACTAATTTTAAGAAAGATACCCCAAGAAAAATGACAAACTCTTTGGCTTTTGTATTATTCTTTGTAAAGGTCAGCAGTAGAATATTTGGTTGGACTGGCAGCAACATTATTTTTTAGAGAGTAATTGTGTATTGAGAAACTTGGCCATGTCAAGGAGTAGATGTTTCCATTTGCTTGAAGAGCAATGCAAATCTTTCTTCAGCTCAAACTGTGATATATGCTCAAATGGCCCAAATTTTGTGCATTCTCACATGGTTACTTCTAGGTCTGTTTGGGATGTTTTGTTAGTTGTGCTTTTTTTGTTTGTTTGTTTGTTTGTTTGTTTTGTGAGGCAGGGTCTGGCGCTATTGCCCAGGCTGGAGTGCAGTGGCATGATCTTGGCTTACTGCAACCTCCACTTCCTGGGTTTAAGCGATCCTTTCACTTCAGCCCCCCAAGTAGCTGGGATTACAGGGACATGCAGCCACACCCCGCTAATTTTTGTATTTTTGGTAGAGACGAGATTTCGCCATGTTGCCAAAGCTGGTCTCGAACTCCTGACCTCAAGTGATCCACCTGCCTCAGCCTCCCAATGTGCTGGTATTACAGGTGCGAGCCACCATGCCCAGCCTGGTTGTTCATTTTGGTTTGTTTTTTCCCTTTACTGCAGGATATTTTATTGTCTAATTGGTATGTTAACAGTTACTTATGTTTCTAATGAATTAATCATTTGATAGCAGCAAGAAAACCAGTAATCTATTAGAAATGAATTCAGTAAAAGTGTTTACTATACCTTTTTTTAGCTTCTTTTCCTATCTAATGAAATTTGACTGTGTAGAATTTTCAAGATTAATTGAAATTAATTTTAAGGATATTTTTCTGGGAGGAGGGGAAAAGAACGTACTCCATGCTTAGAAGCAAACTAATGCTGTTATTTATCTGTTAATATCTGAAAAAATGAGCTCCTAGGTCATCAGCAAATTTGAGAAATAATTAATATTAACCTTGTTGAATGCTTTATTTTTCATTTAACTATGACACAATGAAAATGTTTATTTTAAAATTATTATATTTGCATCTCCATTGCAGGGCGATCTCCTTGAGTCTTTGGTTAATAAGTAACTATCTCGCGTAATTATTGTAATGATTTACCATTCACTTGTTACCTGATACAGAAGGTCAATATAATGTAGACTTACATCTTCCAAATCTCATTAAATATTAATGAAAGTAATTTTATTTCCAAACTGACTTTTTAATTCAAATGGATAATTTAGAGGACAATTAGTACATGCTGTCTCTTGTTTGAACACCATGCGGTAGAGAGGTTAGCTGAATCTAGCAATGATTTTACCCTACATTGTGACTTGAATCTGTGCAAAAAAGACTTGAATGTTCAGGCCCAAATTAGGTATGTAAAATGAGAGATGCAGACTAGTGATCCCCTAGATTATTCATAATTGAATTCAGTCTTTATTAAGAGGTGTTAAAACCAGTGTAACCTACACACAAAAAAAATATATATCTCCTGGCTGGGCGTGATGGCTCACACCTGTAATCCAAGCACTTTGGGAGGCTGAGGTGGGCAGATCATGAGGTTGGGAGTTCGAGACCAGCCTGGCCAACATGGTGAAACCCTGCCTCTACTAAAAATACAAAAATCGTCCTGGCACAGTGGCTCACACCTGTAATCCCAGCACTTTGGGAGGCCGAGGTGGGCAGATCACGAGTTTGAGACCGGCCTGACCAAAATGGTGAAACCCCATCTCTACTAAAAATACAAAAACTAGATGGGCATGGTGGCAGGCGCCTGTAATCCCAGCTACTCAGGAGGCTGAGGCAGGAGAATCGCTTGAACCCAGGAGGCGGAGGTTGCAGTGAGCCAAGATCGCGCCACTGCACTCCAGCCTGGGTGACAAAGTGAGACTCCATCTCAAAAAAAAAAAAAAAAAAAAAAAATACATATATATATATATATATATATATATATATATATCTTCTTAGGAATACCAACACTGAAAAACTAAAATTGAATTTACTTGCCAGATAGTGGTAGCAACAACAAAACATTTGTATTTTATTGGGCCTGAAAATTTTGCTCAGAGAATGCTGAGAAAGCAAGAAAATAGTTTGGGAAAAAATAAGATTAATGGTAGGTCTGAAGAATGTTGTCTGGGCCAAATAAAGCCTACAATGGAATTGACAGTGGGAAGAAAAAGATTAATGAAATCATCCAAAGTTTTTATGAGACTTATACAGGTCTGGACCCTTAGCCTCTGGGGATGGAACAGTCTGTCTTTTGGAACAATTGAAGTTTAATTCAAAAGATGAAGATGATGCGAAACATCAGATTTTGTGACTAATAGGAGGAGAAATTTGGCAAAGATAAGGATGATAGGGATGATAACTCTTTAATACAAACATTATCTGAGATTCAGCGTTATCGACTCCTTATAATTAAGCTATCTGCATTTCTTCTGCCGTATGACATTGATAACAGAATATAAGGATTTATCCAGCTTGCAGAAGTAAAGGATATGTTTTTAATGGTAGATGACTGAAGATCAACTAAAGTATTTGGACTACCAGTTTGTATCCTTTTTGAGACATATGCTTTCAGTAAGTTTATGTCAAAATCATACAAATCCTAAACAAATGTGATTTCTGAGGAGAATGAAAGGTAAATACTTTAACTTTTGGAGAGTTCTGATACTTTTAATAATCACCAGAGTCACTTTTTATAGGATGTATTTCAAGTTTTGAAATTGTAAGTTTTTTTAACCATCTAGGGTTTTAGAATACCAAATGAACCATGGTTAGTCATAGGATATCATGACATAATCAGAGGCGGCCAAAGTGTTCCTATTTCCCACGGTATTCAACCCAAAAGTGTTCACTAGCTCCTGATCCCATTTAAAAATTTGGCAAATGAATGTTGGGTCAAACAATGGTTCTCAATGTGTAGAACCCTCACCACCAGCAGCAGCAGCAGCTGGAAACGTGTTAGAATTGCAAATTCTCAGGCCCTAACCCAGACCTACTGAACCAGAAACTCCAGGAATACAACTCAATGATCTGCACTTTAACAAGCCCTTTAAGGGGTTGTGATACACAATAAAGACTGAGAACCATTGGGCTGGATAAAGATGCCCAATCTAGGCCTTGTTTGTGGAAGCAGGAGAGCCATAGTTCCAACTTGGTACACTTTTGGAGAACTAAGCTTATTGGTAAGTAGCTGGAGTATTTTCAGAAAGAATAGTTTGAAAGTTTTCTGCCAAGAAATATGATTTGACACACCTAGACTAGGTATATCTAAACAATTATTCCTTTATGAAACAAAAGAAAATGAGGTGATTTCCCTTGATATTGTTATGGAACATTCTCTTACCCTCTAGCCTTGTGTTAACAAAATGACTACAGCTTAAACAGGAAAACTTTGGCTTCATATGGAAGAAGGAGAGGTTATGTAACATGGAGGTTAAGAGAGCAGACTCTTGAGGCTAACATTGCTGGATTCAAATTCTGGCTCTGCCGCATTCTAACTAGGTGGTCTTGGGCAAACTCCTAACCTTCTGTGGATCTATTTAATCATCTGTAAAATGTGGGTCAGGTTCTTAACCTGCATGATGACAGTAAAAGTATTGAGTGTAGTACCTAGTACATAAATATTACCCAGTAAATAGTGGCAATCATTTTTGTCTTTATTAAGAGAATAGGAAATATAGCATGCTGGCCAACTGGATAAAGCAGAAGCATAGGGAATCCCCAATGACACCACTTTTTAAAACAAATTTCAATGGTAAGGATGTTTAAAAAAGAAAAATAAAAAGAAAAGATTAGGCCAGTCATGGTGGCTTACTCCTGTAATTCTGGCACTTTGGGAAGCCAAGACAGTAGGATCACTTGAGGCCAGGAGTTCAAGATCAGCCTGGGCAACATAGTGAGACTCCATCTCTACAAAAAATAAAAATTAGGTGGACATAGTGGTGCTCACTTGTAGTCCCAGCTATCGGGGGGAGGCTAAGGGCTAAGGTGGGAGGATCAGTTGAGCCCAGGAGTTCGAGGCTGCAGTGAGCTATGATCACACCACTGCACTCCAGCCTGGGTAACAGAGCAAGAGCCCCATCTCTAAGAAAAAAAAAATGGTAAATTTAGAATGACCCATATGGTCTAGCAATTTCACTTCTGGGTATATACCAAAAGAATTGAAATCAAGAACTCAGATATTTGTATGCCCATGTTTAGAGCAGCATTATCTGTAATAGTCAAAGGTGGAAACAATCCAAATGTCTATCACAGGATAAGTGGATAAACAAAATGTGGTATATACATATGATGAAATATTATACAGCCTTAAGAAGGAATGAAATTTGACATATGCTACAAGATGTATGAACCTTGAGAACACCAATGCTAAATGAAATAAACTGGATGCAAAAGGACAAACACTGTGTGATTCCACTTACATAACATACCTTGGGGAGTCAGTTTCATACAGACAAAAGGTAGAATGGTGGTTACCAGGGGCTGGGAGGAGGGAAGAATGGAAAGTTACTGATTAATGAGTGTAGAGTTTCAGTTTGGGAAGATGAAGAAGTTCTGGAAATGAATAGTGGTGATGGTTGTACCACAATATGTAGGTATTTAATGCCACTAAACTGAATACTTAAATGTTAATTGTTAATTTAAGATGGTAAATTTTATGTTATGTATATTTTACCACAATAAAAAAATGTTTAAGCCATTGAAATTTATCAAATCTGGTCTAGGTTTAATTGGAAGACCCTTTATTTGGATGCTGGCATTTGAAATTCAGTCTTTTTTTTTTAACCACTGAGATTACCCTTGTCTGCAAACTATGGAAGCCAGTATGACATAAAAGCTTTACAACTCTGAAGTCAAAAACAATATGGTGTACCATATCTTGAATTGGTAATTAACAGCAAAAAAAAAAAAAAAAAAATCCCATTTGGAAAAAAATTTCCCCTTTAGCGTTGTGTACTGGCAGCCTCTAAAAAACGAAGTACTATCTTCCAGTGATCTGTTAGCATGACTTTTTGGCATTGATAAATAAAAAAAAAATACTCTGAACCTTTGAATCTGTATTGATTTCTATAAACTTCAGTAACCTATATAACTAGCCACATTTACTAATATGATATCATGCAAAGAGCAGTAAGCTAGGAGCTGGTGTTTGACTTTGGCTATCCAGAGTTGATTATTAACTTGGTTATTATGTCTTGGATGATTCTTCTCTGAAACCACTAACCCACCCCTATACCTGTACCTTTATGTCTCTCCCGCCTTGTGCCTACTCAGTGCCTTTGGCCCTCAGTTAATATTTGCTCAACTGAGCCAAACAAATGAGTTGATAGCATCATAATTTGGAATTGAACTAAAATTGTTCAGGGAAACATTTTCAACATAAAAGATGTTTGTTCCTGGCAGAGCCTAAGGAGAACTGGCTTTAGAATTATCATGATATCTTTCACCCATTGTGTACTTTTGACCAGGGATAATCTCTAAGTTGAGATCTGGTCACAGGGGGGCCTTTACATCCAGAATGGCATATGAAAAAGAAATGTCTTCAGAAGCTGATGCATGGCTGAAAGTCTGCCGAACTGAGAACAAATAATCAGGATGAAAATTGTAGTGTTCGCACATTGAAATGCCATTTTCCCAAAGTGCAGTGCTTACTTACAATGTCAAGTGTTCACCATCTTCTTTCTGTTGAGACTTGAGGTCAGTTATCTAATCTCATGCTTCAGCCAAGTGAAGTCTGGCCACATTCCTCGATGCCAGCATGTGCCTTTAAAACCAAAAACCTCACACCCTAAAAAGCCTCTCTCTCTGCACGTTTCTCTCCCATACCCCTACCCAGCAGGCGTCAGCCTGTGGATTTCCTCAACCCAATACACTAGACGCCTCTTTTATTGCATGTTGTGGCAGGAGAGAAGGATTAAATTACTGAGGCTGTCAGGAAGGACAAGCAGTCTGCCATACATTATCATTATCACTTGCTTCTTGGGTGAAAGAAAATACAGTAAATCCCTCAAATACAAAGCAATAAAGACCGTTGGCTTTTACTGTCATGACTGCCAGTGCCATTAACAGGCAGTGACAGTGATGTGGCACTCTTAGATGTTGCTTGTATCTTTTCTGACAGTGTGCACATAAACCTGCCAGTGACATGACATTAGATCACATGACTACTCAGATTTGATTCTGGTTTCTGGAGCTGTTTTCTTTTCCCAGGCATACAAGTGAGGTGGCATGACTTGTGTCTTTAAAAACAGGTATTTTAAAAAATACAGAATGGTACTAATGTAGCCTATTCCTGAGTGACTTCCTTTTTGGAATTTTTTTTTCTTTTGGTATAGTGATCTACGTGGATAAAGAAAACAACCAAGCAAAGAGAGACATCTTAAAAGCTATACTACAAAAACAAGAGATGCCTAATAGAAGGTACGTTTTGGCAGTCCAAATAATCTAATGGTTTATATAAAGTAGATCTCTGTAGCAGGACGTGGTTAAAATAAAAGGCACAAGATGAGGAAGTCGAACACTGGGGTTCTCTGACTCACTCTGTATCCTCGAATGATTACGGGATCTCTGTAGATTGCCTTCCTCCTAGAAAGTTAATGGCCCTGCCTACTATACAAAGTAATTGTAACGATCCTATAGGACTTTGAACACCAAAGACTGGACAACATATATAAAATATCCTGTTGCCACTCCTGTAGTTGTAAAGACTGTAACAGGTTGAAAGGTGGGTACACTCTGGAGTCACATGCCTTGGGTATAAATTCTTATTGCTTACTAGCTGACTGACCTCAGACAAGTCACCTAACCTTCTTACACCTCTCTTCCTTCAACTTTAAAATGGAGATGATAACACCTTAGAGGGTTGGTGTGAGGGTTAAATGAGATAATATATGTAACACAGATAGTATAGTACCTGACACATAGTGCACAGTGAGTGTTAATTGCAATCATTGTAAGTAGTGACATTAATGTTATTGTTTGTAATGGCTCATCAGCCTTTCAGACTAATTTATATCTTACTATCACTGTTTAATAAGCCATCATTTCATTATTATTTTTTGAAGGCATTTTTTTTTCTAATTTGAATAGGATACCTTGCAATTCTGGTTCAGTAGAGAAAATACATGTATATAATTTTCAGAAGAAAGAAAAAAAAACTGATCTTAAAAAGTTAGTGCTTCTGTGTGTGCTTCTGCCGCAGAGTTTGAGGAATTACCTCTGTGCTGCTTGTTAACCGCGAACTGGTTTCTCCAGTGCCCCTTGCTGGCCCTCCTCCCTCGGCCTGAGTACACCTTTTCTGTCTCTGTTGCCCACTTCTCCTTGCCTTATGACCTACTGATGACACAGCCTCTCACTGCCTCAAAAACAGCGCTGACTCTGCCGCCTTAGGAAACTCAAGTTCTTTCCCTTCCAGAGGGCCATAAAGTGAATGTTAAAGACGTATTTTTCAAAAGAGCTTCCAAACTAGCATTTTATCTTCTGTTTGAAGAAGAGAGACTGGAATGCTTAGCTCTCGGGATCTGATAATATAGCTTTATCACTATTCTTTCACTAGCTCCTGAAATACATCATTTCTTTGGATTTCAGTTTTTATTTCTGAAGGAATGGTAAAATCCTGTTAATTCTGAGGCTCTACTTTTCCCAGGATGGTAATCACTCAGGTTTGACTTGCTTCAGCTTCTTTCAGGGCCCCCTTCAAAACCACCAGTCCCCCAGGGTTATCCCAGGTCATGAGTGACGAGGGAATAAACAGCACTGGCCATGGCATCTGCTTCTGTACAGTCAGCAAGCTGCACCATGGCTGTCTAGGATGGAGCTCAGTTCCCATGGACAAGTCCTGGGCTGCAATTCAGTAGCCTATTCAGTCTTACTTGTCTGCCTCTGTGTTCGCTTTGTTTCTGAAATGTGAGATATTACAACATATTGGGAGACAACATTTTTTTACCCCAAAAGTGTTTATTTAAAAAATTTAAAAGCAAGTTCTGCTTTCGTGTTAGACCTGCCTTTCCTCAGAGGACCCACTTATTTGTACCAGAATAGATTAAGAAATTTAAAAAGGCCAGGTGTGGTGGCTCATAGCTGTAATCCCAGCACTTTGGGAGGCCAAGGCAAAAGGATCCCTGGTGCCCAGAAGTTAGAGACTGGCCTGAGCAACATAGTGAGACTCCCCATCTCTACTAAAAATTAAAAAAGAAAAAATTAGCCAGGCATGGTGGCATGCACAGGCAGTCCCAGCTACTGTGAAGGTTGAGGAGGAAGGACCACTTGAGCCCAGGAGTTCGAGCTTGCAGTGAGCAATGGTTGCGCCACTGTACTCCAACCTGGGTGACAGAGCAAGACCCTGTCTCAAAAAAAGAGAAAAGTCCACAGTAACTATAATGACTCCCACTCTCCCATGGTTGTTTCTGCAACAAAGAAAGAAATGTTCATGTCATTTCTGAGAAAGATAGAGAGGTATTGCAGGTGCCAAGTGACTGACTCAGGGCTTCCAACTGTGGATGAGTGTTTGAGTGCTGGCTGTGCACTCCTCGAACCACCGTGGGAGAGGATGGCCCCATTGACTGTTCTCCCTCAACAGTATCATTCTCCTAAGGGAAAGAGGCGTTTACATGTATGTTTTTCCACAGCCAAAAGCCAATTGTTATTCCAGCAAATGTTCTCACCTTTTTTAAATACTCAGAGGTCACATTATTTAAAGTAGCTCCTAGTTTATGAGAATCCATTTTCTCAGACAGCAACCCTGTTGAATATTGGTGATAACCTACAAAGCGACAGTTAGAGAAGTTTGATGTATCTTCCCCGACATGTCTAAAGTTACAGACATTGTATAATAAATTATATATAGTACCTTTGCATGCCACCCCATGCTGTATTTGCAAATATACACGTGTCACTTTAAAAGAGAGGTAACATATTGAAATGTGCCTTCAAACAGTATTTATTTGAAGTCATAGTTTAACACTGACTTAAGGTCCTTTTTTGGATTCAGTTTTTTCTTGTTAACAGTGTTCTGTTGAACATATCCACCCCTGAGGAAGACAGACTATGATAATAGACAGATAAACGAATTACATCTACAATAAGACTAAGAGAAAACCAAACAAGTTAAATGCCAAAATAGAAAGTAACAGTGAAAGCTGAATCAAATTCAGTGAGTCCTCAGCAGTGAATCTGAGGAGGTGACACATAAGCTGGTTCATGAAGGATGAGAGGACTCAGTCAAGTCACAAAAAGCTCACAGAATATCATTTCAGGCAAAGGGAACTGCAGGCATGAAGGAGTATAGAGAGATGTGTTCCAGGACCAGGCAGAGGTGGTTAGCAAGGCTGGTCTCACTGAGAAGTAGAGAGTGGCAGGAGAAAGAGGTGGGAAGAGGAGGCAGGAGTAGCTCAGGTAGCACTTCTTGTTCTTCCTTCCACCTGAGTGCTTGACACCTGCCCCCTGTGTCGATCCAGGTCCTCATACTAGACTGTAAGCATTCTTCCAGACATGGGACAAAGTTGGCCTTTTTGTTTTGGCAGTGTTGAAAGTAAGATAAAAGATTTGTGTGTGTGTCTTTTCATTATTTTTTAAAAATTACTTTTAATTCTTAAATGATTTTAGTGTACTTTTCCTCCCTTTTCAGCTTAACTTTCTGGTTTCTTAATTTTGTTTTTGACACCTCATTTTTCTCTATGTAGAATTTAAAACCAGAAATATTGCATTTTTAAATTTCTAGTTCTTTCTCTGGCATTTAGAAGGCTTTCTTTTGCCACAGAATTCTCATATATTCAGTGGAGGTAATTGTCTGCATTTGTAAAGTGATACAGACATGATCCTTAGATATGAGACACTGTATGAAGATAACACTTAACATTATTATTACAGTCTGCATCGCCTCAGTCTTTTCTGTAAGTCATGTTATAATATGTGCATTATATATTACTTTTAATTCCTCCTCTTCCAAGCAGTTTTAATTCTTCCTCTTTTCCTAATTCATTTTAGGAAAACTTCTTTCATAATCATTCATCTTCCTTAATTGAATGATATAGTCAATGTATAATTTAGGAATCTAACTAAATTTTCAATTGGAACAAGCTTTTCCGATGCCAAGTTTTTCTCTCCCCTTAGAAATGTGGAAGCATAAGCAGCTCTACCTATATTAAAAATACTACTAAAAAAAGAGGAAACATTTACTCAGTGCTTACTGTGTTCCAGGCAACTGTTCACTTGTATCATCTCATTTGATCCTCACAAGAGCCCTGTAAGATAAGTATAATTATCCCCATTCCACTGGTAAGGAAACTGAGATGAGAGAGGTTAAGTAATTTGTCTAAGGTCACACAGCTAAGCAGTAGGAAAGCAGGAATATGAGCCCAGAATGGATGCCCTTAACCACTCCATCTTAATCCCTCCATCTTATACATGTTATAAAACTTCCTTCGTACCACCTTGAAGGCCAAGATCTGTACTCTTTATAATTATTTTATGAGTAGGCGTTAACTTTGATTTTGACCTAAAGGATTTCTATTTTCTAATAAAAACTTACTGCAGGCCGGGCGTGGTGACTTCACACCTGTAATCCCATTACTTTGGGAGGCCGAGGTGGGCAGATCACCTGAAATCAGGAGTTGGAGACCAGCCTGGCCAACGTAGTGAAACCTCATCTCTACTAAAAATACAAAAATTAGCCAGATGTGGTGGTGGGCACCTGTAATCCCAGCTACTCGGGAGGCTGAGGCAAGAGAATTGCTTGAACCCAGGAGGCAGAGGTTGCAGAGAGCCAAGATTGCACCACTTCACTCCAGCCTGGGTGACAGAGCGAGACTCTGTCTCAAAAAAAACACAACAAACAAAAAAATTCTTACTGCTAGCTAAAAACAGAGACTTAGTAAAGGAATTCAATGTAGAATACTTACTTTCAGCAAGTTGGTCAAATGTATTGTCATGTTTACCTATAAGCATTTGGAAAGGATTTTATTTGTGTTTTTCAAGGCATGATTTCTCAGAGATGTAGATTTTTATGTTTCTTGTTTTGTTTCTGATTTGGGATGGATGCATTTTGAAAAGTTTAAAATGGTAAAGTTTACAAGCATCTATGGTTTAAGCTATGCTGCCAAGACATATCAAAAGAGTACTTAACTGTAAATTCCTGTCATTTGGTCAATCCAAGTGCATTTGGCCTCCGCACAAGCCACTAATTCAAATCAGTTCCATCAGAACCCTACAATTATATGTCTTAAAGTAAAATAAAACTTGGATGCTATGATTGTAAGTTAAAGATTGCTCAAGTAATACAAACATTTGATATAGCTGTTGGGCAGAGTTACAACATTTATCTAACATGATTTAAAATGTTACCCTGGGAGCATGATCTCTGCATTTTGTAGAACACACACAGTTTTGTTAAATTCCTTAGTAGCAAGTCCAGAGTTGTGTGTTTCTATAGGAAATGTTATGTTTCTATGGAAAATGCTGACCATTTAACCTCCATGGTCTTTATTCACTTCATCCTTTTAGCCTTAAAAGTAGAGGTGTCAAAATATAATCAGACAGTATGTAATAGAGTGAACATCTGGTCCTTCTCTTTGCCTAGTAGTTTTCTCAGATTATACAGATAAATGTTAATCAGTGCTTAGAAGGTGGATTAGTGTTCATTTGAAGGTTGGGTGTTTTATAACAATTCTAGTAGTTCATATAATAACTTATCTAACCTAGTGTACCTTTCTTTTTATTGGGATAATTGGAAACTTTAACATTTTATACCTAGTAATAACACCCCATTTGGGAGTTTTGTCTCGTGGTGATTTCGTCTCACTTGGTGGTGACTTTCCCTGATCTCTGCCTTACCAGCATTTGCTTCACCGTGGTCAGTGACCCTCCAGAGGACAAGCAGGACCTGGAGTGTGAGGACATTGGCGTGGCTCACGTCGACCTCGCTGACATGTTTCAGGAAGGGAGGGACCTCATTGAGCAAAATATCGACGGTATGGGTGAAAGTGTTGCTCAGTTTGTGCAACCAACAATTGCTGAACTCCAAACTCTTTATTAAAACCTTCTTTTTGCTGGCTCCAAGGGTGCTTAGTCACATGTTACTTGAATCCTTTACAACTCAAGTTAACGCCTTGGTGAAGCTGAAGCGTCTTCCTATATCCTTTTCCTGCCCTCCCCCCTGCTTTCCTTTGAATCAACAGAAATTGTAAAATAATTAATTTAGCTTCACAAGGAATTATTCATTTTTTAGTATTGGTGAAGGTATGAAAAAAAGTTGGCCATTGGATTTTTTTTTTTCTGAGACAGAGTTTTGCTCTGTCACCCAAGTTGGAGTGCAATCTTGGCTCACTGCAGCCTCGACTTCCTAGGCTCAAGCAATTCTCCCACCTCAGCCTCCCAGGTACCTGGGACTACAGGCGTACATCACCATGCCTGGCTAATTTTTTTGGTATTTTTTATAGAGACAGGGTTTCATCATGTTGCCCAGGCTGGTCTCGAACTCCTGGGCTCAAGTGATCTGCCCACCTAGGCCTCCCAAAATGCCAGGACTACAGGCGTGAGCCACCACGCCTGGCCGCTTGTTTTTCTAAGGTTGTTTATGGAAGCCACATTTCAGCTAAGACTTAACCTTAAGGATGTTATTCTGTTAATGTTTATGGAAGCCTTATTTCTATTAAGGTACTTAACCTTAAGCATGTTATTCTGAGTGATCCTGATAATGTCTTTCTCAAGGCTTCTCTTTAATTCAGTGTTGCAATGTAGTGATACAGTCAAAGCAAGGAAGTAGTTTTGATCCTTTATTTCCCACCAGGATTTTGTGAGGAGTAATGAACATTTGATCTGTTCCTGACAAATGTGCTGTCCTGGATTTTTAACTCACTAGTTGTGATTCCCAACAATGCTTAATTTCTACTCTCTATTCTTCTGTATTTAGAACATGCTAAATTGTTTTGTTATTCAGACTTTTAAAAATCATAATCAGGGATGGCCTAGGCTTTATGTAGTAAATAGAGAAGTAAGGCTGATTCCTAGTCCCATTTGTTAAGTTAGCAGAGCCATCTTTGGAAAAACGTGCATGACTTGTTTACATATTCACTTGTGCATTCAACAAACACTGAAGTGAGCATCTCTTATGAGCCAGGCATTCTGCTTACGCTGTAGTTCAGCCCTGGTTCATTGTCAAGCTGCTTGTCCTAGGTATGTGTCAAGTGCTGAAAAGTCAGGCTCAAGCCAAATAATTAACCAAATTAGACCAAATAACCAAATTAGAAACTTCTTCTGGGAAATCTTTAAAAACTATACATTTCTTACCACGTGGCAGTTGGTCACAACTTTGGCACAGAGAAAAAGATGAGAGGATTGAAATATTAACCTGAACCCTTTTAAAGACTACCAGGACCAAGAAAGTCTGACAAAAATACCAAAATTATCTCTGCTTTATATTCTTCGTATTTTTTCCAGATGGTTGTTTAGCAACCCATCTTCTTCTGAGAGACCACATATGACCCACTGATCTGACATGGTCAGCTACTGTGGCCATGTTTTGGGAAAGAGCCAAAAGATTAGGCATAAGTGAGGTTGGGATTTTAATGCTTTGTTCTGCGGCAAGCATAGAACTGAGAAGTCCCAAAGCACAGATGACAGCTCCAGGGAATGAGCTGGAGACTACCCATGCCATTTTGACTTCCCCAATGCTCAGTTTCTGCACCTAACTCTTTGTGTATCAAGTTTTAAGGCTTAGTTCTAACAAATTTTCTTGGAATTAAACACACACACACACACACACACACACACATTAAAGTTCAAGGAAACCCATAAGAAATTATAAACTGGAAACTAAGCCAGGTGTGGTGGCTCACACCTGTAATCCCAGCACTTTGGGAGACCAAGGCAGGTGGATTGCTTGAGCTCAGGAGTTTTAAGACCAGCCTGGGCAACATGGCAAAACCCCATCTTTACAAAAAAATATAAAAGTTAGCTGGGCATGATGGTGCCCAACTGTAATCCCAGCTACTCAGGAGGCTAAGATGGGTGGTTGGCTTGACCCTTGGAGGCAGAGGTTTCAGCGAGCCAAGATTGCACCACTGCACTCCAGCCTGGGTGACAGAGCCAGACGCTGTCTAAAAGAAAAAACCAGAAACTATATGAAGACTCATAAGTGATAAGTGCTGTCAGACTTACAAAATCCAGGTTTCTGGCCTTGAGTCACCAGCCACTATCATTGTCCACAGAGGGATGGAGTCTCAGGTATTGAATCGGCATCCCATTTGGCTTCCACCACTGAGCTCAGAGAATGCCCATGGCTCCAGTCAAATAGTCTACGTTCGGGGCTGGGTGCAATGGCTCAGGCCTCTAATGCTAACACTTGGGGAGGCCACAGTGGGGGAATCACTTGAGCCCAAGAGTCTACCTTTGGGACACCACTGAAAGTAGTGGCCCCTCTTCCAAGAAAATCCCACATATACTCAAACCCACAGACCTTAAGATTCTTGGGTCTGCCATTTTAATCTTTTCTAATTTCACATAAAATCTATTTTAAATGGAATGTTTTCCTCAGAAAGATAAATAACTAATTCAAGCTATAATCATGTAACATCTGTACAGTGGTTTGCCATTCTGAAACACTATATAGATTATCATAAATTCCCTTTAGACTTACTCCTTACTAGCTTAAAAATTCTTTTTTTTTTTTTTTTCTTGAGAAGGAGTCTCGCTCTTGTCTCTCAGGCTGGCGTGCAGTGGCATGATCTCTGCTCACTGCAACCTCCACCTCCCGAGTTCAAGCGATTCTCCTGCCTCAGCCTCTTGAGTAGCTGGGACTACAGGCATGCGCCACCATGCTCGGCTAATTTTGCATTTTTAGTAGAGACAGGGTTTCTCCATGTTGGTCAGGCTAGTCTCAAACTCTCAACCTCAGGTGATCCCCTCACCTTAGCCTCCCAAAGTGCTGAGATTACAGGTATGAGCCACCATGCCCGTCCACTGGCTTAAAAATTCTGATTGTGTGTGAGGGTCATTATCCTAGAGGCTTTCACTAGGTAAACTTCAGGATTAGCTCATTAGTTTTAGCTCCACAAGCAATATGTACAGGTCCATGCAGTACATCTCAAATGCACATCTCCATGCACACATGACAAGGTTTATTCTTTAGATACCCAAGATGCCAGTGAACTTTGGACTTCTGTAGAACTATTTTCCTCTTTTCAACTACTGTTTCTGTCTGTGAGCCTTTCCAAAGAAAAATCTGTTGAATGATATTAACACTTTCCTGCTCTTTTCTCCCTAGTTTTTGATGCACGAGCAGATGGTAAAGGTATTGGCAAGCTCAGGGTAACAGTCGAAGCTCTCCATGCCCTCCAGTCTGTCTACAAGCAATACAGAGATGACTTGGAGGCTTGAAAGCAAATGCTCCAGAGGCATCTCCTACTCCTGAGTAAATGCTCACATGAAAGCTCCTACGTGAGATTTTTGTAATTATTCTGGTGTATATAATCTATAATTCATGGGAAGCTGGGAGCGGGGAGACCTGGGTTTGAAGTTGAAGTTTTATATACTTTTTCATTTGTTTATTTCTCTATTCCCTCCTTCTCATAACTGCCACCCCTCAGGACTTAAGTTCTCCATAATGGGCAGTACCTTCTCAATAATTTATACCTACATGATAGCGTGAGAAAGTCTATTTGCATTTTCAACATTTTCTTAGGAAGAACCGAAATGCAATTCCCATTTTTATTTTTAATAAACAAAAGCATAAATCTTAGAAAACCTATGAAAAAGAAATACTTTTATGTTATCCCTAATCGTCCCACTAAATGGAATGCCTATGATTAGCCTCATTAAGAGTTTCATACTGTGAAGATTTTATTAGAAGCAATATATGAAAATTACTTGGATTAATGTGTTAATCTTCCTCTTTAAAATGCTAATATCCATTTTATGCACATTGAAGCTCAGTATGCATTTTCTTTGATGCATGCAGTTTCTATCAATTAAATATAAAGAATGAAACTTAGCACCAACTTATTCAATGACTGCAAGTTTTTTGTCTTTCTTAAAAGTTCGTTCTATTTGTTTTATTTTCATATATTTGTAATGGTGATACGGGATCCAGGGATGTATATATAAAAAGGAGATAGGTATATAGATAGATGTGAAATTTACACGTTGAAAACTTAGCATATGACATAGAAAGAAATTATGAAAAGTATAACTCACATTCTGATATGCTTAGACGTGAAAGGAGTATCTTTTTATCATTTTTTAAATTTATATCAAGCCAGTACAGTGCCGAGGTGTATCTGGGTAACCAGATCCTCGAAAAGCAGCTCTAAAAGTTAATTTTCTAGCTTTTACCCAATCTCACTGAAGGATTTAATTGATATTTTTAATGGAGCTGTGAATCAATGCTGCAAAGGAATTGTCTCTAGAGGTCTAGGATATAATGCATTTCATTTTTTAATTTACTTTTTTATTTGTCATTTTCTTCAAAGGATTTTTATAGGCTGTGGGTTTTCACTGTTTGCAAACAGGCTATGTTCCTTCTTAAGCATATGTAAAGTATTCAGGGAGATAAGTAATTTATTAAAATCTACCTAATTTGCCGTGATATATTAAATCTCTGCTTCAGTGATCACAGACCATTTCATTTAGAGAATTAGGCATTCCCTCTTTGTGTGATTAAAGCTCTGGAAAATGAGTTCTTTGCTCCTATTTGTGAACATTCAAAGCCTGCTAATGGCAAGAAGATGGAATAGATTATGAGACAATTCATTACAGTTCAATAGAAAAAAAAAGCAGCTATAATGCAAAAATGCAAGTATGAATATCTGCATATAGTTTGAACCATCTGTGCTCTAATGGCTTCAATAATGACTCTCGTCTTTAGAAGGCTTTGAAATGACATCCATACAATATTAATTTGTTGATGTACATTGTGGGACCAGTAGAGTATGATCTGACCACAGAAATCTGTAAATTCTGTCTATACCAGTGGGTCTCCCTGTCCTGGGGCCTGCCATCTCCGAGAAGAATCTTGCTCTCATCCAACTCTGCAAATCTTCATAACAACTCATTCCTCTGGAACCTTCTAGAGACCACAAACATCTGCAGACTAAACCTCTCCAATCCTAGTAAACAACCACATGTTTGTTGTCACTTTGGCTGGCTCTGAGCTCACTTTTTTGGCCCCTCTTTCTAGCTTTCTTTGGCTTTATGCAGTTACAGTGTCATTAAGGCCCATAATATTCCCTGCAGTAATTTAAAACAGCCAGATTATACCCTGGGATTAACTGAGTGGTTTTTGAGACATTTATTGTGGTATTCTCCCAGGAGGTTTGTATTATTGTTGTAAAATGTTACATCCCAAACTAAATAACCCTTCTGTAGGGAGAAGAACCAGATTGCACTGACGTCTTAGGATCATTAAGTGGAAAGGAAAAGTTTTTCTTAGAAAACTTCTGGGACCCAGTCACCTGTACAGAATGTATATCTCAGACAAGATGAGAGAAACAGCCATTTTTCTGTCACATTGTTTACTGTCATATTAAAGATTTCTAGTTTTAAAATATTCAGTTTCAAACTATTGAGAATTTTCACAACACTCATTTTCATAGCTAATCGCTGCTGACACATTTTGAAGTGGAGAGGTAGTATTGAATGCTGTCATGTAGATACTTCAGTTGGGTTTCATAACCTGTTTGAGAATTTTGTTTGTTTTATCTTGTGGTAACTAGAGGCCATTGAAAAGCTTACCACCTTTTGGGTTAAAGAGCAGTGGTTTTCTCTTGGTGAGCCAAACTGGATCCATTGAAGAGGGCTTGGCGTCAGGGACCACCAGCAGTGGCCTTGCCACACAGATACCAGCTTAAGGTGTTGCTGGTGTGAACATACACTTCTTGGTGTAACTGGACCAGTGCACTCAGCACTTTTTTGGGCTGTGATGCTTTTAGTTTGGAAATATAAATAGAGATGTGATGTGGTATGTGGGAAAGTGTATTTTACATGTATTTTTGCCTACTGTAGTAGAAATGTCAAATTCCCAGCCACTGTCATGAAAAGCAGTTGACAAAAATAAGTTTTATGGTTTACAGTGTGGTTTACGTAAAGAACATTTCTCTTCACTCTCAGTTTCACCATGTTTTCTAAATTATCATGGTTTACTGCCATTTAACTTAAATTAGTTTTTTTAAGAATAAATAAAGAATATGTTTAATCAAATAAAGAAAGGCCACATTGAAATTCTGCTGTTCCTGCCATTCATTCGTTACCACAAAACACAAATAATTTCTATGTGTTATGAAGACGTGTGGGCTGAGAAGTGGTCATGTGATTGGAGAGGTTTTGCGTGCACTCATGTTCCCACAACAAAACATAAATTATTTTAGTAATCTGACATCAAGAGCTGTGAAAATGAAAACCAGTTCTTACACATGTTCTAACAAGAATCTGATTAACATTTTTGTGGATATGGAAAATTTTTTTTTTAGTCAAACTGGCACTATTGCTGAATGTAGAATGATTTCCTTATGCACTAGATAGAAAAATATGAATCATGTCTGTGAACAAATATGAGAATAAAATGTCATCTTTGTGTAGGACAAAACAACCAGGAGAGAGATTTTGGGATAAAAATTATCGAGTGATTGACAATATCAGGATGATAATTCATCCCCAACGATCAGAGTACATTTTAATAAGTCACTCATGCCTGAAGGCCTCTGACTACCTTAACGAAGAAAAACTAAACCCGTGATTTATTAGAGATTGGGCAACATGCCTAATTAAATCCATGAATGGGAGCAAACACAGATTTACATCCCCTTTGTTCAGAACAAAAACAACCTCTAGGTCAACCAGAAAGCTAGAAAATATCAAAGCAAGAGAAACAAGTGTTTTAAAAACTAAAAATATAGAATTAGAAAACATCTCCTCCTCCTAATCTCTTTTCTCTTACAAGGTAGAATTTTCACTTCCATTTCAAAGTGCCACCAGTGGACTGCACCTTCCAGCCTGACCGCCTGGAAAATTGGGCCCATATTACTGGTATTCTTATAGCTTTTGTTCTTGCCCTTTCATTTTCCATATGACATTCACTAATATATCAGGCTATGTTTTTCCTTCAGGCTTTTGGAAGTGCAATCTGGTACTCTGAGACTTTGATCATGACCTCTTTTCTGAGGTAGATGCTGTTTGACTTTTCTGCTTTTTGCCTCTTCTCACTCTATTGAGATTCACCTTTTCATCCCTAGAATAGCATTACCTCTGTCTTCACTGTGCACCATTTGTTTTCTTTTTAAATAAAATTTAACATCTTGATTTTTATATTCCTACTATCTAATTTGTTCACATCTATATTCAACTGAACATCTCCTCCCATCTGTCTATTCTCCTACTTATTTTTAGCTAGTCAAAGCACATTTTTTTCCTTCCTCTTTGCTGTTTTTTTCCTTTCTCTTTACTGTTTCTTTTCTTGGTGAGACAGCCACTTCTTGAGATACCGGCATCTGTGAATAGTGGCCTTCCCAAAAAGTTCCTTTGTGTTAAGATTTGTCTTAATTTAACATGACAGGGGCACCCTTAGCCATTATGAAACTGAGGAAACAGCAAGCTAATTTTTGTATCTTTGCTTCTTGTACCTTTTTATAGTGAAGTAACAGAGGCTGGAACTCAGAAAGCTCTCAGGAATCACTGGTAAGGAACTGAAGCATAAGGAAGTTTTTTAAAAATTCAAGGATATATGTCAAATCCAGCTTGATTTGGTGCAAATGTTTTGTCATAGTTACACATATCATCATTAATGACAATGAAAATAAGAGAAATTTTTTACTTATTTTTTTATTTTGTTCATCAGGTTGGTGGAAAAAAAAGAGAAATTTTAGAAGAAAATGTAAGAGACTATACATACAACCTAGAGGTTGGGAAGACTTTACTAACAAAGAGAGGAAAGACAGCTTTAAAGCAAAGGCATATTGACTATGTAAAGATTAAGACAGGGTAACCATTTTTAATATCAGACAAAATAGAACTCAAGGTCAAAAAAAGTGACAAAGAAGGATATTTTATGCTGTTAGAGGGAAAAACAAGTTAAAGATATATGGATGTAAACTTATATACACCAAACAGTATAGCCTCAAAATACATGAAGCAACAACTGACAGAATTATGGAAAAATACTACGGCTACATCCATTTTAGTAATAGCTTTTCACTGTCACTGGCAGATCAAAAATGTAAGAAAAAGTCTAGATTTGCTTAACATGATTACTAAAACGAATATGGGATGCACGTGGAACATGGAAAGAAAAAATCAACTATGTATTCAGCCACAGAGGAAGTCTCAATTTCCAAAGAATTGAAATCTTACAATATATATTTCTCTAAGCGAAATGCAACAAAATTAGAAATCAATAGCAAAAGGATAGCTAAAACAATCCTACCTAAAAGTTAAAAATATTTGTGTTTTATATTTTTAGTTGACAAAAATTATATATATTTATGGATGTATTATTACTATTCTGGGTCCTAATAGGACAAGAAATAACCCTCTCCTACAACATAACTAGGAGACAAAATTCTGTAAGTGTTATGTGTAAGTGGGGGAAATACACATCAGCTCAGAAGCCCACACCAGATGAGGAGGCAAGGTAAGGATTGAGCATAAGAGGAAGTGTGGCAACATTCTAGTTATGGCAGAACACAAATAATACCAACTAAGGTGCCCACAGAAGGAGAAGGGCCACTCTGAGTGGGCAAATACTGAGAACTGATCTGAGGGCTGGTGGAACAGAGCACTAGCTACAGGGGAAGTAAAAGGAAGGAGATTGAAAGATAGATTAGGACAAGAGATGGCAGCTTCGGAAAGGCACTTCTGGAAGAGAAAGGGGGCATTTTAGAAGGTGAATCTATCTCTTGGAGACATGGTGGTGAAATGAAAGAAGGAACCAACCAAAACTATGGGCCCCAGTGCAACAAGATAATATCAAGTGGTATCAATATCAATAAAAGGCCATTTATTAAGGAAATGGCCCTAGGCAGAGCAATCAGACAAGAGAAAGAAATAAAGGGCTCCAAATTGGTCAAGAGGAAGTCAAACTGTTACTATTTGTTGATGATATGATCATAGGCCAGAAAACCCTAAAGATTTCTCTGAAAAGTTCCTGGAATTGATAAATGAGTTCAGCAAGTTTTAGGATACAAAATTAACATACACAAATCAGTAGGTCTGCCATACACCAACAGCGACCAAGCTGAGAATCAAATCAAGAGCTCAACCCCTTTTACAAGAGCTACAAAAAAATATAAAATACTTAGGAGTACACCTAACCAAGGAAGTGAAAGACCTCTACAAGGAAAACTACAAAACACTGGTGAAAGAAATCATAGACAACACAAAGTAATGGAAACACATCCCATGCTCAAGGATGGGCAGAATCAATGTTGTGAAAATGACCATACTGCTAAAAGCAGTCTACAAATTGAATGCAATTCCCATCAAAACATCACCATCATTCTTCACAGAAGTAGAAAAAACAATCCTAAAATTCATATGGAACCAAAAAAGAGCCCACATAGCCAAAGCAAGACTAAGCAAAAAGAACAAATCTGGAAGCATCATATTACGTGACTTCAAACTATACTATAAGGCCATAGTCATCAAAACAGCATGGTACTTGTATAAAAATAGGCACATAGACCAGTGGAACAGAATAGAGAACCCAGGAATGAAGCCAAATACTTACAGCCAACTGATCTTCGACAACACAAACAAAAACAAAGTGGGGAAAGGACACTCTATTCAACAAATGGTGCTGGGATAATTGGCAAAACACATGTAGAAGAATTAAACTGGATCGTCATCTCTCACCTTATACAAATATCAATTCAAGATGGATCAAAGACTTTAAGACCTGAAACCATAAAGATTCTAGAAGATAACATTGGGAAAAACCCTTCTAGATGTTGGCTTAGGCAAAGACTTCATGACCAAGAACCCAAAAGCAAACGCAACAAAAACAAAGATAAATAGGTGAGACTTAAGAGCTTTTGCATGGCAAAAGGAACAGTCAGCAGAGTAAACAGACAACCCCTAGAGTGGGAGAAAATCTTCGCAATCTATACATCTAACAAAGGACTAATATCCAGAATCTACAAGGAACTCAAATCAGCAAGAAAAAAACAATCCCATCAAAAAGTGGGCTAACAACATAAATAGACAATTCTCAAAAGAAAATATACAAATGGCCAACAAACCTATGAAAAAATCTCAACATCACTAATAATCAGGGAAATGCAAATCAAAACCACAATGCAGTACCACCTTACTCCTACAAGAATGGCCAGGATCAAAAAATAATAGCTGTTGCTGTGGATGTGGTGGAAAAAGGACCACTTTTAAACTGCAGGTGGGAATGTAAATTAATACAACCACTATGGAAAACAGTGTGGAGAATCCTTAAAGAACTAAAAATGGAACTACCATTTGATCCAGCAGTTGCACTACTGGGTATCCACCCAGAGAAAAAGAACCCATTATAGGAAAAGATACTTGTACACGCACAATTCACAAGATGGCAGCACAATTCACAATTGTGAAAATATGGAACCAGCCCAAATGCCGATCAATTAATGAGTGGATAAAGAAATTGTAGGGTGTGTGTGTGTGTGTGTACATCATGGAATACTATTTAGCCATAAAGAGGAATGAAATAATGGCATTCACAGCAACCTGGATGGAATTAGAGACTATTATTTTAACTGAAGTAACTCAGGAATGGAAAACCCAACATTGTGTGTTCTCACTCATAAGTAGGAGCTAAGCTATGAGGATGCAAAGGCATAAGAATGATGTAATGGACTTTGGGGACTCAGGAGAAAGGGTGTATGTTAGTTATCACACTGCTATGAAGAAATACCTGAGACTGGGTAATTTATAAAGGAAAGAGGTTTAATAGAATCACAGTTCCTCATGGCTGGGGAGGCCTCAGGAAACTTATAATCGTGTCGGAAGGGAAAGCAAGCATTCTTCTTCACGTGGCAGCAGGAAATAGAAGTGCAGAATGAAGAGGGGAAAGCCCCTTATAAAACCATCAGATTCCATGAGACTCAAACATTATCACGAGAACAGCATGGAGGAACAGTCTGCATAATCTGATCACCTCTCACGAGGTCCCTGCCTCAACATATGGGGATTACAATTTGGATTACAATTATAGATGAGATTTGGGTGAGGACACAGAGCCAGACCATATCAGGGTGGGAGGTGGGTGATTGATACAAGATTACACACTGGGCACAGTGTAAAATGCTTGGGTGATGGGTGTACCAAAATCTCAGAAATCACCACTAAATAACTTATTCAAGTAACCAAACACCACTTGTTCTCCCGTAAACCTATTGAAAAAAAGTAAATAAATAATAAAATAAATACAATTTTTTATTAAAGGAAATGGCCCTTTACTAAAAACAGCAGAGGACACTGTTGAGCTAAGAAACTTGTAAGCCTCTTGGCCAGGCGCGGTGGCTCACGCCTGTAATCCCAGCATTTTGGGAGCCTGAGGCAGGTGGATCAACCTGAGGTCAGGAGTTCAAGACCAGTCTGGCCAACATGGCAAAACCCCATCTCCACTAAAAACACAAAAAATTAGTTGGGCATGGTGGTGGGTACCCGTAATCCCAGCTACTTGGGAGGCTGAGGCAGGAGAATTGCTTGAACCCAGGAGGTGGAGGTTGCAGTGAGCAGAGATCGTGCCATTGCACTCCAGCCTGGGCAACACAGCAAGACTCTGTCAAAAAAAGAAAGAAAGAAACTTGTAAGCCACCCAAATCCCTCCATCACCCATGTGATATCTGACCTGGTCCAGAAAAATCCAAAACAAATAAGTTTTAATAAAAAAGAGAATCCTACATCCATATTCTATAAGAAAACAGAACGAAGGTCAAAACTTTTCAGCAGTTGTCAGTTATATTTCAATAAAGCTACGTAAGAAAATTGGCTGGGTGCAGTGGCTCATGCCTGTAATCCCAACACTTTGGAAGGCTGAGGCAGGCGGATCACCTGAGGTCAGGAGTTTGAGACCAACCTGGTCAACATGGTAAAACCTCATCTCTACTAAAAATACAAAAATTAGCCAGGCATGGTGGCGCATGCCTGTAGTCCTAGCTACTCGCGAGGCTGAAGCAGGAGAATCACTTGAACTTGGGAGGCGGAGGTTGCAGTGAGCTGAGATCACACCACTGCACTCCAGCCTGGGAGACAGACTGAGACTCCATCTTAAAAAAAAAAAAAAAAAAAAAAAGAAAAAAAGTGACCCCCATAACCCCACCATCCAGAATTAGCCATTAACATCTGGCATGCTTGCTTCCTGTCTTTTTCTTATGTATGAGTAACATTTTTTAAAATAACACAAGTGGCTAGGCACATGCACCTGTATTCCTACCTACTGGGGGGCTGAGGCAGGAAGATCACTGAAGCCCAGAAGTTTAAGGCAGGAAGGTCACTGGAGCCCAGAAGTTCAAAGCTGTAGTGCACTATGATTACACCTGTTACTAGCCATTGTATTGCACTCTGGGCAACATAGTGAGACTCTGTCTCTAATAATAATGATGTTTTTAATAAAAGAAAATAGCAAGTAATACATGACCTTATTTTCACTAAAAATCAGAATAATGCAGATGGTTAAAATCCCCTTGAATAATACCACCCTTAATCCAGATCTGCTCCCCACCAGGAGTTTACCATTCTGTGTATATACATGTACCCACAGAATATGCATAGAATTGTTTTGTTTTTTATTTATATAAATGTCAGCCTGCAGGCATTATTTATACAACTTGCATTTTTTCATTCTCGTTTTTGAGACAGAGTCTCACTATGTTGCCCAGGCTGGAGTGCAGAGTGCAACGGCGCAGTCTCAGCTCACTGCAACCTCCACCACCCGGGTTCAAGGGATTCTCGTGCCTCGGCCTCCCAAGTAACTGGGACTACAAGCGTGCACCACCACGCCCAGCTAATTTTTGTATTTTTAGTAGAGACAGGGTTTCACCATCTTTCCCAGGCTGGTCTCGAACTTCTGACTTCAGGTGATCTGCCCGCCTTGGCCTCCCAAAGTGCTAGGATTACAGGCATGAGCCACCACACCCGGCCTTTTTTTACTCAATTTTTTAAACAATGTTTTTGAAATGTACCGGTGTTTCCAATGTCTCACAATTTCTACAATAAATTAGTCCATGTTTCTTTTTAAAAAGAAAGAAAAACCTTTTCAGCAGTTTGGAGCTCTCCCTCAGTAATGGTAACTGTGGTGGTTTGAACCAGCTTTCCTGTTGAAAACGACTAGAAAAACCAGAATACACATTATATATAGAAGGATGTGAATGCCCACAAGCTATTTAAGTCAGTAATAAATTGCAGGAACAAGATCTGGGAACATAGAAAGCCCAGAGGGTGAGCCAGATACTTAGGCTGATTTTCCACTTGAGGCTCTGCCAATCTGAAAGCAAGGGTGAAAGAAGCTGAATAGAGCTTTCCACAGACTCATGGGACTTTGAGGGACAAGATTGGAATTTAAGGCACACCAAAGATGGAGACCCCAGTAAGTCGCACAGGCTTTAATTTGTGACTTTGAAAGGCTAAACCATGAGAATAACGGTGAATAGGAAATAGAGTAGCACTCATTGACACTGAAGCCCTGTTCTGAACCTTCTCAATCTCTGAATGGATTAAGGTGATCTGAGATTGCTAGAACAACTAGCCTAGCCAACTGTCAGAAGCAAAGACAAATCTCCTCTAGAAGAAGATATCCAGGCCTTCAAATTTTCACTACACTAATGTATGATGTTTGCTACACATTTTAACTATAACTAGGCACATAAGGAGACAAGATCACATGAATGAAGACTAAGATAACAGACAAGTGAAACATCCATAAGTAATTCAGATAATAATCATTGTCTATGAACTTCAAAATAACAATGTTTTGTTTGATATGTTTGATATGTTTATGGAATTCAAAGACAAACGAGAAATTTTACATCAAATTGGACATTATTTTTTTAAAGATCCAGGTGGAAATTTCTAGGTTTTTCCTTGTTTTGTTTTGTTTTTTGAGATGGAATCTTGCTCTGTCGCCCAGGCTGGAGCGCAGTGGTGCAATCTTGGCTCACTGCAACCTCTGCTTCCCAGGTTCGAGCAATTCTTGTGCCTCAACTCCTGAGTAACTGGGATTACAGGTGCCTGCTACCATGCCCAGCTAATTTTTGTATTTTTTATTAGAGACAGGGTTTCTACTATGTTGGCCAGGCTGGTCTTGAACTCCTGACCTCAGGTGATCCACCCACCTCGGCCTCCCAAAGTGCTGGGACTACAGGCATGAGCCACCGTGCCAAGCCCAAGAGCTGACTTCTTAACTGCAACAATGGAAGCCATTAGAAAATAGTATGAAACACCTCTTGGACCCTACCTCACATCCCCCTTCCCCATCTTTATCCAAACACAACAGAGAAAACACCCCAGGGATCCTCTGCACCCACGAAACCAGGAGCCAGTGGATAAATACTCTTCCTTTCCATCCTCTAATGGACAACTGAGGTGCTATATAGCTATTCAGAGGGTCTAGCAGGATGAAGCCACACTCACTCACAGAGATGATCAGCTTGGTAATACAGGTTCCTGTTGGCTTTTCCATCTATTCTGTTTTCTTCTTCCCAGTCCCTCACTCTTTCTAGAATCATTTCTGAAGTAAGCCACCTGCATGCAAGCCCTTGTTTCAGGCTCTGCTTTCAGGAAGCCCAGGCTAAGAGAGTAGGTAATCAGGAATAGCCCTAGAAAGTAGACATCAAAATGGGACTCGAAACTGGGTCACTTACTAATCAGATGGCAAAAAAAAAACAAGAATGACATTATTTATGGTAAGTGGTGTTGAGATTAAATCCTTTCATGTGATAGATTCTTAATGGTGGAAGATTAATAAATGGTAAGGCATAGTAAATGCAGGGGGAAAGTGAAGCTTTGCGTCATCAGCTATTTGCTTTTCTGAATTTATTATACTTTAATTTTTTTTAAGTTTAAAAAAACTTGGCAGGTTGTGGTGGTGCATACTTATAATCCCAGCACTTTGGGAGACCAAGACAGGAGGATTGTTTGAGGCCAGGAGTTCAAGACCAGCCTAGGCATCATAATGAGACCCCATTTCCACAAAAATAAGAATAAAATATTTATCCAGGCATGACAGCACATGCTTGTAGTCCAAGCTACTCAGGAGGCTGACGTGGGTCACTTGAGCCCAGGAGTTCGAGGCTGCAGTGAGCTATAATCATGCCATTGCACTCCATGGAGACTGCGTGACAGAACAAGACCCTGTCTCTAAAAAATAAAAATAAACTTTTCAGTAGATAAGAAACTCCAGAAGAAATAAAACCAGCCCTTATGGAAAAGAAAATGTAACACAGTATCCAAAATGAACTAAATAAAATTAAGCAGTTGCATTGGGGAAAAACATATCAGGGATTTTAAAACTCAAAATAGAAATGGACAAACTAGAACTTATAAAATGGGAAACTGATTTTAGGAAAAAGTTGAAGAAAAAGAAATAAATAACCTTGGCCGGGCGTGATGGCTCACACTTGTAATCCCGGCATTTTGGGAGACCGATGCAGGTGGATCACCTGAGGTCAGGAGTTCGAGACCAGCCTGACCAACATGGTGAAACTCCGTCTTTACTAAAAATACAAAAATTTAGCCAGATTTGGTGGTGGATGCCTGTAATCCCAGCTACTCAAGAGGCTGAGGCAGGAGAATCACTTGAACCCAGGAGGCAGAGGTTGCAGTGAGCCAAGATCACACCATTGCACTCCAACCTGGGCAACAGAGTGAGACTCTGCCTCAAAAATAAATAAATAAATAACCTTGAAATTATTAAAGTATAAGGTGCTTAAGAGAAAGTAAGTATGATTGAAAGTAGACTAACGAAAAAGGAAGATAGTGGATAGAAATGAAAAAGAAAAAAAAAGCCAAGAAAATGAAATTAAAGAAAGAGGTGGAAAGAATCAGTAAGAAAATGATAGATATAGTAGTTAGACAAAACATAATATAATTGGAGATGCTTAAGAGAAAAAAACACTGAAATAGAACTAATATATAAAACTATAATTCAAGAAAATTTTCCTGAAATAAAAGAAAACCTGAACCTATATATTTAAAAGGCCCACCATGTAGGAAAATTGCTTCAAAGCAATCAACTCTGAAACAACCTATTAAAACTACTACTAGACATTACCGTTTAAGGAAAAATAATTATCTGCTACTTCAGACAAAAGATCAAGACATTTATAAAGAAAATAAAATCGGGTGAGCATTAGATTCCTCAAGAGTAACTTACAAAGCAAGACAGTAGTGAAACAATCTTGTCAAAAAATGTGAAGAGTTTTTTATCTAACTCAACTATCCTTCAAATATCAAGAGTACAGAAAAACAATTTTTGTTATGAAGTTCAGGTAACATAAAATTAACTATTTTAAACCAGTTTTTAAAATCAATTTGGTGGTATCGACTTCATTCATGATGTTGTGCAACCTTCACGTGTATCTATGTAGTTCCAAAACATTTTCATCACTTCAAAATGAAACCCCATAAACATTAAGCATGTACTGCCTATCTCTTCTCCCTTCAGCCCTTGGTAATTACCAACCTGTTACCTGTTTCTCTGTATTTACCTATTCTAGAAATTTCATACACATGGAATCATACAATATACGACTTCTGGTTTCTTTCACTTAGCATAGCGTTTTCAAAGTTCATCCATGTTGCAGCATGTAACAGCACTTCATTGATTTTTATGGCTGAATAATATTCCATTGTATGGATATACCACAATCTGTTTATTCACACACTAATGAACATTTGGGTTGTTTCTGCCTTTAGGCTATTATGAATAGTGCTGCTATGAAAATTTGAGTACAATGATTTGGTTAAGTACCTGTTTTCAACTCTTAGGGGTATATATCTAGAAATGGAATTTCTGGGTCATGTGACAATTCTATATTTAACTTTTTGAGGAACCACCAAACTGTTTTCCATAGGAATTAAACCATCTTACATTCCCACTAGCAATGTATGAGAGTTCCAATTTCGACACATGCTTGCAACAGTTATTTTCTGTTTTTTTAAAAATAGTCATTCTTATGTGTGTGAAGTGGTATCTCATGTGATTTTGATTTGTAGTTCCCTAATGACCAATGATGTTGAGCATCTTGTCATGTGCTTAGCCATAGAAAAATAATTTTTTTAAAAAAATTGAAACATGAAAAAATTCATTGTATATTGTTCTAATAAGTCCTTCCTGAAACATTCACTGGAGGTTGAACTTCATCCAACTAAGAGATGAATGAGGAAACTGTTAAAAGGACTGGTCTGGTAGCGAGCATTGACTATTTTAACTATAGATCTTAAACAAATCAAAGATGGAGGTAAGGGTGAAAGAAAAGATTGTAGTTGTGTACTGTGACAAAGCAGAAACAACATAAATTTTTAAATGAGAGGAAAAGAAAAAAGAAATGGGAAATTGAATATATTCACTGATTTCACATAAACCATAAGTAAGAGTCAAATGTCTCATTTAAAGCAGACAAACCATATCATAGGAGCCTAAGTAAAGAAAATGTCAGCATTATATAAATATATTAGTGGAATGATAATTACTAAGACAAAAACACAAATCATTCTAGTCACCAAAAATTTTTTCAATTAAAAGAAGCAAAGAAAAAAAAAACCCCAGACTACAGAGTGAAAAACATATGGTAAATTTAACATGCATAGTAAATATAACATAGAATAATAGAACATATCTAAGACCAGGCATTTAATTTGTAGCAATAAATGTAAATGGTCTTAACTAACTTATGAGAAGAAAAAAGATTTTCAGATTGGCTTACAAGGGAAAATCCAACTCTGTACTCTAAGAGACATTCCCAAAACAAAGATAAATACAATTAAAAGAAAGCATAAAACTATACCAGGCAAAAACTCATAAAGAAAGCAGGTACTGTGAACTTGATATCTGACAAGTTGAAATATTCATGGATGAAAAAAAGTCCTTAATGAGACAAAGAAGGATACTTTATACTACTAAAGTCCATAATTCATAGTGAAAATATAAAAGTTATTAATAATTATGCATCAAATAACACAGCAGCAACCTTCATAAAGTATAAATACAGGTGATAAGAAGAGAAACACATGGAAGTACATTAATTAGAGAAGACTAAGATCCACCCTCAGTTCAAGACAGGGCAAATGGGGAAATAAAAAAGAATAAAAAACATAAGCAACATAACCCCAAAGTAGATCTTATGGCTATATGTTGAACTCTTCAGCCTTATCAAAGAGAATATATTTGCTTTTCAAATACATGAAAATTAGTCATATATGAGGTAATCAAGAAAACTTTAATTTCAATTAAGTAGAAATAAAGCAAACATTGTTTTATCACAATGCAATAAAATTAAAAGATGAGAAGTCTTTTCCATCTGGAAATTTTTTAAATTATTAAGCAACTTTTAGTCAAAGACATGAAATTGTGTAATTTCTTTCAAAGATAATGATTATACATATCAGAATCTTGACATATGGTTAAAGCATAGGTTTAAGCTGAGTGTGGTGGTGTGTGCCTATAAGTCCAGCTACTCAGGAGACTGAGGCAGGAGGATCACTTGAGCCCAGGAGTTTGAGACCAGCCTGGGCAACACAGTGAGACCCTATCTCAAAAAATTAAACGTTAAAACTTTAACAAGCAAAGGTTAAAAGAAAATACATAGAATACTTATAAAAATAAACATGAAAGTGTGACAATAGATGAATTAAGCATCTATCTCAAAAGTGAGAAAAAGAACAAAAAGTAAATCCAATGAAAGTAGAGAGAAGAAAGTAATAAAGAAAAAAGCAGAAGTTAATTGAGTTAAAAACCACATAATAGAACTTACGACTAAAAAAAAAATTCTTTTAAATAATCAAAATAATAGATCTAATCATTATAAAAGAGAGGACACACACAAATTAAAACATGATCATGCAGCCAGGTGTGGTGGCTCATGCCTGTAATCCCAGCACTTTGGGAGGCTGAGGTGGGCAGATCACTTGAGGCTAGTAGTTCAAGACCAGCCTGGCCAACACGGTGAAACCCATCTCTACTAAAAAATACAAAAATTAGCTGGTGTGGTGGTATGTGCCTGTAATCCCAGCTACTTGGGAGGCTGAGAAATGAGAATCACTTGAGCCCAGGAGGTAGAGTTTGCAGTGAGCTGAGGTCATGCCACTGCATTCCAGTCTAGGTGACAGAGTAGGACTCTGTCACACACACACACACACACACACATAACATGATAATGGGAGAGTAACCATTGAATCAGAGGATATTCTAACATATCATATGTCTCAGTTATACAGTTCTCTACAGCTTACCAAAACTGACCCTAAAAGAGATACAAAATCTAAAAGATCAGTTTCCACGGAAGATAGAAAGATATTAATGAGATAATCCCAAAAAAGCACCAGGCCCAGATGGTTTTTTAGGGGAATTCTAACAGGCTTTTAAACAACAGATAGATTTTTTTAAGAGACAAGTGTCTCACTATGTTGTCCAGGCTAGATTCTATAATCTTTTAATAAAATGACTATATCATTGATTTGAAAACCCAATAAACACTACACATACATACACAAAATAAATCTATAGACTAAACTCATTTGTGAATATTGAAGCAGAAATCCTAAGTAAAATATTAACAAATAGAATTGAACACCTCATTAAAAATAGAATACATCATGATTAAGAGGTGTTTATTTTAGGAATGCAAACAGCGTGGCCCAGAAAGTCTAGAAACAGACGCAAATGCATACAGGAAATAGGAAAAGTGGCATATCAAATTAGTGGGGAGAAGTAGGCTACTCAATAATGGTGTTGGAACCATTAAAAAGACACCTAGAAAAAAACAAATTGGATCTCTACCCCATAACTTAATGCAAAATAAATTTTATAAAGATTTGTATGTAAAAAAATGAAACCATAAAAGCCCTAGAAATAAACATAATTCTTTACAGTCTCAAGTGAGGATGACTTAATAAGACAAAATCCAGAAGCAATAAAGGAAAATAGTATTAAATTTGACTGTGCAAAAATGAAATCTTCACGGCAAAAAAAAAAAAGAAACTATAAAGTCAAAAAACAAAAAAGTTGATAAAATATTTGCTAAAATTGGAACAAAAGCTAATTTTCTTAATATGTAATGAGCTCCTAAAGAAAACAATAAGAAAAACAGCAACAACCCACAGAAAAATGGGTAAAGGATATGAAAAAATGTTCAGAAAAGAACATTCAAATGACTTAATACAGTGAATATGACATTAATACTATTGAGTGTGATACTGACCAATGATATGAAAATATATAAAAGATGCTTAACATGCTCCTAATAAGAAAAATACAAATTAAATCCACAATGATATAGAATTTTCAACTACCTGACTGACGGGATCAAAAATTATATGACATGATATTAGCACAGCAGTGGGCAAACAGGAATACTCATACATTGCTGGTGGGAGGGTAATTTCCTACAAACACTACGGAGATCAATTTGACAATAAAAATAATAAATACGATTATCTTTTTTCTTTTTTTTGAGACAGGGTCTCACTCTTCACCCAGGCTGGAGTGCAGTAGCACAACCTCAGCTCACTGCAACCCCTGCCTCCTGGATTCAAGTGATTCTCCTGCCTCAGCCTCCTGAGTAGGGTGGGATTACAGGCATGCACCACCATGCCTGGCTAAATTTTGTACTTTTAATAGAGAAGGGGTTTCACCATGTTGGCCAGGCTGGTCTCAAACTCCTGACCTCAAGTGATCTGTCCACCTCAGCCTCCTAAAGTGCTGGGATTATAGGCATGAGCCACCACGCATGGCCTGGAAATATAATTATCTTTTAATCCAACAATTCTGCCTCCAAGAGTTTGTCCTGAAAGTATACTTGCCAAGGTAAGAAATTATGCATGGACAAGGTTATTATTTCGGCATTGTTTGAAAAAGCAAACATTGGGAACACCCCAAATATCCAATAAGGAACTCATCAAATAAATTATGTAACAATCATGAAACTATGCAAACTATTAAAAGAAGGTATCCACCTTAAATGTGCTGATATGGAATAATATTTAAGATACATTTTTGTCTGCTTCTTGTTTGGCTTTAAACGACAGAAACTTATTCTCTCACAATTCTGGAGGCTAGACCTACAACATCAAGGTGTCACGGGGCCCTTCCCTCTGAAGGCCGAGGGGAGGATCTGTTCCAGGCCTGTCTCCCAGCTCTGATGCTTCCTGGTAAGTCCTTTGCACTCCTTGATTTAGAGCCATCACTCCAGTCGACCTCCATCTTCACAGGGCTTTCTCCTCTCTGTCTGTGTGTGTCTCCAAGATATATTTTTAAGTGAAAAAAGTAAGGGAAAAAATAGTGTATGGTATATGTAAGGAAGTATGTAAAACCACCTATGAGCATGTGCGTGAATATAAATAAAATACTTACGAAAGCATACCAAGAAGTTGGTAAGTGATCGCCTCTGGAAAAGGGAACTGGGTAGGTAGGGGAAGAGGTAGAAGAGAAACTTCCTTTTTACTGTATTTCCATTTAAACCTTTTTTACAGCTTTATTGAGATATATTTCACATAACCATAAAATCCACCCATTTAAAATGTACAGTTCAGTGGTTTTTAATGTATTCACAGACTTTTGCAACCATCACCAAAATCTAATTTTAGAACATTTTCAACAAGCCAAAAAGAAACCACAAACACATTAGCAGTCATTCTCCATTCCCAACTCCCAACCCCCAGCCCCAGGTAGCCACTAATCTTTCTGTCTGTATTGATTCGCCTATTCTGGACATTTCACATGAATAGAATTATACAGTATGTGGTTTTTGTGACTAAATTCTTGTACTTAGTGTGTTAGGATTCTCTAGAGGGACAGAACTAACAGGATAGATGTATCAGTACATGAAAGGGAGTTTATTAAGGAGTATTGACTCACACGATCACAAGGTGAAGTCCCACAATAGGCCGTCTGCAGGCTGAGGAGCAAGGAAGCGAGTCCGAGTCCCAAAACCCCAAAAGTAGGGAAGCCGACAGTGCAGCCTTCAGTCTGTGGCCGAAGGCCCGAAGGCCCCTGGCAAATCACCGGTATAGCTCCAAGAGTCCAAAAGCTTAAGAACTTGGAGCCCAATGTTCCAGGGCAGGAAGCATCCAGCAAGGTAGAAAGATGGAGGCCAGAAGACTCAGCCAGTCTAGTCCTTCCATGTTCCTCTGCCTGCTTTATTCTAGCTGTGCTGGCAGCTGATTAGATGGTGCCCACCCAGACTAGGGGTGGGTCTGCTTCTCCCAGTCCACCAACTCAAATGTTAATCTCCTTTGGCAACACCCTTACAGACACACCCAGGAACAATATTTGGCATCCATCAATCCAATCCAGTTGACACTCAATATTAACCATCACACTTAGCATAATGTTTTCATTGTTCATTTATACTGTAGCATTCATCAGTATTTCATTCTTTTTTATTGTTTAATAATATTCCATCAGCCGGGCGCGGTGGCTCACGATTGTAATCCCAGCACTTTGGGAGGCCGAGGCGGGCGGATCACGAGGTCAGGAGATCGAGACCACGGTGAAACCCCGTCTCTACTAAAAATACAAAAAAATTAGCCGGGCGTGGTGGCGGGCACCTGTAGTCCCAGCTACTCGGAGAGGCTGAGGCAGGAGAATGGCGTGAACCCGGGAGGCGGAGCTTGCAGTGAGCCGAGATTGCGCCACTGCACTCCAGCCTGGGTGACAGAGCGAGACTCCGTCTCAAAAAAAAAAAAAAAAAAAATTCCATTATATGAATATACCACAACCTGTTTATCCGTTCATCAGTGGATAGACATTTTAAGTTTTTCTACTTTTTGGGCATTATTGATGAAACTGATAAACATTTTGCACAAATTTTTGTGTGTAAGTAATGTGTTTTCATTACTCTTGGTTATATACCTACACATAAAATTTCTGGATTACATGGTAACTCTATGTTTAAGTTTTTAAGGAGCTGCCAAACAGTTTTCCAAAGTGGCTGCACCACTTTCCATTTATACATTTTGAATTTTAAACCATGTTCTGGTATTACCTATCCAATACAATCAATAAAACATTGTTTAAATAATAAATTAGAGCTATACTCATTGACTTGGAGAGACTTCCATTACAAATTATAATCTGAAGCAAGGTACTATACAGACAACTATATAAAAATATAATAAGAGTAATATGGCTGTATTTTTGTAAATTGAACACCAGAAAACTTGTGTGTGTGCATTCATTTGCATTTTGTATCAGTTATAAGTGCTTTTGGATAGAAAATAATAGTAAACCACACTAACAGTGATATAAACAAATAGGGTTTTTTTCCTCTGATTTGTACCCTAAAGATTTCTGTTTCTGTTACTGGTTCAGCAGCTCAGTAGGAACCTGAAAGACTCAGATTCTTTTTGTATTTTGACTCCACCATCCTTAATGTATTGGTTTGTCATTTCACAGTCACACGCTGCCTGCAGCACCAACTAAGCACCATCTATGCATTCTAGGCAGGAAGAAGAGCAAAGGTCAAGAGACCCTGCTAAATGAGTCAGCAAAAATGTCCACTCAGCTAACTTCCACTGATATTTCATTGGCCAAAACTGGGTCACATGGCTACCACTAGCTGCAGAATAGGCCAGGAAATATGGGGTACAAATTATCATTATTGACTTGAACCAGTCATGACCCATCATCAAGGCTAAGAACATTGCATTCCGAATCAGGATTCTGCTAGCAAGGAGGAATGGGAAGACTGCCAGACACCATGTACATATAAATGAAAGATGGTTGTATGAGCATGGAGAAATGTATGGAAGGATGCATATAAGAGTGCTAACAATGGTTTGGAAGGGTGGAGGGAATACACAGGGCAGGTAAGGGGGAGGAAGTAAAACAGTGATGCATTAATTAAAATATCAACTGAGGACTCAGCAGTTAAGCTCTGAAAGCAGGACACATTCTAGCATACACTGAATAGACTGAGGCCAATGTGAGACACACTAAAGGAAGATGCATAACCAATCTCCTGGTAACACAGGTTTAGAGTTTTATCAGTTTCTTTGTTTTTCTTCCTTTTTTTTTGAGACAGTCTCACTCTGTCATCCAGGCTGGAGTGCAGTGGCACAATCTCTGCTCACTGCAACCTCTGCCTCCCGGATTCAAGCAATTCTCCAGCCTCAGCCTGCCGAGCAGCTGAGATGACAGGCACCTGCCACCATGCCCGGCTAATTTTTGTATTTTTAGTAGATACAGGGTTTCACCATGTTGGCCACGCTGGTCTTGAACTCCTGACCTCAGGTGATCCATCCTCCTCAGCCTCCCAGAGTGCTGGGATTACAGATGTGAGCCACTGCACTCAGCCTGCTTTTTCTTTTTTTAGCCAACCAAACAAACAGCAGTGATATCAGTTTCTTAAGAATGAGGAATCGGAGAGTTGGACATTGATGTCAGGAACCCTCTGAATATTCATTGGCTCATATTGGATAATATATAATAATATACTGATAAATATAATGATATACAATAAATGGAACAGATTGCTCAATTTAAAAAAATTCATAGGAACTTTAAAAAGTACAGTTTGAAGCTCTGAAATCATTTTATAGGGATACAGAAAGGGGTAAACTGGGCATATGTATAGAACGAATAGCCTTAAAAGCAGGGAGCCACAAACAGCAAAGTAAAACTTAATATCAAGTGTTTTAACAGAGGGTGTGGTCTAGATACTGTCATGTGGTCCTAAAGATCTGTCAAGTTCTCTCCCTCTGCTTCCCACTCTGATCATTGTGTTTCCTCCAAACCCTGAAAGAGAATGAGGGCAGAGAATCTAAATCAGTTTTGGATAATGGTGATGGAAGCAGCAACCCATCTAGAGTGGCTGCTGCCAAGATGCCGGCTGCAGCGGGGCAGCGCGGCCCGGGCCTCCTACACCACAGAGCGAAGCAGAGCAGGCAGGAGCCCCGCCCTCCCTGGGTGCTGCTGCAGGAGCCCCGCCCTCCCTGGGTGCTGCTGCAGCTGCCTAAGTCCGGCTGTGGCCTAGGGCATGTTGGTGCTCTTGGGGGCCCCAGAAGGTCCCCCTCCCCCCTACGGGCTCAGAAGTGCCTGCTGCCACTGCCTGGCCTCTCCCTGCTAATGGAGCTCACTCTGATTGTGGAGCAAGGGTGGGGCTGAGTGCAGGTATTGTCGCAACCTGGCCGGGTGGACACATGCTCAGGGCAATGCTGACATGCTAGCCCCCTGCTGCCTCAGCCCCGTCTGGACTCTGGGTACCAACAAGCATGGGAGGGAAGCTGGGGGTTGGGAGTGCTGAAGGCAGGTCAGCGGTGGCCTGCAGGTGCCTCTTGGCCCAAGCAGCATAGGTACCATGGACTGCAGCAGAAGGCAGACAGGCTCTTGGGCAGAAGGGGGCAGGTGCCCACTGAAGCCCCACCTTCAGGGGGAAGGCCTGAAGCCTGGGGGCCGGACTGCCATTCCTGCAGACTGAAGAGGGAACTCTGTTGCTTTTTCCTGGGCCCACCCATGGCAGCATGCACCTCCCTCCTCTGAAGACCATAAAAATTCCAGACTCAGCCAGAGCAGAGCATACATTGGGATGACCAGCTGCAGAGAGGAGCTACCCTCTCCAGGGCCTCCTCTCTGCTGAGAGCAACAGACATCAGGATAACCAGCTACGAGAGGAGCTACCCTGTCCAGAACCTCCTCTCTGCTGAGAACAGCAGACATCAGGATAACCAGCTACAGAGAGGAGCTACCCTCTCTGCTGAGAGCTGAACACTTGTTGGGATGACCTGTCTGCAGAGAGGAGCCACTCACTCCAGACCTCCTCTTTGCTGAGAGCTGAACACTTGACAGGACGACCTGCCTACAGAGAGGAGCTACCACTGCAGGTCTCCTCTGGGCTGTTCTAACCTCAATAAAGCTCCTCTTCATCTTGCTCACCCTCCACTTGTCTGCATACTTCATTCTTCCTGGACACAAAACAAGAACTTGGGCAAAGGCGTCACCAGCCACAGAGGTTTCCAGCCAGAAAAGCAACACCCACAGATCCCGTAACAATAGAACCGAAGGAGATGGGGGATATATTAGGTACTGCTAGGGGCTTACTTCATCCCCTCTGCCACATCTCAGATTCCTGCTGTGGCTTTGGTGGCCAGTTCTGCAAAAGTGTCCATTTACTTCACTCTAACAACATCTTGCCTCAGGTGCATACTGTGTACTTTGCTTTCTACACTAGGACTTCTCTGAAGCTATGCACAACAGTAGGAGTTTACTCAGCCTGTACACATGCCACAGCCAGCTATTATGTGATGGAAATGGAACAGTCAGGATCAGGTCCAACAGCCCAATCCAGAGAGAAATCCAAAGAGTGCTGCTAAGATCCACAAGCAGATGGCTCACGCTGCCATGCCACCTGACTGTGTTATACCAATGCCATTTTCTCAGCTCACACCTGTGGTCTCATGGGACAGGAAAGGTATTACCCACAACCAAATATCAGAGGAAGAAAAACTCAGACTTTGTTTATGGATCCATAGTCTTGATTTGTTGGTGTAAGTTGAAAATGGATTGCACCACACAGCAGCCTCACTCAAGGATGGCTCCAAAGGACAGTGGTGGGAGGGAGTGGAGACCAGTGGGCAGATCTGTGAGTAGCACCATTGGTCATTCACTCTGATGGAGGAAGAAGTGGCCTGAGATACACAGACTCCTAGAGAGTGACAGATGGCTGGTTGATTGGTCAAGGACCTGGAAGAGGCAGAATGGGAAACAAATAGGCAGACTGGAAACAAAGAGGTCTGGAGAAGAAGCATGGGAAGGGGCACAAAGAACACCTATTTTTGTGTCTGGTGTCCATGCCTACCAGAAAGTATCTACCACAAAGTAGGCCCTCAACAACCCAGTAGATGGGATAACTGGTCTAACTTGTCTCTTTCTTTGGCCACTCTAGCGCTAACTCAACAAGCCCGTGAATGGAGGGCCCACGGTAGCACGGCTGGAAGACATGCATGGCCCAATATGATGGACTCCCTCTCCCAAGGCTAGTCCCAACTACTGCACTGCTGAATGCCCAGCCTAACTCAACTAACACTGAGTCCTTGCTTGTTATGGTACCACTTCTCAAGGAGATCAGCCAGCCATCTGATGCCAAGTTAATTACACTGGACTCCTTCTACTCTGTAGAAAGCAGTAATTTGTTCTTACTGGAATTGATACCTCCTCTGGATACGTTTGTCTTCCTGGTCCACAATGCCTCTACCAATACCCTCCACTTGTCTGCATACTTCATTCTTCCTATCCCTACCATTAGAGGGATAACAAAGGCTTGATTTACCCAATGAGATCCCATGTAACATTGCCTCAGATCGCTGGATCCTTGTTATGAAAGAGAACATGTGATTGGTTCTGCCTTATACTGCCATGCCCAAAGCAGCCACCCTTTTATGATTTGCATAAAAGGATCTTTATATGCCAAATAAAACATTACCACAAAACTCAGGTTGATACCAAATGACTACTTTTGTGGCAATTAACATCCCACTTTGGGTCAGTCTTGTTATTGTCATTGTTTTTGTTATTAGAACCAACTATACAACAGCAAAGCCAGGATTCATGAAAGAAATAATTGATAAGCTGAACTTCATTAAAATTAAAACCTCCTGCTCTGTAAAAGACACTGTCAAGACAATGAGAAGATGAGCCATAGACAGAAAAAACATTTACAAAAGGTATCTGATAAAGGACTATTATCCAAAATAGACAAAACACTCTTAAAACTCAATAATAAGAAAATGAACAACCTGACTGAAAATAGGCAAAAGACCTGAACAGACATCTTGCCAAAAAAGATATCAGATGGCAAATTCGCATATGAAAAGATGCTCAACAAACATATGTCATCAGGGAAACGCAAATTAAAAAAAACAACAAGGCCAAACATGGTGGCTCATGCTTGTAATCCCAGCATTTTGGGAGGCCAAGGCGGGTGGCTCTCTTGAGCCCAGGAGTCCGAGACAAGCCTAGGCAACATGGTGAAGCCCTGTCTCTACAAAAAATAAAAATAAGGCCGGGCGCAGTGGCTCATGCCTGTAATCTCAGTACTTTGGGAGGCTGAGGCGGGCAGATCACAAGGTCAGGAGTTCAAGACCAGCCTGACCAACATGGTGAAACCCTGTCTCTACTAAAAATAAAAAAATTTAGCGGGGCATGATGGTGCATGCCTGTAATCCCAGCTGCTCAGGAGGCTGAGGCGGGAGAATCAGTTGAATCCGGGAGGTGGAAGTTGCAGCGAGCCGAGATCATGCCACTGCAGTCCAGCCTGGGTGACAGAGCAAGACTCTATCTCAAATAAATAAATAAATAATTTTAAAAATGAGATACTACTACACTCCTTTTAAAATGGAGAAAATCTAAAACCCCAAATGCTGGGGAGGATGTGGAAAAAGAGGAGCTCTCATTCATTACTGGTGGGAATACAGAATTGTACAGCCACTATAGAAGACAGTTTGCAAAATTAATATACTCTTATCATCTGATCTAGCAATCATACTCCTTGGTATTAAATATTTACCCAAAGAAGGTGAAAAATTATGTCCACACAAAAACCTGCACATGGATGTTTATAGCAGCTTTATCTATGATTGTCACTACTTAGAAGCAACCACGATGTCCTTCAGTGGGTAAGTGGATAAACTGTGGCATAACCAGACAATGGCATATTATTCAGCACTAAAAAGAGAAGAGCGGTTGGACGCAGCGGATAACACCTGTAATTCCAGCACTTTGGGAGGCTAAGGCGGGTGGATCACTTGAGGCCAGGAGTTCGAGACCCACCTGGCCAACATGGTGAAACCCTGTCTCTACTAAAAATACTAAAATTAGTGGGCGTGGTGGCGGGCACCTGTAATCCCAGCCATTTGGGAGGCTGAGGCATGAGAATCACTTGAACCTGGGAAGCAGAGGTTGCAGCAAGCCGAGATCATGCCACTGCACACCAGCCTGGGTGACAGAGTGAGACTGCATCTCAAAATAAATAAATAAAAATAAAAAGAGAAGAGCTATCCAGCAATGAAAAGACATGAGAAACCTTAAGTGCATATTACCAGGTGAAAGAAGTCAATCTGAAAAGGCTACATATTGTATGATTCCAACTACTTGACATTCTGGAAAAGGCAAAACTATGGAGACAGTTAAAAGATCAGGGGTTGCCAGGAGTTGGGGGAAAAGGGGCATTTTAAGGCAGTGAAACTATTCCATATGATACTATCATAGTGGGTACACATACACCAAGAGCGAACCCTAATGTAAATTATGGACTTTGAGTGATAATGATGTGTCGGTATAGATTCACCAGTTGTAACCAACGTACCACTCTGGTGTTGCATGTTGACAGTGGGGGAGGTTGTGCATGGGTGGGGGCAGGAAGTTTATGGGAATTCTGTGTACTTTTGTACTTTCTTTTTTTATGAAGCGAAGTCTTGCTCTGTCACCTAGGCTGGAGTGCAGTGGTGCAATCATGGTTCACCGCAGCCTCAACCTCCCAGGCTCAAGCCATCCTCCCACCTCAGCCTCCTGAATAGCTGGGACTACAGGCACGTGCCACCACATCTAGCCAATTTTTGTATTTTTTGTGAAGATAGGGTTTCACCATGTTGCCCAGACTGGTCTAGATCTCCTGACCTCAGGTGATCCACCTGCCTCGGCCTCCCAGTATGCTGGGATTACAGGTGTGAGCTACCACTCCTGGCTACAAACTTAAAACTGCTGTAAAAAACAAAGTCTATTAAAAGCAAAAACAAAAACAAAAAAGAACTACAGAAGAGCTTTACATATGTCCTCATATGCCTCCTCTTTGAAGCACTGAAGCTGTTTGGATGTTAAAAAGCTCTTTCATGTGAGATTCTTGGGTGACAGTAGAAACATGTGAATTCAAACCATATAAAAAGAGTTTGAAACAGCTGAGTCAACTGATTGAGGTTCTCTGCTAACTAAGTGCATGTCCATAATTAGGCCAGCTTCCTTGGATCTTGCACCTCAATGTGAATATGAGAATATTGGACCACCTCCACCTTGAAAATATGATTCATTTATTTTCATTTTTCATTTTTTATTTCCATAGTGATAAAGTGGTAAATTTTCAAGAATATTGTCACAGTGGACCCAATGATGCTAGAGGGAGCATAACTTTGGAAGTCAGGTAGTGACTTGAACTGAATAAACAGGAAGAAAGATATTGCAGGCCCAGAGACTTATGCAAACAAAATGTATTCAGAATCAGGAGACTTCAGGCAGCAAACTTGGTGGTATTCCGTCCTTCAAAGAAGAAGGGTCCAGAGCTGATGGAAGGTCCACGTGATTCACATAGAGAGGTTCTCAAGGCCAGATTTCTCCCCAGTATGGAAGACTCAAATGAATGATTCAGTGTGGATATTCTGAAGGGACATAGCTAGAACCAAAGATACGTGAAGAAGATTTTTACAAAATAGAAGAAAACTTCACATTTGCCCTCTGAAGGTTCACTGAAAATCAACTGACAAAAGGCAGGTTGATAGAAAAAAAGGCATAGAAATGCGTTAACATGCACAGGGGAGAATCACAGAGTCATTGCCCCACCACACAATGGGGTACAGATGGTATAATCCTTCTTCTTAGGGGAGAGGAAGATAGGGAAGTATGGATGATTTTAGAGGGATAGTAAATGATTTTTAGGGGAATTCAGTGGGCTTGAAGAACATACAGTGGCCTGAAACAAAGTCTGCTGGGCCAAAAGAACAGACAATAATTTGTGACAAGTCTGTCCAGGTGTGTTGACAGACTTCAGTCTTTCTTCCTGAGGTATGACTTTAGTTAATGATCAGGAAAGTGACCAGAGGTAACTGTTTTCTTCTTTGGCAGGTCCAGACATTAGGCAGATAAGAGAACTTCAGAGAACCATTTCATCCTGTACTTTGGGAGAGACACAGAATTGAGACAGGAGTAGGCAGAGGTCAGAGAGATCTGGGGGATTCTTCCTCAAGTCAACAGGTCAAATTGCCATATTTTGGGGGTATTGGTTTCTGAGCTCCAACTCTCTTATTGGTTCTGTTTCTCTGGAGAACCCGAATACAATGATTTTTAAAGCCAGAAAAAAAAAAAAAGGTAATGAGGCAAATTGCACCCTCTGATAAAGTTTCTGCTACATCTCATTTACTAAAGCAATCATATGGCCATGCCCCACCCCAGTAAGTGGAGTGGCAATTCTACCATATGCCTGAAAGAAGGAAAACCAGACATCTTTGGTGAACAGCACTAGTGATTACCTCACACTTTACTACCTGAATAGGCGAAGAAATGGGCCCACAGTGATGTTCATTCGTAACTCTTTTACCTTATTAGTGGCAGGTTTAATGGAGTTTCTATCCAGTGTTGTTTCCCTCCAGCCTGAAGAACTTTCTTTAGCATTTTTTATAATGCAGGTTTGCAGCAACAAATTCTCTTACCTTTTATTTATAGAAAGTTTTTTCATTTTGTCTCACTCTTGAAGGGTATTTTTGCTGGGTATAGAATTATGCACTGACAGGTTTTTTTTTTCCTTTCAGAATTTAAAATACATGTTTCCAGTGTCTCCCTGCCTCTGTGGTTTCTAATGATGAAGTCATTTGTGGCAGTACTCCCTATATGTGGTATGTCATTTCTCTTTGGCTGCTCTTTGTCTTTGGTTTTCAGCAGGTTGACTGGGACATGGCTAACTATGGTTTACTTTGTTCTTATCCCTTTTTGCTTTCTTGAAATATTTTTCCCAGCTCCATCATATCTCTCCTCTTTTTAGAATTCCAATTACATATATATCAGACCTTATTGTATTTTCCCCAGATCACTCAGGATCTGTTCATTTTTAAAATCTTTTTTTCTCTGTACTCTTTGGGTTAGATAGTTTCTCTTGATGCATCTTCCAGACATGCCATTTTTTGGTTCTAAAATTTTCACTTGGTTCTTTTTAATTGTTTCTGTTTCTCTGCTGAGATTTCCTGTTTGGTCATTCATTGCAAGCATATTTTCTTCACATCATTGAGCATAGTTGTAGTAGCTATATTAAAAATCCTGTCTCCAGTTCCAGCACCCAGGTCATCCTGGGATTAGTCTCCATTGGTGACCTCCTGTCTTATGTATGGATCTTGTTTTCCGGTGTGTTTCTGTGTCTAGTAATTTTGGATAATATCCGAGATACTAGGAATGATATGGTGTAAGACTCTGGATTCATTATATTTTTTGAAGATTATTGACTTTTTTTGTTTGTTTAATGAGCAGTTAACTTGGGTGTAGTCAAACTCCAAACTCTATCTTCTCTGTGGTGGGCAGCAACTGAAATCTCAGTTCGGTTCTTTTCTCCTTACGTTGGACTTCTTGAAATCTGCCCTATGAATGTGTAGGTCAGGGGACAGCCAGTATATACAACGAATTTAGGGCTCCCCATCTATGCCTCTCTTTTGTCATATTTCCCCACTTCCTTTGTTTTCCAGCTGCTGTGGTCGTGCCTTATTCGTGCCTCTTAGGCTAAGGATTTCTCTGCTTTATTCGTGCCTCTTAGGCTAAGGATTTCTCTGCTTTAGAAACCTGTGTGGTGGCTGATTGAAGCCTGACTTCAGGCAAAAAGCTGAAAGAGAGAGAGGAGAGAAGAGAGAGAGAGAGAGAGATTATAAGGAACTGGCTAATGCAATGACGAAGGCTGAGAAGGCCCATGATCTGTCATCGGCAAGCTGGAGACACAGAAATCCAGTGATATAATTCATTCTGAATCTAAAGGCCTAGAGGAAATGGCATAAATTTGTATCCAAAGTCAGAAGGGGATGAGATGAGATATCCCAGCTCAAGCAGTGAAGCAGGGAAAAGTGGGGGAAATTTCTCCTTCTTCCACCTTTTGTTCTATTCAGGTTCTCAAAAGATTGGATGATACCCACCCACCTTGTGTAGGGCCATCTACTTCACTGAGCGCACTGATTCAAATGCTAATCTCATCCAGAATGACCCTCACAGGCACATTCAGAAATAACATTTAACCTGGGCACCCTATGGCCTAGTGAATTTGACACATATAATCAACCATTGCAATTATGAAAGCACAGAGACAGCATAGACCCAGCCAACCTTCAACGAACATAGTCTGAGTGAGTTTGGGGGCTTGTTTTTTCCCACAGCATAATTTAGGCTATCCTGACTGATACCAAGATTAGTACCTAGAAAATGGTGACAACAAGAAAAGAAAATAGATGGCACAGGCTTAAATGCAGGCATCCAACTTCATGGAGACTTCTATTGGTGCCTGGAAGGTCAACGATCCAGGTTTGCAGTGGCAAAACTTGGTAAAACTTGGAAGATGATAACTCCTAGATAACTTGGAAGACAGAAAATTCACCCAATGAAAACTCCTTTTCTTCCTGACATGGAATCCAGCAGGCAATGTTCAAGATAGTGAATGTGCTACCAGCATGTGTTCCAAAGTCAGAGCATGTACAGCATGATGGACATGAGGGATAAGCCTTTCTTAAGACACTGAGATTTGGAGGTTTGTTACTGCAGCAGAAGCCAAACCATTCTGGCCACAAAAAGAGGCACTAAATACTCCCTCCTTGGGTCATTTTGTTACCGGAAACGGGTCCCGATCCAGAATCCAAGAGAGGGTTCTTGGATCTCGGCACAAGAAAGAATTCAAGACGAGCCCATAGAGTAAAGTGAAAGCAAGTTTATTAAGAAAGTAAAGGAGCCAGGCACAGTGGCTCATGCCTGTAATCCCAGCATTTTGGGAGGCTGAGGTGGGCAGATCACCTGAGGTCAGGAGTTCAAGACCAGCCTGGCCAACATGGTGGAACCCCATCTCTACTAAAAATACAAAAATTAGCTGGGCATGGTGGCGGGCTCCTATAACCAGCTACTCAGGATGTTGAGGCAAAAGAATCACTTGAACTCGGGAGGCAGAGATTGCAGTGAGCCAAGATCGCGCCGTTGCACTTCAGCCTGGGTGACAAGAGTGAAACTCCATCTCTCAAAAATAAAGAAAGTAAAGGAATACAGAATGGCTACTCCATCAACAAAGCAGTCCTGTGGGCTACTAGCTTCCCATTTTTATGGTTATTTATTGATTATATGCTAAACGAGGGCTGGATTATTCATGCCTCCCCTTTTTAGACCATATAGGGTAACTTCCTGACGTTGCCATGGCGTTTGTAAACTGTCATGGCGCTGGTGGGAGTGTAGCAGTGAGGGTGACCAGAGGTCACTCTCGTTGCCATCTTGGTTTTGGTGGGTTTTGGCCAGCTTTTTTACTGCAAACTGTTTTATCTGCAACATCTTTATGATCTGTATCTTGTGCCGACTTTCTATCTCATCCTGTGATTAAGAATGCCTTAACCTCCTGGGAATACAGCCCCTCAGGTCTTAGCCTTATTTTACCCAGTCCCTACTCAAGATGAAGTTGCTCTGGTTCAAATGCCTCTGACAATTTATCCAGTCACATTCATAGAGTGTGGCTGTGAGTGGTGGGCAAACTATACTGTGTTTTCCCTTAGTACTGATAGAGTGGAGGCAGTGGGAGATCCAGGACTATGTGAATATCTATGGCTGCTCAAGGTTGGATATAATCCCACTTCCAGCACAAGGTTGAAAGCAATGTTTCGCATTGTCATAAATAGGGCATTAAGGGCTCAAAAACCAATACCCCAAATGAAGTCCTCAGAAGCTAAAGTTTTTCTCTGATCATCTTCTGCCCTGCTCTCTCCCAGTCTCATTCTCCCCTGAGGCTAGCCATAGAAACTGGAATTCCTCTTCTCCAAGGCGGGTCATAGAAACCAGAATCGCTTTTCCCCAAAGCCAGCCATGAAACCTAAAATTAGTACTTTAACTTTCTCTCTGCCTCTCTTTGTAAAAACTGGCCATAAAGATGTTATCTGACCTTCCTTATTTGACTGCAGGTCATAAGACCCCATTCCAGAGAAGGTCCTACCCTACACCCGGAATGAAGAAATGCATGCTCAGAGAGGCCAAGAAGAATTTAGACAGGCCTTGCTGGGCTTCCCCACGCGGTCTGTTAGCATTAAACTAACAGACTAGTGCTCTTTGGTCCAAGTGTATTTCTATATGGCCGTCCAGACTTCGTTGAACCTACGCAAAAAAAATGGACACTGTATCTTTGGGTCTTAATTCTGAAGGCTCCGATGTGTACACATTAAATAGGTTTACATGCCTTTTCTCCAATGAGTCTGCTTTTTGTGAGCTGATTTTTTCAGTGAAACTTTAAAGGGCAAAGGGAAAATTTTATTTTGGCCCCTACCAAGGGCAAAGGGTAGAAGAAAATCTACTTGATGGGTCCCTGACTCTTGTATGTCGAAACTTCACTCTCTTTGTATTGAAACAAATTAAAAGCCTAGCCCAGAGAGAAGAGCCATTGCCAATACTGGCAGATTCTGAAACAAGGGTGCAGTCTGTGAAAAGAACAGCGGTGCAACAGTGGGCACTGGATAATCCCATCTTTGTTGTTGAAAAGATACACCCCTGCATTAGGACAAGGGCTATTGAAGAAAGAAAAGAAGAAAGAAGGAAGATAAAAAAGAAAAAGAAAAGAGAGGAGAGGAGACCACTTGAGGTCAGGAGTTCCAGACCAGCCTGGCCAACATGGCAAAACCCCGTCTCTACTAAAAATACAAAAAAGTTAGCTGGACATGGTGATGCACACCTGTAGTCCCAGCTGCTCAGGAGGCTGAGGCAGAAGAATTGCTTGAACCTGGGAGGCAGAGGTTGCAGTGAGCCAAGATCGCACCGTTGCACTCCAGCCTGGGCAGCAAGAGCAAAACTTAGTCTCAAAAAAAAAAAAAAGGAAAGAAAGAGAGAAGGCGCCCAGGCATGGTGGCTCACGCTTATAATCCCAGGAGGCCAAGGCAGGCGGATCACCTGAGGTCAGGAGTTCAAGACCAGCCTGGCCAAGATGGCAAAACCCCGACTCTACTAAAAATACAAAAATTAGTTGAGCATGGTGGCAGGCGCCTGTCATCCCAGCTACTCAGGAGGCTGAAGCAGGAGAATCACTTGAACTCAGGAGGCGGAGGTTGCAGTGAGCCAAGATTGCACCATTGCACTCCAGCCTGGGGGACAAGAGTGAGACTTTGTCTCAAAGAAAAAAGAAAGAAAGAAAGAAAGAGAGAAAGCAAAAAAGAGAACATAGACCTTGAGTGTGTACAAATTAATACCAAAAGGCTAGAAATAATATTCCAAAATGTCACAGTTGACTGACTACTCTAGGATTATGGCTGATTTCTATTTCTTTTCTTCCTTTTTCTGTGTTTTCTGGTTCTAAAATGAACACATCTTATTTGTGAAATAAAAGTTTTTAAAACAAAACAAGCCCAACGACAAAAGATAGGAAGGGGAAGAAGTCTGGAAACACAGGAATCAAATGAACACTATCTAGGAAAAAGGCAGAACACCATGATGTGCTGAATTGCCTGGTGGGCACTGAAGGCCACCCCTCAGAGTATGGGAGAATTCTAAGAATACAAGTAAGAACTTTTTTTCCTCTGGTCCTGTGTATTTACTCAGAGAAAAATATGTGTTATTGCAACAGGAAGCAGTTGCTTAGCATGAAATTTTCAAGACTCAACAATATTCAAGACAAACATTTTTGGAGCTCTGTCAGGCCCAGGGCTGCAGACAGAAAGATAGTCTTTCTACTTCATCTTGCCTTTTAGCAGTATGCAGCATTTTTAAAACATTGAGACAGGGTCTTGCTCTGTTGCCTGGGCTGCAGTGCAGTGGAGCAATTATAGCTCACTGCAGCCTCCAACTCCTGGGCACAAGTGATCCTCCCACCTCAGCCTCCGGAGTAGCTGGGACAGGCACATGCTTAGGCTGGTCTATAACTCATGAGCACACCCCCTCTACCTCCCAAAGTACTGGGAGCCACTGCACCCAGCCAGTATGCAGCATTTTATCATCCACTTGGATCACCATTAGCAACAATTAGAGTTCTTCTTAAGGCTCCTTTCAGCCCTCTGTGTGCACTTCAAGTGTTTGAAAATGAAAGATCACACCACTGCACTCCAGCCTGGGTGACAGAGCAGAGACCTTCTCTCAACAAAAAGAGAAGAAAAGAAAAATATAATAGAACACTAACTTGAATAAGGTAATCCTTGGAGGGAGACAAAGATTTGATTGCTTCTGGGTAAGCCACATATACTATAATCAATAACAATGAATGAAATTGATCTTTTATGCAGTACTTGAGGAAAAAATTAAAGGAAAGAACAAAGACCAGAACTCTAGGTTTTGAGTCTCCCCCTACAAAGCATCTCTTTGAAAAATGATCCATTTTCACCACCAGCCAACTGTGTGATTCTGGCTTTAATCCTTTTCCCTTGAGTCTCATTTTCCTCACAACAAAATGGGGACGGATATAGATGTGGTCAAGGTGGGAATTGTAACGTTGGACCAGTCGACTTCCAAGACACCATGCAGCCCCAGCATTCTATAATTTTGGAATTCCAGGGAGTCCATGCACATCATTTAAGTCCCACATGCTAGTTCTTTTGTCTGTTTTGTGGTTTTCTGACTGCAATACATGATGGACCCAACATAAACTTCAATAAATAAAAAGAGAGGGGATGCTGACATTGACCAAGATGCAAAACAAAACTCATTTATAAAAGAAATAAGCCTCATTCAAAGAAATAAATAATTCTCCCTGCTAATATATTTCCTGCTAGTTTCCCTTGAAGCTTTGTTATTCATTTTTCTCACCATCAATAAATAAGAACTGTTTGTTACACATGTGACTACGTAGTGTTTTCCTTCTAAACTATTGTATGTTGTTTGGTAGGAGGCACATATTTTTCCCACCTGTTCTGATTGTCATTGGTGTTAATAAAGAAAAAAAAAAAGCCTTTCCACCCGGGTTTATTCAGAGAGAGTTAACATCTGATTTTACATGGACGCCTTTAAAAGAAAAAGAACAACATGGCCTGAAGCACTTCCAGCACAGGGTGTGGAAGTATTTGATGTCCTGGTGCTTGTTCATAAAAGAATGTTGTTTTGAAATGTACAGTGAAGTCAGGGAGAGAGATCCAAAGAAGGTTCCCAATGAGACAAAATCAAATCAGCCCGCCAACCCCCAAACACTTCCCTCCTGGACCAGTGGGTACCTTGGCGCTGTGCCCACCATCTGGGTCCAGAATCCCAATAAGGCCACAGCATTGCTGCCTGCAGTGATGTGTGAACACAGGGTTTGTTCCCAGTCAGGGGCACTCACTGACAGGAAGAGAGACATATTTTGTCAAAGGTGATACAGGGCCTCTGAAGGTATTCTGTGAAAGTGTCTTCACTCAGGTATCTGCCCCTCCCCACAAACCTACCGGCTCAAGGATTTTCTTTTCCTTTCTTTCTTTCTTTTTTTTTTTTTTTTTGAGACAGAGTCTCTGTCTGTTGCCCAGGCTGGAGTGCAGTGGCACAATCTCTGCTCACTGCAGCAGCGCGATCTTGGCTCACTGCAACCTCTGCCTCCCAGGTTCCAGTAATTCTCCTGCCTCAGCCTCCCGGGTGGCTGGGATTATAGGCACGTGCCACCATGCCCAGCTGATTTTTGTATTTTTAGTAGAGACGGGGTTTTACCATGTTGGTCAGGCTGACCTCAAACTCCTGATCTCAGGTGATCTGCCCACCTTGGCCTCCCAAAGTGCTGGGATTACAGGTGTGAACCACTGCTCCCGACCCAGATCACTCTTTTCTTTATAGTCACATAAAATGTGTTGAGTCCCAATGCAGGGCCAGAACTAGGGTGAGACAAGTGAGACGCGATATTTAGGGGTGTGGCCCAAAACTCAGCAATCAAGCTAAATCATGCTGTACTGCAATATTTTAAAGACCAAAATTAACACAAAACACCATAATGCATGAACTGTCAGAATATTAAATAAAGACAGGATTTAGAGCATGGCTCAGCCATATTGGAACCTGAGGTAAAAGGAAAAATCATTAATGCCAGTCCTCTCTTTATTTAACATTTTGATAGTTTATCACAGATTGTTTTGGCATTTTAAAAAAATATATTGCATTAAAATACGATCATCTTGCTACACCCCAAAACATTGTGCCCAAGGCAAGTGCCTCATTTCCTCACCCTAGTCCCAGCACCGCAACACACACTAGGCACTAACAGGATCTAGCCTCCCCTCCTCCATCCCACACTTTCTTTCTTCTGTTTTTTTTTTTTTTTTTCCTGAGACAGAGTCTCACTCTGTTGCCCAGGCTGAAGTGCAATGGATGTTGGCTCACTGCAACCTCCGCCTCCCGAGTTCAAGCGATTCTCCCACCTCAGCCTCCCGAGTAGCTGAGATTTCAGGCACCCACCATCATGCCTGGCTAATTTTTGTATGTTTCATAGAGACAGGGTTTCACCATGTTGGCCAGGCTGGTCTCAAACTCCTGACCTCAGATGATCCGCCTTCCTTGGCCTCCCAACATGCTGGGATTACAGGCGTGAGCCATCACACCCCACCCTACATTCTCAAGATTCACCTTTCCAGGGCAGTGGAAGAAGACAGGGCTTGCTACAGATCTGTTCCTCACTCTGTGGGCACTGTTCCTCTTCCTCTACTGTTATTCATCTCCTAACCAAATTGCCTGGCCCTGTCTCAGGCATCCTATGCCTATCACTGCCTGGACTTCACCATCAACTCCAGGGCACATGACTGCATATGACTGACTTGTACTTCAGATCCTTGGGGTGGAGATCAGGAAGGCAGTGGGTGACTATAGTAAATAATTGCTGTGCTAGCAGGGAACAGCTTTATTTGCAAGCTTCTAGTTCTCTCCTAGATCTTATTAGCCAACGGCTCCCCCCTTATAAACCAAAAATAAAATTCCAAGCCCTTCAACTGACAGATGGACCCTCCTCAGCCAAGGCCATTCTAAAGTTAACCTGAAACACGAGTTCAGGCCATGATGGGAAGTGGGGGTTGGACACGCCTCATGATACCCTCCTCCCTTTGGAATTCAGGCACAGTTGACCAGCACTGACATTAAAACAGAGACATTATGGCTGATAGAACAGACTCTTTCAGTCTGATAAGAAACATTTGCAGTCTATTCTTTCTGAAGCTTGCCGTCTGGAGGCTTCATCTGCGTAATAAGAACCTTGGTCTCCACAATCCCTTGTCTTAACCCAGACACCACTCCTTTCTATTGATGCCAGGTCTTCCGATGAACTTTCAACCAATTGCCAATCAGAAAATATTTCAATGGGCCAGACATGATGGCTCACACCTGTAATCCCATTACTTTGGGAGGCCAAGACTGGTGGATCACTTGAGGGCAGTTCAAGACCTGCCTGGCCAACATGGTGAAACCCCATCTCTACCAAAAATATAAAAATTAGCCAGGTGTGGTGGTGGGTGTCTGTAATCCCAGTTACTTGGGAGGCTGAGGCAGGAGAATTGCTTGAGCCCAGGAGGCAGAGGTTGCAGTGAGCCAAGGTTGCACCACTGCACTCCAGCCTGCATGGACAGAGCAAGACCCCCTCTCAAAAATAAATAAATAAGTAGAAAATCTTTTAATGTACCTATGACCTGGAAGCAACCCCCACTTATGTCTCCCTAAAATGTGTAAAACCAAGCCGTAGCCTGACCACCCTAGGCACATGTTCTCAGGACCTCCTGGGGCCGTGTTACAGGCCATTGGTGCCTCATACTTGTCTCAGGATAAATCCTTTTAAATGTTTTACAGAGTGTGGCTCTTTTCATCGACATCCTAATAACATAAGACAGTATTGGGGAACCCTTCACTCCTATCTTTTTTTTCTGGAACCTCAAACCCCATCTCAAGGTCTATGCAGATAATTCCAAAGGTTCTTTCTCTTTTCCATAATGCGTAATTGAACACCTCTTTATCTAAATTTCTTCCTCTGGGTCATGCCCATGGGTCATATGCCTCTCTTAGTCAAGCAGGCCCATTAAAAAGGTTTCTCCAGGCTGTGTGTGGTGGCTCACGTCTATAATCCCCGCACTTTGGGAGACCAAGGTGGGCAGATCACTTGAGCCCAGGAGTTCAAGACCAGCTTGGGCATCATAGCGAACCCCCCCCTACAAAAAAAATTATAAAAATTACCTGGGCATGGTGGCACATACCTGTAGTCCCAACTACTTGGTAGGCTGAGGTGGGAGGATCACCTGAGCCCAGGAGGTCAAGGCTACAGTGAGCCATGATTCCACCACTACATTCCAGCCTGGGTGATAGATAAGATCCTGTTTCAAAAAAAAAAAAAAAAAAGGTCTGTCTCCAAATACAGGAGACCCTCTTTCTGTGGAATTTTGCCACAGAGCCAACTGTCGGCAACTGCTGCACTTTAACACAAACCCTCTTCTCCCTCCCTATCACGTACAGGATTTAGTCACCTGTGCTCAGGTCCTAAGGTCACCAGTTGTAAGAGCTGTGTCTTTTTCATCTTCATCCTCAGCCCTGAGAGCCGGGCCTGGCACAGAGAAATTGCTGGGTGAAGATGCTCAAAGCCGCCACATCCATCATGGCTAGGGATGGGTCAGTGGGGTGGCCTAGGGGACAGTAATGGAGTGGGAGATTATGGACAGGCACACAGCTATGATGTGGCTCATTCTGAGTTGTTTGGTTCCAGAGCCCCAAAGTCCTTCCAGGAAGAATCTCGTTCTACTCCATCCTGCCTGACTATGCTGGTGCCCCAGACCCCCCATTAACCACCACACTGAGACTTCTCCCCAGAAGGTGCTCCCGATTCCACAGCACAAAACCAAAGCCCCTGAGTGTGCTGAGGTGAGGAGAGAAGCAAGAAGAGCCTGGGTTGGAATCTATAAACCAAAAATAAAATCCTAAGCACCACAACCAACTAAACAGACCGCCTGTGGGCCAAGAGGACCCTTGAGAAACCCGAAAAACTGAATTCCTGGCTGTGATGGGACACACCTTGTTATACATTCTCTCCCTTTTGGAGGTTAAGCACAGCTGACCAGCATTAACATTAAAATAGAGATCCATCCTAAGACTGACAAAACAGACTCTTTGTGGCAATAAGATACCAAATTCCAACCTGACTCTGGTATAGCATCACATGACAGATGGCAGACCCTGAAGGAAATCAAAATATTTTGCCGCAAAATTTGTTCCTTTGACATCTCTTGAAATGGCCCTCAAAGCCATCTTCTGTTGAGGAAACATGCATCTGCAGAAAATCTCCATTAACGCAGTCACGGCTTTTCTTTCTAGGTCTTTCCTGGATCTCAGAGAGATGACCTAAGAGTCTGACACCTTTTAAGATCTGAAAAGAGACATTTACCATCTATTCTCTCTGAAGGCTGCTACCTGGAAGCTTCATCTACATCACAAGAACCCACATGCCCCCTTATCTTAACTCAGGCATTTTTTCCCATTGATTTCAAGTCTTCAGACAAAGCTTAACTCTTTCAACCAATTGCCAATCAGAAAATCTTTAAATCATGGGCATAGTGGCACACGCCTGTAATCCCAGCTACTCCGGAGGCTGAGAATGACTTGAACCCAGGAGGCAAAGATTGCAGTGAGCCAAGATTGCGCCACTGCACTCCAGCCTGGGCAACAGCACGAGACTCTGTCTCAAAAAAAAAAAAGAAAAAAGAAAATCTTTGAATCCACCTATGACCTGTAAACACCACCCCCTCACCCTCTACCCCACTAACTCCCCCTCACTTTCAAGATGTCCCACCTTTCCAGCTGAACCAATGTATACCTTATATGTACTGATTTATGTCTTTACCTGTAACTTCTGTCTCCCTAAAATTTATAAAACCAAACTAACCCAGCCGCCTGGGGCACACTTTCTCAGGGTCTCTTGAGACTGTTCTCCAGGCCATGGTCACTCATGGTGGCTCAGAATAAACCTCTTTAAATATTTTACAGAATTTGATTTTTCTATTGACAAATCCTTGCTCCCTGGCCAGGCTTGGTGACTTATGCTTATAATTCCAGCACTCTAGGAGACTGAGGTGGGAGGATCACTTGAGGTCAGGATTTTCCAGCCTGGGCAACATAGTGAGACCCTTGTCTCTATTTAAAAAAAAAAAAAAGTAAAAATTAGCCAGGCATGGTGGTGTGCACCTGTAATCCCAGGTACTCAGGAGGCTGAGGAAGGAAGATTGCTTGAGCCTGTATGGTTCTTGTATCGGTTTGAACCCAGAGAGCGCACCAACAGACAACATGAGGTGGTGTGGAGCAACATGCTGTTTTTATTTATTTATTTTTAAATTTTATTATTATTATACTTTAAGTTTTAGGGTACATGTGCACAATGTGCAGGTTTGTTACATATGTATCCATGTGCCATGTTGGTGTGCTGCACCCATTAACTCGTCATTTAGCATTAGGTATATCTCCTAATGCTATCCCTCCCCTCTCCCCCCACCCCACAACAGTCCCCAGAGTGTGATGTTCCCCTTCCCGTGTCCATGTGTTCTCATTGTTCAATTCCCACCTATGAGTGAGAACACGCGGTGTTTGGTTTTTTGTCCTTGCGATAGTTTACTGAGAATGATGATTTCCAGTTTCATCCATGTCCCTACAAAGGACACGAACTCATCATTTTTTATGGCTGCATAGTATTCCATGGTGTATATGTGCCACATTTTCTTAATCCAAAAAGTCAGGAAACAACATGCTGTTTTAATGAGCAGACGCACTGGGTGCTGGCGGGCTGAGGCCTAAAATGGCGTCAGACCCAAGTGAGGACGGGGCAAAGGTTTTATAGTCTTCTGTAAACGGGAAGTGCCCTAGTCTGACGTAACTGCTACGTTGTACCCGGATGGCCTCTTTCTCGATCTTCAGGGGTCCGTGTCTTCCAGCTAGGGTAGGTGTCTTCCGTCCAGCTCTCTTCCTGCTTCTGCTATCTTGCTGACACACACTGCTGATGCAAGTGGCCTTGCGCCTTGGGCCTGGGCCTGAGAAGGGAGGAGTTACTCATCTCCTTAAGCTTTCAGGCCCCGGGGAGAATCTTACAAAGCCCAGGACCTTGAGGCTGCGGTGAGCTGTAATGGTGTCACTGCACTCCAGGCGGGGCAACAAACAACAAAAAAAATGTATGTGATTTATTTGTGATTATTTTTAAGCTCATCAGCTATTGTTAGTGCTCATGTACTTTACGTGTGGCCCAGGACAATTCTTCTTCTGTTTTTTGTTTTGTTTTGTTTTAAAAAGAAAAAGAAAAGAAAAGAAAAATCCCTGCTCCCTTGCAGCACAACCCTGTGTGTTAGTCTCTCCAGGCCTCAGTTTCTTCCTCCCTGGAGTAGGATCATAAATAATACTATCTCCAGTGGTTACTGTTATGAGGGTTAAATTAGATATGACATGCAAGGCACTTAGAAGACTGCCTGGCACATGATAAGCATTCAGTGGACATCAGCCACTCTCATTTCCTTGTGGCCTGTGGGGCGTTTATCTTTCAGGGTAGAGAAGGCAGACAGAGTGGTGGATTGTCTTAGTGTGTCTGAGACACTGGGCTGAGGATGCTCTGTGATTCACTCTTGGTTGCCTTGGGTGTTTTCATTCCCGGTAGCATTAGAGGAATTGAAGGCCCCTGGAAAAAGATCTCTTTGCTCCAAAGAAGGAGAAACTTTACATGCAAGTTACACAAACATCGCTGGAAACAGATCCATGGCTTCAGAGGCAAACCCCAAGCTCTCTCCCCCGAGGCCGGGTCTGGAGTGGAGTGTGTTGAAGTGATAGTAATATAAAGAGGCAGAAAGACTGCCTGCTTCAGAGTTTGCATTAAACGTGGGCTTCGGTGCATTTTTTTTTTATTTCCAGGAAGAAGGCTTTGTGGGGGTAAGGGGGTCATGAAGGCCTTTTCAAAGCAGGCATCACACCCATGGGGAAGAGCCCCGTCCCCGCAAGGAAGGGCCTAAGATACATGCAGAACCCTTTACAGTAGGAAGGGAAGAAGCAACGTTCCCTGTCTAGCCTCCAGGTCAGTAAGAATTCCTTCTTGCAACAGCCAATGACGAGCTTAAGCCCTGAAGCCCAGCTCTGGCTGTTAGAACCTCTCTACTTTCCATCCCCAGACCTACCTTCCTGTACCCCTTCCTTTACTGGCTTGAAAGAACCTATCAGGGTCCAGAGCCTCCACATGGGCCCCCCAGGGAACTGCTGGGACTCAGCCAGCCGGCATCATCACCTCCCAGGCAGCAAACAAGATCCCAAGACGCAGTCTGACATAAGCTCTACAAAACTCCAGAGCCAGCTGGCCTTACCTACTTCAGAACCAAATGCCAGGAAACTCTGGCTGGCCCGCCAAGTCCCCAGGACTGAAGGGATGGAGGACTTGCTGACATGTGCCTTCGTCCTTCATTGCTCTGCTCTCCACCTCCCTTTCCTTGCCTTCGTGCTTCACTTTGTCTCGGCATAGCTGGCTGGATCCACACAATGCTCAGCACTAGGCTGGACAAACCAGCTCCAAAGGACCAGTGCTTCCCTACAGGGCCAGGTCTCCAAAGGCTGCTCGGAATGTGCTGTGTGGTCCTGGATCCAAGTGCCAGGAGCTGGATGAGAGGGCCTGTGACCCACTCCTCATCAGAAAGGAAAGAGGGCTCTACTCTTCCAACCAAAGGCCACAGTTCATTTCTTCCTTCTTTTCTCTTTTGGAGACAGTATCTGGCTCTGTCACCCAGGCTGGAGTGCAGTGGCACAATGTCGGTTCACTGCAGCCTCCACCTCCCAGGTTCAAGTGATCTTCCCACATCAGCCTCCCGAGTAGCTGGGACCACAGCTGTGCACCACCATGCCCGGCTAATTTTTGCTTTTTTTTTTTTTTTTTTTTTTTTGAGACAGAGTCTCACTCCATCGCCAGGCTGGAGTGCAGTGGTGCAATCTCGGCTCACTGCAACCCCTGCCTCCTGGGTTCAAGTGATTCTCCTGCCTCAGCCTCCCAAATAGCTGGGACTACAGGCGCCCGCCACCATGCCCGGCTAATTTTTTGTATTTTTAGTAGAAATGGGGTTTCACCATGTTGGCCAGGATGGTCTCGATCTCTTGACCTCGTGATCCACCCACCTTGGCCTCCCAAAGTGCTGGGATTACAGGCGCAAGTCACCATGCCCGGCCACTTTTTTTTTTTTTTTTTTGTAGAGCTAGGGTTTCACCATGTTGCCTAGGCTGGTCTCGAACTCCTGGGCTCAAGTGATCTGCCCACCTCGGTCTCCCAGAGTGCTGGGTTTACAGGCATGAGCCACCATGCCTGGCCCCACAGTTCATCTCTTAGTGAAAACCATTCCAGTCTACCAAGGCTGCATTTTGCTTTTCTCCTCCCTTCTTCAAGAAGGGTGTGCCAGCACATCTTCTGTAACCCAAATATATCTGGACCACCTCAGGCTTCCATCAGCATCGCAGTCAGTCAGTGTCACTATGGCAACTGCGAGCAATGGAGAAGACCCCTCTCAACAGGAGTCCCTGAGGAGACACCCAAAGATTCCAGGCTTTTCTACAGCAAAATGTGTTAACAGTCATTCCTCTGTCTCTCTCATCCTGCCACGATCTTCCCCTGAGTCCCCACACTCCAAGACAGCCTTAAGTCTCTTTTTTATCTTCTCTCTACACCAAGTTTGTCCAACCTGTGGCCCATGGACCACATGCAGCCCAGGATGGCTTTGAATGCAGCCCAACACAAATTCACAAACTTTCTTAAAACATGATGTGATTTTGCCAGGCCGGGCGCAGTGGCTCGCCCCTGTAATCTCAGTAGTTTGGGAGGCCGAGGTGGGTGGATCACTTGAGGTCAGGAGTTTGAGACCAGCCTGGCCAACATGGCAAAACCCCATCTCTACTAAAAATACAAAAATTAGCTGGGCGTGGTGGTGTGCGCCTGTAATCCCAACTACTCGGGAGGCTGGGGCAGGAGAATTGCTTGAACCCAGGAGGAGGAGGTTGCAGCGAGCTGAGATCATGCCTCTGCACTCCAGTCTAGGAAACAGACTGAGACTCCGTCTCAAAAAAAAAAAAAAATGTATGTGATTTATTTGTGATTATTTTTAAGCTCATCAGCTATTGTTAGTGCTCATGTATTTTACGTGTGGCCCAGGACAATTCTTCTTCCAATGTGGTCCAAGGAAGACCAAAGATTGGACATCCCTGCTGTATGCACACTCTCAAACCACCCCCACCCCCGGTCAGAGAGCAGGGTCTGCTTCCATTCTTTCCTTTACCTGAAAAATTCCTTTAAAATCTCTCTACTGCAGGCCCTTCTGCAGCTAATCCTAATCCCCATACAAAAGGCTCATGAACCCCTCAAGAGCACACACCCAATTTTCCAGCCCCCCACCCTGTGACTCCGCGCCCGTGTGAATGATCTCGTCTGTCTTTACCTCTGTCATTTGTCAATGTGCAAGCACATGTTTTCTGGTGATGCAAACACCTCAATTCTGGAATCTTACTGAAGGTCAAACATTTACTCAGCCATTAAAACTCTCTGTGCTAGAGTAATTTACATTTGTATTTGCAAGGAAAATATAGTGCACCTGGTAGACAGCATTTAATGACTTTTTTCCATTAACTCAAGTGGACAAAAACGAAGTACCACAGCCAAATCCAACAAATCCTGGTGGTCTTTCTCTGTCCACCAAAAGAAACACCTGCACCATCACCATGCCCTCCCCCATCCCCCAAATTCAGGCCCCATCTCATTTTGTAGAGTTCTTGTGAGCATCAGCCTCAGTGAGGGTGGGGGGGGCCCAGGCCTGAAAGGTTCCATGGCCTGGATCCTCAGCTAAAGTCCCATGTTCCTGTGAATCCCAACTGTGCTGAGGTCAATGCAGGATGAAGGCGGGAGATGTACTTAAACACCGACTGCCAGGAAGGTCTTTTCCATTTGGTAGTGATCAGACATCAGCCAGACCATCTCCGGGGATGAGCTATAAGTGAAGGTGAGTCTTTCCACATGTCTCCCATGAAAATTGAAAATGATTCTCTAATGCACTCCAGAATCTCTCCAAAACATTTTTATTGTTTCAAAAAGGGAAAGGAAAATGTAAGTCCAGTTGAACATCATGGGGTTTCGAATCCAAATGGACAAAGCAGGAGAACAGTTCAGGCCTGATATTAAGTCGAAGAGAGAGCCCAGTGGGCAACAGGTAGGTGCTGTGAGTCCAGTGGACATTGGCTGAGCACAATTTGATGAGGGGGATGGCATGCTGTACCCATGGGAATGCCAAATCTTCCCACTGTTTGACGAGGGGAGAGAGGCTGGTGAATTCCTGAGAGATCATTCGAAATAATTTTCCCAGTACTTACTAAGGGATTTTGCATTTGAGGTACAAGAAGGTTTGGGGAAAGAAAATGAATTGTAATTTTCGTACCAGGACTGGAATTGCCCAGAGGAGTAGCTAACCGTATTCCCCTATTCACTGCTCCAAAATACAGCCCATCCCATAGAGATTGGCAATTCCACTGTTAGAGATTCTTTCCTTTGGATTAAACTTTTTTTGGTTTTTTGAGATGGAGTCTCATGCTGTTACTCAGGCTGGAGCAGCACGATCTTGGCTCACTGCAGCCTCTGCCTCCCGAGTTCAAGAGATTCTCATGCCTCAGCCTCCCCAGTAGCTGGGACTACAGGCGTGTGCCACCACACCCCGCTAATTTTTTGTTTTGTTTTGTTGTGGTGGTGGGTTTTTTTGTTTTGGTTTGGTTTTGGTTTTTTTGTTTGTTTGTTTTTTTGAGACTGAGTCTTGCTGTCTCCCAGGCTGGAGTGCAGTGGCCTGATCTCCGCTCACTACAAGCTCCACCTCCCGGGTTTATGCTATTCTCCGGCCTCAGCCTCCCAAATAGCTGGGACTACAGGCGCCTGCCACCACGCCTGGCTAATTTTTTTGTATTTTTAGTAGAGACGCGGTTTCACCGTGTTAGCCAGGATGGTCTCAATCTCCTGACCTCGTGATCCACCTGCCTCAGCCTCCCAAAATGCTGGGATTACAGGCGTGAGCCACTGCGCCTGGCCTGTTTTTCTTCTTTTCTTTTTTTTTGAGACGGAGTCTTGCTCTGTCACCCAGGCCGGAGTGCAGTGGTGCAATCTCAGCTCACCAAAACCTCTGCCTCCCCTGTTCAAGCGATTCTCCTGCCTCAGCCTCCCGAGTAGCTGGAACTACAAGCGTGTGCCACCACACCCAGCTAATTTTTTGTATTTTTACTAGAGACAGGGTTTCACCGTGTTAGCCAGGCTGGTCTTGAACTCCTGGCCTCAAGTGATCTGCCCAGCTCGGCCTCCCAAAGTGCTGGGATTACAGGCATGAGCCACTGCACCTGGTCTAAACATTGTTAACAAACATGGGCAGAGAACACATTTCTTCCAAATCCCCCAAAGATGAAGAGCTACATTTTATTTCCAGGCTGTTCTGGTGCTTCTACAGGAGAGTGTGGGGTACACAGTTTCAGGATGAGTCAGGTAATTCTTTTTATTTCTAACTATAAAATTGATATATGCTTTACTGAATATTTGCGGATGAAATAATGTGATGTCTTGGATTCACTTTAAAAGAATGCAGAAGATAGGTGAGTAGGTGGGGATACAGATGAAATGAGACTGGCTATGAGCTGATCATCACTGGGGCTGAGTAACCAGCACATGGCAGTTATTATTTCCATGCTGTGTCTTTGTATAAGGTTGACATTTTCCACAACAGAAAGCAGAATATTTGGTTACTTTCCCAGTTCACCATCCTTCTATATTGACCAGTGAGAGACATGAAAGTCAAGCCTCAGTACAAGGGTTTTCCATCCCAGGCAAGTAGATTCCACAGAGCTCTGTGATTAGGGCAGGAAACCAGCTTCCACTTCCTCCATTTTGGGGACTGGAAAATGCTATTTATCCTCATTGCAAAGATCAAAGTGTGAACTCCTGTCCCTATCACAACCCCCAGGACACATATGAACAGCTCCAGTTGGCAGCTGTAGCCACCATTAGCTTGAAATCTGTTGAAACAGAAAACTTTTATTGAGGAGGAAAAGCAAATTCCAACCGTGAGTTCCAAGTACCCTTTGCTTGGATGAAGAGGAGCAAAAGAGCATTAGTGAGCCTGAAGCTGCACCTCGGCCCCATCACACCACCCAGACTGAGAAACAAACGGGACAGGGCACTGTCAAACATGCTCATGGGAGGCTGCTTGTGTGCACACGACCTGACTTCCTAGCAAATCCCAGGGCCCGCATCTGCCAAAAGCCACTGGGTAGTCAGTCATGGTGGCATTCATCAAACTCTGCAATGCAAAAGTCATCCCAGTGATCACCTCATCCCCACCTCACCTCCAGATCACACCAAACCTACCTAAAGCCGTCTTAGATGTGTAGCCATCTCTCTCCCCTTAAGATCCAAAAGGAGTCAACTTTCTTCATTCTTTTACGTTTGTTTCTTAGAGACAGTCTCACTCTGTCGCCCAGGCTAGAGTGCAGTGGCACCATCATAGCTCACTGCAGCCTCAAACTCTAACCCTTGAGCCCTCCAATCTTGGAGCACTCAAGTGATCCTCTTGTCTCAACCTCCTGAATAGCTAAGACAACAGGCAGGCACCACCATGTCCTGCTAAATTGTTTAATTATTACTTTTTGTAGAGATGGTTTTACCATGTTGCCCCAGCTGATCTCAAACTCCTGGCCTCAAGGGATGCTCCTGCCTTAGTCTCCCAAAGCTCTGGGATTACAGGCTCACGCCCCTGTGCCCGGCCTCATTCGTTACTCTTAGTAAGCTGTCCTAATAGAAAGTTCTCCATAACTGACCTACGTGCTTTTTAGGATGGACAGAAATAGAAAGCGCATTTCTAGAGCTTGCACTTCAAAGTTTTCATCAAAGTTGCCACAAATAGTGGCCCTCACTGGCCCTAACCACCTGTTTATTAGGTTCTTATTGCTGCCATAACAAGTTACTCCAAACTTGGTGGCTTAAAGGAGCCCACATTTGTGATCTCGCAGTCCTGTAGGTCGGAATGCTGTTTGGGCTTGCCTGGCCTCTCTGCTTAGGGTCCCCCAATGCCAAAAACGAGGTGTTGGCCAGCCTTGGTTCTTAACTGGAGACTCTGGGAAGAAGCCGCCTCCGTGCTCACTCAGGTTGCTGGCAGATTTCAGCTCCTTGCCAGTGTAGGGCTGGGGTCTCCTCTCCTTGCTGGTGGTCAGCTGGCGGGGGGTGGTTGGGGGACTCTCAGCCCCTTAAGGCCATCTGCCTGCCTTGTCACATTGCCAGGTGGGCTGAATTTGGCTCAACTCCCGTGGGAGACGCAGGTGTATGGGAGGCCACAGACTGAGCCAGGCCCATTCCCTGCCCTCAAGCAGCTAAAAGAGAGGGCAAGATGAAGAGAGCCACGGATGGAGGAGGCACCCACAAACTCCAATTTTTTAAAGCACAAGTTTCCTCTTTCCACAAGTCAACTTAATTTAAAGCACACGCCCCCATTCCCTTTCTCTCTGGTTGTTCAGAAGATTTTTTGAGGGCTTACCAGATGCGAGCTCTAGGAACTGGGGCATAGCTGGTCCCAATCATTATCTGTCTGTGACAAAATCAGCTGAGAGAGTTCTGCTCCCACCCTGTCGTCAGTCCCCATGGGTTCCAATGGCAGCACTCTTGATTCCTCTCCAGGAACCTCTTTTGAGTTTGTATCAGTTTGAACCATAGCATGAGATAGTTTACAAGGAAATGATCCCCCAAACAAGCAGGGGTGTGAGACAGAGAAGGGAAGGAAGAGCCAGCAGAGAGAGTGTTATTCAGCAAGTTACCTGTGACCAGCTGAGCATAATCTCTTGGGGGAGCTCTGGAAAACAGTGCAGAGCATGCGTGCATCTCAGAGTTATCCCACATGAGGAGTGAGAGAGCTGGGGTATTTATACACCAACTCCCACCGGTCATTAGATTAGGGCCGTTGTTCCATCAATTTCCCAACACTTTGGCCTGCCACATGCTTGGGCAGGGTTGGCCCTGGCAACTAGAGAAACCTCTCTGGCAGACAGACCTGGGTGCTGGCAGCTGATGTCAGGACAGCCAGCAAGGAGAAATCACAGCCCCAGGGCCATGGGGGCTGGTGGGACCTCCTGCCTCTACTACAAGGCCTGACTCTGTGTCCCTGAGTCCCTCTGTGCCACCATGAGAGACGGAAACTCTGTGAAGCTAAGGCCTTTTCTACCCAGACCCATCCAGTAGCTGGGTTGCCTCGAGACTCTGTTCACCTCTCCAAGCCCTGCCCAGGAAGCAAGACTCTGCTCAGATCCAACAAAGTTGTCTGGGAATCAGTGGTTTCCCAACCCACTGCCCCCAGGTTTAGGTCTATGGGGCATGTACAGGGCACCTTCTCAAGGACCCAGCAGCATCTGCACTCCTATCCTCTTCAACTCACCCTCTGCCCACCTCCTAGCCAGCCCAAGGATGTGAAGACATTCTCTTTCTTTTCTTTCTTTTTTTTTTTTTTTTTTTTTTTGGAGCTAGGGTCTCACTCTGTTGCCCTGGCTGGAGTACACTGGCACGATCTCAGCTCACCACAACCTCCACCTCCCAGGTTCAAGCAATTCTCCAGCCTCAGCCTCCCCAGTAACTGGGATTACAGGTGTACGCCACCATGCCCGGTTAATTTTTGTATTTTTAGTACAGACAGGGTTTCACTATGTTGGCCAGGCTGGTCTTGAACTCCTGACCTCAAGTGATCCGCCTGCCTCGGCCTCCCAAAGTGCTGGGATTACAGGCATGAGCCACTGCACCAGGCCTGACATCCTCTTTCAAGGCACACAGTCACCTTGGCAGTCACCTTGGAGTCACACAGTCACCTTGGAGGCACTTTGGCAGCTCCAAGGCCAGGGAAGAGAAGCCTTTGTCCGTGGTATAAATTCCTTGCTCCCTTCTCTTGCAACAATGAGCCTCGCAAGAATGCACCAAGTGAACGGGAAAGATTGCAGTGCAGAAGGACATATGGGGAAACCTTCAAATGGTCATCTCATCACCCAGATGTGCACCCAAGTAATCAGAATCCAAGGCGAATCTAGAAAGCCATCAAGTGCCGTCACAAAGTCCTTCCACAGGAGACAGAAAGAAATTCCCACTGGAGGCAAGCAAAGAGGGCTGCTTGAAGGAGACAGGGGCATGTAACCTGGCCTCAGGGGATGAGTAAAATCTCAGCTGATGGAGGAGGAATGGGACCTGAGGCATGAAGCATCCAGGTAGCCTGGGTCAGCCTCATCTCCCCAGCCCAGGATTGGGGAAGGAAGAAGGGAGATCTATACCCTAGATCTCCAAGGAGGTTGGACTTCCCCAGAATGAGGGCAGGGAGGAAGCTGTGGAATATTTTGGAGGAAGGAGTGACATGATGAGATGCCTTAGGCCAGTGGGAAGTCACGCAGAGACAGGTGGAAATGGCCTTTGTCTCAAGACTCCGGCTACAGGGCTGTGTGTGTGGAGGAGGGGGGAAGAGAAGAGGGAGGAGACAGGGAAGAAAGAAGTGAGGGAGGTTGGGGGGGGGTGCAGAAAGAGGAGAGATAGAGCAGGAAGGGGGAGAAAGAACAGATGTGGGGAGACAGTGGAGTTTGCGCCCGCCCAGCTCGCAAAGGCCACCATTTGCGGGTGTGAAAACCCATCCTGAACTTCTCTGGCCCAGGAAGTCTGGAGAGCCCCAGGCGCCTTGCCTGTGAGTGGCTCTTGTGAAAAGAAGGCGAGAGAATGGGAGGAAAAGTTGGATTCAGGTCTGATTTTTCTAAACAAATTCACCAGCTGAGGCAGGACTGACAGCCCCGGGATGCCCTCAAGCAGAAAAATTGTCAGAGAAGAAGGTGAGAGGAGGTGATAATTGCTGGGAGAATGAAAGCTGAAGTCACCCCAGCGAGTCTCTTGGCTTCTCCAAGCCCAGTCAGCGTCAGAGAAAATAGAGGTCTGAGTTTTCTGGTTGTTCACACTCAGAAACTAAAGCCAGAAAAGTTCCAAACATCTGGCTTTTACAAACATCCCAATGCACGTGCTGGGATCGTATTTAGTAATGTTATGGCTCCATCTACAGCCGGAGGAAGGATCATCACTGCTAGATTTCGCCATGAGCAAGAATCCGGCCTTTGAGCTGCGCAGACTCATTGCAATTAACGCTAATAAAGCTTGTTCCTGTATCTGTGCTGTTTATTCAACACAGACTTGGAACCACACTGGAAGTTATTTATTTCAGACTGTGTCTACAACAGCAGCTGTTCAGAATATACTAGCATCCTTTTAGCCAAAATTGGTTTGGAATTTCTATTTTAAACCACTGTTTGTTATGAATTGAGTTAAATGTTTTTTTTTTTTAACACATTTTCCCTATTTTAACAATGGAAAAAATAAAAGCCCTTAAAATACTAAGATTGCATTTTCTTTCATTCATTCAACAGCTAATTAGCACCTACTATGTGTCTGGCTCTTGTGTTAAGTGAAATAATTAAGTCAGATCTCAATGCATCCTATTATTTACTCATCAGAGGGTATTTTTGCTACTTGTCCTTTATGTCTGGAACATTTCCACAGGAATAGTGAGAGAGGAAGAACCGAGACAACCTGTGAATATAGTGTTTGGGACAAGTTAGAAACACAAGGAACATAGAATCTTTTCATGACAGACTGGAAGCTGGAAGTCAGTCCCATAAAGGCCAGTAAGATTTTTATCCTGTTCTATTATTTTTTTCCTACTCAGAAGTGGAATTAGTTTTTTCCTACTTAAAAAGTTACCAGCTGGGGTCAGGTGCGGTAATCCCAGCATTTTCGGAGATCAAGGTGGGCAGATTGCTTGCACCCAGTAGTTCAAGACCATCCTGCACAACATCGGGAGAGCCCCATCTCTACAAAAATACAAAAATTAGCTGTGTGTGGTGGCACACACCTGTAGTCCCAACTACTTGGGAGGCTGAAGTGGGCGGATCGCTTGAGCCTGGGAGGTTGAGGATGCAGTGAGACAAGATCACACCACTGCACAACAGCCTGGCTGCAGTGGCTCATGCCTGTAATCCCAACAGTTTGGGAGGTTTGGGTGGGAGGATCTCTTTAGCCCAGGAGTTTGAGATCAGCCCAGGCAACATAGTGAGACCCTGTCTCTACCAAAAAAAAAATTTTAAATAGCTGGGTGCAGTGGCACATGCCTGTAGTCCCAGCTATTTGGGAGGCTGAGGCGGAAGGATTGCTTGAGCCTAGGAGTTCAAGGTTGTAGTGAGCTATGATCGCACCACTGCACTCCAGCCTGGGCAACAGAGCAAGACCCTGTCGCTGAAAATAAATAAATAATATTTGCTTTGTGCAGAAAACTTGGAAAACAAGACAAAAAGGAATTTTAAAATCTCAGTTATAATCCTATCAACCAAAGATGACCACTGTTTACATGGTACTATAATTTTCATTAACCATAGGAGAGGAACTTTCTTTCATGTCACTACATATTCCTCTATATGATTTTGAATGGCTACAGAGTATTCTTTCATATGAGCATACCATAAATTATTTATGCCACACGTGATTACTGACTTTTAACAATGATAAGGTTTGTAACTGATGACATTTCTTAAGATACACTCTTAGCTCTGGAACTTCTGGATCAAAGAGGGCATGTACCTTCAAGGCCTCTGAGACATATATCAAGTTGCCATCCAGAGTGAACCTCCTAGAATTTAATGTCACATTTTAAACCAAAATCTAGCTTCAGGAGCCCAGAGCATTCACTGTTCCAGAAAGAGTGTGATGGTAAGTGGTGATCCTTGGTGTTCGGGGAGCTTTGCAGGGCATCCCAGCTGGAGGTAGTCAAAACTATCAGAATGGTTTTTGATAAATTCTTTACCTTGTAGATGATTTAGACTGGAGTGCCTCCAGGAAAGCAGGAAGCAAGACACGTTTTTAACCTGGTAAGTATTTAGTCAATAGAGCATTACCAAGGCCTCAGGAGATTAAGAAAGATAGGATTATTTTAATGTATCTTCATCACCCAAGCCCCACCACTTGTCATGATTAATATCACCTCTGGCTTATTTTTCCTGTTCCTGTTCCCACATTCTGTCCACAGTTTGTGCCCACAGATACTTTGCCCTTTCCTCTCCTCCATGTCTTGTAAGGTGAAGTTGGGTTCCTCTGAGGTCACAGAGCAGTGGTAACTACATCCAGTGGGTGTTAGAAAAAACCTTGGCCCCTCTCAGATGTGAGATGTGATCTAAGGACTCAGTACACTGACTTAGGGAAGACTTGAGCTTTTTTCTTTGGAATTGAAACATTTTCCATATTATCCCTTTAGTCACTGGGTTCGTATAGAGTTGTGGCAACAACTCAAGGGATATGAAAAGCAGATTTTACAAGAGTATGATTGCACAGCAAAAGTCAGTTTTGGGTTAATTTTGGAAAGAGAAGCTTTGATTTTACTGTGTGCCTAGTAGACAGTGTCCCGTCAGTCACACACAAAGGAAGAATGTCAGCAGAGAATCCCATAAAGTTAGCACCTAATGTAACTAGCATGAGTGGAAGTTGAGGCAGAGACAAGGGCTGCCCAAGGTTATGGTCATGGTAAGAGATGGGTGTAAGCTGCCTTTCTGACTACTGGCTCAGTGATCATTTTAAAAGAGGGTGACTTAACTACAGAAGTAAAATGTGACTGCCTTAGTTGTTAGAGAGCAAGAAGACACTCAACTGCATAAGAGGAACCAGCAGCAGGGCTCCCCCTAGAGGCTGGAGTCTCATGGGAAGAAACAATTTCCCACCATGTGTTCCCTTGCGTGCTTGGCCAGGGTGAGGCAGAACATGGAGGGTGAAATCAGACCTCAATCTTTTCTCTGATTCATCTTTCTGCACGCAAACACCTCTCAGGAGAAGGAGACAAACTGTTGACTTGAAACCCAGTTTTCCTGCCCTGGCAGTAACTGCGCAGAGCGGGGGAGGGTGGGCATAACCCTGGGGCCTCTCTGTTTGTATTGAATGTTCTCATCACCCTGGCATCCTTGCAGTTTCCCTTTAATGCACATGTGTCATGCTGAGAGTGCAAATGGCTATCTTGGGAGTTCTGTTTTTCCTACTCGTCCCTGCCTTCCATGTGTGTCTGGGGCCCGTGGATGTTCAATGGGACAGGGGCTAAAGTGGCCGCCAGGGGACAGAGTTGCTCACCTGCATAGCACCTTCCCTCCACCCTCCATGCTCTGATGGATGGAACTTCTCATGGGTTTTTGATCCCCCACACTCTATTTTTTTTTTTGTTCCAGGGTTAAAAACATGGAGAAAGCGTGAGGCAGGGAGGATCTCCTTACTGCAGATAAAAAACCCAATCAATACCTCATTCTTTAATAGCTCACGGTGGGACCCTTGAGCATGCCAGACAAAACAGCAAAGATCATAATTATGCTGATAGAAGTAACTTATAGGGTCAGATGCCTCCTGTCTGTCCATCTCTTAACCCTATGATCTTTTACTTTATGTGGCAATGAAACTTTGAGGCTGGCATTTCAACCGGTCCAAGTTAAAAATACAGCTGAGCACTTTTCTAAGCCATGATTTCCCCAGCTGGAAGTGAAGGTTAATAATTTGCCTCACCTCTCAAACCCCATCACCACTTGCTTCTCAGGGATGTAGTGACAAGAGAAGAGATATTTGCAGTATTTGCAGTGTTTTCCAAACTTTCTGATGCCAAGAAGCACCTGGGAAACTTGTCCAAATACAGACTTCCCGCCTAAACCCTGGTCTTACTGAATAAGTAATTGTAGGATGGGCCTGGGCATCTGTAGTTTTATTTATTTATTTTGAGATGGAGTTTCGCTCTTGTTGCCCAGGCTGGAGTGCAGTGGCACGATCTCGGCTCGCTGCAACCTCTGCCTCGCAGGTTCAAGTGATTCTCCTGCCTCAGACTCCTGAGTAGCTGGGATTACAGGCACCTGCCACCAGGCCCAGCTAATTTTTTGTATTTGTTAGTAGAGATGGGGTTTCATCATGTTGGCCAGGCCGGTCTTGAACTCCTGACCTTAGGTGATTCACCCGCCTCGGCCTCCCACAGTACTGGGATTACAGGTGTAAACCAGCATGCTGACTGGGCATCTGTAGTTTTATAAGGCTCCCAGCTGATTCTTATGATTAGGTGATCATTGGCAAGTTTGGGAAATGTTAAGTTAATCACCATGAAATCCTTTAATGTTTCAGAAGATGTCAAGCTCTGAACACTTAAAGGAGCATTTATTGCCATTCTTATTGCAGGCCAGGGTTGCCAGTTTAGCTAATAAAAATATAGGATGTCCACTTAAATTTGTATTTCAGATAAACAAGGAATGATTTTTATTTTTAGTATATCCCATGCAATATTTGGATATACAAAAAATATATTTTTATCTGGTGACCCTATCGGATGCTTTGTGCTCCATTTATTTTATTCTATGGGAGAGGTAGGAGAAAAGTATAATCCTTAGAGGAAGAAAGTGTGCCATGGTAGAAGTGTGCACATCTTAGATTCCCCTCCGTGGGCTGCTCGGCTCGCCATTCTTTTCACGTGGCCACCACTCACCTGCTTGCCAGGAAGAGGAAGCTTGGCAGCTGGCTCTTCATCATGCCGACAAAAAACGCTGCTGTTACTGAAGAAGACAAAGAAACCACTTTTAAAGATAAAAAGAGAGGTTTTGAAGCATTACTTCGCATTCCGCTTGTTCAGATCTCATGAGACAGTGAAGCAGGTATGCCATTCATTTGCCAATGCATTTGCTGATTTCAAAATAACTTAAGTATTTCTAAGCTATACACCAGACGTGTCCAATCTTTGGGCTTTCCTGGGCCACATTGGAAGAAGAATTGTCTTGGGCCACACATAAAATACACTTAACAACAGTTGATAAGCTAAAAAAAAAAAAAAAAAAAAAAAAAAAAAAAGGAAAGAAAAAAATCGCAAAAAAAGTATCATCATGTTTTAAGAAAGTTTACAAATTTCTTTTGGGCTGCATTCAAAGCCATCCTGGGCCACCAGTTGGACAAGCTTGCTATACACATTTCTTTCCTCTGGCGAAATTTTCCAGGCCACTCAGTCCCATGTGTGGGATGCTGCCTCTGTCCGATGATAACCTGACACCAGATCAAGGGTTCTTCCCAGTATAGACACCTCTCAGTTGGAAAGGGTTACAATCGTCCCAATTTGGAAATCCCATCATCAATTGTAAAACAGACCTCCCCAAGGTGAGAGGAGGCGGGGGAACGTAGAGCTGAATATGAAATCTGAAGGACTGCGTGGACTAAGAATGAAATGTTTTCTAAATCAAATTAAGCTACACGGTGGAAATTGAGGAGAAAGTCCTTAAGATGACTTTTAAATGAAAATGAAATGTCTGTTAGTAAGTTGCAGAGGTGTAATGATACCAAGAGGCAGGCTTGTGTCTCATTAATTTCAAACATAGATTTTTATGTGAGGCTATTTGATTATAATTTGATTATCTGACCCTGTAATTAAAGTTTATTGCCAATTTGGAAGCTTACATGTAAAATGAACTGGTTTTCTTCAAAGCAATATACAATCTTTTGGACTCATTGACTTCTGGTTTTGCATTTAAATGGAAAAGTCAGTTATAACGTGACAAACAGGTTGGGGTTTTGATCATTAATCCTGCTAAAGCAATATTCATAAATTCAATTCTGAATCAGTTGGAATACTTTTCTTTTATTAGTTTCTGTGTTATTAAATGAGATTGTTTCTGACTAATATATTTCTGGACTCAAACTGTAGCTCCGAGCTGTTATTCAAATCAAATAACATGCCCCTTACTTGTGCCTCGCACTAATAAATGCCAACTTGTGATACATTTGCAAGAGACTGTCAGCAATATTAAAGGAGGCAATAACGGCATGGAGGTCTCAAAGTGAGCTGATTTTTCTAACGGCTGATATTCGTCGTTTTTCTTACACACACACACACACACCAGATATTTGAACCTTTTAGTCTTAAACCCAAAAGTATGCTTTGATTCACACAAACATAATTCACTGGCACTTTAATGACTAAGACATTGGAATTAGATAACCCATAACTTTAGGATCCTCAGTGAGAGATCCTAAAGTTTGATTCTGCTCTGCCGATTTCAGAGCAGAATCAAAGTTATCATTAGAAAGAAAAGGGCCACTTAATTTGGGAAGGAAGATGGGTCCTTCTTTTCAATATTCAGGTGGGATGGAGAGGTTACATTGCTTTTTTTTTTTTTTTTTTTTTTTTGAGGCAGAGTCTTGCTCTTCTGTTGCCCAGGCTGGAATGCAGCGGTGCGATCTCGGCCCACTGCAACCTCCACCTCCCGGGTTCAAGCAATTCTCCTGCCTCAGCCTCCCAAGTAGCTAGGATTACAGGCATGTGCCACCATGCCTGGCTAATTTTTTTGTATTTTTCGTAGAGATGGGGTTTTGCCATGTTGGACAGGCTGGTCTCGAACTCCTGACCTCAAGTGATCTGCCCACCTTGGCCTCCCAAAGCGCTGGGATTACAGACATGAACCACTGCACCTGGCACATTGCTTTTAAGTTAGAAAAACTATTCACAGATCACCTTTGGCTTCCCAGAGAAAAAAGGGGTCTCAGAGACCTTTCTCAGCCCTTTTACAGATAAAGAAACTGAGGCCCAGAGAGACATCAGCTGCTCAGTTACACAGCGAGTCAGGGGCAACTCCCAAACAGGAACCCTCTCTTAACACTCCCTGTAATATTTCCCTGATAATTTTCCCACCAACCAGCCCACAACAAGCTCATAAATGTTCGTGGAAACTTCGCAGAGGCCCAGCTCCACCACTTTGCCTGTCTGACCTCCAACTAATCACCTGAACACCAGGAGCCTCTGCCCTATGGTGTGGGTCACACCTGCCCTTCCTTCCTGTTCAAGAAGTCAATGAGACCTGATACCTAAACTTCAAGGGGCAGGTCGCTAATAATATCTAACAATTTTTTTTTTTTTGAGACAGAGTCTCTCTCTGTTGCCCAGGCTGGAGTGCAGTGGTGCCATCTCAGCTCACTGCAACCTCCACGTCCTGGGTTCAAGCGATTCTCCTGCCTCAACCTCCTGAGTAGCTGGGATTACAAGCACCTGCCACCATGCCTAGCTAATTTTTTGTATTTTTAGTAGAGATGGAGTTTCACCATGTTGGCCAAGCTGATCGCAAACTCCTGACCTCGTGATCCACCCGCCTCGGCCTCCTAAAGTGCTGGGATTACAGGTGTGAGCCAGCACACCCGGCTAATATCTTTTAAAATTTCAAGTGCTTTATTGAAGTATGATTGGCAGACAATACACTGTGAATATTTAAGCATGACATCTTTCCTAAATAATCGTAGTAGCATTGAAGTTTTCGTGTGTGGGGCAATGTTTCCCTGAATACCTATATTTGAGCCTTGGAGATTATCCTCCAGACTGAAAGCTTGGTTATTGGTCTCTCTTCCTCTGTCCCGAGAGCCCACACATTTTCCAACTCTTCTCTTGATGGATTCGGGTTGGGTGTTGCTAGATTTCTGCCTTATCACACAAACAGTATGAGCAGGAATTGTCTCTCCTGCCCCAGAAGGAAATAATTCCAACTTATTCACAAAATTCCAGTCTCTGGGTTACAAGAAAACTTCGAATCCGTCTCCTGCTCACACCTCCCAACTTCCCACAACACCTGGCAAATACTCTCCGCACCCAGCCCTCCAGCTTGGATCCTAGGCTTGAGCGCCTCTGAGTGACCCAGGCAGGAAATGCGTCCCGGTGCTGTGTCAGCAGCTGCCAGGTGCGGGGCGCGGCCCGCGCGGATGCTGACCCCATGGCGCCGAAGCAGGTGCTGCCCATTCTTGTTAACACCGTGAAGCAGGTGCCCCTTCTGAGCATTTCCTTCAAGATGGCCGAGCCCTCGCCAAGGTGATCGGCATCGTCCCACCTTCTGCTTGAGCTGTCCTTCAAGGTCGGTGTTACCCCTGCTTAGAAGTGAGGCTGGGATTGCTGGTTCATGGCTGATCTTCCTCCATCCCTCTTGCCCTGCAGGTTTATCTTACGAACCAAGGTAAGAAGGGATTCCAGGGACAAGGCAGGGCAAAAGCTGGAGGCGGCGTGTGTGAAGGTGGAAGGGGCAGGGAGATTATGGATTTGGGATGTTGGTGAGCCTGATTCCATTTCAGCAGGATCCCCCACACCCCAGGGGTTTCTGTTGGATTTTGCCACCGGAAGGTCCGATTCCACTCCTTCCTTTCAGTAGGTAACTAAAGAGCCAGGTATGGCTGGCCCCGAGGCTGTGGTGGAAACAGGCAAGGGCAGGAGGTGAGTGGTCCCGGTCTTCAGAGTTTGTCTGTGAAAACAAGCCACCTATCATGCATGGTACTTGCTGGCAGGCAGGTGTTGACACCGCTGTGGCTGCTAATGTTGCTGCCTGGTCAAGGGGAGTCCTCAGACTCAGGCTGGCCACCTTCCCAGCCAATTGCATGTGTGGCAGGTATCGACCCCCACAGGTGGCTGAACAGGCGTGACATCCTTCATGCCGGGCCTGGAGGTTCAGAGGAGGTTATCACACGTGTTGCAAGATGATGGGTCCATGCTGCGGCTTCTTGTTTTTCTGAGAGAACAGAGGTGACTGGGCCTCCCAGGGTCTGAGCCGGGCTGCTCACCGACACCCCCAGGGGAGCTCTTACAAACTATCAGCAGCACGCAAGCCTTTCTCTGCTATGCTGGCAAATCGCCCTTGAGTGTGGTGTTGGTGACTTTGAGGCTTAGCAAATATGTACCCCCTACACACAATTCTGTCTACATCACAGAAAACTTTATGTGACTGTATAATCTTCCTTTGGAAAAAAAGATATAACTTATGTACTATAAAATCCACCATTTTGAAGTATACTACAATTCAGTGGGTTTTAGTATATTCAGAAGGTCGTGCCACCATCACCACTAATTCCAGAATATTTTCATCACCCTCCAAATACATCCTGCCTTTGGAATGGAGATCAGGGTCAAGGTAGACACTTCCCTGTAGGCATGGGTGATGATGATAGTGGTATCAGTAGCTTTAATATCATTGAGTACTTACTGTATACCAGCCACTATGCTAAATGCTTTACATATTTACATACGCCTGTTCATGCAATATGAATATATATTTCACTCAGTCTTGTTACATACCAAATAGGTGAACAATATTGGTATCCTCACTTTATTAAGAGAACTGAGGCACAGAGATCAAGAGAGCAGCCTGCATCCATGGGGTTTGATCCCAGGAGATGCATACTGACTCTATGGGTCTCTCCGCTGACTTTATCGGTCTGTCCCCTGTAGAGTTTGGAAAGATCTCCCTATGCCTAGAGAGGCCCATTGTAGCTGGCTTTTCTTTTTTCCAGTTCATTAGTTTTTTTAAAGATTGTGACTAAAATGTATACAACATAAGACATATCATTTCGATCTTTTTAAGTGTACAATTATGTGGCATTAAGCAGTGATGTGGTTTGATCTGCGTCCCCACCCAAATCTCATGTCAAATTGTTATCCCCAATGTTGGAGGAGGGGCTTGGTGGGAAGTTATCGGATCTTGGGGGCTGATTTCCCCCTTGCTGTTCTTGTGATAGTGAGTGAGTTCTCACACGATCTAGTTGTTTAAAAGTGTGTAGCACCTCCACCTTCATTCTCTTTCTCCTTCCCTGGCCGTGTAGGACATGCCTGCTTCCCCTTCACCTTCTGCCATGATTGTAAGTTTCCTGATGCCTCCCCAGTCATGCTTCCTGTACAGCCTGCGGAACTGTGAGTCAATTAAACCTCTTTTCTTTATAAATTACCCAGTCTCAAGTAGTTCTTTTTAGCAAAGCAAGAATGGACCCATACAAGCACATTTACAATTTCATGTAGCTATCACCACTACCCATTTCCAGAGCTTTTTCTTTATAGCAATATAGAATGGACTCCTACAAGCACATTTATGGTTTCATGTGACTATCACCACTACCTATTTCCAGAACTTTTTCATCATTCCAAACTGAAACTCTGGACCCATTAGACACCAACCTCTCCCAGCCCCTGCGAACCTATTCTACTTCTCTGTGAATTTGCTTATTCTACATATCTCGTGTAAGTGGTATTGTACAATATTTTTCCTTTTGGGTCTGGCTTATTTCACTTAGCATAATGTTTTCAAAGTTTGCTCATTTGTAGGATTCTCAGAATTGCATTTCTTTTTATGGCTGAATAATGCTCAATTCCTTTTTGTGGCTGAAAAATTGTATATGTGTACACCACTTTGTTTATCCATTTATTTGTTGATGGACACTTGAATTGTTCCTACCACTTGGCTACTGTGTGTGTACAGGTACTTGCCTGGGTCCCTGTTTTCAATTCTTCTGGATATACGTAGGCGTGAAATTGCAGGGTCAGATGATAATTCTACATTTAGCTTTTTGAGGAACCACCACATTTTCCATCACAGCTACACCATTTACATTCCCACCAGCAATGCACCAAGGGTTCTAATTTCTTCACATCTTTGCCAACACTTGTTATTTTTCGTTTTTTGATAATAGTCATTCTACTGGGTGTGAAGTGGCACCTCACTGTGGTTTTAATTAGCATTTCCCTAATGGCGAATGATGTTGAGAGTATAGCTGACTTATTTTCAAAGGTCACAAAATGGAGATGAGATGTGTGTTTTGGGGCACAAGGAGTTATCCGGTACAGAGGGGGCTGATGTGGTAACGAGCAAATACATTCATCTGGGCCAGGTTTTTCTCTTTATTTATGAATTTTCTGATCCAGTGTTCTCAGCCTTGGCTGCCTGTCAGAATCACCAGGGGAGGTTTTAAACTATGGAGGCCAGCTGCACCCCCAGGGCGTCTGCTATGAGCTGTCCAGGTAGGGCCTCCATTTGTCCCATTGCAGGGGTGGCTCGGCTCTAATTTTTCATGAAAAAAAATGAGAGACCCTAAACCTCATGTTTTTTCATTTAAAAAATTCTCTAAAACATTTACTTCTTTTAAGCATTCGTTCTGTAATTACTGCTTTGTAGACTTACACCCACTGAGAGACTCGAGTATCTCTGAAAATCACCGCAAAACAGCACTTGAACTCAGGCCTGACTCTTCCTTTGCTGTGTCCCTTTCCCCACTCTTTAGAATGTCAGACAAAGCTCATTAATTTAGTGCAACAGCAACCTAGGACTGAGATCTCCTCCTGCTGGTGATGGTGGCTGCCCCTGCTTCGTTCCCTGACTCTTGTCACACCTCCCTAAGGCTTGACCTACTCTAGATGCCACCAAGCCCTCTGCCAGGAGGTCAGAAGGGACGTCTGGTAGGGCTGCAGAGACAGAGAAACCAGAACACAGCTGGCCTCCTGGAGTTCAGTCAGGGGAAGAGAAGGAACCAGCTCCTATATAAATTATTACAATGCACGCCAAATTCAACGTTTCTCAAAGTGTGGGAGGTGTACCTGTATGGAATGGGAAACTGTATTAGGTAGCAGGTAGACAGGGCATTAACAACACTGAGTCACCAAAGGGCAAAGTTATTCCCTTTTCAATTATCTTTTAAGCCTTCAGAGAAAGCAAGGAGAAAGTCAGTTTGGAGCTAATAGGTCTTTAACACCTCTCTTCAATCACACCTCCTTTAAAAAAAAAAAAAAAAAGCAAGCAGAGAGACTCAAGTCTCCAGCTGTAATAGTATCAAACCAGAAATTGGCAACATTGATTTGCTTTCATGGTATTTATTTTTTAGTTGGCTTCTAATTGGCTGGTCTCACTGATATTTTTCCCTCATTTATCATTGTGATATAAAGTTTACTTCTAGGCCAGGCGTGGTGGCTCATGCCTGTGATCCTAACACTTTGGGAGTCTGAGGCAGGTGGATCACTTGAGGCCCGGACTTTGAGACCAGCCTGACCAATATGGTGAAACCCCGTCTCCATTAAAAATAAAAAAATTAGCCAGGCATGATGGCGCATGCCTGTAATCCCAGCTACCCGGGAGGCTGGGGTAGGATAATCCCTTGAACTCAGGAGGCCAAGGTTTCAGCGAGCTGATATCACACCACTGAATGCCAGCCTGGGTGACAGAGTGAGACTCTGTCTCAAAAAAAAAAAGCTTACTATTGTTTGTTTATTTTTGAGACACAGTCCTCTGTCACCCAGGCTGGAGCACAGTGGTGCAATCACAGCTCACTGCAGCCTCAACCTTCCAGGCTCAAGCAATCCTCTCATCTCCGCCCCCTCAAGTAGCTGGGACTACAGGCATGCGCCACCATCCCTGGCGCGTGTGTGTGTGTTTATTTTTTGTAGAGACATGGTCTCACTATGTTCCCAGGCTGGTCTCAAACTCCTGGGCTCAAGTGATCCGCCCACCTTGGCCTCCAAAAGTGCTGGGATTATAGGCGTGAGCTACTGTGCCCTGTCAAAAGTTTACTTTTAAAATAAACCCATTTAAATTTGTTGTAAAAAGTGAGTTCATTTGAAGGAACAGGATAAGCGACCAGTAGAGCAGGTGGCCAGCAGATGTGGCATAAATCACACAGGTGGTATCCAAATGACCCTGGGAGAGGCATGGGCACGTGCTTCAGGGATTGAGGGAGCTCCCAACTTGTCACACAAGAAGTAGCGTGTCATTAAATCACAGAATGATGACTAACAATTTATAGATGGAAGGGACCTTAGAGATCCTAGGCACAACTTTAGCAGGTGAGGGAAACTGAGGCTCTGAAGTGTTGAGGGTCTGCAGCCAGGCACGATGGCTCATGCCTGTAATCCCAGTACTTTGGGAGGCCAAGGTGGGCGGATTATCTGAGGTCAGGAGTTCAAGACCAGCCTGACCAACATGGTGAAACCCAGTCTCTACTAAAAAAAAAAAAAAATTAGCCAGGTGTGGTGGTGCGCACCTGTAATCTCACCTACTCGGGAGGCTGAGGCACAAGAATCACTCGAACCCGGGAGGCAGAAGTTGCAGTGAGCCGAGATGGTGCCACTGCACTCCAGCCTGGGTAATAGAGTGAATTTCTGTCTCAAAAATGAATAAATAAATAAACAAATAAATGAGTGTTGGGAGTCTGGGGAAACACAGGTGTCAGTGGGAGAACCAGCACAGGACTCTGTGGCTGTGCAACCCCGCATGGGTCACCCCAGTCCCTGCCATCTCACTGCCTGTCACAGCTTGTGCTATGTCACGGGACACTTCTCTTTCAGCAGCTGACTCAATACAATAGTACATTTTGCTTCCAGAAATGTGAATAATGAGTAATGTGAATAACAAGTACTGTGAATGGCATGCTTCTGTCTCTTCCACCTCACAAAGCGCCAAGGAGGAGGTGCATTTGTGGAGAATCACGGGACTTTCCCTAGAAGTAAGACAGAGACATCGTTGTAACTTTTTTTTTTTTTTTTGAGATGGAAACTCGCTCTGTTGCCCAGGCTGGAGTGCAGTGGTGCGATCTCAGCTCACTACAACCTCCACCTCCCGGGTTCAAGCGATTCTCCTGCCTCATCCTCCCAAGTAGGCAGTTACAACTTCTACAATAGGCGGTTGTGCTGCCCTTCAAGTTTTCCTTCCAGCTACACAGTAGGATTGTACTTCCCTGCTCCTGCCAAGTTTAGGAATAGTTTTGCTGGCAGCAATGGATGACTCCCACAAAGTCTGGCTTTTGTCCCTTGGCATAATGTGTCTGAAATTCACCCATGTTGTTGCCCGTACCCATCGTTCCTTTTCATTACTGAATAGGAAGCCTTTAAATGGATGTGCAGAGTTTCCCTACCCATCCACCAGGTGAGGAACATTTGAGTTTTTCCCTATCTTTTGGCAATGATGAATAAAGCCACTATGCAATGTTTAACTTCAAATTTCTCTAACACAAAACTGACATTTCTCACTGTGATTCTGGAGGCCTGTGTGATCCGACCACACATACCTCTTCTCAGGCCACCCCGCCCCCTCCACTCACTCACTCTGAATAGGCCAAGTACTCCCAAGGCCTTGGGACTACCTGGCCCTTCCCACAGCTCACCCTCAGATCCCATAGCTCCTCCCCGGGGCCTTCCTGACATCTCTACCCAAAGTCACCCTCTCCCATCCAAAGGGCTGTCTGTCCGTTTTTACCCTGTATATTTCCTTCACAGCAACTGCCGTGATCTGGAATTCTTTTTTCCCTCTTGTACAGGTCTTGTCTGTCTTGCCAAAGTCCTAACATGTATTCTGGAACTTAATACAAATGAGTCAATAAGATTGGGGGAGTAACAAAGGTTCAGCTTATATGTGTCTTCAGTGTTAGGTTACAAAGTCTGCACTGCGCGTAGGCAATAGGAAAATATTGTTGAAAATGGTACTTTGGGAAAATTGTTCATTTAAAATAAAGTTTTGGTTATTGTAGGCCATAAAGCAAGGATTAGAATACATATATCTTATAGACACTGAATATCCTACCATTGGGATTTTCAATCCTGTTAAGAGCACAGGGAAATGGCAGTTAGCATTTAAGATATATCTGACTGATTTTATCCCTGAAATTTTGTAGAATTTAGAGACCTATTACTCCAAAAAATATATAGCCTTATTTACTTTCCCCTCAGACCAGTATTCAAAATTAAATAGGGAATGATGTTATCGTTGTATGTATTCTTGAACAGAAGGGCATAAAATATATTGATGGGTGTGTATCTCACTTTTACTAGCAGTAATAGTAGTATTTAAAGAAACAAAAGATATGCAGTTCTCTGCTGTGGTGCACAGTGAGCTATACACTTACTTTAAATGATGGGATCTTAAAATACTCTTCTGAAACAACAAACAAAATTGATAACGTTTTATAAAAAGATTGGCACACCAGAAATCACCTAATTTGTCTCTCACGTTTCTGCCTGTTTGCAAATTTGTAAAAGAACACACAAGTGTTTTGGCCTTATTGTTGTGATGTGGTTGAGACACCAAATTTAATAATATTCCCTGGAACCCATTAGAGCAAGTTTGTCCGACCTTTGGCCCAGGGGCTGCATGTGGCCTAGGTTGAATTTGTAAACTTTCTTAAAACATTATGAGATTTTTGGGGAATTTTTTTAAAGCTCATCAGCTATTGGTAGTGTTAGTGTATTTTTTATGTGTGAGCCAAGACAATTCTTCTTCCAGTGTGGTCCAGGGAAGCCAAAAGATTGGACACTCCAGCATTAGAGAAATACTTTAAAGGAATATAGGAGATTGGCCACTTCTCCCACATAAGTTCACATTCACTTTATTCTCTTTTTTTTTTTTTTTTGAGATGGAGTCTCGCTCTTGTCACCCAGGCTGGAGTGCAATGGCACAATCTCTGCTCACTGCAACCTCCACCTCCTGGGTTCAAGCGATTCTCCTGCCTCAGCCCCCGGAGTAGCTGGGATTACAGGCATCTGCCACCACACCCAGCTAATTTTTGTATTTTTAGTAGACATGGGGTTTCGCCATGTTGGCCAGCCAGGTCTCGAGCTCCTGACCTCAGGTGATCCGCCTGCCTCAGCTTCCCAAAGTGCTGGGATTACAGGCTTGAGCGACTGCGCCTGGCCCGCATTCATTTATTCTACAAAACTTCATTGAACACCTACCAAATGCCTTGGATGCTCCGCTAGGACTGAGGGTGAGGATGAGTTAAGCAGTCATATTCTCTACCCTCCTAAAACTGACAGTCTAGAGGGAAGGGGAGGTGGCAAAAAGTGACTACAAGAACAACCTGGCTTAGTCCTGGTGGAAGGAACCTCTGAGCCACTTAACTTGGCTTTTGCACAATCGCACATAGATTTGCTCGTTAAAGCCAAGTGTGGCTCATGGCATTGGCAACAGGATGGACAGTGGAGGCTTCTCAGATGCAGTTTAGCTCCGAGTACCCCTTGAGAAAATGTAGCTCAGTGTCCATCACTACCCATGCCCGCTGGCGAAGCCAGGAGGGCCCCATAGATGGGGGGGTCAGCCCAACAGCCTCTTACACCATTAGCATGGAACAAGAGACATTGTTTGAAAAAATATATTAATTCCTTTTTTCTTTGGCCTTTCTGAAAACAAGCTCTCCCCAGCTGGCCAGAGGCATTGGTCATCTTCGGGGAGTGGGAGAGGTCACACTTGTTTACAGTGGAAATGCAAGAGAAATAATTATGCTCAGGTTTTGACATTCATAACTGGATTTTGCATGGCAAACCAGACTTGTCTTGAAGATTTCCTCTTCTTTTTTTTAAAGAAAAATGTCCTCAGCATGTCGAGAGCTAGGCTAGGGAGCCTCAGTGCTTGGAGATCTCCCGTGTGGAGAAGACAGCCCTGTGTCCCTTGGGATATTCAGCCTGTTGCTCTGTGATAGAATATCAATGCAGAAGAGTGGCTGTCACATATTTTTTCCATGACCCACAGCAAGACATCTGTGTGTGCACACAGACACGTACACAAATTTTAGAAAACAATTCTTAGCCTTGTTATGTATGACATTTTCTCATTTTTAAAATTCTTTTAAAATTTGTATCAATGCTGATCATAACCCCCTGACTTCAGTCACTCCCCCAGGAATGGGTCATGACTGGTAGCATGAAAACATTGAAAACCATTGGCAGATGCAGGAGGAGGAAGGTGAGAGAGACAGAGATGGGCGAGAGGTGAAGCTGGATGTATGTCCTGACCTCTCTCCTTCACATCTTGGCCGGGAAAGGGAAAGGTATAAGATAAAGGAATGGGAGGAGGCTAAAGGAAGAGGTTATCTCTGCCCCAACTCCCTTTAAGAAACTGGAAATAGATCCCCTGCTCACTGTCCATCCACCTGGATGAGCAAAGTAGGCTGGGTGGTCGTGGTCCGGCAGAGGTGCTGCATGGGCTTTCTGAGCTGCCTTCCCCTCCCTCGAGGTGTGGACACAACCCAGGCACTTCCCCCACAGGACAGGCCAGGAGACTCCACAGCAGATGAGGGAGTCCTAACGAGGCCAGAAGGCTGGGGGAGGGCGAGGCTGAGCCAGGCCCGGAGAGTGACCAGGCCGAGGGAGACCAGAGCCTGAGTTCAGCCGTTTAGGATGCCAGCAAGGTCAGCAGTAACCAGCAGATAAGGACACCTTCCACAAGACCCAGGCATCTATGGCAACACCCCCACGTCCCACCCCATTTACTCCAGCGCTGCCTCAGAGAGGAGCTTAGAAGCCAGAGTACCCGAATTATTTTCCCAAAAGAGGTAGAAAATCACCTAGAGAAGTTGTTAGTATTATTGTATAGGCTGGAGTGAGTTCAGCCTTTTTCTTCCCTCTTGTTTTGCACCAAATTGGCATTCATAAAGACTCAGTTCTAGGTAAAATAGCCATGTGTCTACGCCCTGAGTCAGCCAGTGGAGTGCGGTTAAAATGTTTAAAAACAAGCTATTAGGGAGGAGTCCTGATTTATAGTGCTTGCCAATTTCCATGGTGTAAATACTCCCACTATGGCCAATTTCCATGGTGTAACTACTCCCACCAATTTCAAGCTATTGTAGAGGCCACTGGATGCAGATTTATCTTAAATGAGGCACAGTGGTCTCTGAGCCTGGACAAGCTGACTAGCCACCAGGCTCCCTGGCCACCCAGTCTCAGTAGGCAAGACTTCTGAATGTGCCCATGAGTCTGAGGGTCAGATCAACTTTCCAGCATAAATATTGCTTTCTGTCACACTGGTTTCACTTACTCTATGGAAATGGCTCTCTGCTTTGCGTAAACAGAACCTCAATGTGGACAAGTAGGCTGCCCTTGTCTCCATTTTCTTCAAGCCCCTCTTCCAGGAAAATTCTCAGGGTCTGTCCACCTACGCAGGACAATCTTTTGTGTGAGCCAGCCTGACTGACAGAATCGGAGCAAACCACCCCCTGAAGGGAGCTCCAGAGGTCATCGTGGCCAGCCCCCTGCCTCTAGGCAGGTCTCCCCCTAAATCGTCCTAGACAGAGCCTTCCTTATGCTGGGCCGTTTGCTCGGAGCTCCCTGAGCAGCTGAGTAAAGTTTTGTGCTGACTCCGTGGAGCTCTGACGACGGCAGGCGCTCCCCCAGCTCATAAGGGAATCATTAGTGAGACGTAGCCCTGAACGAGGGCCCGAAGGCCTGTGGCAATTAATCACCTTTCCTCACTCAGCAGCACCAGCTGTCTCAGATGCAGCCATCCTCGAGGTAGCCCTTTAATTGTCCCTGGAGAAGGCAGGTGGGTGAGGGGCCACCTGTGCTAGCGTTAGCCAGCAATCCTTCCAAATTAAAAAAAAAAAAAGAAATTTTTTTTAGAGTGTTCAAATATTTCTTCCTTACTTTCCAGAGTCTGTTATTGGTATAAAGGTTGAAGCTCAGGCAGCTTAACTGTTATGTGGAATGACCTTTAGTTTTAATATTAATATATTATCGTAAAATCTATGTGAATCATGAATGCAATTTTGGTATTCATATAAAATGCCACGAGCTGAACCCATTGCAACTTTTTTTTCCCCTCTCGTCCTCCAGTAGGCTGCAAACTGGGTGAATTAATATGCGTCATATTCCTCTCCCCTTTATTTACTTAGAGAGGGTGGCCAGGCAACTTTATCAAGAGTAACATTATCAAGAGCTTTGCTGCAAGCTTCTTTATCATATTCACATCCGCGTCTGCTCGACACTTGTCAGTGTCAATCAAATCGCAATAATACGCAGATGATTTGCTCATTTGGTTTAATAAAATCTTTCTGCTTATTTGCGCTGCCTCCATTACACCACATAATTGCTGTGCCGCGGAGGTGAAAGGCAGCCAGTTGCCTGGGGGATAAGAGGAGCCGATTGCTATATGAAGGATTTGTTTCTTTGCCTCTGTCTCTCCCCAGTCACTCATATTCCTAAAATTAATATTGTATTTGAATCCAGCCCTGCTATTCTTATGCAGGCTAACATTGTTATTACTTATTATTTGGATGTGAAGTCATTTATTTTTAGTTTTATGTCCAAGCTGTCAAGCTAAATTTCATTGTGAACTGCCACATACAATTTTTAACTGCCATTTAAAACGAGATTCAAACTCGAAATTATGGAGTGAGCTTGTTCAAAGGGCCAGCCTGACAGGAAGTGCAGCAAGGAGCCCCAATTTCCCTGGAAATCAAAGGGGTTCCCAGTGATTTTTGTGGAATGGAAAGCGCACAGCCTTAGTACTTCACAGTCACCCTGATGGTGGCCGGACACCCGGGGTGGCATTCAGAGAGAGATGGGCGTGTGCAGGTGGCTGCGGAGCCCAGGGCTGTGCTCAGAACCCACTCAGCACCTGCACTCGAACGTGGCCTGCTTCTTGGGAAAAGTCAGTTGCCTGCCAGGAGGGTGGAGACCCATGTGGCCCACCCTCATGGTGTGCTAAGGCAAGCTTGCAGACAGGATGCCAGCCTGCAGGGACAGGAGGGGCCAGCCCGCTGGAAGGGTGACTTGATATGGGGCCCCGGGGCTGCTGTGTAACCCTCCAGGAGGCAAGGCAATGCCAGGGCGTGGCTGGAGAGAAGCCACAGTCCACCTTAAAGTGGTTCAGGGTTATGCTTTGGTATTCATAGAGGAAGGGCTCTTCCTGGAGCACAGCCAGACATTCAGAAGGAGGGAGCGGCACCCAAGACCTTGTCTCACCAGCTCAGCTAGAGCCTGGTCACATCGGGGTACCATACTCCCGTCCGGCGTTAACATTCAGGTGGGAACAAACTTTCCACCTATCGCAGCCTCTTACTAGGCCCCTGTGGTTGGTGCTTCCTGTGAATCCGCTCATTAAACATCCATAAAGACAACTGTCTCGGATAAGTGTCATTCTTGTCCTGCTGATGAAAAATGAAGATGCTGAGATTTAAGGAGGCTGAGGTGATGAAGGCTCTGGAAGCAGCTGGTCGAGCCCATAAGGGGACACAGGGAAGGGGTGTGGCCAGGAGCAGGCCCCGAGAGCACAGCAAGGCGGAGAAAGAGGCAGTGGCCACAGCAGCTTGGGCCACTGCTTGTCACCAGCAGTCCTGTCACCAGGTTGTCACTGAGGACCTAGGCTTGCTTTGCCTTCCAAGACGGTCCAGTATTCAAAGAAGCCAGTGACAGACCATCCCCAAGAGAACGCATGTCATCGCCCCTCTCAGTAGCACTTTAACATTTGCGGCCAAGCCCCAGGACTCCAAAATGCTTCCTATGCACTTTGTTCAAAGGTGTCAGTGCTCAAAAATTGACACAGAGGATCCCTGAGTCCTGTGCCCACACCCACATCGGTCTCTACCAAGCTGGGCTGTTTCTGGCCAGACCCATGGCTGCAGCGGTTATGCTGCCACAGGTCCTCAGGTTTGGTTGGTGGTGGTGGTGGTTTTTTGAGACAGAGTCTCACTCTTTCGCCAGGCTGGAGTTGCAGTGGCGTGATCTCAGCTCACTACAGCCTCCACCTCCCGTGTTCAAGCTATTCTCCTGCCTCAGCCTCCTGAGTAGCTGAGATTAAAGGTGCACACCACCATGCCTGGCTAATTTTTGTATTTTTAGTAGAGACAAGGTTTCACCGTGTTGGCCAGGCTGGTCTCAAGCTCCTGACCTCAGATGATACGCCCACCTTGGCCTCCCAAAGTGCTGGGATTACAGGCGTAAGCCACCGGGAACACTCCCACACAGGGAACACTCAAGTCCCTCCTCTTCCTCCTCTTGGCTGATTTCTGATCCCCCCATCTCTAGTATTAAGAAGGACTTAATTCTAAGTACACACATGTCGTCTTGGGTGCTGACGTGAGTTTATAAAATACAGCATGCACGCAGTGGCTGTGGAAGGCTGAGATGAGGCCTTCTTGGCTGTTTGGCTGGGACAGGGTGTTGGGGACTTCTCTTCTGTCCCTTCCTTGCTTTGGCATAGCTGAAGAGGCTGTTGTTCCATCCACAGGTTGCGGAATCCCAGAGTTGGAGCCGAATCCTGGTCAGGGGGAGAGTCTTTTCTGAAAGTTTCTAGTCCAGGCCCTCCCTGCACCTGAGCGTGTCTCAGGCTGTGGTTTCCAGTGGGCATGCCACGGCACGTGGTGTTTTGTGAATTACCCACGGGTGTGCCACCAACTTTGACATTTTTAAATGGCTCTATTGAGATATAATTCACATGCCACACAATTTTTTTTTTTTTGAGATGGGATCTCGCTCTGTCACCCAGGCTGGAGTGCAGTGGCACAATCTCAGATCACTGCAACCTCCACCTCCTGGGTTCAAGCACTTCTCCTGCCTCAGCCTCCCCAGTAGCTGGGATTACAGGTGTGTGCCACCACCCCCGGCTAATTTTTGTATTTTTAGTAGAAACGGGGTTTTGCCATGTTGCCTAGGCTGGTCTCGAACTCTTGACTTCAAGTGACCCACCCTGCTCAGCCTCCCAAAGTCCTGGGATTACAGGCATGAGCCACGGTGCCCGGCCAGTTCTCCTATTTAGTGTACAATGTATGGACTTTTGTATATTCACAGAGTAGTGCAACCATCACCACAGTCAATTTTAGAACATTTTCATGACCTCAAAAAGAAATCGCTTACCTGTAGCTAGCTACTACCCCTATAGGCCGCCACCCAACCATAAGCAACCACTAACTGACTTTCTGTTTCTATAGACTTGCCCACTCTGGACATTTCAGAGAAATAGAATCATGATAGGTGGTCTTTTGTGACTTCTTGCGCTTAGCATGATATTTTCAGGGTTCATCCATGTGTAGCCTGTATCAGAATCTCATTCCTTTCTATGGCCAAATAATATTCCATTGTAGAAATACAGTTGGCCCTTGAACAATGTGGGTTTGAACTGTGAGGGTCCACTTATACACAGATATTTTTTAACCAAATGCAGATCAAAAATACAGTATTTGTGGGATGTGAAACCTGTATATGTGGAGGGCTAACTTTTCTTATGAATTCCTCAGGGCCAACTGTAGGACTTGAGTATGCACAGATTTTGGTAAACTTAGGGGTCCTGGACCCAAGCCCTCACTTATACCAAGGCACAACTGTCTATGACTTTGTTTAGCCATTCATTTGTTCATGGGCATTTAGGTGCTTTCCACCTTTGGCTCTTGTGAATAGGGCTACTGTGAACATTCGGTACACGTTTTTGTTTGAACACCTGTCGTCAATTCTGGATATATGTCCAGGAGTGGAATTGCTGGGTCAGTGCTACTAACTTCTGATCAATATTTAAAACTAATTTTTGCCACAATGGCTCATGTCAGTGGTTGTCTTCCCTCCTCATTCAAGTTCCCCCCCAAGGTGAATTCCACTGGGACAAACATTGAGTCAACTGCGTATATTTTACTGAAAAGGGCTTTGTATGAAGAGCAAGGGAGGGGTCGACGCTGAACACCCTGCAGTTCTTGGTAAATAAAAAACTCCATTTCACCTCCCTCATTCTCAGTCTCTCTTCCCTCCTGCATCCCCAACCCATCGTCCACCTGCCTCCCAATCTTCTCCCTAAGTTTTGTTCTTTCCACAAAAGCACTAAAACTCAGTCTGGGCCTTCCAAGCCTGCCTCCCTACATGGACTCATTCACATTTTCTTCAAGCAGAGAAAAGGCCATTGAAGGCCATGCAACAAAGAGGGTGGTCCTGAGCTCCATGAACAAGATTCTCCCGGGACCCACCCTCCTTAGAAAACTATGGGAGAGGCCGGGCGCAGTAGCTCACACTTGCAATCCCAGCACTTTGGGAGGCCAAGGCAAGTGGATCACCTAAGGTCAGGAGTTTGAGACCAGCCTGGCCAACATGGTGAAACCCCATCTCTACTAAAAATACAAAATTTAGCCGGGCGTGGTGGTGGGTGCCTGTAGTCCCAACTACTTGGGAGGCTGAGGCAGGAGAATGGCTAGAATCCAGGAAGTGGAGGTTGCAGTGAACCGAGACCATACCACTGCACTCCAGCCTGGGTGACAGAGTGAGACTACATCTCAAAGAAAAAAAAAAAGAAAACTATGGAATATAATAAAATAGAATTTTTTTCTACCAAGTTACACTGCAGATAAAGTCTATCACAGAACATCTCCCCTTCACCCAGTCAGAAGGTTTCAGCTTTCTGGTCAAGGTCTATACAGATGCCACAGACTTAAGACCTTGAAGATGTGCATCATTTATTAAACTTTCAGTGTTGAAAATTTTTCTAACTTCATTTAACAAAACATTTGTGGCTATATGGTAGGTATATATATTTACGTTGAGAATGTTTAAGTCTTCTGCTTTTAAAAGTTAAGAGCCATTTAATTGTCTATTTATTTATGGAGACACCATTTCACTGTGTCCGCCAGGCTGAAATGCAGTGGCACGATCTCAGTTCACTGCAACCTCCACCTCCTGGGTTCAAGTGATTCTCATGCCTCAGTCTCTTGAGTAGCTGGGATTACAGGCATGCACCACCACACCCAGCTAATTTTTGTATTTTTAGTAGAGATGGGTTTTGCCGTGTTGGCTAGGCTGGTCTCAAACTCCTCACCTCAAGTGGTCTGCCTGCCTCAGCCTCCCAAAGAGCTGGGATTATAGGTGTGAGCCACCATGCCTGGCTTTATTTATTTATTTATTTATTTATGAGCTGGAGTCTAGCTGTGTCACCCAGGCTAGAGTGCAGTGGCACAGTCACAGCTCACTGCAGTCTCAACTGCCTGGGCTCAAGTGTTCCTCCCACCTCAGCCTCCTGAGTAGCTGGTACCACTGGCATGCACCGCCACATGCAACTAACTTTTAAAAAATGATTTGTAGAGACAGGGTCTCGGTGTACCGCCCAGGCTAGCCTCAGACTCCTGGCTCAAGCACTTCTCTCATCTTATCCTCCTGAAGCGTTGGGATTGCAGGCATGAACCATGGCACCTAGCCGTCCCATTTAAAAAAAAAAAAAAAAAAATCCAGATTTCCACTTTCCCTTGAAAAACCAAAGACTTTTAATGACTGTAACACACATCCATGCCTGGTACCCGCTGGCCAGAGCTGAGCAGTGGCCGTCCCTCGGGCTGGGCCTGTACCTTCCCTCGCCTGGCCTGAGTCCCTCATTTCTGTGACCTGTCTGGCCTCCGTGGGCATCTGGACATCTGATCCGTGCTCCAGGGTAACTTCAGAGCAGCTCCAAAGGCAGAGCAGACATTAGGACTCTGCCTGGGGAGTGCAGTCAGGGCAGTAGCCCATGCAAGGTGTGATGCCGAGGCCTGCAGTGTGCACCTGTCAGAGAAGCCCCCGAGGAGGGGCCGGTCCACGGTGGAGCACGGACACAGGCAGGCCGGCAGCCACCGACCAGGAGCCGAGCAGAGGACTCACTCATTCCACAGATATTCATTCAGCACCCGCTAGGTGCATTGTTCCAGACGCTAGGACTGCTGTGAGCATTCCTGCCCTCGTGGAGCGCCCTTTCCAGGTAATATACACAATAAGTAAAGCCCACGGTTTGCTGCATGGCAAGAAGGGCTAGGGAACCAGCGGGAGAGGGAGTGTTGGCGTGAGGTAGGCAGAGAGAAGGAGGCCGAGGGCGGGAGGCTTGCAGCTGTAGATAGAGGGGCCGAGGAAGACCTCTCGGAAAAGGTGCTGTTTGAGTAAAGGCCTGAAGGAAGTGGGGAGGCAAGCGATGTAGTTGTCTGGAAGAATTTCAGGCAGAGGGAAACAGCAAGTGCAAATGCCCTGTGCTTGGTGCACTCGAGGCAGAGCCAGAGGGGACTGGGACTGTGGCCACCACTGCAGGAGCCCGGGAGGAGAGTGGCAGGAGACGAGGGCGAGGGAGGAGGAAACTCGGACAGGACCTGATGGTACGGCACAACCACTCTGGACTTTACTCTGAGATGGGAAAGCTCTGGGAGCTTAACAGAAGAGTGGCCTGAGTTAGGCTTTAACCGGATCACGGTGGCTGGGTTTGTGGGAGGAATGTGGAGAAGTCAATCCACAGGCTCTAAGAGTCATCCAGGTGAGCGAAGGGAGTGGGGAAGAGGGATGGCTGCAGGCAAGGCAGCAGGAAGTGACTGGATTCTGGATACAGACGAAAATGGGGCTCCTGCATCTGCTGACGAGCGACGTGTGGGGCATGAGATGAGAGGATGACCGTAGGGTTGTGGACCCGAACAGCTGGAAGCGTAGCATTGACATTTACAAAACGGGAGGCCCTCAGAGGTGAGGTACGCTGTGGCAGGGGGACGTATTGGCTTTGAGATGACCAAATTCAAGTGAAGATGAGGAGGCAGCAGCTGGTTACAGGAGCCTGGAGTTCAGAAGTCAGAAGATCAGGAGAGAGGCTGGAGCCCAGGGTGTGTCACCAAGCAGGTAACCATAGGTGAGATCTCAGGCTGAGCCCTGAGCTCGCCAGCATTAAGAAGGCAGAGACAGTTGGAGACACCAGCAGCAGGTCAGTGAAGAGAGCGGCAGGTCAGTTAGAAGTTGTTCCTCTTGAGTTTATCTTCCATAGGGAAGAAAGTGGGTAAAAAAGTTTTGCTAGGGGCTGGGCGTGATGGCTCATGCCTGTGATCCCAACACTTTGGGAGGTTGAGGCGGGAGGATTGCTTGAGCCCAGAAGTTTGAGACCAGTCTGGGCAACATGACAAAACCCTGTCTCTACAATAAATAGAAAAATTAGCCAGGCATGGTGGCCTGCACCCATAATTCCAGCTACTCGGGAGGCTGAGGTGGAAGGATCACTTGAACCCGGGAGGCAGAGGCTGCAGTGAGCTGAGATCATGCCACTGCACTACAGCCTGGGTGACAGAGTGAGACCCTGACTCAAAAAAAAAAAAAAAAAAAATTTTTTTTGCTGACTTCTTTATATAGCTAAACGAAAATAATTTCCTGTCTCCCAAGGGATTTTGGCACCCTAGATTGGGGCCAAGTTTATAGCTTTAAAATATATATATGTATTTTTGAGACAGTCTTTCTCTGTCGCCCAGGCTGCAATGCAGTGGCACGATCTCGGCTCACTGCAACCTCTGCCTCCTGGGTTCAAGTGATTCTCCTGCCTCAGCCTCCCGAGTAGCTGGGATTACAGGTACCTGCCACCACGCCCAGCTAATTTTTTGTATTTTTAGTAGAGATGGGGTTTCACCATGTTGGCCAGGCTGGTCTTGAATGGCTGGCCTCAAGTGATCCACTCATCTCAGCCTCCCAAAGTGCTGGGATTACAAGCGTGAGCCACCATGCCTGGCCTAGCTTAAAATGTTTTAATATAATTTTTGGATAGGAGATATACTCACCATATGGTTCACATTCAAAAAGCACAGCAGTCTTCCCCTCACCCTTGCTCCTCAGCCCCCTGACCCCTTACGCAGAGTCAACCAGGTCCCCAATTTCTTACAGTCTTCCAGAAGTGTTCTTGGCATATTCTATGTACATTTTTTTAGATAGTGCTATTCCACTTAAAAGGTTACAGTATAAGGCTGGACACAGTGGCTCATGCCTGTAACCCTAGTGCTTTGGGAGGCTGAGGCGAGAGGATTGCTTGAGTCCAGGAGTTCAAGACCAGCCCCGTTTCTACAAAAAAATACAGAAATTAGCTGGGTGTGGTGGCGTGTGCCTGTAGTCCCAGCTACTAGGGAGGCTGAAGTAGGATCACTTGAGTCTGGGAGGTGGAGGTTGCAGTGAGCTGATTGTGCCACTGTACTCTCGCCTGGGAGATAGAGTGAGACCCTGTCTTTAAAAAAAAAAAAAAAAAAAAAAAAAAAAAAAAAAAAAAAAAAAAGACAATATAAATCAGTTGTATAGTGTAAATGTAACTTTTTTTTTTTTTGGCAGGCGGTGGTGGGGGGGATGGAGTCTCCCTCTGTTGCCCAGGCTGGAGTGCAGTGGCTCACTGTAACCTCCGCCTCCCGGGTTCAAGCAATTCTCCTGCCTCAGCCTCCCAAGTAGCTGGGATTACAGGCGCCTGCTACCATGCCCAGCTAATTTTTGTATTTTTAGTACAGACAGGATTTCATCATGTTGGCCAGGATGGTCTCGAACTCCTGACCTTGTGATCCACCTGCCTCAGCCTCCCAAAGTGCTGGGATTACAGGCGTGAGCCACCGTGCCCAGCCTGTAAATGTAACTTTTATATGCACTGGGAAGCCAAAAAAAATGCATGTGAGTTGCTTTATCTCAGTGGTCTGGATCGAAATCCCTCAATATCTCTGCGGCATGCCTGTACAAGCATGAGGGTGGCAGGGGGTGTGAGCACACACTCTTCCCTTTGCCCTTCATTTCACAAATGATAGCATATACCCGCTGTTCATTTAACACATCTCAAAGACCATTCCTTGAAGATCGTGTACTAATATACAAATAAAGAACTTACTCATTCTCTTTTTTCTCTTTTGTGCATGTGCCGTAATTTGCTTAACCAGCCCCTTACCAAGGGACTTTTACGTCGCTTCCCATCTTTTGTTGCAATAATAACCTTGCTCGCCTGTAATTTTGCACCTGTGTGAATATAAATCAGTTGGATTAATTCCTAGAAGCAGACTTGTTAGGTCAAGGGGGATGTGTATTTGCATTTTTAATAGAGATCCCCAGAGGTGGTAAAGTTTAAGCTCCCACAAGCCACATACAAGAGTTCATGTTTCGACACATTTTCCAGCATAGTCTGTTACCAGATTCTTTCTCTTTCATCTGAGAGTTTTAAATAATGGAATTTCAGTCTGCACTTCTCTTGCCATTGGTGGGGCTGCCTGTAGTTTGTTTTGTTTTGTTTTGAGACAGAATCTCTTATCACCCAGGCTGGAGTGCAGTGGCATTATCTCGGCTTACTGCAACCTCTGCCTCCTATAACCTCTGCCTCCCAGGTTCAAGCGATTCTCCTGCCTCAGCTTCCTGAGTAGCTGGGATTACAGGCATGCACCACCATGCCTGGCTAATTTTTGTATTTTTAGTAGAGACAGGATTCTGCCATGTTGGCCAGGCTGGTCTTGAACTCCTGACCTCAGGTGATCCACCTGCCTTGGCCTTCTAAAGTGTTGGGATTACAGGCATGAGCCACTGTGCCCGGCCTGCCTGTAGTTTTTGACAGGGCACCCGGAAGTGTCACTCAGCAGAGGAGTTACTGGGCTGGGTTTGCATGCAACACCCCTTTTCATTGCTCAGCCTCTACAGGGCTGTTCTGGCCCCTTTCACCCAGAAGGAGCTAAGTAGAGAAACGTATTGCCTTGAGGGTTTTAGTCACTAAAAGTGGGATATTTCTCTGAAATTACTGACTTAGAGGACAGAAATGGAGGCACAACTGCTTACCTCAGAAGTCTGACTCGCCGTGGTCGTATTTGAGGATCTGCACCATTTATTCATTCAATTCAGCAACTATTAACGGAGAGTTTAGTGTGTACCAGGGACTGAGCTGGGCTTGGAGGAAATGAGAAATTGAAGGCCCCACGCTCAAGGAAGTTTTGTGTTCCAGCATAACATACAACAATCAAGCAAACAAATGAGGATTTTAAGGAGGGATAAAGTCCAGGCACAGTGGCTCATGCTTGGAATTCCAGTGTTCTAGGAGGCTGAAGTGGAGGACAGCTTGAGGCTAGGAGTTCCGGACCAGCCTGGGCAACATAACAAGACCCTGTCTCTACAAAAAAAAAGGAAACAGTAGCCAGGTGTGGTGGCTCATGCCTGTAGTCCCAGCTACTCAGGCGGCTGAAGTGGGAGTATCCTTTGAGCCCAGGAGTTCAAGTCTGCAGTGAGCCATGATTTCACCACTGCACTACAGCCTGGGCAACAGAGCAAGACCCCATATCTTAAAAAATATATATATGTGTGCATATATATTATATATGTGTGCATATACATTATATATGTGTGCATATATATATAGAAGGCCAAGGCAGGTGGATCACCTGAGGTCAGGAGTTCAAGACCAGCCTGGCCAACATGGCAGAATCTTGTCTCTACTAAAAATACAAAAATTAGCCAGGCATGGTGGTGCATGCCTGTAATCCCAGCTACTCAGGAGGCTGAGGCAGGAGAATCGCTTGAACCCAGGAGGCAGAGGTTATAGGAGGCAGGGGTTGCAGTAAGCCGAGATAATGCCACTGCACTCCAGCCTGGGTGAAAAGAGATTCTGTCTCAAAACAAAACAAAACAAACTACAGGCAGCCCCACCAATGGCGTATATATTATATATGTACATCTAGATGTACATATAAATATATACATATATATAAAAGAAGGAGAGATAAGTGCTGTGAGGAAAATAGGATGATGTAACAGTGACAAAAAAAAAAAAAAAAGACGGAGTCAGAGAAGGCTTCTTGGGGAGGTGACGCTTTAGCGGAGGCGCGAAAGAGAAGAAGACAGGCAAAGATCTGGGGAAGGAACATCCAGGCAGAGCGGACAGGCTGTCCAAGAGGGCGTCCAAGGAGCAGAAGTAAGGCTTGTGAGTTGGTTCACGGTAGGTGAAAGGGGGAGACATAACAACTGAGCATGGAGAAGTGACCCCAAAGGCCACAGTGAAGAATCAGTTTGTCTTTCGTTGCAGTTTGAAGCTCGGGGAAGGGTTTAAGTGATGGAGTGCTGGTAAATGCTCGACTGGCTGTGGAGTGGGGACGTGGAGTCTGACAGAGAGTGTTTGCCGACTTCTATGGTGTAGATGTTCCCATCATGACCAGTTTCAAATTCCCAAAGTGTTCACTGAACTCTGAGTTAAAAAGAGACGTGCACAGACACCGGTGGGTGAAAATGATGGCTCCTTTCTTCTCTGGACTGGTTTTATTGAAAGTATGCTGCTTTATACACTTAAAGGGCATTTTATAAAACAAAACATTACAAGCTGATGAGTGGCTCCTCATACCCCTGGGTTAAGCCAGAGGGTGGTGTGCTTTGATTCCTGTTAAGACCATCTGGCTGCTGTGTGGACTTTCTTGAGCCCTTCAAATCACAGGTGCCTACCCCACTGTCACCACAGGGTCAACTGCATCACTTCCTTCCGTTCCCTTCCCACATCCTGCCTGCCTTTCCTGCTAGGGCGCAAACCACAGCCTTAGGTCTTAATCTGATCTCAACAATGGACTTGATCTTTTTTCGAGGCTGATGGATTCCAGCGCCAAAAGTGACTTCTCTTTAACTTCTTCTGCTATTGTGTGGAGAAAATCCAGAGCAGGGAAGAAAACCCCTCCTGACTGTCCACACTGTTTTGATTTCCCTCCTGCCATACATGGAGATATTGGTTCTTGTAGCGCGACCTGGGATCCTGCCCTACCTCTCTTCACTTTTGCTCCTGAAATTGTCAGACGCTCGGGAAACTGCACTCTTATTATTAGTCGATTGCCTCTGTGCTTGGCATAGCACGCGTGGGGACAGAGAGGTCTGTTTGTTTTTCATTTCCACGTCTAATTTAAAGAGGGGGTAAAAAGTGTAAACACTTTTATGATGTCTCGCCATCCTTAAAATTCTGAAATTACTTTGGTCTTTGTTGGTCAGCAAATAAATTAATTTTCACTTGAAGAAACATTTTTAATGGCTTTCATTCTGGCCTGGCCTCATCCCACGGTCCAATTACTGAGGTAACTATCGCCAGCGAGGAGACAGTAGGAGCCATAGATCAGAAATTGTTTACCAGGCTAGCAGGCATCGATTTATTCAAGTTATCTGACACAGCTGATCATATTTTATTTTCCCAAATCTTCTCTCTCAAATTGATTTTTCAGAAAGTTTTTAATACAGGTTTATTCACCTAGCTAATCCATTTATCTTCAGTTCCACCTGTAAAGTCAAGAAAATCTCTACGGGGATCTGCAAAAAGAAAGGCATTCTCTCTGCACCCCTCTCTCCCCTCCCCACACATGTACAAGTGCACGCGCTGCATGCTCAGGTCCCACAACCTCCCAAGTGCAGCTAATTATCCGTGAGACTCTCAAAACTTCTCATCTTCCTGGGCCTCCATTTCTTCTGCAAAATTTGGAGATTTATACTATTTTGTCTTTAAAGTCCTTTCTAACTTGAGATCTTCAGAATCAGAGTTTAGAGTTGGGGAGGGATGAGGGAGCTCAGTCTCCACAATTCAGTTTTGGAAGAGAAGGCTCTTCCACCAGCAATTGGACAGGTCCTGGCTAATAGCGGCAATGATGGTGGGACAAGGACTGTGACTGCATTCTTGACTACACCTCCCTTCCCTGCAGCCCGGGGTTAGTTTTCTCTATCCCAAGAGCAGAAAGATTTTAAGGCATCAAAGGCCTTTCTCTGGGGCACCCCAGCAAGTGGTCATGCTGGAAGGTGTCTTCTTATTGTTGCTGGAGCAATGGGTTGGGTAGGCAGACCCTGAAGGAGTCTTCAAATGTCTTGAACAATAATAGAAATCGGCCAGGCAGGGCAGCGGCTCATGCCTGTAATCTCAGCACTTTGGAGAGGCCAAGGCAGGAGGATCACTTGAGGCCAGGAGTTCAAGACCAGCCTGGGCAATATAGACCTCCATCTCTATAAATAAATTTATAAAAATTAGTCAGGCATGGTGGTGTACACTAGCTACTCAGGAGGCTGAGATGGGAGGATTGCTTAGCCCAGGAGTTCGAGGCTGCAGGGAGCCATGATCATGCCGCTGCATTCTAACCTAGATGACAGAGTGAGATCCTGTCTCAAAAAAAAAAGAGAAAAATAATACATGAATGATACAGGTGGCTGCATGTGCTCTCATGAAGGCTGTGGCCATCAAAGAATCTGAAGCATGATTCCAGCCCTTCTGGGCTCCTAGAGGTGTAGGTATGCTGGGAACCATATCAGGCACCAAGAAAACATGTATGGTGGAGCAGCAGTGCAAGGTTAACCTAGGTCTGCATCTCAGAGGTAGATACCTGTTCCTAGAGTCCTTACCCTTCTCTAAGTCCCAGCTGCAAAGTGAATGACTTGTTGGCCCAGCCTGAATTATGCAGAACTAGCTCATGATCCTTCAGGTCATGTTTCTCTGGAGCCAAAATACGTGTCTTGTTTCATGATCTTATTTCATTTTTTTTTTTTTTTTTTTTTTTTTTTTAGAGACAGGATTTCTCTCTTTTACCCAGGCTGGAATGTGGTAGTATGATCATGTCTCACTGAAGCCTTGACCTCCTGGGCTCAAGCCATCCTCCCACTTCAGCCTCCTGGGTGACTGGGACTACAGAAACACACCTGGCTAATTCTTAGATTTTTTTTTTTTTTTTTAAGAGACAGGTTTCACTATGTTGCCCATGCTGGTCTCAAACTCCTGGGCTCAAGCAGTCCTCTCGCCTCAGCCTCCTAAAGTGCTGGGATTACAGGCATGAGCCACCACACCTGGCCGTGGAGATGGTTTTTACTGTGCTGTTCTCATGATAGTGAATAAGTCTCACAAGATCTGATGGGTTTATCAGGGGTTTCTGCTTTTGCTTCCTCCTCATTTTTCTCTTGCCACCACCACATAAGAAGTGCCTTTTGAAGTGCCTTTCACCTCCCAGCATGATTCTGAGGTCCTCCCAGCCATGTGGAACTGTAAGGCCAACTAAACCTCTTCTTGTTCCCAGTTTCAGGTATGTCTTTAACAGCAGTGTGAAAACAGACTAATACAGTAAATTGGTACCGGTATAGTGGGGTGTTGCTGAAAAGATAGTTGAAATTGTGGAAGCAACTTTGGAACTGGGTAACAGGCAGAGGTTGGAACAGTTTGGAGGGCTCAGAAGAAGACAGGAAAATGTGGGAAAGTTTAGAATCTCCTAGAGACTTGTTGAATGGCTTTGACAAAAATGCTGATAGTGATATGAACAATAAGGTCCAGGGTGAGGTGGTCTCAGATGGAGATGAGGAACTTTTTGGGAACTAGAGTAAAGGTGACTTTTGTTTTGTTTTAGCAAAGAGGCTGGTGGCATTTTGCCCCCGCCCTAGAGATTTGTGGAACTCAGGAGAGATGATTTAGGGTATCTGGTGGAAGAAATTTCTAAGCAGAAAAGCATTCAAGAGGTGACTTGTGTACTGTTAAAAGCATTCCATTTTAAAAGGGTAATAGAGCACAAAAGTTTGGAAAATTTGCAGCCTTACTATGCAATAGAAAAGAAAAACCCATTTTCTGTGGATAAATTCAAGCCAGCTGCAGAAATTTGCAAAAGTAGGAAGAAGCCTAATGTTAATCTCCAAGTCTACAGTGAAAATGTCTCCAGACCATGTCAGAGAACTTCCAGGCATCCCTTCCCATCACAGGCCTGGAAGCCCAGGAGTAAAAAGTGGTTTCATGAGTTGGGCCCAGGGTCCCCATGCTGTGTGGAGCCTAGGGACTTGGTGCCCTGTGTCTCAGCTGTTCCAGCCATGGCTGAAAGGGGCCAATGTATAGCTCAGGCTGTGGCTTCAGAGGGTGGAAGCCCCAAGCCTTGGCAGCTTCAACGTGGTGAGCCTGCGAGTGCACAGAAGTCAGGAATTGAGGTTTGGGAACCTCCACTTAGATTTCAGATGTATGGAAACGCCTGGATGCCCAGGCATAAGTTTGCTGCAGGGATGGGGCCCTGAATGGAGAACCTCTGCTATGGTAGTGCAGAAGGGAAATGTGGGGTCAGAGCCCCCACACAGAGTCCCTACTGGGGCACTGCCTAGTGGAACTGTGAGAAGAGGGCCACCGTCCTCCAGACCCCAGAATGATAGATCCATCAACAGTTTGCACCGTGTGCCTGGAAAAGCCACAGACACTCAATGCCAGCCTGAGAAAGCAGCCAGGAGGGTGGCTGTACCCTGCAAAGCCACAGGGGCAGAGCTGCCCAAGGCCATGGGAACCCACCTCTCTCGCAAAGTGCGACCTGGATGTGAGACCTGGAGTCAAAGGAGATCATTTTGGAGCTTTAAAATTTGATTGTCCTGCTGGATTTCAGACTTGCATGGTCCCTGTAACTGTTTTGTTTTGGCCAATTTCTCCCATTTAGAACAGCTGTACTTACCCAATACCTGTACCCCCATTGTATCTAGGAAGTAACTAGCTTGCTTTTGATTTACAGACTCATAGGCGAAAAGGACTTGCCTTGTCTCAGATGAGACTTTGGACTGTGGACTTTTGGGTTAATGCTGAAATGAGTTAAGACTCTGGGGAACTATTGGGAAGGCAGGATTGGCTTTGAAATGTGAGGACGTGAAATTTGGAGGGGGTAGAATCATATAGTTTGGCTGTGTCCCCGCCAAAATCTCCACTTTAATTGTATTTCCCAGAATTCCCACAAGTTGTGGGAGAGACCCAGGGGGAGGTAACTGAATCATGGGGACCAGTCTTTCCCATGCTGTTCCTGTGGTAGTGAATAAGTGTCATGAGATCTGATGGGTTTATCAGGGTTTCTGCTTTTGCTTCCTCCTCATTTTTCTCTTGCCGCCACCATGTAAGGAGTGCCTTTCACCTCCCGCTATGATTCTGAGTCCTTCCCAGCCATATGAACAGTAAGTCCAATTAAACCTCTTTTTGTTCCCAGTTTTGGTTATGTCTTTATCAGCAGTGTGAAAATGGACTAATACAGGGTTTTTTTTATTTTGTTTTGGGGGGTGTTTGTGTTTGTTTTGTTGGTTTGTTTTTGTTTTTGAGACAGGGTCTTTCTCTGTCACCCAGGCTGGAGTGCAAGTGGCACAACCAGAGCTCACTGCAGCCTCAACCTCCGTGGGCTCAGGTGATCCTCCCACCTCAACTGGGACTACAGGCATGTGCCACCAGTCCTGGCTAATTTTTGTTTGTTTGTTTGTTTGTTTTTTGAGACAGTCTCGCTGTCGCCCAGGCTGGAGTGCAGTGGCGCGATCTCGGCTCACTGCAGGCTCCGCCCCCCCCGGGGTTCATGCCATTCTCCTGCCTCAGCCTCCCGAGTAGCTGGGACTACAGGTGCCTGCCACCTCGCCCGGCTAATTTTTTGTATTTTTAGTAGAGACGGGGTTTCACTGTTAGCCAGGACGGTCTCGATCTCCTGACCTCGTGATCCGCCCACCTCAGCCTCCCAAAGTGCTGGGATTACAGGCATGAGGCACCGTGCCCGGCCCAGTCCTGGCTAATTTTTTATTCTTTTGTAGAGTATCACTATGTTGCCCAGGCTGGTCTCGAACTCCTGGCCTCAAGTGATCATCCCATCTCGGCCTCCCAAAGTGCTGAGATTACAGGCATGAGCCACTGTGCCTGGCCCCCTCATAGGCTTTTAGTCCATGTGAGATTGGGAACCTCCAGAGGGGTCTAAGCAGAAAGTGACCTGACCTGACCCAGGTTCAGCATGGTCACTCTGCTGGCCACGCTGAGGGCAGATGAGAAGGATGGAGGGGAGGCAGAGTCCAGCAAGGAGTCTGGCACCCTCACCCAGGCCAAGGGGCATAGGGCATGGTTGCTCAAACCAGGGTAGTAGCAGTGGAGGTGTGGGAACGATTTGGGGGGTTGCCTGTTTTGTGGGGTAGCCTTTGCTCCCCCTGCTGCCCTCCGTCCATGTGTGACCTTGCCCTTTGCTGGAGAGCGATATTTCTGGTCAGGAAGCAATAGCAGCACACCCTCTAATCAGCTCATATTTCTAGAAGGGCTGCCTCCGACACGGGTGGCTGTGGCTGTTCCAGAAGGGAAGATAAGCAGAGGCTAAACGGGGTCACCTACCATGCCCCATGCCATGTGACTTAAGGTAGAAGCACCCCAGGAAGCACCGGGGCCCATTATGAGGATGTGGACAGGAGGTGGTTGGGGGCTGAGGGAGCTCTCCCACATTCTCTTTGGCCCCAGAGGGCTCAGCACCTGGCTTCATCTGTTTTCCTGCCTGAATCCACTAGTACCGACAGCCCAGTGGCTCTGTTTGGCCAGTGACTAAATAAATATTTGTCCTGAGAAGCTGGGTCGCATGACCCTTGGGTGACGGCCTGGCTCCTCAGTGACTTGTATCACTAGGAATGTTGCACCTCCCCAGTGACACCTCCACCCCCGATTTCCACCTAAACACACCTTGCTCAGAGATGCTGTGTCCCCATTTACATACCTCATCCTTAATTGCGTGGGCAAATTTGGGGCTGGCCTTCATCCTAGGCCACGTTACCATGCTCCTACATAGTGTAAGCGTGGAGCCTCGGGAAGGGGTGTAGTGATCCCCGCTTCTCACAGCCCCTAGCCTCTCCCCAGTCCCTTCACCATCCCCCCATTTCCTCGGACCATCTGTGATGGAGGAGAGAATTTGTCGTCATGCTCTGGGCCCGTACTGGAAACTCCACCATTATTGACTGATCTCTTTAATGTAGGGCTTTAAGTCCTAATGTATGTGGAAGGATTAAACTCAGTCATTTATATTTAGGGAATGAAGATTCCAAGGTTTGCTTTTGATGTGGAGGGAGAGATGTAGTTGTAGATGGGGGATTCTGGGGGCTAAAGGCCTGAATTTCCTCAGGTGTGGCAGCCCTGCGGAATGGCTTCTTACAGGATCTTTATGGCGTCTTAGATGGAAGGCTCAGTAAAAATGTTTTGCTAGAATCCACCCCTCATCTCCGTGTACTCAAATCTTTGGTGGAGATGCTACCCTGCTTAAGACTATTCAACCCTTTGATTAAGGAAAATATAAAACTTTTAGGAATGATTTTTAGGAATGCCAATGTAGACTTAGGATTTTTTTTTTTCTTTTAAGGGAAGGAGTTTGTTTAAAATCTGTATGAGCAACTTACTTGAGAAGATAATTTCGGCTTTGCTACTTGCATTCTTCCTATTGCCCACCAGAGGGTACTCAAGCACCCGCCAGGCGGAGTTCCCTAACCCGTGGATTCCTTAACCTCACCCAGCACCTTCCCAGGCTGGAGCTGAGTTAGAACAAGGGAAGGTTGACCCGCTTCAGTGTCTTCTGAAAGGGCCATCTAAATGGTGTCAAGAGAAGCTGCCGCCTGTGACTGAGAAAAATACAAATGACACTCATGCGAGCCCAGTAGGATGTACAGCCACTTTCTCTCTGCGGTCACGTTTGCTGTGTTATTCACATTCCCAGAGGAAAAAGCTGTGCGCCTGGCTTTAGCATTCTTTCCAGCAGTCTTTATTTCCTCTTCTTGGGCACGTTAAGGAATGTTTCGTACCTTACCACATCAGAGGAAAAAAAAAAATGGACGTTCTGCAGAGCGAGTTTAGGGCACACCAGTTATCAGGGACCCGAGGCCTGACTTGGCCAGAGGTCGGATGCGGCAATACCGAGTGCGGAGTGTGTAACCACCCACCCGGGCCGGGGCTTCCCTCGCTAAAGTTCAGCAGCACGGCAACCGCAGTTCGCCACTTAGTGTCTCCTGCACCGCATCCGGCGTATTTTAAAACTGGATTCGACTGGGCTAGCATAAAGTAGGCAGCAAGGGCCACGAGAATAAGTCTGTTATGGACTCGACATTCATAATAACAAAGTTATTGACAAGAAGTTCAGTCTTAAAATTAAGTGGGAAGTAGGAATGACCCTAATACCCTCCTGGAAGCCTCATTATTTTCTCATTATCGTACAGTTCCAGATATATAGGTAACTTTTCTTAGCAGACTACATTTCTGTTTTTAATCGTTGGTTCATGCAAAACCATTAGGATGCAATTCTTACTAAATCAGTGGCTCCAGCCAGGCACGATGGCTCACACCTGTAACCCCAGCACTTTGGGAGGCCAATACGGGAAGATGGCTTGAGGCCTGGAATTTGAAACCAACCTGGGCAACATGGCAAGGCCCCCATCTCTACAAAAAAAAAAAAAAAAGAAAAAAATTAGCTGGGTGAGGTGGTGGTACACACCTGTGGTCCCAGCTACTCAGAAGGCTGTGGCAGGAGGATTGCTTGAGCCCAGGAGTTTGACATTGCAGTGAGATATGACTGCAACACTGCACTCTATCCTGGGGGACAAAGGGAGACCCTGTAGACAGCTCGAGGAGCCACAATAAGCTTCTCACCCATGAAGCACTCCTGCCAAAAATGACGACGAATCCAATCAAGCCTTCACACCTGACAGTTTATAAGAAATACAAGGATAGAGGATCAAGTTAAACATCACAAGAAAACAGCCAAATCCGAAATGCAGAATACTCTGATCTGTTGACCTGTTCAAATTGTCAATATTATTGGGGGGAAAAAGGTGGGAGGGCTGTTCTAGAACAGAGATTAAAGGGATATAACCAAATGCAATGACTGAATCTTGATTGAATCCTGGTTTAGAAAAATAACTGTCTTAGTCTGTTTGGACTGCTATAACAAAATACCATAAACTGGGCAGCTTATAAACAGCAGAAATTTATTTCTCATAGTCCTGGAGGCTGGGAAGTCTGAGAGCAAGGTGCTGGCAGTTTAGCAGTCTGGTGAGTTCTTGCTTCTTCAGGGACAGCATCTTCTCACTGTGTCCTCACGTGGTGGAAGAAGGAAGATCGCTCTCTGGGGTCCCTTTTATAAGGGCACAAATCCCATGTATGACTAACTCATGACCCAGTCATCTCCAAAAGGCTTCACCTCCAAATACCATTACATTAGTTATTACGTTTTCAACATACAAATTTTGAAGAGACAAACATTCCGTCCTTAACTATAAAAGTGTTTTTCTTGGTGTGTGACAATTAGGGCAATTTTAATAGGTCTGAAGGCCAGGTGCGGTGGCTCAGGCCTGTAATCCCAGTACTTTGGGAGGCCGAAGTCGGCATATTTTGAGACCAGCCTGGCCAACAGGGCGCATCCCCGTCTCTACAAAAAAAATACAAAAGTCAGCCTGGTGTGGTGGTATGCACCTGTAGTCCCAGTTACTCGGGGGCTAAGGTGGGAGGATTGCTTGAGCCCAGTATGCTGAGGTTGCAATGAGCCATGATTGTGCCACTGCACTCCGGCAAGGGCAACAGAGCAAGATTGTGTCTCAAAAAAAAAAAAAAAAGGCCTACAAAGTCTAGGAATGTGGAGTGAATTTTCTCAGGGGTGGCTGTGGCACTGTAGTTCTGTAAGGGAATGTCCTTGCTCTGAAGAGAAACACCCTGGGAAGCACTAAGGAGTGAAGGGCATGATGACGGCAACTTATTTTTAAATGACTCAGGGGGAAAAATAATAGATGAAATATGGCAAAACTTCAACATTGTTGAATCTAGATGGTGAGTGTAAGGGAGTTTGTTGTCCTCTACTCTTTGGTATGACTGAACATTCTTATAGTAAAATATTAGAATAAATGATGGTCGCAGTGTCATTTGCTTTGGGTGGGTGACTCTCAAGATCACTGAGCTTCCCTATTTTTCATGGAATCACCATTTACCTATTGCAAGAAAGAAAAGGTGTCTGTGCCTGGAATAGTACCCTTCCCTGAATGAGTATTGTTTTCTCTCTCTCTGATTTTCTGAGTGTGCCACTCTAGATAAAACTAACTCAAGCCTTTATCATCATTCCAAATGCTTTGAAACCACAGTGAGGTGGTTTCCCAAAGATAAACTGAATCAAAGAGAACATTGCTCTTATGGCTGTGGATACAGTCATCAGCGTGCTGAGGGAGTGGGGGTTATTTGTGGTGTCAGACCATGTTCAAAATGCTGTTTGATTATAAAAGGAAATCAGTTCTCTTCAGCCCTGAATGAGCAGCAATATCATATATTGGTTGCTTTTCCTTAAAACATTAATATTTGCAGTGCTCCATCAGCTACTCTGATTTCATTTTGAAATGTTGTAGTCTGTCTGTAAAATTCATTCCTCCACCCACCCACCCACTTACTCAGGGATGGGAATTATGGGTAATGGGGCAGGGAGGAAAACGTGATGCAACCAAAAACTGGAAGCACATTTGTGATGTTATAAGCAAGAACTGTATTGCTTGATGAGCATATGGAAAGGAAAAAAGCCACATCATCCGTCTATAGCAGTATTTCTAAACCTTCAATAATTCTTAAAAATTTGTGATTTCTGTCTTGTCTGAGGATCATTATTAACTATAGGAAAATTATCTGATATCCTCCCTTAAGTCCATTTACTTAAAAAAAAAACATTAAATGCCTACTTTGGTCTCATCCTAGACATTATTACCCATAAAGTCATGGCTTTAATGTGCTAATTTTATTTTTTCAAAGACATTATGCATAGCTAGATCATCCTCCCATATTTTGAACAGTATATGTAATCAGTGACATGTATACAGGAATCTACTTTTCAGAAAAGGACTTGGGGGCAAATGGATTGAGCTAAAAACATTGGCTTCTATGTGTGCCTGTGTATAAAACATATGCATTTTAACTAACCTTCATCATTTTATCCTTTCCTTCTTTCTGTGAAGGCCTTTAATAGTAAGTCAGTGATCTAAACAGCTTTGTACAGTTACTTTTCCAGAGTCCAAAAGATGTATGATTCAGGGAATATTTTGCTGATTAGAACACGAGCAGAAGTCCTGAATACTCAGAGATCACATATCTATTAAGTTCGGATGCAAAAAGAACCTTTTGATGCAAATATATCAAATATGCTTCAAAAATTTAGAATAGGAAATGTAATATGAAGCGACTGAAAATGTTTTATAAGCAAGGTTTTGGGCCCATTGAGATTTTTCTCAGCACTTTGTTTTAGTCTTAAAGAAATGGTACCTTGAGGCCACCTCCTCATTTCCCTTTGCATAAATCATCCTGATTTTCATAATGAGTTGCTTTCTTGGTGCAGACCTGTGGGCATGCATGTTGGTGTTTCAAATGTACTTTTCTTTCTTCTGTCCTTCATTTGGCAAATATTTGTTGCATGCCTACAACATCTAGCTTTTGGGGGCCGGGGAGACAATAAAAGCGAAAAAATAGTTCCTCCTCAGGAGCTTACAGTGTGGGAGACAGACACTAATAATCTCCCAAATCAACAGCAAATTGCCCCCAAGGAAGTAGTGTTAGAGCTGAGATCTGTGTAGGGGATTGAAGAGAATGAACCAGGCAAAGGGAACGTTCACTGCAAAGGCCCCTTTTGTGGCAAGACAGGTAGGGGAGCATCTCCCTTCCAAGGAATTGGAAGAATGTCAGAGTGGCTGGAGTCTGTGGCCACCTGGGGCTGGACCACAGCCATGGTGAGGAGTTTGGTCTTTACCCAATGGGGAACCACTGAAGGGCTTAAATTCCTCAAGAAAATGGAGGTTCTGTCAGCAATGAAAAAGGGAGAAGTGGGTATCAGGTACACAGGCAACAGTGCTTACAGAAACACCCCAAACATACCTACCCAAAACAGAACCCAGATTTTCCCATTTCCCACTGTCCCAAACCTGCTTGTGGTTCACTGTTTCTCACCTCAGTGAATGGCCTCACCATCCATCCTGTAGCTCATGCTAAAAATCTAGGTGTCAGCCATATCTGCCTCTTCATCCCCCATACCTAGTCCACGGCCAAGCTCTGTTCATCCCACCTGTATGAATCTATCAGTGTTGCTATAAAGGAATACCTGAGGCTGGGTCATTTATTTTTAAAAAGAGGTTTATTCGGCTCATTGTCCACTTCCTTGGAGCAATGAGCCATTGATTTGGGAGATGACTTGATTAGCATCTACCTCCTGTAGCTCCATGAGGAGGAACAATGTCTGTTTTGTTCTCCATCGCCTCCGCAGCATTTAAAGCCTAGATGTCATAAGTATGCAATAAATATATGTCAAATGAAAGACAGAGGCAACTAAGTATATTAGTATAAGAAGCATGGCACCAGCATCTTCTGGTAGGGACCTCAGGAAGCTTCCATTCATGGCAGAGGGAGAGGCCAGCAGGAATCATTTGGCAAGAGAGAAAGCAGGGGTCAGGGGAGGAGAAGGTGACAGGCTCTTTTTAACAATCAGTTCTCTCGGGAACTAACAGAACTCACTCACTACTGTCACGAACTCACTACTGCCAGGACAGCACCAAGCCTTTCATGAGGGATCAGCCCCACGACCCAAATACTCCCACCAGGCCCCACTTTCAACATTAGGGGTCACATTTCAACATGAGGTTTGGAAGGGTCAAACCATATCCAAACTATATCATCCCGTCTTAAACATCTCTGGAACTCATTCAATTCTCCATCTCTACCTTCAAATTCATGAGATTGTCTGTTGCCTGAACTACTGCCACGGTTTCTCAACTGCCCCGTGACCCTTGTGCCCCACAATCTGTTTTCCACACAAAGTGATGTTTTCAAAATACAAATCTGATCATGGCTCTCCTCTGCCTAAAGTCCAGGCACAGATCCAGGGAAAATCTCAGCCCAAGCCGATCATGGCGGACTCATTCCCCTTGCCGTTGGCTGGTTTCGCTGTGGCCAGAGACTTATTTCTGGCCATTGAAACCTGCGGGCATTTCTTCTGCAGAGCTTCTGGGAAAGGTATTCATGCATTTCAAAAGGGACCATTGGAAGAAAGGGATACTTTTAATTTTGTGAGATCCTGGGTGTGCCGTAGCCATCTTGCTACCAGCCTGAAAGTGCAATTCCAGGGACTGCGAGGAAAGCAGAGCCTGAAGACCAGGGCACCACCTCTGGAGACAATCCTCCAATGGGAGAGAAATCCCCTTGTAAGTAGGCCGGTTTGAGCTGGCTTTCCTGCCATGTGCAGTCTGATGCTGGTGTGTGTCTGAGGCAACCAGTGCCAAGTAAGCAGTTGATGACATGCATTGGAAGCTCAGTGGATAGATGTGAGCTGGAGAAATACCTATGTGGGTCCTCGGTGAAAACTGAAGGTTGGGGAAAAGAAGAAAGCAGAAAAAAAGCTTTAAAGAGGATAAGAGCTTCAAAGAAGATTGGGAGAAAATGGGCCACAGAGGTGCCAAAGGAGACCACCTGTGGCCTGAAAAAAGGATTTCCTGCTTGCCTGCCTTTCTGTATTTAAGACTCGTATTAAAAGGCATTATAACATTCCTAAATGTGTCCTAAGTGGACAAAAGGAAATGGCTCAGAAGTGTTTTCAGCTGGGGGAGGAAGCTGGGTTTCAGAACCAACCCTTGGGATTAACATCAGGAGAATCTGGCTTCCTGCCCTTTAATAAGTCACTTACCAGAATCTCAGAGGCAACCAAAAATAGACCAAACAACCCGGCCAGAGAATGCGCTTTCTCTTCTGAGTTTAAGACACTGAGGCGGTGTCACAGACAGGTCAGTGCCTCTGGTGTCTAGAGAAGGGGCAGCAGCTTGTGGGGAGAGGGCTGTCGCGCAAGTGTGGAAGTGGAGTGCCGAGATTGGAGGGACTAACCACGGGGAGGCACCGTTGGTAAGAACAGGCCTGGAAAGCCGCTGGCAGCGGTCACAGAATTAGGCGAGAGAGAGACCTCCATGGGAAAGGAGACGGGAGGTCCAAATGAGAGCGTGTGAGTTAAAAAAAAAAAAAAAAAAAAAAAAAAAAAGACCAGGAACTATGTTGCCATGGGAGAGGTTCTCCAACTTCAGTGTGCGCCAGAATCAGCAGGGGAACCGTGACAAATGTGGATTCCTGGTCTTCAGCCTCCCCCCTCCCCCCAGCCCCCGGCCCCCACTCGGATGCTGCAGGTCGGGGCCGACACGCACAGATTTACAAAGCTCCTCTGGCTGTTCCAGTGCCCAGGGCCGACTTTGAGCTGAGCTCCCTTCAGCTCCACCCTTCAGCTCCTGCACTGATGGAGAGAACGGGCGTTTCTTGGACGCCACGCCAAGAGTCCTTCTGACCCCTGGTATTCTGTGGGCCCGACGTGGCGGCCTCGGGCCTTGCAGCGCCGCCCAACGCAGTAGGACCCTGCGCTGGGAGCCACGGGGCAGTCGCGCGGCCCGGCCCTCCCCAAAAGCTTGACTCGCAGACGCTAGCCTGTGCCCCTGCCCCGTGCATGGCTGTTGCGCTGTGGCCTGCGCGAATAAACCTCCGGGCAGGTCTCCGTAGTGACTGGCAGACTCCGTGGCCAATTGTGACTCGGCGCTTGTTTGTCTCTGCCCCATCCCTCCCCGAGGAGCCATACTTCCATGACTGACAGGTCGTCCCAGACGCTGTTACGTAAGGGGAGGGTCAAGTGCAGCCCCACCCAAACCGGGGTGATTTGATTTGCAGAACCGAGCGTGGTCTTCCCGACGCCCCCGGAAGAACGTCTTTGACGGGCAGGTGTGAGAGCCAGTTGGCGCCGGGAGGCAAGGCGGAAGCCTCAGGCCCCAGGAGCGTGCAGCAGGGGGCGGAGCCCGCTGCCGAGGGCAGGGCAGGGCGGGGTGGGGTGGGGCGGGGCGGGGATCAAGCAGGGGCAGGGCTGGCTTTGCGGCCGGAGATGCTGTCGGGCCGCGACGGCGCTTGGCAGCCAGGAGCTCTGCATTGAAGGCACTGGGGTGAGGCTTACTGCCCGGCAGGCTGGTGGGTACCCGAGGGCTGAGGTGTCTGTAAATCTGGCCGCCAGCCTCCACGGGCCCGGCATTTGTCCATCTTTCTAGGCGCTCGCGACTCGGCGACGGCGGCCGCAGTGGGACACGGAGGCGGGGCCGGGCACCTGTGCGCGTTTGCAGGCACCTGCTGCGCTGGCCGCCTCGCAGCCCGGGACCGCTGCTGGGGACTGCGGCTTGAGCTGGGCCGGCCTGGCCCGAGGGAGAGGGGGGCCCAGCTGGCTCGCCCCGGTCCGTGCCCGCCCTCCCCGGCCGGGTCCCGACCCCGAGCTCTGGTTAAGGGGGCGTCGCCGGGCCCCAGAGCCCCCCCCAACTGGAGGGGCCCGCGGCTCCCGGGCCAGCCTCGAGCTAGCTGCGAGGCCAGGACAGGGCCCTCGCCTTGCATCACCTCGAGACAGGTTTGTCCAGATTCCCTGAGTGCTCAGAGACGGGTTTCCGCCCGTGGTGAGGGTGCCGGTCCGAGGCCGCCGCGGGTCCCGGCTGTCCCCAGCGAGCCTGGCCCGGGTCGTTTTCATCTTTTTTTCTGGCCCCTGCTGTGTCTCCTCTTAACGTGTAATTTCTTAAGTCCGATTCGGGGTGATGTGAGTGCGCTGTGGCATGTAGAGTTAACAGCAGCACTCATGTTTTAGCCTAGTTTTAGCTCTGCGACGCACTGTCATTCGCGCAGGCTGAAGACCCAGACTTCTCAGCTGGGTGATGTAAAGGAATGCAGCTGTGGCCAAACAGGCAGAAATTCTAAAATTGTTTCCAAGTGACAAGGATGTAACATGTCTTGCTTCCATCTATGTCATTCCTCTCAGAACACGTATGCTGTGCTTGTCCTAGGCTAGACCCTGAAAAGTGTGCTACAGTTTCTCGTGATTATGTTGCTGCTGGAAACATTGGATTAAAAGATCCATAGCAAAGTTAGGCAGCAGCAGACAGTATCTCCTGCTTAATGACAGGCAGAACCGGGGAAAAAAATTATTGGATTCTTAAAGAGAATCCTAACGCGTTAGACCTGGAAGAGACTTTACAGGTTTGCACCAACCCATTAAATGTATGTGGTGGAGCGCACCACTGTGTCCCAAGGGATGAGGTCCCGTGTTAGGTGTGTCCTAGAGGACACTGGGGTGCTGCACATTACTGCTGGATCTGAAAATCAGTGTCTTCATTTGAGCCAAACGGGAACATGCCCCCGCACATTTTTGATATCCCAAGTATATTCAGTGTGTCATACTCACCTTTAAAGGCATATTTGCGTAGAACTGTTGTTACTTGTTGCATGTTATCCATGCTAGTAGAAGAACCAGGATCTTCATTCCTCTGATTTAATTACTGGGTGGCATTTTCTCTTGGAAAACAAAACAGCAGTAATAGGCACTGGCAAGGTATGGATGACCTGGGTTGGGTACGTGCCTGGATGTCACAAGCTCGTCAGAGAAGACAAATTGTTGCTGACTGGGGACATTTAGTACATGGTTTGCTCATGATCTGTTTAAGAAATTAGGAAAACGTTGCTTAGTTTTGACCCTTTTCACCTTCAGCCTTTTGATTGGTGCAAGTAGGAATTCAGAGAAGGAGCTCTGCTTTAAAGGTAACAGAGCCTGGGGGGAAATCAGCAGGGCAGGGAAGTTGTTGTTCTTACAGCTGGGCTTGGCTGCTTTTCCTTTGCTTCTTTGTATTTTTAGTAAATGACCCACTGACTTTATGACCTTTGAGACATGCTTTCTTATCCACGACTTGAAGCTTCGGCTGGAAGATCTGTACTTGTGAAATGTCTCTCTTGCGTGCCTCTGTTGCATTTGTCTGGATTGCTTGGCAGTTCCTTAAGTACATGATCCTGCAGTTTCTATATGTTTCGAAGTTGTAGAAGGCAGTTTTTTGGGGGATGGTACTGACAGGTAACTTCTTCTGTCTTCTTAGTGACATACGTGTGCTCTGCCTTCCCTGTTTTCTCTCATTTCTTTGGCTAATACTTTGCTGGAGGAATCGTTTTGTACTCAAGTGAGTTGAGGCAGCGCTTAAACCAGCCTCCTTGTATCTTTATTGTTTGTTCCCATAACCCTGGGAACAGTGATACAACTTTTGTATATGTGGGTACAGTGCATTCTGAATCTGGCTTTCCTGTTAAATGCCGAGATGTGCTAGTAACAACTGTTGTCCGTATCTTCTGAATTTCTGGCACCAAAGCTCATCTGTATCACTGAGTAATCTGAATCCTAGCCAAGGGACCTGGTGCACAGATTCTTATAGACATCTAAGTGTGAAAGAAATTAGAACCAGAAAAGGAAGTGGGTATAGAAGGAAACTATTTCTGAAGATGCCTGAAGACCCTTTCCTAGGTTTTTATAACCCCTTGTTATATAACATTATATCGTATATCTAGGGTGTCATAGTTAGTTATTCATCATTTCAGAAGTCTTAACTGTTGGCCAGGCATGGTGGCTCATGCCTGTAATCCCAGCACTTTGGGAGGCTGAGGTGTGTGGATCACTTGAGGTCGGGAGCTCGAGACCTGCCTGACCAACATGGTGAAACCCTGTCTCTACTAAAAATACAAAACTTAGCTGGGTATGGTGGCAGACACCTGTAATCCCAGCTACTCAGGAGGCTGAGACAGGAGAATCGCTTGAACCCAGGAGGTGGAGGTTGCAGTGAGCCGAGATAACACCACTGCACTCCAGCCTGGGCAACACAGTGAGACTCCATCTGAAAAAAAAAAAAAAAAGTCTTAACTGTTGGCGTTGGCATGTTTCTATGTTTTCCCGTCTTGTTTTAAGGTAAAGTGAATGCTGAAGACAGAAGATTTGGATGATACACCACTGAATTTCTTTGTTTGGAATACACGTTATGAACCCTTTCTGGAGCATGTCTACAAGCTCTGTACGCAAAGTAGGTATAGTTGATAAATTCAGGAAGGAAACCCATTTGCTTCTGTGTCTGAAAACAGGGTCAGAATGAAGGCTAAAATAATCTGTCACGGTCACCTGTAATCTTGACAGAATTACCTGTTTTTTCTAGTTAAGGGTTTACTCTTGAGAAATAATTATTTTGTTGGTTAAAGTCTGTTTCTGAGACTGGGATTGCATCTCAAATAGAAATTGTTCTGGTCATCACAATTCTGAGATGATTTAGGTTATATTTACACATGATGAAATTTGTAACATTGTAGTTTTCTACTAAACTTCAAGGTTCTACGACTAGAACAGCTGTGGGAAAGGCAAGTCTAATATCATCAAGTCAGACTTGAGGGGCATTAATTTAGTTTTTCTAAATAAGATGATTTTTTAAAAAATATATTTTCATTTTAGGAAAGGTTAAAATAGGCAAACAATAAAAAAATAAAAACCAGCTGGGCACGGTGGCTCATGCCTGTAATCCCCAGCACTTTGAGAGGCTGAGGTGGGCAGATCACGAGGTCAGGAGATCGAGACCATCCTAATATGGTGAAACCCCGTCTCTACTAAAAATACAAAAAAATTAGCCGGGCGTGGTGGCGGGCGCCTGTCGTCCCAGCTACTCAGGTGGCTGAGGCAGGAGAATCGCTTGAACCCAGGAGGTGGAGGTTGCAGTGAGCCAAGATCACACCACTGCACTCCAGCCTGGAGAGCGAGACTCCATCTCAAAAAAAAAAAAAAAGAAAGAAAAACCATAATCTCACCTCTAGGAGAACAAACACCACTATTACTTTTTTTCTGTGTACATGACATCTCTTCCTTACTTGTACATAGTAATGGGGTACAAGTGCAGTTTTGCTACATTGGCATATTGCATTGTGCTGAAGTCAGGGCCTTTAGATGCCCCCATCACTGGAGCAATGCATATGCTATACATGTTTTTATATAGCTAATTAAACAGCCTTTGGTTGTACTTGCGCCAAGGAAGTACCTATGAGATGGTAGTTTAGTCTCTGACTCATGTCGACCTTTGTCTTTGACGAAGGATGACCGTTTATGCTGGTGATATTTGAAATGTCGAAACATACCCAGTAGGGACAAATCAAAATCAGACCCAGGCAAGTGAGATAATAGTTTCATTCTTTGTTTCTAACCCAAGTGCTAACAGGCAGTGACTAATTTCAGTCATCCACACTATTTTAAGCTTCTTAGCACCTAACCTTCTGTAGCATCTAAGTGCTGGGGGACTTTTCTAGCCTTGTACAGTTGTCTAATTGCTTAATAACTCCTTGCCCTCTTTTTGGGGCCACTAGGAAAAAACATTTCTGTGTTTCAGTTAATCCTGTACACACTGATTGTATCATCCTTATAGGATGAGTTTCCCTATATGAAAGAGTTTCTCTAATGCTTTGATCTTGCTTCAGGTTTGTCTTCTCTTTATATGACCTGCCTGCCCAAAGGAACTTTCTAGTTGTCTTGGTCACGGTGTTAGAATGTACTTGTAAAGGAGTAATTCCAGCGTTTAGGCCATGGAGCTAATAATGTACTCTTGTGATTTAAGAATCATCCTAACAGATACTCTTACAACTTCATCTTGTATAGAGATCTGAAGGTGAAGAGAAGACATTAACAGGGGACGTGAAAACCAGTCCTCCACGAACTGCACCAAAGAAACAGCTGCCTTCTATTCCCAAAAATGCTTTGCCCATAACTAAGCCTACATCTCCTGCCCCAGCAGCACAGTCAACAAATGGCACGCATGCATCCTATGGACCCTTCTACCTGGAATACTCTCTTCTTGCAGAATTGTAAGTCCGTAACAAACTATTTGGTTAAATTAGGAATGATCCTTTAAAGTGAAGAATGAAATTTATTCTGATGGACGGAGTAAAGGGCAGACATTTAATCTCAAAGTTCAAACCTGTCCCTTTCCAGTATCAAACTTAATAAATATAAAACTATAGGCTATTGCTGGTGATAAAATGTTTCTTAACCAAGACGTAGGTAGAGATATAAAAATAGCCTCTCTTAAAGATTCTTTAGAGCTCGAGTGAATAAGATTTAAAGGCAGAGGGTACTTTAATTTCCATGTCTGTTTTGGAGAGTAAAAGGAAGAAACTAAGGTTTATTAAGAACCTACAGTAGATTGGCCAGGCATGGCGGCTCACGCCTATAATCCCAGCACTTTGGGAGGCCCAGGCAGGTGGATCACGAGGTTCAGGAGTTCAAGACCACCCTGGCCAAGGTGGTGAAACCCTGTCTCCACTAAAAATACAAAAATTAGCCAGGTTTGGTGGCAGGTGCCTGTAATCCCAGCTACTCAGGAGGCTGAGGCAGAGAACTGCTTGAAGTCGGGAGGTGGAGGTTGCAGTGAGCCGAGATTGCACCATTGCACTCCAGCCTGGGCGACAAAGCGAGATTCCGTCTCAAAGAATCTACAGTATATTAGGAACTTAATAAATTTGGTCTTTATGTGAAGTGAGGAATTCGCCTCCTGGAGGTTTTTCTAGAGAGTGGGACAGTGGGAGAGTGGATGTCTCTGCCTTCTTGGGTCAGACTGATCTGGAGGGTGGTGCTCCATTTGGTTGTCACCTTGTAGGCAGCCTCCTGACAGATGGAGGAGAAGGCCTAGCAGGGAGGGACCAGGAAGGCCAGACCTTAGGGATCAACAGTTGAAGGAACTAGAGAAGTTTTCTTGGAGAAGAGACAGCTTAAGCACATATTAAAGTTGTCTTAATATATTTGAAGGTCTGTCACAAGGAAGGATCTTATTCTATATGACCCCCAAAGGCAGGACTTAGCAATTCTAGGGAGAGACAAAGATGTGGGCTCCATGTAAGGAAGACGCTGACTGGTCACCGAGGTCTGCAGCTGGGCTGCAGTTGCACCTGGTTGTGGAGTGCAAGAAGCCAAGCAGGGTGTGGAGTGCTGGCAGTGACCCTGTGGTGCCTGGCACACAGAGGGGCTCCAGCACTGCACAGATGCAGGTGGCATTTCATTTGAGAATTTGTTAAAAGGACAGAAAGTTTGGAGAATTGTTAATTTCCATCATTTAAAAATTCCTTTGTATACAGTTATTTTAAAAGCATCCTTGATTGAGAGGCCGAGGCGGACAGATCACGAGGTCAGGATATCGAGACCACAGTGAAACCCCGTCTCTACTAAAAAAATACAAAAAAAAAAATTAGCCGGGCGTGGTGGCGGGTGCCTGTAGTCCTAGCTACTCGGAGAGGCTGAGGCAGGAGAATGGCGTGAACCCGGGAGGCGAAGCTTGCAGTGAGCCGAGATTGCGCCACTGCACTCCAGCCTGGGCGACAGAGCGAGACTCCGTCTCAAAAAAAAAAAAAGCATCCTTGAGCTAGGCACAGTGGCTTATGCCTGTAATCCCAGCTACTTGGGAGACTGACGCAGGAGGATCACTGGAACCCAGGAGTTCAAGACCAGCCTGGGCAATAGAGTGACCCCGTCTCTAAAAAAAAAATTACAAATTTCCCAGCTGCAGACCTATAGTCCCAGCTACTCAGGAGGCTGAGGTGGGAGGATCACTTGAGCTCTGGAATGTGAGACAAGCGTAGGCCATATAGTGAGACCTCATCTTTTTTTCTTTTTTTTTGAGATGGAGTCTCACTGTGTCACCCAGGCTGGGGTGCAGTGGCACAATCTCAGCTTACTGCAGCCTCTTCCTCCTGGGTGCAAGCGATTCTCCTGCTTCAGCCTCTGGAGTCGCTGGGACTACAGGTGCACGCCACCATGCCCGGCTAATTTTTGTAGTTTTAGTAGAGACTGGGTTTCACCATGTTGGCCAGGCTGGTCTCAAACTCCTGACCTCAAGTGATCTGCCTGCTTCGGCCTCCCAAAGAGCTGAGATTACAGGCATGAGCCACCGGGGACAGCCTATGAGGCCTCATCTTTTTTTTTTTTTTTAAACCAAAAAAAAAAAAAAATCCTTGACCCCTCCCTCAATGTATTAATGTTGTAATGGTCAGAGGGTCTGAGGCCCCAGTGTAACTTTTTAACTGTATACAAAGGCTGGGTGTGATTTGGTAGTAATGGCCCCTTTGGCTCTATAATGGAGGCCTTGTGTTTGAGGCTGGGCAGTGAGTTGGACAGGCCTCTATTGGGGTGATTAAATCTGTATTAGAACTGCCTTTTCTGGCAAACTTCACTGTAGTAGATACATCTGCTGGCCACGTTGCTGTTGACATGCTGAATTTTAGCAACTTAAAAATGAACTGGATAATAACTCAAAAATGATTAAAAATAAGTGAATGGAAAGTAGGTAGTAAAAATGATAAACTTAAGGCCTGATAAACTAGTTCTTGATGGAATCCAGGATTGGCAGGTTAATGTGATCAGAATGGCTGTGGGTGGGTAACTGGGTCCCAGAAGAACCAGTGTAGGCTTTGTGTCAATACACTTGTCGTTTCTTGTTTTCAGCACCCAGTTTCCCATTCCCTGGCAAGGCCCACAGAATTCAGGTGTCTGCATCAGGGTGTCCATTTGAGAGCAGGGCGTGTGAGAGCCGCACAAGGATGCCTGCCCTCCCCAGGCAGCACTGCGAGTCTGAACATTGCCTTCTGCTATGGGATCTTGTGATTAAAATGTAAAATGACAACTTTGTGACCCAATTCCAAGAAATCTTAATTTACCTAACATTGTATTTTAAAAGTGTTTGAATGATCATCCAGTCACAAAAGCATAATTTTACAAATACTCTCATTGACCTCAGCTGTACAGAACTTACCTCAGGTTGCATTATTCAGAATTACCTATAGGCTGGTTTCCAAGAGGATGTTTTGGAAGAGCGAATTTCTGGGAGGAAACTTGATTCATTTATCCCTGTTTGGCTTTAGTTCTTATTGTGGGGCCCCTGCTGGCCTGCTGGTTTCTCTGTGAGCTGCTGCTATGAGGCCGGTAGTGGGCAGCGGTCAGGGCCGGGGCTCTGAGTTGTGTCAGGTGAGAGATTGTGAGAACTCGGCTTAGAGGGTTTGGGCATCAGCTGCCCCTTGAGGGGCCATTGATTGTCGCAAAGTGAATGTGGGGTGGTTTGATCTGCATGTGTCATTTGTATCCACACAAGTTAATTATTCTGCTTTTGTTGTAGTACCTTGGTTGTGAAGCAGAAGCTACCAGGCGTCTATGTGCAGCCATCTTACCGCTCTGCATTAAGTAAGATGAGGATTCACTCTTAATTTATGGGCACATTTAGTTCCTCCCACACAAATTTAGGCCTTAACTCTTTTATTTTTTCCTACAGTGTGGTTTGGAGTAATATTCATACGGCATGGACTTTACCAAGATGGCGTATTTAAGTTTACAGTTTACATCCCTGATAACTATCCAGATGGTGATTGTCCAGTAAGTTGGAGACACAGTCTGCCTTCATTTGTGGATCAGTGAGAAGGGCTGAAAGGGCTTACAGCTTTCCTGGTTCTTTTCCTGACCTGGTACCTTTATGATTTATCTACCCAGTAGTTGTCCAGGGGGGACTTCTGTGCTTTGCAGCAGCTTCCGGCATGCCATCAGAGCTTGTTTCTCTGCTCAGGGTCTGCAAGGGAGGCTGGCTGCCTGCCATCCTGCAGCACTCACCAGGTGAATGGTGGCCCTCAGGCTCTAGTGGAGGAGAGGGAGTTTTCCCCGCTTCATTGCAAAATTTAGTTTTTCAGGAAAATGGTAAAAGTAGTTAAGTAGCCCTCTTGAGGCAGCCCTTCAGCTTTAAATAACGTGACTGCCTTGTCCTGAAGCTCTTTTTATCACCATTCCTATGGGTCTCATAAGCGCCACTGCTTCCATTAAAGGACATGTCTCTCTTTATTTAAATACAGCGCTTGGTGTTCGATATTCCCGTCTTTCACCCACTAGTTGATCCCACCTCAGGTGAGCTGGATGTGAAGAGAGCATTTGCAAAATGGAGGTAAGTAAATAAAGTGTTTCTTTTAGTGACATAATACAGCCAAGAGGACGCCTCGGTAATCACGCCATGTTTCCCTTTAGGCGGAACCATAATCATATTTGGCAGGTATTAATGTATGCAAGGAGAGTTTTCTACAAGATTGATACAGCAAGCCCCCTGAACCCAGAGGCTGCAGTACTGTATGTAACTTTTGCTTTGTTATTTAAAATAAATTTGAAGATGGAGCTAAGTAGATTAAGTTAGTAACTTTTTGACTTAAACTTTTAACACAGGTATGAAAAAGATATTCAGCTTTTTAAAAGTAAAGTTGTTGACAGTGTTAAGGTGTGCACTGCTCGTTTGTTTGACCAACCTAAAATAGAAGACCCCTATGCAATTAGGTAAGTGGTGCATCCCCCAAACGAACTGTCCACTGTCCTTTCCAATATGCTGCTTCCTTTCTCCGGGTGGTCTCAGAATAGGGATTTAAAAAGGCACATGCATAAGCTGTTAGCCTACAACCTTTATAACTTGGTGCCAACTCGATTTCTGATGCCTCTGAGGCTCTTCTCTTAAACAAAAAGCTTCACATCTGACAGGCTGTGCTGACAGCACATTCTCTGGTGACTTTGGTTTCCCAGGGATCCTTGCGATATATTTATTCATTCACATGTCAGGACTCTTCTTTTCAGCTGGCAGTTTTAGCTGGAGCCCCTCTTAAACTTCAAACCCTCATAGACATTCAGATGTGGTAAAAGGAGGGAAACTGAATAGCGTGAGAATGGTGGGTTCCTGAAGCACTATGACATTTGATTTAAGGAACAGTGTCTAGAGGAGTATTGGGAATGGACGAACTGGTGATTTTGCTCTTTGGCAACATTGGTACTGCTTAGGAAGGCAGTGGAATATAGCTGTTAAGAGCTTGGACTCATGGCCAGCCGTGGTGGCTTATGCCAGTAATCCCAGCACTTTGGGAAGCCGAGGTGGGTGGATCACGAGGTCAGGAGTTCAAGACCAGCCTGACCAACATGGCCAAACCCCATCTCTACTAAAAATACAAAAATTGGTCAGGTGCAGTGGCTCACACTTGTAATCCCAGCACTTTGGGAGGCTGAGCCGGGAAGATCACCCGAGGTTGGGAGTTCGAGACCAGCCTGACCAGCATGGAGAAACCCCGTCTCTATTAAAAATACAAAATACAAAATTAGCTAGGTGTGGGTGGCGCATGCCTGTAATCCCAGCTACTTGGGAAGGCTGAGGCAGGAGAATCGCTTGAACTGGGGAGGCAGAAGTTGCAGTGAGCCAAGATCTTGGCATTGCACTCCAGGTACCTGTAGTCCCGGCAAGGCTGAAGCAGGAGAATGGCCTGAATCTAGGAGGCAGAGGTTGCAGTGAGCCGAGATCACACCACTGCACTCCAGCCTGGGTGACAGAACTAGACTCAGTCTGAAAAAAAAAGAGCTTGGACTCGGCAGATGGACTACTTGGCTTTTGTACTTTTTAGCTCTGGTAACCCAGAGCAATTAATTTTACTCTGCTTTGCTTTCTTAATCTTTAAATAATAGTACTTCAAAGGTTGGCGTGAGGCTTAAATGAGATCATTCATGTATGAGGGATAGTTATGTGACAAAATTAATGAGATAATGTCTAAAACATACATGTTGACAACAATAAAAAAAAGTACTGTGCTTTATTAAGTTAGGGGAATTGGCTTAAAGCTTAATTACTGCAAAATGAATGTTATAGAAATTTAGTGAGCCAACAAATAGTTTTAAATACTTTTCTCTTCCTTAAGCTTTTCTCCATGGAATCCTTCTGTACATGATGAAGCCAGAGAAAAGATGCTGACTCAGAAAGTAAGTGGATAACTACTTACGAAATGGCTAACTCATTGTTTCTTTTCTAAAATTTCTTCATTTGGAGACTGCTCATTACATACAAGTAACTTTTTTGGGAAACAAGTTTGTACAGTGCTGAAATCTCCTCACCAGTAATTTTTTAAATATCTGTTTTGATTGTGCCTAGAAGAAGCCTGAAGAACAGCACAATAAAAGTGTTCATGTTGCTGGCCTGTCATGGGTAAAGCCTGGCTCAGTACAGCCTTTCAGTAAAGAAGAGAAAACAGTGGCGACTTAAGAGATGGTGAATCTGGTGCACCATGCACTTTCCTGCTGGACTCTGGCCTAGTTCAAGCTGACCAATGGCAGAGGACTGCCTGAAGAGTAAAACTGTGTGAACAATGACTGACTGCCAGTGTTTTCCATGTATGCATAGGTTCTAACAGCAGGGTTTGGAAACCTGTCTCTAAGTAATGCATTACTTCTGTCAGAAGTGTCTTAGGGTGGTTATCTAGTTCAGTACTCCAAATTATTGGGGACCTTGAGGCTTAAGTAAGTATTTTTCTGAATATAATGCTAAAGGTAAGTTGCATTCATTTGAACTAATAGAGCAGACAGAATTCAGCACTACTTAATAGTTTATAAATCAGTGGTTTCAGTTGTATATATGTTAGGAAATGGAGAAGTATAGAGAGAGCAGGTTCCATAGCTCAGCACTTTTAAGTGGAAGATCATTTGAATCTCAGTCTTCAGCCTGCACTGATTTGTAGCCTGCACTGTCTTACTGATTTACAAACTGAAATCACTGAGAAATGTCTTCAGTTGAGTGAGAAGAAACCAGGACACTTGTTCCTAGTGTTGTGTTGTTTTTTTTAAGCAAATTACTTACTGTATTTTTATGGCAGGAGGGAGAAAAAGTGTTAAAACGGTTTCTAATGAAGTCCGGTATTTAAATGATGAATGACTAATGTGTTTAGTAGAGACAAAATAAACCAATAAATGTTTGTTCTTTGCCATTTATGCAGGAAACTACCCTTTTCTCAATATGACCAAACAAAGGCTAATTTATAAATGCTTTATTGAAAAATACACTTATCTTCATATAAAATTACAGTAGCAGTAAGTATCTTGAGAGGTTTTATAAATATTTTTACAGAACACTATTCTAATTGAACAGTGTAAGTTCCATATTTCTCTCAGAGCAATATGAAGTTACCTAGTAACTTTGTTTATACTGATTCAATTTACAATTGAATTTTCTCCCTAATATTATTAATTTGACTTGAAAACTGCTGGAACAATAGTGATTAATAAAGATATGTATAGATAATTCAACAGCTGTTAAATAACATTTTCTAATTTGTATAAATGGTACTGTGGTACTAATAAAAACCTAAATTCTCTAACCAATTTTTTTTAAACTGCCAGGAACACCCAAAAATATTTTTAAATATATCACCTTAATAGACATTTCTTTTAGATAACTCCCTCCTAAAGGAAGAGGTCGTAATTTTTCATATTAATCCCCTCAATTCAACTTGATTTAAAATCTTTTCTTAGCTGGTTGATCCCTATATAACAAAAAACTGGAGAATTTAAAACATATTCCCAAAAGGTGGCTATAGGGGCTTTAACAGTTTAAAAAAGTACAAAAGCATTAAAGAAAATATTGGATGTATAGCCTGGAAGTTTTGTACTTAATAAAATTCACATTGTAGAAAGTGCTATCACAAATATACAGCAAAATCTGGGTTACAAAATCATGCATTTTACAGCCCTAAAGTGCCGCCACTTATACAGGTTCACTCAGACATTGCACACCCGAACAATCAAGGACTTTTCACACTGCACCACACCGAATGGGGAGAGGGAAGACATGCACAAAGGGAACGGGAGATGAGGGCTAATGACCTAGGACCTCCATACCTGGGTGCGCTCTCCTTTGTCAGGAATGCAAAAATCACACACTCCTACCAGGTGTTTTAGGACAAAATACCTAACTTTTGTTTTGCTTTTTATGAGGACTACAGCTGACCACAGAACAGGTAGGATTGAACTTGAAACACAGTTCTTCTGTTGGAGTACATCAACAGAAGCCTCCTATGCTCACGTTTGAGTACACATCATTTTCTTGCAGTATTTCTAAAAGCTTTGCCAGAGTCAAAAATCCAAGTTTGGATTCTAAGCAGCCTTGACAGTAATCACTGACTGGTAGGGAAAAAAAGACAGTTGGGATGAATTAAAATGTTCTAAGGACACTGGAAGGAGTTAAGTCCCATTTCTCACCAAAATGTCCCCTCATGTTACTAACAGGCTGTAACTGATCAGCTGGATTAAGGAAAAAAGCTTCATAATCTAGACGCATTAAAGGCTGCTGCTAAACAGATTTTGTGAAAAGAGTTTCAATACAAGAGACTAACCTCAGTGGGAACCACGGTCATTAGCTACGTCTTGGAGACGGCGCAGTAAGGCAGAATGATTTTCTGGGCAAATTCTTTTTGCAGGTGATTCACTTCCATCTTCCAAAAGAATTCCTCTCTTTTTAGTTGGAGTTTCTCCTGTGCGTATCATACTATTAATTTCTCTCAGTCTCTATGATGGGAAAAAGATATAAAAATTTTAAAATGCAAACGCACATAGCTCAGTATTAAGTCAAAGAATCTCAAATGAGTTAAGCAGTTTACCTGGAAGAGTTTGAATACATCTACAGAGAAAAGAAACACTAAGTTACATAACCTGCCAACTTTACTTTTCAGCTGGCTGAGGCTGATGGCTATTTGAGAAGGGGCTGAGTAGTTCTATTTTTAACAAGCTCTTCCACAGGCACTTTTGACCTATACATTTCTATAATTTGTGAGTTCACAAATTTGATTTTTTTTACAATTATGGAGCATTACATTGCTATCTGATAGTCACTTAGACACATCTTTTTCTCTTTTTTAAAAGTACAATTTTATACAATATTCCCTTTTTTTCAGTCTAATGTTACTCAGTTTTTAGCAGCCATTCTCAACTGGGATTTCACTAGAAAAGTAGGCCTTAATTCCCTAAGGTATCCATTGTAGGTAATAAATTAGTAAGGTCTAGAATGGTACTATCCTTGGGAGAACTGAGGATTATCCTTGGGAGAATTGAGAAAAGTTACTCAAATTATTTTCTGGACAGTGGCTCAGATGAGGAGCTGCAATTGAGAAAGACACTGCCAGAATGCCAGAAAGACTGGCTGGCTGTACAGCGCCTTTAGCATTCAGTTTCTCCAAAGCCTCTAAAAGTCGTCTGTCACATTATTTTCTGCTAGTTTGTTGGTTAAAATTCTTTTTCATGTGCTGCTTCATCCATGTTTGCTTACAGAAAGCATACTAAGCAAATTCACAGATACAGGAAATTGTAAACATACAAAAGTAGAGAAGCATAATGCATCCTCACATACCTGTTCCTCTACTTCAGCATGTTTGGCAAGCCTTATTTGATTTATACTCTCATTCACTTCCATTGCCCAGATTATTTTAAAACAAATCCCAGACATATTTTATCATGACACTTGTTATTTTTATTCTTTAAAGTAATAAATGTTTTGGGGGTTTTAATGAAAATCAGTGTTCTTTATTAACAGATGTGCCTTCACAAGTGTTTTTCTTTTTTTCTTTTAATTAACAGTAGAAATGGGGTTGCACTATGTTGTCCAAGCTGGTCTTGAATTCCTGGGCTCAAGCAATCCTCCTGTTTTGGCCTTCTAATGTGCTGGGGTAACAGGCATGAGCCACTGCACCTGGCCACAAAATCTTAAGCATCTGAAGAAAGCTTTCCTTCAACTCTTTTTCTAGCCCCCTTTCTGCCTTCCTAAGAGTCTGGTCTGCATTTGCTATCTCTGCAATCTCCTATTTGCCTGAATATTTCTTACGCTGTTTACTGTATACATTGTTAATTGCGTATAAGCAATGACACCATAATTTATTTTTCAACAAGTCATACCAGTGCACTGACATTGCTCTGTCAAGTATCACTAATGACCAGTCTTCATCTTAACTGATCTTGTATTTGATAATTATTTTCTCATAGTAGTCTAAATGTTAGTACGTTATAGATTGGTTCTAGACATAAGCTACTTCTTCCTTTGTAATATTCTCCCCCTGAGTTTCAGCTATCACCTATTAAGATGACAAATCTTTCTCCAACCAAGTCTAACAATCGCTGCCATTTTACTGGACAGACTCCCAACTCTGTGCTGGAAATACCTACAGTCGTGTAAAACTGTTCCTCTGAAAAAATCCCTCATACTCCCTTGTCAGCCTATCCTAAACCACCACTAATGTTCTTGTCCAATAGTTTTGCCTTTTCCAGAATGTCATAGAAATGGAATCATAAGTAGCCTACTGAATCCAGTGTCTTTCACTTAAGCATTGATGCATTTGAGATTTATCTACATTGAATGTATCAGTTCCTTTTTATTGCAAAGTAGCAGTCAATTGTCTGGATGTACCACAGCTTATTTATATGCATTCACCAGCTGAAGGACGTTTGGGTTGTTTCCCACTTTTTGGCAATTAGGAAGAAAGTCACTATAAACAGTCATGTACTTGATTTTGTCTAAACATAAGCTTCCATTTCATTTGTGTAAATACCTAGGAATGAGATTGCTGGTTGTATGATAATGGTATGTTTAAGAAACAACTTTCCACAGTGGTGATGCCATTTTGCATTCACACCAGCAATATGTAAAATTGTTCCACATTGTTGCCAGAACTTATGATTTGTCACTTTTTAGATTTTAGCCATTCTAACAGACAGGCATGTAATGGGTGAAGTGTGTTCAAATCTTTTGCCCACTTTTACATTTGGTGGTTTTCCTACTGAATTTTGAGAATTCTTTAGATACTGTAGACATACAAATGCTTCATCGGATATGGAACGTGTACAGATTTTCTAATAGTCTATGGCTGGTTTTTTAATTCTCTTAACAGTGTCTCAAAGAGCAGAAATTATTCGTTTTGATAAAATCCATTTTAACAGTATTTTATGGATTGTGCTTTTGATGTATATAAAATTTTCCCATAAAACGTTCACTAAGATTTTCTGTTGTCTTCTAGAGGTTTTGTAGTTTGAGATTTTACATTTATGTCCGTGGTTCATTTTTAGTTTTTGTATATAGTGCAGGGTATGGGAATAAGTTTACTATTATTTTGTTACATGAACATCCAATCGTTCCAGCACCATCTGTTGAAAAGGCTATCCTTTCTCTACCAAATTGCCTTTGCACCTTTGTTGAAAATCAGTTTACCATATACGTGTTGTCTATTTCAGGACTCTGTTCTCTTCTATTGATCTCTGTGTCTATACTTCCAACAACACTACTGTCTTGATTACTGTGGTGGTATAATACAGATATTTTGTGTACCTTCATAATTAGTGTGAATCCTCCAACTTTGAATTATTTTAGCTATTTGAGTTCCTTTGCCTTGTAAATGACAAACTTTAGAATCATTTTTTACATAAATCTGTTTGGATTTTGACTGAAATTGGTTTGAAATTATAGACCAATTGGGAGAAAACTGCTGTTTCATTTTCCATGAATTGGAAACTAAGGTATCATTTTCATTCACTGTCATGAACATATTTCTGTATTTTCTCAGGCTTTAATTTCTCTCACCAAGCTTCTATAGTTTTCAGGATATATGTGTTGCATAGTTTTTATCATACTTACCCCTAAGTAATTTTAAAATGTTACGGTATTCAATTTTTTATTTTACTTCTGATTGTTCACTGCTAGCATATAGAAATACATTTGATTTTTGTATATTGATCACATAACCTCCCTTAGTAGTTCTAGTAGCTTTTTGTGGATTCTTTGTGATTTTTCTATGCAAACATTTCAGGCTGTATGGCTTCTTTTTCTTGTCTTATTGCACATGCTAGGACTCCCAGTTACAATGTTGAACGGGGTAGTGAGAGTGGACATTGTTGCCTTGTTCTTGATCATAGGGGCAAGGCATTCAGTCTGTCACCATTAAGTATATCTGTAGATGCTTTTGGTAAATGTTTACCAAGCTGAGGAAGTTCCTTGAGTTTTTACATTAATGAATGTTGGATTTTGTCAGATGCTTTCCTTCAAACACTAAGATGATTTATCACCTTCACTTTTTGGGAGAGTTTCTATAGAACTGGCATTATTTCTTCCTTAGATGTTTGGTAGCATTTACCAATGAAGCCATCTGGGCCTACGGTTTTCTCTGACAGGAGGTTTTTAAACCACAAATTAATTTCTTTAGTAGATACAGGGGCTACTGAGACTACTACTACTACTTGAGTTTTATTAGTTTGTATCTTTCAAGAATTTGTCTATTTCATGTGCATTGTCACATTTATTGGCATTAAAGTTTTGAAACAGGGTCTCACTCTGTTGCCCAGGATGGAGTGCAGGGGTGCCATCACAGCTCACTGCAGCCTTGACTGCGCAGCCTCTAGTGACCCTCCCACCTCAGCCTCCCAAGTAACTGGGACTACAGGTACACCTCACCAACCCCACCACACCTGGCTTTTTTTTTTTTTTTTTGAGACAAGGTCTTGCTATGTTGCCCAGGCTGGTCTTGAACTACTGGGCTCGAGGATCCTTCTGCCTTGGTCTCCCAAAGTGCTGGTATTATAGGCATGAGCCACAACATCTGGCTGGCATTAAGTTGTTCTTTATCTTTCATTATACTTTTAATGTATCCTAGTAATGTGTCATTTCTTTTTCCTGATTATTCTGTACATAGAGGAATCAATGTTTAAAATAATCTCCCAAAATACCTAGGTGGTTTTTTTTGTTTTTTTTTTTTTTGAGATGGTCTCATTCTGTCACTCAGGCTGGAGTGTAGTAATGTGAGCATGGCTCACTGTAGCCTCAACCACCTGGGCTCAAGCCATCCTTCCACCTTATCCTCCGGAGTAGCTGGAACCACAGTACAGCACCACACCCAGTTAAATTTTTTTTTTTAAAGTAGAGGCAAGGTCTTGCCATGTTACCCAGGCTGGTCTTGAACTCCTGAGCTCAGGCAGTCCACCCGCCTCAGCCTCCCAAAGTGCTGAGATTACAGGCATGAGACATGGCACCCAGCCCCCCAAAAAACCTAGCTTTTGTTTGCCTTGGTTTTTCTCTACTTTCCAGTTTTCCATTTCTGTGAGTCCTACACTTTTTCTACTTTCTTAAGCTGAAATCTTAGGTCACTAATTGGAGACCTTTTTTCTTTTGTAACATGGGTATATGTATTTCTCTCTTAGCACTGTTTTAGCTACATCCCACAAATTTTAATATTTTGGGTTTTCATTTTTAGTTCAAAATATTTTCTAATTTCTCTTGTGCTTTCTTTAACCAATAGAAATATATAGTTTCCAAGAATTGGGGGATTTTCCAGGTATCTTTTCTTTTATTGATTTCTGATTTAATGCCATTGTGATAGTGAAAACACAGTATTTCAACCCTTTAACATTTATCGAGACTTGTTTTATGGTCCAGAATGTAGTCTATGTTGGTAAATGTTCTGTTTGCACTTGACTTGTTAGTGTTCTATAAATGTCGGTCAGTTGATAATGTCTACATCTTCTGTATCCTTACTGATTTTCTCTATTTGTTGTACCAATTATGTTGAACTCTCCTATCAGTTTTTTTTTTTTTTAAATTTAGGGTTATATGTCCTCTTTATAATAGGAAACGACCCTCTTTGTCCTGATAATATTTTTTGCTCTGAAATCTACTTTCTCTGATATTAATACAGCCACTCCAACTTTCTTTTGATGAGTGGTAGCATGGTATAACCTTTTCCACCCTTCCAGCTTTATTGAGATATAATTCTTATACCATATTATTCAGCCATTTGAAGTGTACCGTTCCATGGCTTTTAGTATGTTCCCAGAGTTCCCAGAGCAGTCATCACCACATTCTATTTTTGAATTCTTTCATCACCCCAGAAAGAAACTTCTTGTCCATAAGCAGAAACTCTATTCCCCACAACCCTTGGCAATGACGAATCTCCTTTCTGCTTCTAGATATGATATTTGCCCATTCTGGACAACTCATATAAATGGAATCATAAAACATGTACTCTTTTGTGACTGGCTTCTTTCACTTAACGATGTTTTCAAGGTCCATTCATATTGTAGCATGTATCAGTACTTCATCCTTTTTATTGCCAAGTAATATTCCATTTATGGATATACATTTTTATATTTAAAGTATATAACTTACAAACAACATATAGTTTGGTCCTGCTTTTTTGTCCAGTCAGATAAATTCTAACTTTTAATTGGTACATTTAGACCATTTACATTTAAATGCTATTTTCCTGTATGTTCCTTTTTTCCTCCTTTTTAAGCTGCCTTTTGGGTATTATGATTCCAATTCATCTGCTTTGTCTATTACTTGATATTATTCTGTTCTTTTTTTCCATTTAACTCTGTTAATCCATTTAGAATTTATAGGTTACAGGATGACAGTCTAATTTAAGCCGTTAGAATCATTTCCTCCAACTCCATTTGCTTTCTGGGGCTATTACTGCCAATTTATGTTTCCAGGTTTCATAACCAGTCCTACTAGGAATATCACTGGAATTAGACTAAGCCTATATAACAGAGAAAGTATATCTTTTAAATATTTGGTCTTCTTATTCAGAAACACTGGTATGTCTTCATTTATTACAGTTTTCAAAAGTTATAATTCATTCCAAAGCACGTGACACCTTTACACCTTTTTTTTTTACTATGATAGGAAAAGTTTCTCCATTATTACATTTTCTGTTTTTCTTTGGAGACGGAGTCTTGCTCTTGTCCCCCAGGCTGGAGTGCAATGGCACGATCTCAGCTCACTGCAGACTTTGCCTCCAGGATTCAAGCGATTCTGAGTAGCTGGGATTACAGGCATCCGCCACCAAGCTCGGCTAATTTTTGTACTTTTAGTAGAGATGGGGTTTCACCATGTTGGCCAAGCTGATCTTGAACTCCTGACCTCAGGTGATTCACCCACCTCGGCCTCCCAAAGTGCTGGGATTACAGGCATGAGCCATCACGCCTGGCCCATTATTACATTTTCTAACAGATTTTTTGCTGTTCTTGTTTACTTGTTTTCTTCAACTTTTTTTTCCAAAGAGACAGGGTTTCTCACTTTATTGCCCAGGCTGGAGTGTGGTGGCACGACCATAGCTCACTGCAGCCTTGAACTTGGGCTCAGCCTCCTGAGTAGCTAGGACGGACTATAGGTGCATGGCACCATGCTCAGCTAATTTTTATTTGTTGTAGGGATGGGGTCTTGCTATGTTGCCTAAGCAGGTCTCCAACTCCTGGCCTCAAGCAATCATCTTCCCACCCCAGCCTGCCAAAATGTTGGGATTACAGGCGTGAGGCACTGTGCCCGGACTGTTTTCCTCAACTTTTTAAAAGATTGCAAGCCTACAAAGAGTTGAAAAAAATAGTACATTGAGCACCCACTTATCAATCATTAATGTCTAAGAGTTGCTTTCACTCTCTCCCTACCTAAATATATTGCAACCAACCCGTTTGAAAGTAAGCCGCAGACACTGGGACACTTTACCTCTGAATACTTTCACCACAGTCTCCTACATAATCTACTAGGCATCATCAACACCAAAGAAACTTTTAAAAAAAAATACACTGAAGGCCACATTCAAATTTTCCTCAAAATGTCCTTTATAGCAACGTTTTCCTACGCAGGATCAAAAATCATGCATTGCATTTGGATGTCATGTCTCCCTAGTCTCCTCTATGATACCTTCCCCATCCTCTACCATTTTCTTATGATACTGACCTTTTTTTGAAGAGTTCAGGCCATATATATGTATGTGTATTTCTAAGCAATCTTTTTTTTTTTTTTTTTTTTTTTTTTTTTTTTTTTTTTTTTTGAGAGTTTCGCTTTTGTCACCCAGGCTGGAGTGCAATGGCGCAATCTCTGCTCACTGCAACCTCCACCTCCTGGGTTCAAGCTATTTTCCTGCCTTAGCCTCCCAAGTAGCTGGGATTACAGGCACATGCCACCACACTCAGCTAATTTTTGTATTTTTAATAGAGATGAGGTTTCACTGTGTTGACTAGGCTGGTCTTAAACTCCTGACCTCAGGTGATCTGCCCACTGTGGCCTCCCAAAGTGCTGGGATTACAGGTGTGAACCACCACGCCCAGCCTCTAAGCAACCTTTATCAATACAAATCTCATTATGTAAGGTCCTTCACAATCCAGTTCCACTCGCTAACACAGCAGGATGCCCGTAATCGAGCTTTGGATCACTGTCTGCCTCAAGGACACTGTTTTCTTCCCTTTAACCTGCTTCCTGCTGAATGCCCTTCCATACCTCAGCAGCTCCCTGACTTTTCAACATTAAGGCCTGACTCAAGCTTCCTTCCCCTTCTTAGAATGAGGTGGCTGTTGCCACATACATCTGTGCTAATATGACTATTCCACTGCAGTGTCAAAAATGTCAACTTCTCCCATCAGCCAGAGTCCTGAGGACACTGCCTGTCCCAGAAACAGGCCTTTGGTAAGGAATCCAAAATTTCTTTCCCTAACAAATGTGGAAAATTGTTACAAATGGGATAAACACAAACTTCAGGTTTATAGCAAAATGTACAAATAGGAGAGGGAATAAAAAGAAATCCAAATCCCTTACCCTGTTTCCCACCCTAAAATTCCATCCCCTCACCCTCAAAAAAAGCAAAAAACCAAAACAAACCCTAGGTTTTGCTTCATGAGGACTGACTGATCACTGCTCCCTGGCAGCTCTCATCACTCTAATGAGTGCCTAGGCTTAGCACAAACCCTGTTTCTAGTATCTGAAGCATTTTGGGATAGGTAAAGGCCAAGATTGATGTTAGGCTCACCTTTGAAGGACTGTTGCTGAAGTAATAGAAAATCTTTTCTCGAGGAGAAAGCATTGTTTCATTTTTATGTGGGGAAATGTAGACAGGATGATTTTGAGACAACTGTATTCGGCGAGGGGAGCCTGTTCTTACAAATGGATAGGGAGAGAGTGGAGGAGCATCCATCTGTTAAAAAAAAAAAAAAAAAAATCAGTAATTCTAAGAAAAAAAATTTTCATCAGGTATTTTTATTGAAAATGATTATTGAGTGAAGAGGTGTGCTAAACCAGTAGTTTTATGAATGATAGAGTGATGTATTAGCAATAACTTAACCTAAAGAAAAATATTCTAATAGCAAACCTTAAGTGCTTAGTTTGTGCCAGTCATTTCATCCTTTACAACAACCCCATATGCTAGGAACAAGTTATATTCCCATTTTATATATGAGGAAATGAGGTACGGAGAAAATTTAATGATTTGCAAGGTTACCACCACTGTTAAGTACTGGAAAATTTGAACCCATGTAGCCTGTCTCTTGTACTACTATACTTTGTAGGGACTCCAAATACAATCTTACTCTTGTTTAATGCTTAACAACAGTAGAACTTACATTGGTTAGGTAAATTACAGACCTCCTCAGTTTTACTTAATAGAATTATTTGTAAAACTAGCTTATTTATTTATAAGACGGAGTCTTGTTCTGTCACCCAAGCTGGAGTGCAGTGGCGCAATCTCAGCTCACTGCAACCACCGCCTCCCATGTTCAAACAATTCTCCTGCCTCAGCCCCCAGAGTAGCTGGGATTACACATGTGCCACCACACCTGGCTCATTTTTGTATTTTTAGTAGAGACTGGGTTTTACCACATTGGCCAGGCTCGTCTTGAACTCCTGACCTCAAGTGATCTGCCCGCCTCAGCCTCCTAAAGTGCTGGGATTACAGGTGTGAGCCATCACACCTGGCCAAAACTAGTTTATATACAGACCAGGTGAATGGTCCATATATAAGTCATAAATGACTCCTCAATGCTCATGAGTGAAAAAAGTATGAAATAATCCCTGTCATACTTACTACATTTGCCTGTGAGTACTTCATGGCAAATGTCTTAATCTGTTTGATGTAGATGTTGTTGTAGAACTGAATGAGATCTCCCCTCTCCTCTTCTTCCATGTCACTGTTGGCACCTGTGAGGCGAGTAGGTGTAGGAGGAGCACTGCTGGGCTGTGGAACTGGCAAGGTGCTGCTTGACCTCATGACTGGACTGGAGTCTCTACTGGCTGCAGCCAGGAGAACAAAGGGTGTCAATACAAAGGCTGCTAATATAGACTGTTTTAATTTTTAAAAAGTAGGAGAAAGGGAACAGCTACCTGCACTACTTGCTAATAACAGTGAATAGGCACTCTGTTCTTCACACCAAAAAGCAAAGCTCAGCTAGGATATTAACTTTATCCTATGCCATAACCATAGCAAGGGCTTTCTGAGTAGTGTCCATTAATAAGTTACACCAAATTTTCTAGGACCTAAGCCCTGTACTAAGTGGTACAAGGCAACAGGTAGGGGATGGTATTTCCATACCATGGTTCCAATTGACATATCAGACCTTTCTGGAACTCAGGCAAGCAGATTCCTCCCTGAAAGCTCTAATTCTCCTGGAGAAAAATGTTACGTAATATGTGCCCCAAAACTATGGAATGGACAGTTTTGCCACCTAGAATATGGTTTACTGATCCATTAAACCTTTGCCTATAAAACACTTCCATAGTTTCTACAGTTATTTCATTTAGAAATGCTTAGTTACTTCTTCAAGGCTTAAAAAGTAAGAAAAGCTCCTAATTTTGTCTTGTAGTTCACAAAGATCCCACTTACTTCTATCTTTGTTTAGTTCTGTTGGAGAATTCTGATGGCTTCTGCTATCACTGCTGCCAGAATTTCTTCTTTTTCTTTTCCCTTTTATCAAAACACTTCTATACACCTTTAGAGAAACAATGAGAAGGAGACGTAAACTAGTATTTGTTGAGCACACCCTTGGTGATAGGACCTTGACGTATGTTACTTGCTTTTCACAATAACCTGTGTAGCAATAGTTGTCCTCAGAAGAGGTTGAGAAACATAAATTATAACAGATCCAGGATTCAATCAGAGCCCGTCTAGCATCACATGCCAAGTACTACCTGCAGTACTACACTGCAGTTAACAGCACCCAACTATAAAGTCAAGTCATTCTAAGTAAGATACACAGATCTGGCCGATTTGCCTCTCAGAGATGAATGGTAATAAAGGCAAAGTGGGTTTTAAATTTCCATGTGACATTCTCTTGGTTAAACCTACACTATGTTTACTAAACCAGAATGAAAGGTGACATAGAAACCAAGTAACTTCTTAATTCCTATCTGGTGATTTTTCTGAATTAAGAAGGCAATCAAATATTTAACATTGTTGCCTTTTGAGGAAAAGAGAACTTAATCAACATGTGACATCAAGAATAAAGATTAAAGTAGAAACTTCCCTTAAGTAGAGTCCCGGGTGTTTATCTTGGAAAAAAGGCCACAGAGTCAACTATGGTTAATTTTTTGTATTCATCACAGACTTTAAGCTTTATTTTCAGCCCATAGAGAAAATGTAGTTACCTGGCTCCGGGCCTGTGGCTGAGTCCTATAACAGCGCATAATGTTCTGGAAGGACTTATCTTCTTTTGTGACCTGGCAAACAATAAGAGTGCTCTGAGAGAGATAGCAACTTCCACCATAATAGTGTGCGGAGCTCTGTAAACCTGCTGCCCAGTAAAAGGGGTGAAAATTATATAAAAGCTATTTAAAGTCTCTGGAAATGGTATTAACGGCATACAGCAAATGAAGAGACATCGATTCAAGAATATCTATTAAATTTCAATAAGAACAATAGGAGTCTATAGTATGTGAATCAAGACTTAGAGGCCGGGTGTGGTGGTTCACACCTGTAATCCCAGCACTTTGGGAGGCTGAGGAGGGTGGATCACTTGAAGTCAGGAGTTCAAGACCAGCCTGGCCATCATGGTGAAACCCAGTATCTACTAAAAATACAAAAATTAGCCGGGAGTGGTGGCACATGCCTGTAATCCCAGCTACTGGGGAGGCTGAGGCAGGAGAATCACTTGAACCTGGGAGATGGAGGTTGCAGTGAGCTGAGATTGAGCCACTGTACAGCCTGGGCGACAGAGCAAGACTCTCTCTCAAAAAAAGACTTGGAGTAGAAAAGTACAGTAACTGAAATGAAAAATTCACTAGAAGCTAGGGAAAATAGATTTGAACTAGCAAAAAAAAAAAAAAAAAAAAAAGGATTAGCAAACATGAAGAAAGAGATCATGTGATCTGAGGAACAGAGAAAGAATGAAGAAAAACAGCCTCAGAGAAATGTGGCACACCATTAAGGAAATCAACATACGTGTAATGGGAGAATCAGGAGAGGAGAGAAGCAGAAAAAAATGTTCAAAGAAATACTGAAAACTTCCCAAATATATTAAATTACATATCCAGGACATTCAGTGACTTCCAAGTAGGATAAACTCATCCATACCCAGATATATCACAGTAAAAATGTTCAAAGCCAAAGAAAGAGAAAATATTGAAAGCATCAAGAGAAAAACAACTTTTCAGTTACAGGGAAACCCCAATAAAATAAAATTTGACTTCTAATCAGAAACTACAGAGGCCAGGAGGCAGTGGGATAACATTCAAAGTGATGAAAGAAAAAATATTAAACTAAGAATCCAGTATTAAAAAGTTACTCAAGATTTTTATCTGTGAAATATCAATATTCAAAATTTTTGCAAGTTATCTTTCAGAAATAAAGGTGAAATAAATATACTCTCAGATAAACAAAAACAGAATTTGGTGCTAGCAAACCCCTTACAAGAAATACTACACAAAATTCTAGAAGCCAAAAGCAAATGCCCCTGGACAACACTATACATGAAGAAAGCCAAGAGCACTGGTAAAGATAATTATGTAATCATAAATACAGTATAACTGCATATTTCTTCTTTCTTAACTGATTAAAAAATCAACTGTATAAAATAATATATATACATAATGTACCCGTAACATACAAAAATGTAATATATTTGCCAAAAATAGTACAAAGGAGGTAGACAGGAGCAAAGCCATATTGAGCAAAGGAAATTACTCCACATGGCAACTCACATACACAGGAATGAATAAGAGAAACATAAATAGGCTGGGCGTAGTGGCTACACCTGTAATCCCAACATTTTGGGAGGCTGAGGCAAGTGAACTGCTTGAGGCCAGGAGTTCAACACCAGCCTGGGCAACATGGCAAAACCCCGTCTCTACAAAAAAATACAAAAATCAGCCAGGCATGGTGGCACATGCCTGTACCCTGTACGCCCAGCTACATGGGAGGCTGAGGCAGAAGGATCATTTGAGCCCGGGAGGCAGAGGTTACAGTGAGTTGAGATTGCACCACTGCTCTGTAGCCTGGGCGACAGAACGAGACTCAGTCTTAAAATGAAAATGAAACCAAAAAGCTGGTTTTTAAAAGAAAAAGATCAAGAAAATTGACAAACCTTTAGCTAGACCAAGAACAAAAGGGAGGAGACTCAAACTACTACAAAGAGCAGGGCACGGTGGCTCATGCCTGTAATCCCAGCACTTTGGGAGGCCAAGGTGGATGGATCGCTTGAGGCCAGGAGTTCGAGACCAGCCTGGGCAACATGGGGAAATTTCATCTCTACTAAAAATACAAAAACTAGCTGGGCGAGGTGGCACAGGCCTGCAGTCCCAGCTACTCAGGAGGCTGAGGCACAAGAATCGCTGGAAACCAGGAGGCCAAGGTTTCAGTAAGCCAAGATCATGCCCCTGTATTCCAGCCTGGACAACAGAGTGAGACTCTGTCTCAAAAACCAAAACAAAATGAAAACTACAATCATAAAAGGAAAAGGGCATTACTACTGACCTTAAAGAATGAAAAAGAACAGAAGGAAATATTATAATTATTTGCCAACAATTTAGCCCAGAGGAAGCAGACAAATTCTTAGAAAGACGTACACTACCAGAACTAATTCTAGAAGAAACAGATGATCTGAATAGACCTATAACAAAGAGACGGAATTATTCATCAACAAACTTCCCACAAGGAAAATCTCTGGTCTCAACAGCTTTGCTGCTGAATTCTACCAAACTTTAAAACATTAATACCGGGCCGGGCATGGTGGCTCACGCTTGTAATCCCAGCACTTTGGGAGGCTGAGGCAGGCGGATCATGAGGTCAGGAGATCGAGACCACAGTGAAACCCCATCTCTACTAAAAATACAAAAAACTAGCCGGGCGTGGTGGCGGGCGCCTGTAGTCCCAGCTACTTGGAGAGGCTGAGGCAGGAGAATGGCGTGAACCTGGAAGGCGGAGCTTGCAGTGAGCCGAGATCGCACCACTGCACTCCAGCCTGGGTGACAGAGCATGACTCCGTCTCAAAAAAAAAATATTAATACCAAGAAGCTCATGTCCATAGGTCTTTCAGGCAGCTGTAAATTAAAAAAAAAAAAAAGGAAAAGGAAAAAAATATAATACCGACATATAGAAGAGGAGAGAATACTTCCTACTCAATTCTATGAGACCAGTATTACCCTGGTAATAAAACCAGACAAAGCCACAACAAAACTACAGACCAATGCCTCTTATGCATAAAGATAAAATTCCTCAGCAATCACTGCTGCATGTGGAAACTTGAAAAAATAAATAATTTTTTTAATTGAAAAAAAATTCCTCAACAAACTGTTAGCAAACCAAACCTAGCAACATATAAGAAGAATTATAGGCTGTGCACCATGGCTCACGCCTATAATCCCAGCACTTTGGGAGGCCGAGGCAGGTGGATCACCTGAGGTTGGGAGTTTGAGACCAGCCTGACCAATATGGAGAAACCCCGTCTCTACTGAAAATACAAAATTAGCCAGGGGTGGTGGCACATGCCTGTAATCCCAGCTACCTGGGAGGCTAAGGCAGGAGAATTGCTTGAACTTGGGAGGCGGAGGTTGCAGTGAGCCAAGATTGCGCCACTGCACTCCAGCCTGGGCAACGAGCGAAATTCCATCTCAAAATAAATAAATAAATAAATAAATAAATAAATAAATAAATGAATGAATGAATGAATTACAGCAGCCGGGTGCAGTGGCTCACGCCTATAATCCCAACACATTGGGAGGCTGAGGCATGAGGACTGCTTGAGCTTAGGAGTTCGAGACCAGCCTGGGCAACATGGTAGACCCTGTCTACAAAAAATTTAAAAAATTAGCCAGGCATGGCAGCATGTGCCTGTAGTCCCAGCTACTCAGGAGATGAAGGTGGGAGGACTGCTTCTAGTGAGCTATGATCTCACCACTGCACTCTAGCCTGGGTAACAGAGCAAGACACTGTCTCAAAGAAAAGAAAAAAATAAGAATTATACACCATGGGCCGGGCGCGGTGGCTCACGCTTGTAATCCCAGCACTTTGGGAGGCCGAGGTGGGCGGATCACGAGGTCAGGAAATTGAGACCACAGTGAAATCCCGTCTCTACTAAAAAATACAAAAAAAAAATTAGCCAGGCGTGGTGGCGGGCGCCTGTAGTCCCAGCTACTCAGAGAGGCTAAGGCAGGAGAATGGCGTGAACCCGGGAGGCGGAGCTTGCAGTGAGCCAAGATCGCGCCACTGCACTCCAGCCTGGGTGACAGAGCGAGACTCCGTCTCAAAAAAAAAAAAAAAAAAGAATTATATACCATGACTGAGAGGGATTTACACCAGAAATGCAAGGCTGGTTTAACATAGGAAGATTAATCAGTGTAATATACTATATTAATAGAATAAAAAAAAAAAACACGATCATCTCAATGGACACACAAGTATTTGACAAAATCTAATGCCCTTTCATGATAAAAAAAAACACTCAATGAACTAGGAAAAGAAGGACCTTCCTCAACCTGATAAAGGGCATCTATGAAAAAAACCATAACTAATATCATACTTTAATAGTGAAAAACTAGATGCTTTCCACCTAAGATTAAGACAAGGATTTCTGCTTTCGACAGGTCTGTTCAACTATACTGGAGGTTCTAGCAAGATAATTAGGAAAGAAAAAGAAATAAAAGGCATCCAGTTTGGACAAGAAGTAAAATTATAAGCAGATTACATGATTTCCTACATAGTAATCCTAAGGAATCTACTAGAAAACTATTAGAACTAATAACTTCAGCAAGGTTGCTGGATACTAGATCAATATACAAAAATGTTTTTCTATACACTTGCAATGAACACGTTAACAATGAAACAACTACACTTGGGAATAGCATCAATAAGAATAGGAATAAATTTAACAAAAGAATTGCAAACATACTCTGAAAAGTACAAAACATTGTTAAAAAAAACTGAAGATCTAAATAAATGGAAAAACATCCTATGTTCATGGATCAGAAGACATAAAATTGTTAAGATGGCAATAATCCCCAAATGGATCTACAGATTCAGTGCAACCCTATCAGAATCCTAAGCTGATTCCTTTGTGAAACTGATAATTTGATTCTAAAATTCATTTTTCAAGGGACTTCGAAAATAATCTTGAAAAGAAAAAAAAAGTAGGAGCACTCATATTTCCCCATTTCAAAACTTATAAGAAAGCAACTCTCTAATCTAGAGAATATGGTATTGCATAAGGATAGGCATGTAGTCCAGTGGAATAGAATTCAGAGTTCAGAAATAAACCCACATGTTGTCAGCGGTCAACTGATTTGCAAGGAGGGTACCGAGGCCATTCAGTGAGGAAAAAAATCTTCTTTTCAACAATGGTGCTGAGACAACTGCACAGTCACATAATCAGAATGGAAATGGACTGCTACCTTATACCATACACAAAAATTACTCAAAATTGATCAAAGACCTAACTATGAGATGAAACTATAAAAATCAAAAGAAAACACAGGGATAAATCTTTGTGACCTTGGGTTTGGCAACAGATTCTTAGGACACCCAAAGTGCAAGTAACAAACCAAAAAACAGGTAACTGGACTTCATCAAAATTAAAAACTTTTATGCTTCAAATGATACTATCGAGTAAGTGAAAAGATACATCGAATGGGAGAAAATATTGGCAAATCATACATCTGAGAAGGTAGTTGTATCCAAAATAAAGAACTCCAACAACTGAATAATAACACAATTTTAAAATGGGCAAAGGATTTAAAGATATTTCTCCAAATAAGATATAAAAATGGCCAGTAAGCAATGAAAAGATGCTTGACATCCTTAGTTATCAGGCAAATGAAAATCAAAACCACAATGATATATCACCCAATACCTGCTAAGATGGCTATAATAAAAATAATAAGTTGGCAAGGATGTGGAGAAACTGGAACTCTTGTGCATTACTGGTAGCAACATCAAATGGTGCAGCTTCTATGGAAAACGGTATGGTCGTTCTTCAAAAGTTAAACATAGTATCACCATATGACCCTGCAGTTCCACTCCTAGGAATAAACTCAAAAGGACTGAAAACGGGCACTCAAACAGATACATGATATACCTGTTCTCAACAGCGCTATTCACTATAGCCAACAAGTGGAAACAGCCGAATATCCATCAGTGTATGAGTGGAGAAAAAAATTGTGCCTATCCATACAATGGAATATCATTCAGTCATAAAAAGGAATGAAGTACTGATATATGCTGCAACATGAATAAACCTTGAAAATATTATCCTAAGTAAAAGGAGCCATACACAAGAGGTCACATATTGTACCATTTCTATAAACGATTAAGAACAGATAAATCCATACAGCCAGAATGCCAACTGCTGGTTGCCAGGTGCTGTAGGAGGTAGAATGGGGAGAAACTACTTAATAGGAAAGGAGTTTTACTTTGCAGGAACGGAAATGCTCTGGAACTAGATAGAGGTGGTGAGTATACAACCATTTATTACACTCAGTACTGTAAATGTGCTAAATGCTCCTAAATTGTTCAATTTAAAGTAGTTAATTTGGCTGGGCCCAGTGGCTCATGCCTGTAATCCCAGCACTTTGGGAGGCCGAGGCGGGCAGATCACCTGAGGTTAGGAGTTTGAGACCTGCCTGGCCAACATGGTCAAACCCCATCTCTACTAAAAATGCAAAAAATTAGCCAGGCATGGTGGCACATGGCTGTAATCCCAGCTGCTCGGGAGGCTACGACAGGAGAATCGCTTGAACCTGGGAGGCAGAGGTTGCAGTGAGCTGAGATGTACCACTGCACTCCAGCCTGGGTGACAAGAGTGAAACAATATCTCAAAAAAAAAACCCAGTTAATTTTATGTTATGTGAATTTCTCCTCAATAAGTTATTTAAATAAAGTAAGATAGTAAGTGTTAATGAGAAAGTGGAGAAACTAAAATCTTTATTATACTGCTGTGTAAGTATAAAATGGTACAGTACTTTGGGAAACAATCTGGCAATTCCCTAAATAGTTAAAACATAGTTAATGTATGACCCAGCAGCCCATTCCTAGGTATATACCCTAGAGAAATGAAAATACATGTCTATACAAAAACCCAAACACAAATGCTAATAGCAGTATTATGCATATATGCCAAAAGTAGAAACAACTAAAATATACATTAGCTAATAAATGGATAAAAATACTCTCGTATAACCATACAATGGAATATTATGTTCTAAAATTGTGGTGAGTATTGCACATATCTGTGAATATACTAAGACCCATTTAGTTGTGCATTTTAAATAGATGAATTATAGAGCATGTAAATTGTATCTCAAGAAAGCGGTTAAAAAATGTTCTCAGTAATGAAGACCTATCTTTGCCTTTACAATTCCAAATGGTACTCACCTTTGCCATCACATAAATGGCACACATTAATAACTGGTCCAGATGTCTGTCCATCATAAGTTCAGGACACTGAATTATGGAGAATTCAAAGCAAGTCCAGATTTTTTTCCTCAGTTCATCTGAAATATCTAGTTTAGCACAGAGATCCCGAAGGCGGACAGCTGCTAAATGGTATACCTAGGAGATAAACAAAAACATTTCAAACTTTAACACTTGTATTTCCCAAGCTCATGCTCTGATAAGGGTATGTGAAAAATTACCTTTCTAAAGAAAAGCGATAAAGAGCTGGTCTTCCTGGGTCTATTACTACTGCTGGTTACAGACTGGCCTTGCTTCTGCTGCTGGCCACCTGGGGAAATCTGTTGAATGGCCACTTGACCAGGGACTTGCAAAGTTGTTCCTGTCACCTGTTGAGAGCTCAGACTTCCAGCCAGGGCCTGAGCACTGAGGGGCTGGATGGAGCCTGTCACAGCTTGTGCCTGCCCCCCAACATTGACTTGGACAGGGAAGAATGTTATCCCTCCATTTTCATTGGCAATACCTAGTTTGTGACAGAGAAAAAAAGCATGAAGAAAATGTTGATAATAAGAGGTTCTCCGGGCAGAGGTTTACAATTTCTCCTCTCCCAAACCCTCTCTCCCCATCACTCCTCTGTCCCCTATGTCACTCTAGCCAAACCCTGGGTAACTTTTTCAATACATGCCACAGAGAAGGAACTCAATATCCAACTCTGCCTTCCTTACCTTGCACAGGAATGGTTACTGTTTGCCCATTGTTGGCTGTGACAGTGGCGGTTGCCATGGTGACCAAAGTCTGTCCAGGAACTGGTGTGACAGAAACAGTCTCCCCAGATACATTCTGCACAGGGACAGCATTGACTACGGGCTGTGGGGGCATGCGCCCAGGTGTCCCTCCATCAGAGGGGCTATCATTCTCAACAAATAGCCGCCTTCTGGTAGTGCTGGCTGGTGGGGAGCTGTACCTATCGTATAATGTGGTTGGAGATGTTATGCCTAGGGTCAAAACAAATCAAACAAAGCATTTAACTCAAGGAGACTCAGATCTGACTTCTGTCCAAGGGCTGTTATGTTAAAAAAATAACTACAGTGTTTGAAATATGTCATAATTCAAAAAGCAAACAAGAATTACAGAAGTCATATCTTACCTGTATTCATTAGTGAATTTTCATTAGTGTTCAGTGAACACTACTGAGAGCACAATTTTAAAACGGAATTTTTTGTCTTGCAGTGTTCCTTTCTCCATTCCCCCTTTCCCAAATCAGACCCAACTCTGTCTTCCACTACTAAGAACCTTCATGATTTAGGGGCAATTTAAGGAATTACCCTATTTTTCTATATTATATTTTTCTATAATATTTTCTATCATATCCATTTTCTACCTACCACTCATGTAAGATGTGATTTTACTACAGAGCCACTACTTGATAAGGGGACATGATTGGTAGTATGTCATCTAGGAGCAATTTTGATCAATTTTGATCTCTTTTTCCACATATAAAAAAGTTATTAAAACTCAATAATGTTCTTAAGCAAGGTGGACATGCATGATTTGGATTCAGTTAAGCATAATTGATTTTTTAAAAACAGTTTATATACCATAAATTTCATCTACTTAAATTATACAATTCAATGGTTTGGGGCAAATGGTTACTATTTTTTTTTATTTTTTGAGACAGAGTCTTACTCTATCACCCAGGCTGGAGTGCAGTAGCCTGATCTCGGCTCTCTACAACCTCTGCCTCCTGGGTTTAAGTGATTCTTGTGCCTCAGCCTCCTGAGTAACTGGGATTAGAGGCATATGCCACCAGGCATGACTGATTTGTGTATTTTTAGTAGAGATGGGGTTTCACCATGTTGGCCAGGCTAGTCTCTAACTGCTGACCTCAGGTGATCCACTTGCCTTGGCCTCCCAAAGTGCTGGTATTACAGGCTAGTTTTTTAAAATTGTGGTTATATATATATATAACAAAATTTACCATTCAACCATTTTTAAGTGTATGATTCAGTGGTACACAACTCATTATGGCTTAGTCTATTTTTAAGTATTCACACCAATGTCTGAATTTTTGAGAAGCATTTCTTCCTTCTTCTGTGTCCACTTCTAAGAGCTGTGCATCAGAGTGTTTTTAAAATTTAAAATATACGTAGGAAGTTTGTAAGAAGTACTGATAGGAGCAAATCCTAACAAACTGTGGCTTAACATTTCTACTTCCAGATGATACAAAAGTAAATAAACTTACTAGATTTGTATTTGGTACAAAGCAGCAGAATCAGAATAGATTATGATCATTTTTTCTCATAAAATATCAAGAGATCTCAGGAAAACTGAGAAGTGATAAGTACAAAGAAAATGAAGTTTAAAGTCAAGTCTTCCTAATCTGTAGATTAGGGAAGGGAAAATTCTACAAAAATAGACTAAGAAAGACCAGCTGTCAGATCTTTCAAAAATGAGGACTTTTCATAAGGATTATCCATGTGTATTAAGTATACACTTAGAGTGATTTTTTTTGGGGGGGGGGGTAGAGATGGCATCTTGCTATGTTGCCCAGGATGGTATTGAACTCCTGGGCTCAAGCAATCCTCCCCACTAGGTCTCCCACAGTCCTGGGGTTACAGGCATGAGCCACCATGCCCAGCCTAGAGTGATTCCTGACTTTAAAACTGGTATTTCTTCTATAGCCAGTTCTTATCAATTACATTATAAAACTGATCTAGAAATAAGAATATTCTTTTAATTGGATCCAACGATTTAGAACTCTCTGAATTTACTGAATTGCTCTTTAAAAAGTAGTTCTATCTCACGTATGTAAACTAAAACCTTTCACCTTGCAGATCTTCTAAGCAGCTGCCTAAAAAATATAAACCAGATGGATAGCAAAACTGCCCTTTTCTGTATTTCTTGGGCCAGCACTAATGTCACATTAACTAGGGTAGCACAGCTCAACAAAGTGGAACATACTCAGTTGTCTTAACTCACTGGCTTGTCTATACCTAACTGGATCGTGCAGCTCTATCTTTAAGAAGGCTTTTCTATTTCTCCTGATTTTAAAAGTAATACGTATTTGCCTTAAAAATTTTACAGAAATCACCAGTAATTCTATCACCCAACAATGATCTTAACAGTTTGGTTTTTCCCATTTCCACTATTTTGTATGCTTATAAATAAACATACACTTTAAAAATAGGGATCATATTAAATATACAGCAGTCGGCCGGGCGCAGTGCCTCATGCTTGTAATTCCAGCACTTTGGGAGAACGAGGTAGGCGGGTCACTTGAGGTCAGGAGTTCGAGGCCAGCCTGGCCAATATGGCAAAACCTCTTCTCTACTAAAAATACAAAAATTAGCTAGGCATGGTGGCGCATGCCTGTAGTCCCAGCTACTCAGGAGGCTGAGGCATGAGAATCAATTGAACCCGGCAGGCGGAGGTTGCAGTGAGCTGGGACTGGGCCACTGCACTCCAGCTTGACTGGCACAGCAAGACTCTGTTTCAAAAAATAAATAAATAAATATAGCAGTCTATCCTTTTTAAAAGTTACCTGTTATATCATGCATTTTCCTGTGTTCTTAAATAGTCTTTAAAGGCCCTTCTTCTAAGTGACCATGTGGCACAAAAATGCATGGAATATTTTCTTCTATGTATACCCTATTAACTTCACTCGTAGGGTTAGATGAAATTTAAATTTCCAGATAGTAAGCCCCAAAATATTCTCCTAGTATTTTAAACTTACTCCTTCCAAGTCCTCCAGTATCAGCACGAACTTCAGTCACCCTTCTGGGAGTCAAAGGGGAGCCAGCAATGCAAATTTCATCTGCCCTTTCCAGGTTCTGAGGTGGCATGACCTATGAAGAATTGGTTACACAGAACGCCAGTATCCAAAAAAGCACTTTAATTAGAAATACAATAGTAATCTAAGGCAGAAAAAGTATCTTAACAATTATTCCATCTAAATAAAATCAGCTGTCTTTCCCATTTTCATAATAAAGTTAAAAAAAAAAAAAAAACTTTTGGCAGTCAAAAAATTCAAAACCTTGTAATTGGATACTAAATACGAGTCAAACTTCATTACTGGTTTGGAGAGTTTGAATATCAACCACTCTAAAGCAGGGGTCCCCAACCCCTGGGCCACGGACCCTGTTAGGAACTGGGCAACATAGCAGGAGGTGAGCAGCAGGCGAGTGAGCATGTGAGCAAAGCTTCATCTGTATTTACAGCTGCTCCCCATTGCTCACATTGCTGCCTGTGCTGGCCTCCTGTCATATTAGTGGTGGCATTAGATTCTCACAGGAGTGTGAACCCTATTGTGAACTGCACACATAAGGGATCTAGATTGCATGCTCCTTATGAGAATCTAATGCCTGCTGATCTGTCACTGTCTCCCACCACCCCCAGATGGGACCATCTAGTTGCAGGAAAACAAGCTCAGGGCTCCCACTGACTCTACATTTTGGTGAGTTGTATAATTATTTCATTATATATTACCATGTAATAATAATAGAAATAAAGTGTGCAATAAATGTAAGGCAGTTGAATCATCCCAAAATCTCCCCCACCCCCAACCCTGTCCATGGAAAAATTGTCTTCCATGAAACTGGTCCTTGGTGCCAAAAAGGTTCGACCACTGCTGTATGGGAAAGAAACTTGATAAAGAAATCAAGAAAGAACACTGAGTTTTTACTCTGTCACCAAAATCTTAGGCCAACCACAAATTATGACTCGTTTCCTCTTTGACATGGGGTGAAGTGTGACAGGTCACCTACCTTACTTAAGGGTGTATGTCTGCTGCCTAAACCCTGAAGGCTGGGCAGTGAGCCAAGGCCATGGTGCCCAGCCAAGGAACAGGTATCCCTGAGAACCCCAACATCCCAGAGAAGATCTGAGAAACTACCAAGGAAAACAGTCCCATCGTGCACATACATAGTAGACAAAGAGCCAGAAAATTAGCTTAAAAGCAGCTTAGCGATGGGAGGTGGTGAGGATCTCTAGAACTGTCCTGCTGCTACCTAGGAGTACCCTGTATATAAGTCTTCTATTTTTCCCCACCACCTCTGCCTCCTCCATATGTAAGTCTTAATAAACGTATCTACTTGCCAAGCTGGACTTGTCTGAGTCATTCTTTGGTCTCTTGGCACCTTCCCAATTTGTGGGTAGAGAGGGACGTTACAGTCCAAGGTTTTTCTCATAACAAGGTGTAATTATAACATATTAAACCCAATTGCCACCCTCCCATCCCCAAAAGGATTATTAATAGATTAGATAGATGTATTCTTCTCACAAAAAGATGTTATTTTCACAAACCTCTTCACATGTAGGAACTCTGTTTTCATTGTCTCTAATTTTTTCCCAGAGTGGAGACTCTGGTTTCCATGCCAAATGATCTAAGATCTGTTCTTCAATCTGATTAAGGTGTTTTACCACCTCTCTACAAAGGCCATCTTCTGCTCTAATGAATACTTCTATCACCTGAAATAAAAAATGTCTTGGTTCACTGAATAATTATTATTTTTAAATATTTAGACAAGAAATTAGTCAAAATTACAAGTTGAAATATTATTTTGAAACAGCTGCTCTTCCTTTTACTGTCTTTGTAAATAATTATAGTTCAAACCATGAATTATATAAAATGGTTTACATTGCGATGTATTTCAAAATTTTTTAATGAAAATACATGTTTTGTACATTGTGGTTGAAAAACATTACTCTTAAAATTTCATATAAAAATCTCTAAACATTTAATCTATGCCACTATAAAAATTAGTTTTGACTATCTTATGAGAGTTAAGATAAACTCATATGCTAAGTCAGTATCAAGAAATAGCTACCAGCCTGTAATCCCAGCACTTTGGGAGGCCAAGGCGGGCAGATCACGAGGTCAGGAGATCGAGACCATCCTGGCCAACACCGTGAAACCCCGTCTCTACTAAAAATAGAAAAAATTAGCCGGGTGTGGTGGTGGCCGCCTGTAGTCCCAGCTACTTGGCAGGCTGAGGCAGGAGAATGGCGTGAACCCGGGAGGTGGAGCTTGCTGTGAGCCGAGATGGCGCCACTGCACTCCAGCCTGGGCGACAGAGCAAGACTCCATCTCAAAAAAAAAAAAAAGAAATAGCTACCAAATCAATGCTTTAACTCTATGCCTCTCTGTAACACATGAAAGAGAACTTTTTATTTTTTTTCTGACATTTTCAATGGTATTTAATTTTCATAAAATCAAAAAAGGCTGCTATACAAGATTAGCTAGTGACATGTGTGCTACTTTTTTTAAGCCTTCTCAGCTCATAAAAATCACAGTATTCTAAAAACTTTTATTAGATAGAGAGGAATCAAAGCTTTTACCCAAAATAGATCTTTCATACAATATTAAAAGAATTTACATAGGTCTTAAGATTCTATTTCTTTTCTACTCCACAAATAGAGATTAACTATGTAAATAAAAACAGAATAAATGTACTTACATGTTAACTTGAACTAAATGACTAACAACAGGAAGTTGGTCTCATCTACAATATCCCCATTAGTATCATATTTTAAAAAATACCTTATAAAAATGATAAAGAGGCACATCAAATATTTCAGTAGTAAATGGAAAATTCCCAGGAGGCTTATAAGAAAAAGTGACGACTTCAAGGCAGCAGGCCAAGAGAGATCTGTGAAACGCATCTTGTTCCAGAATACCCTATAAAATAAAGTTATTAGCATTTAGAAACATTTACTTAGTCTGAAGTCATTTCATACCCAGTGAACTTAAATGAAAATACCAAAGAAAGTCTCATTTTCTGAGTGAGTGCAAAGTGTGTCCTTATTTTCTTACAAAACCTTTCTTAATTATATAAATAAAGCCCATTTTTTAGGAGAGGAAATATATAAAAGAAATGTACGAGAATTTTAAAACCTTACCTATTATAAAATGTATATTAAAAGAGATTACATCTCTAACCAAAATACACACACACCCTGATGCTTAGAAGAACAATGACAGGGAAAGATGTTTCAAAACAGTATTTACAGTAAGTGCTATAAAAAACTGAAAGGGGGACCGGGCACGGTGGCTCACGCCTGTAATCCCAGCACTTTGGGAGGCCAAGGTGGGCGGATCACCTGAGGTCAGGAGTTTGAGACCAGCCTGACCAACATGGTGAAACCCCATCTCTACTAAAAATAGAAAATTAGCCAGGTGTGGTGGCACATGCCTGTAGTCCCAGCTACTCAGAGGCTGAGGCAGGAGAAGCACTTGAACCCAGGGGGTAGAGGTTGCAGTGAGCCGACGTTGCACCACTGCACTCCAGCCTGGGCAACAAGAGCGAAACTCTGGCTCAAAAAAAAAGGGAAAAAAAAATTGAAAGGGGCCAGGCAGGTGGCTCATACCTGTAATTCCAGCACTTTGGAAGGCCGAGGCAGGCAGATCACCTGAGGTCCAGAGTTTGAGACCAGCCTGGGCAACACTGTTCAAGAATCGCTTGAACCTGGGAGGCAGAGGTTGCAGTGAGCCGAGATTACACCACTGCACTCTAGCCTGGGCAACACAGTGAGACTCTGTCTCAACAACAAACCCAAAAAAACAGAAAGGCAGGCAGGCAGGTGACTGGCTAGATGACCATGTACCAAAAGTGAATATGTTTATCACAGGATGACATTAATCATAGGTGATTTTTATTTTCTTCTTTTTGCTTATAATTTTCCAACATTGTCAATAATTATTATTTTTTAATTAAAAGCTACTGAAGCACCAAAAGCACAGGCAACAGGCCAGGTGCGGTGGCTCACACCTGTAATCCTAGCACTTTGGGAAGCCAAGGCGCGTGGACCACCTGACATCTGGAGTTCGAGACTAGCCTGGCCAACATGGCAAAACCCCATCTCTACGAAAAATACAAAAATGAGCTGGGCATGGTGGCACATGCCTATAATCCCAGCTATTTGGGAGACTGAGGCATGAGAATTGCTTGAACCCAGGAGGCGGAGGTTGCATTGAGCTGAGATCATGCCACTACACTCCAGCCTTGGCGACAGCGCGAGACTCCTTCTCAAATAGGTAAATACATACATACATACATACATACATAAAACAAAAGCATAGGCAACTACTGAAAAAATAAATTGGATTTCATCAAAATTAAAAACTTTTGTGCATGAAAGGAGACTATAAATAAAGTAAAAAAACAACCCACAGAATAGGGCAGGAAGGAAATTGTTTCATTGCGCTGATCAATACATTGGTTATTTTACTCACAGATAAATCCATGTCTCCTAGTCTTTTTTGTTCCTGCTCAATAACAGATTCTAATACTTTATAGTAAAGCATCTCCGCAAAACGAAAATGTTTGCTGGCAATTTCTGTAGAAATAAAAAAAATAAAAAAAAAACCCATAAAAATGGCACACAAAGAAAATAAAGACCCATTCCTCCTTCTTTACTCACAAAATAAAATTTAAAAACCAACCCAATACTTTAGATATGCACACTTCTTATGATTTGTGTTTTAATTATCCCTAAGATACCTTAATTTTCTTCATGGTAACAGTCACATTTTTCTAAAATTATTAAATGAAATTTGCACATAAAGAACTGTAATATCATTTAAGACTTACACCCTTTTTTTTCCCTTTATGTTTGAACAAAACAGACCAATGCTAAGAGGTATGTAATTGGCTTACTATTCCACACCTACTTAGTTCCAATTCCTGACATCAAACAATTCCTAGGCCAGGTTTGGGCCCATAACAGTGATATTTTCTGTCCTTATTCTCAATATGTTGAAGAATCACTACACTTCTATTTAATTTCCAGTTTACAAAAAAAACCTAAAGATTTGCAGATAAAAAAGCATCAGAAGTCCAATATAATAAAGATACCACTCTAAAATTTCTATCTTACTGAGAAGGGTTCGGAAATCACTTGGTTGACCAGAAAAATTGGACAGCCATATCCTAGCCTTCAGTCTAAAGTCATAAATCTTTTCCTCACCTTTCTTAGTTAGTAAGAAATGACTCCATTTAGTTAAACTTCAAAAATAAAAGCAGAATAACAATATTAAACCTTACCTTTAGCACAATTACTGAAATCCTCATCTGGCTGGAAATGCTGAGAATATATTTCAAACATTTCTTTCAGTCTGTTAGCAATAGCCTGGGTTGGATTTCTGGAACATGTCCTAAAAAAGGTAATGAGAAATAACATAATTTAAAGGTCTTGTCAAGTCACAAGGGGTTAAAATGTTTCTATAATTTCACTAACATGTAAATATAAAACACTCTGAACAGGAACTATACACTTCCCAAATTAATCCAAGTGATCCCATACTTCCTTTTCCAAGGTGGTGGTATTATCAGTTTGAATGAAAAAAAACTTTTCTTGTGGGAGCTACACCTTTTATTTTATATATTTATTTATTTTTTGAGAGAGAGAGTCTCACTCTGTCACCCAGGATGGAATGCAGTGGTGTAATCTTGGCTCACTGCAACCTCCACCTCCCAGGTTCAAGTGATTCTCCTGCCTCAGCCTCTGAGTAGCTGGGACTGCAGGCACCTGCCACCACGCCCAGCTAATTTTTGTATTTTTAGTAGAGATGGGGTCTCACCATCTTGGCCAGGCTGGTCTCGAACTCCCGGCCTCAAGTGATCCACTCGCCTCAGGCTCCCATAGTGTTAGGATTACAGGAATGAGCCACCTCGCCAGGCCGGGGCTACACCTTTCAGTGCAGGAAGTTTAGCAACCTTGGCCCCTGGGCCCATTCGATATCTATGACTGTCCCCACCTGTCCTACACATCCCCAGTTACTGATGATCCCAAACTTGCCCTTAACTATTTCCCTAGAGGGCAGTAAAACTCCCATTAAGAACACCTGGAAGAAAATAGAATGAAGGGGTGTAAAACCCATACTACAGACTCATATAAACTGTTCCTGGCATTCTACATTTTTTTCCCGCCAATGAGGTTTATTTCAGTCTTTTTATTATTAGAAAGCAATGTATGTTCAATGCAGAAGCATTATACAAATTATCACCATGTAAGCTTTTTGTAACAACTGTTTTTATCTTGATCACAAATATATATATAATTATATACATATTCTTTGTGAAAATGAAGCAAGTTTAAAAAATTATAAAGAGAATAAAAATCAATTATAGTCCTGCTAGAGATAACTACTGAATATATATACAAGCAGAATTTTTCTGGGAACACACACACACATACCTTTCAACAAAAATAGGACCCTTTATTTTACCTAGTATTTACTGGTAATACTTATTTAACCCCACTAATGGTACCTAAGATTTAAAACACTGTTATGCCTAGTTAGAAACTGTAAAGAGATCTGGAAGATACAGAGATTAAGATGGCTTCTGAAATGTATTTATCAAATGCTTCTAAATTCAAGGCAAACAAGGTGCATCTGAAAAACATGACTCAGGAAGAGGCCACAGAGATATAACTTGTTGAGTATAAATCACAATCAAGTTTATGAATAAAGTAGACTTCACGAAAATGTGAAGGAAAAGTAGTTGGCATTTAAGAAGCCTGGCTATGAGTGGGAAATTACTTATGTGTACATATAGGGTCTTCTTGATATACCACCATCAGAAATAAAATAGGGTCCTTTTGGGTCTATGTCATCATATCATAAAGTTTTAGGACTGAGAGAGACCTTGGAGGTAACTTTTCAAATCAACTTGCCAAAGGTTATGCATAAGATGATAAGATTCAGCCTACTGGGCTTTTAATTAAAACTCAATGATATTCCTACCAGTCTCAGGGAGATCAAAGGAACTAAATGCAGTGAACTTCCTTTCCAGGATAAGGATGTTTTATAGAGCTTACAAAAGTTACAGTGGTTTTTGTCCCGCTTTATGAACGTGTGGAACTCTATTAATCTTTTCAAATCTGAGTCACCCTTCAGAACTTACCTCAGGTTCAACCCTCTTCATAAAGTCCTTTGACAATTCCCATCATCACTGAGCTTCCCCCCACCCCACCACTCCCTGAAATCTTGAAAGAACAGTTGGCAATAAGACAGTTTTGTGCTTTATTCTACAGTGTCTGGTGTTATTAGTTACTGTGTCTTGTATTATATTAAAGAAATCTAAGGAAAGAAGACCTTCCACTTATACATCTTATTGCTAGGTCCTCTATAGACTCACAACAGGACTGAGTATACAATTGATATAAAATTATTCATGGGTGAATTAAGGCACTAATAATGAAAAAATAGGAAATTGGAAAATGGTCAATAACCAAATCTTAGAAAGCAGACAGGGCTCAAACTAACCTGAGAATCTGTTCCAATTTCTCACTTGGTGCATTCCTGAGGCCTGTCAGCATGGTGTGAAGACGACTCAAGCTATGCGTAGCTGTAGAAACTGGGGTCACACAAGGGCTATTCTCCTTAATGTATCTAACACCAGTTAGTGGTGTGGAGATTCTAAGTGCTTTGGACTAAAGAAAAAAAAATTACATAGAATTAATAAAAATATTTAAAAGAACATTATTTTAGGCCAGAAAGACTTCAATTCACTTCACAACTGGGACTTCAAGCCAGTAAGACTTTATCTTTACACTATCCATAAATTTTAGTGACTCAAATGTCACCATTCTTGGAATTTAAACATAACAGCATTAAGAGCCACCAATATCCATGTGAAGAAAAAGGTGTGAAAGAATAATTTGTATTTTAGCTAACTGAAAGTTTGTCTCTTAAAAGTTAAAACTCTAAAATAAGGTCTAGCTCCGTACATTCCCTCTTGCAAAACTTATGCTCAGAGGCAAAGATAAGCATTCTGCTCACCTGAAAAAATTAAGACTATTATTCTCAGCTCTGAGAAATAGAATTTCACAATTCCCATCTACTGCTATTTTTGCAGACACTCAAAGATAAAAGAAAATTGTGAATTAAATTTGGTTCCAAAAAAATCCATGATTTAACAAAAGCCTACTGATATGGTTTGGCTATGTCTGCATCGAAGCCTGAACTTGAATTGTATTTCCCAGAATTCCCACGTGTTGTGTGAGGCACCCAGTGGCAGGTAATTGAATCATGGAGGCCAGTCTTTCCTGTTCTATTCTTGTGATAATGAATACGTCTCACAAGATCTGATGGCCTTATCAGGGGTTTCCGCTTTTGCTTCTTCCTCATTTTTCTCTTGCCACCACCACGTAAGAAGTGCCTTTCGCCTCACACCATGATTCTGAGGACTCCCCAGTCACATGGAACTGTAAGTCCAATTAAACCTCTTTTTGTTCCCAGTTTTGGGTATGTCTTCATCAGCAGCGTTAAAATGAACTAATACACCCACCATCCAAATATTCAAATTTGCTTCAGAGACGGATAATAAGTTGAACATTCCCTAAAAAGGTAACTTGATGCAGAACAGCCTTCACTGGTCTTCCTGCCCCTCCTCTACCTTTAGTTACCAGAATCTATCACAGGTTTTCCCCCTAAGGTAGACAGGTCTTCAGAGAAATAAGTTAAAGTCAACATTCTTGACAATAAATATGGAAAAGATGTGACTTGGTGTCAAAGGAGCTAGTAAAACATCTTTCTGATTTTTCAAATAAACTCTGAAAGGTTAAGATAGCTTAACAATGTCTTTTAATATTCAAGATAAACCAAATTTCCCTGTGTATTAAATGTACTTATTCTAATTTTTTAAAAAACCTAGCAAAACTTTCACCTGGCAATAGAGTCAACTATTCAAGTTTCATAAGATACAGAAAAGCACAGAAATTTACTGTATGCAGAAACAAACCTACATGTTTTCTCTATGTCTTAAAGTGCAATACAACTAAGACTTTCACTTTGTTTCAAAGAAATTCATTCTATAATTAAGTCAATAAAATGATTTGGGTAGATTAATTGCATTCAAAAGGCTGCTCCCTGCCTTACAAGGTTTCTTGCAGCCAACTACTTCACTGTGCATGAACCAATGCCTACACTGGGAGGCACTGGGAGGGAAAAACACCTTGTACACAAACAGGAGAATCAACAGCAGCCAGCAGCATATAACCACATCACCCACAGGCAGCAGTAGTTTCACAGAGGAAACTAGGTGTGACAACCACAAACAGCTTCCTGCCAGAGTCCTCAAGGTCAACATGGTGCTTCTTGGTAGCACTGTGCTTAGCTTAAAGCTTCCTGTTCATTCTGATCAGGAGGAATCTTTCTTTAACTTGGGTGCAAATATTAAGACGGTATCTTAAAAATATTAGGATGTTCCATCTCCAAATGAAGACTTACAAAATTTGGAGTGACTCTGGGCTTTGTCCTTAGTCCTCTGGTATTCTCTCTCAAATCATACCTCTAAGTAATCCCTCCTCATTTTATAGCTTTAAAAGCCATCTACGGCTGGGCACAGTGGCTCATGCCTGTAATCCCGGCACTTCAGGAAGCCAAGGCGGGCAGATCATGAGGTCAGGAGTTCAAGACCAGACTAGCCAAGATGGTGAAATGCCGTTTCTATTAAAAATACAAAAAATTAGCTGGGCATGGTGGCAGGCACCTGTAATCCCAGCTACTCAGAGGGCTGAGGCAGGAGCATCGCTTGAACCTGGGTTGGCAGAGGAAGCAGTGAGCCGAGATTGCGCCATTGCACTCCAGCCTGGGTGACAGAGCAAGACTCCGTCTCAAAAAAAAAAAAAAAAAAAAAAAAAAACCTATCTGTATCCTGATGACCCCAGGACATATACACACAACCCCTAACCTCTACTGTAACTGTGAACTCCGGTCTTGTATACCTCAACTGTCTATTCAACTTCTCTACTAGCATGCTTAAAAGACATCTCAAATTTAACATGCTAATAACCCTAAACTCTTGATTCCCCTTCCCCCAGACTTGCTCTTCCCTCTTAATAAATTTCAGTAGTAAATGTTCCCGAATGTCTACTATGTGCCAAGGGCTACATACAACACTGGTCACAGCCTTGGTGAAGCTTATATTCTAATGCAAGGAGACAGGTAATAAACAATTCTTTCTACCTACCTCCCTACTTACTGTCAGACAGTGACAAATACGAAGAGAAACACTAGCAAGCAGAGTCAGGGGGAAAGGAAGTCCTGAGGGTTGGGGAGGATGTTGTGGTTATTATTGACATAGCAGTTGGGTTATCAGAGACCAGAATGAAGTGAGAAGGAAGCCACATGAATCTCTTGAAGCAATACGGTTTAGGCAGAGGGAATTGCAAAGGCAAAGGCTTTGTGTTGCAGGCATGCTTGGCATATCTGAAGAACAAAAAAGGAGGTTAATGTGGCATAAGTGGGTGAGAAGGGAGGAAAGTAGATGAATTCAGAGAGCCAGGGCCAGATAACTTACAACATTACAGGCACTTGTCAGGATTTTAGCTTTTATATCATTCACCCAACTGGAGACATCACTGTTCTCTAATTTTCTCAAACCCTAGATCCAAACCCTCAGTAAATCCTGAGGGTGCCATCTCCAAAATATGGCCCAGCTACAAACCGTTCTCTGAAGCACGCCACCATAAACTATTGCCAGAATCTTTCCAATAGCTTCTTAACTCCCTATTTCCACCCTTGCCTCTAATCCCACTTTCCCAGAAGACCTTTAAAAATGTAAATCACTCTTCTTAATAACCCTCTTAATGGCTTTCACCTCAATCAGAGCAGAAGCAAAAGTCCCTACGATGGCTTCCAAAGCCTACATGGTCTGTCTGGCTCTCTTGTTCCCTCTTCCCTGCATTTCTTTTTCTTCTTCTTCTTCTTCTTCTTTTTTAAAGACAGGCTCTTGCTCTGTCACCCAGGCTGGAGTGCAGTGACGCGATCACGGCTCACTGCAGCCTGGAACTCCTGGGCTCAAGGGATCCTCCTGACTCAGCCTCGCAAGTAGCTGGGCCCACAGGTGGCCAGCTTATTTTTTGTATTAACATTTTATGTAGAGACGGGGTCTCACTTTGTTGCCCAGACTAGTCTTGAACTCCTGGACTCAAGCAATCCTCTGCCTCAGTCTCCCAATGTGCTAGGATTACAAGCATGAGCCACCACACCTGGCCTCCCGTCACTTCTTACCACTTTTTCCCTCACTGTATTCCTACCACACTAGCATTCTCACTGTTCCTCCAAAAAGCTAATCCTGTTCCAACCTCACGTCTTGACATTTGTTATGCTCTCAGCTTCAAATACATTTACCCAGCTATTCATATGGCTTGCTTCCTCACTTACTTGTGATGTGTGACACTGTTCCCAACCACCTTACCTACCACAGCCCACCCATCCCATTCTCCCCTCCCCTCAATATTTTGTATTACTACTCCATTTTCTTCATCTATCACCACCCAACATACTATATATTTACTTATCTCCTGTACATCTCCCCACACTGGAATATAAGCTTCTTTGGAACAGGGTTCTCATGGTTATTTTGTTCACTGCTTTATCTCCAGTGTCCAGGGCACAACCTGACATATAAAATGCCTTAGGAATATTTGTTGAATGAATAAGCAGACCAGTCTCAAGTCTGAAGCAGCTCACTTCCAGGTGAATTGGCCCTTGGATTACCCAGTGTCTCTATGGGGGCACTTGCCAGAAGTTTGGTGTTTTCTGTTCCACCACATAGCAGAAGGGAAACTCTTGGCCTGCATCACCCTAAGTGTCTGTTTGAAATAATACCACGTGGTCCTGAAATTCAGTTTAAAAGAATTTTCTTAAAGACTGTAGATCCTCAGTTTCTCCAGTCTCTTAAATGAAGGTCCCAATCAGGTCAATTATCACTTTCTAAATGCCTATACTACATTCACTACATATAAGACCATATATTACTGGCCCATCTTTTTAAAACCAACTATTATCAGCATGACACATTTGTTTAAATTTATATTAATTTCTCTTTTTCTCAGACCTCACTAAAATGAATGAAAGTTGATATTAACAAAGCAAATATCATAGAGATACCTTTTTCAATTAAGAGAAGTATGATGAGAATTTTCTCCTTCATACTGTAAGCAAGTAAAACACAAACATGAAATTACCAAAATAAAAAAGAACCCCTGGCTTACCTGCTCCTGTATTTCTACCCTTCTGGCATGGCTAAACTCACCTTGTCAAAATGCTGCTGTAAGATGTTTTTCATCTGCACCCTTTCAGCAGTCTCTGTTCCTGAACCAGCGTTCAGACACCTAGAGAGAGTCCCAATTTCCTCCTCAGCATCCTCTCCAAGAAATATCCGCTCATCTAAATTCCCAACAGATAAAACATACTCCTCATAGGCCTTATTGATGGCTTTACTATAGGAAAAACAAATACAGACAAAATGTACTCTCTCACAGAACTGCCATTTCAATTAATTATTTCATTTTTTAATTTACTAAAAGTTCTAGTAATTTTTTGAAAGTTAAACTTTGGTAGGGTAACTTGTAGTTATAAGAACTGGATGGTACAGCTGGGCATGGTAGCTCCCGCCTGTAATCCCAGCACTTTGGGAGGCCGAGGCAGCTGGATCACGAGGTCAGGAGTTCGAGACCAGCCTGGCCAATATGGTGAAACCCTGTCTCTACTAAAAATACAAAAATTAGCTGGGCATGGTGGCACGCGCCTGTATTCACAGCTACTCAGGAGGCTGAGGCAGAAGAATCGCTTGAACCAGGGAGGCAGAGGTGGCAGTGAGCCGAGATCACGCCACTGCATTCCAGCCTGGGCGACACAGCGAGACTCCATCTCAAAAAACAAAACAAAACAAAAACTGGATAGTATCACATGTAATCCTGCTATCCCCATGCTCATCCATCACACAGTACAAGTATTTTGCTGACAGTGTTTCAGCTGCTGGTAGGTGCAGCTTCTGGTGAGAAGCTTAACTATCTGTCTAGCTGCTCTAGGCACCCCTGAAGACTTCCACACTTACACATCATCAATTTTCACCCATATAGTTCCAAAAGAATGTATTACAAAATTTATAATCCAGAAGCTTAATGTAACTTCAAAAACAGCCATACAATTTTGAACACGTTTAAAAAGTGTGCTTATATTAGGTGACAGAATTTTTGCTTCCCTGTATTCTCTCACAAAACATATTCTCAGTTTCCAAAGTACAAACAATAAAAACACTAACCTCTGAAGTTTCCTAAGTATACAATTTAAAATACTAAAACATTTTATACAGAAGTACTCACAAACTCTCTCCAAAGTTCCCAGGTTCTAGAAACCCAGTGAGATTTTCTTCTTTTCCCTTAAGGAGCTATGATGAAAGAAGAGATCCTTAAGTCGTCATGTTAAATCAAGTTTTTCTCCAGAAAACATTTTCACGTTATTTCTTTGCTATTTACGAACCTTTTTTTCATAGAGTTTCCTAATATAGGGTTTCCAGAAATGTTCCTTTATCCCCTTTGCTTCCAAAACTAGGCCATCATGTAAGGAACACAGTTTCTCAATGATACAAGGGGCGTCAGAGGAAGGTTTAGAATCTTTAGCATGAAAATCTTCAGATAGGCCTATGGTGTATAGAATCACAAAACAGAGATATCAGTTAGCACACAATAAGCCAATTTGTAATAAACTAAAATGTAAAACATAGAGTATAATTAGTATACCACTTAGCATACAAATGTATAGGAAACAGTATATATGGGCTTATTTTAACACTAAGAATTTGTCAAAAAATGGCAAATAGAAATAAAGTGTATCATTACTCAAAAGATTTCAGATTTCAGTTATTCAATTATTTATGTAGAGATGGTTAAGGGAAACTTAAAACTTAAATTTTAGGATATCAAATTTTAGGATACTAAGATCTAAAAACCACAAAAATAAAATATAACTTTGCAAGTAAGTCTACTTTTAAACAAAAAACACCACTTTAAAAAAATTACACTGTTCAGAGATTATATACTTTAATTTGAATGTATTAGATGTATTTCATACTAGTTTACAATTTATTCTTGCCCTAGACTCAGCACAAAAGAAAAAAAATCAAATAAAAATAAAAGAAGTAAAGGTCGGGCATAGTGGCTCCATTCCTATAACCCACTTTGGGAAGCCAAGGTGGGTACATCGCTTGAGTCCAGGAGATTGAGACCAGCCCAGGAAACATGGCGAAACCTCATCTCTACTGAAAAATACAAAAAATTAGCTGCGTGTGGTGGTGTATGTCTGTAGTCCCAGCTACCTGGGAGGCTGAGATGAGAGGATCATCTGAGCCCAGGAGATTGAGGCTGCAGTGAATTGTGATTGTACCACTGCACCCCAGCCTGGGTGACAGAGTGAGACCCTGTCTCAAAAAAAAATTCTTTTTAATTAAAAAAAAAAAAAGGTAAAAGTGAAAGGAAGCAGCTTTTTGGGAATATAAAAGGGAGTTAGGATAGAAATGAGAGAAAGAACAGAAAAGAATATGAGGAACATTAAATTTACCATACCAGGAGCAACTGAACTCCACTAATTTTAAAAATCTACCTTGATAGACAAGCTGAAATTTTAATTGAGATCACCTCAAAACTGAGAATCACCCAGAATCCTATTACAATACTACTCAAATAGCAGCAGCAATATTTATTTTAACTCTATACATACTTTTTAATATTTGCTTTGTAAATAATTTGGGCTTGTAACTGTTTATCATTCATAGAAATTATATACCTAAGTTCTATTAAATGCAATGCCAAAATCATCATTTCCATATATCTGTTAGTTTAAAAGATGAAAGTTCATTTTCTTTATTTTAGAACCATAACTATTCTTCTGTACCAAATTCTTTTTCATCTCCTACAGTGTGTCAGGCACAAAGTTTGCCAATGTAGAAAAACACTATCAGCTTTAATGTCATCTTTGCAACTCTGAGTTTCTAAATGCCTTCTCCTTGTTGAGTATATATTTCAGAAACTTCTAAAGTTGTCATTTAAGACTTTAAACTTTGTGGTATCTGCAACTGTTTATCCAAAAATATTTTTACAGGCAGCTTGACTCTTGGTTTTAAGTACCCTGGATAACTATAATGACAGGAGCTTTTCAAAATACTGATGCTAGGAAACCTATACAACTCCAAGGGTAAACATAACACAGAAACGCAGATTGCCCAAAAATCTTTGATTTACAAACCTACCTTTAAAATTAGGGTTCACAAGTTCTTTACGATTAGAACACTGAAGTGCATTTCCATAAACTAAGTCCAAAGCACACAGCAGCAGGTGATAAGAATTGACCAAATCATCACTAATCATGGGGAAATTACCTGCAGGATTATAAGCAGTTATAGAGTTAAATTAGCATTGACTTTGTAACATTTTAAAAATAATTTCTTCCTTTAATTATTATGACATTACAAAACATTGTATAAAATTGACTCATTACAATAAGTGTTTTGGTAAATTTACATTTTGAGATATTACTCTTATATCTTAATAAATAAATAAATATTTATTTATTTATTTTTAAGAGACAGAGTCTTGGTGGGTCACCCAGGCTGGAGTGCAGTGGTATGATCATGGCTCACTGCACCCTCAACCTCTTGGACTCAAGGGATCTTCCTGTCTCAGCCTCCTGGGCAGCTGAAATTACAGGCACACGCCACGACACATGGCTAATTTAAAAACTTTTTGTAGAGATGGAGTCTTGCTATGTTGCTCAGGCTGGTCTTGAACTCCTGGACTCAAGTGATCCTCCTGCCTTGGCCTCCCAAAGTGCTAGGATTACAGATGTAAACCACCATGCCCGGCCTTTAATAAATGTCTAACAGCTTAGTGAAAACTATAACTTTACTAAAAATGCCATTCATTCATTAAGTGTTTATTAAATACTTAGTAGCTGACTAAAACTTTATCATTGGTCTTTTCTTTGAAAATTCTGAACACAAAAAAATTTATAAATTATCTCAAACTGTAAGAAATTGTTTTACATGAAAACATTTTTCTGTCATGAAAATTATTAGAAATACTTAGGAGACAGCCGAAAAAATAATTCATATAATTATTCTCATATACATTTTTTTTTTTTTTGAGACGGAGTCTCACTGTCACCCAGGCTGGAGTGCAGTGGCACGATCTCAGCTCATTGCAAGCTCTGCCTCCCGGGTTCACGCCATTTCTCATATACATATTTTTAAAAGACCAGAACTTTTTATCAGACTCCAACAGTAACATTTTTAATACTTTTCTATATAAACTCAGACAAATTAATGCAACAGGTGTACCATCAAATATCTTTCAATTCCAGAGCTAATAATCCCAAAAATAATTGCTGATGCTTGGTAACAAGGAAATAAGAAATCAAAAACCTAAATTGACAGAAACATGTCATTTCTCCAGTGCTGGTTGAACTCTAACACTGAACACATTTTTACATGTAGTTAAACCATTTTATTATTATCTTAATTTCTAGGAAATTAAGAATTATTTCTAGTTATTTTATAACTTTAAGCCCATCCCTTTTTTACTTAAACACTGCACATGTATGCTTCATGGTGGTTTTACCTTCTTGTATAATCAGATAAATTCAATTTAAATAGCTAACATACATATGAAGAATTATTTCCAAACCTCAGCATTTTCACACTTAATGCCTACCCAAGTGTATATGTACACACATGCACACACACCTGCAGCTTTGTTTCAGGTTTCCCTTTCTCTCTGTTCCTCCAAAGAAAGTTACCACTTACCTCAGCATATACAAAGCAATTCTTTTTTTGTATAGATGGAAACATTCAACAAATCAGCTTAAATGAACTAAAGAGAAAAAAAAATTCTTCTTTGCCAAAGAGGCAAATGATAATCAACACATTAAACTGTGCATTGATATAGCCAAACCAACTTGCTTGGTTCTTCTATAAAGAGGTTTAATATTAAAATATACTTGGTTCCTCATGTGTAAAAAAGGAAGTAAGTAGCACCTACTGATTTCAAGCTACCAAGCCCATCACACCAACAAGCCTAAACTTGTTACTGGTGTGCACTTGCCACAGAAGGCAAAAAAAAAAAAAAAAAAAAAAAAAAAAAAACGGCAGCACTGTAACATCTAATAAAAAGCTGAAATGCCCCTAAAGATCAGAATCCAATTTAAATTAAATTCTAGGACTCTCTCAACATGACATATTTTCTATTTCAAATCCTGACCTTACAAATAAATCTGACTTTGTGAGATATTTTATCTTTTGATCAACAAAGATAACAAGTAAATAGAAATGTTTCATCTCCAGAGTTGGCTTATTTGTCATTAGAAAGGTGGCTATAAAAGAGTACACCTTTCCCCCAAATAAATAAGAACTGAATTAAAGCAATTAAATGACTATTAGAAAAGATCATCGTGTATTATAAAAGATCACAGTGGTGGACTGTGAGAGGACAAAGGTTCTTTTTTTTTTTTTTTTTTTTTTTTTTGAGACAGGGTCTCGAAGTCACCCAGACTGGAGGTGCAATCTCAGCTCACTGCAGCCTCCGCCTCCCAGGTTCAAGTGATTCTCCCACCTCAACCTCCCAAGTAGCTAGGATTCCAGGCATACGCCACCATGCCCAAACCACAAAGGTTCTTAAGGCAGAATTATTATAAACTGAATTAATGAAATAAAAGTCAAACACTGAGTTAATTATGGAGAAAAAACCACCCCAACGGGTCCAGTGAGAACAAAATAAGGACAATGAAATTATTTTTTATTGTATTGTACATATTATATATAGTACCAAATATATTTACTTCTAAGTACACATATGCCATAAGAGACAAACAAAACAGATAAAAATCCTAGAAGTCAGACATACTTGCCCAATACAATTATATGAAAAGATTACCATCATACATAACAGCAGTCACACATTCTAAAATTTGTAGCCGCTGTAAAAATGGTTTATATACTCCAAAACCTTTATTTCATGCCACTGATCATGTCGCCTTTATCATCACTAAAGAAACATGCCAGTGTCATGTATGAAAAAAGAAAGATTTTTCTCTTGAATCAAGCATGCAGCTCAGGGAAGGATGGATGGCGGCTCTCACCCTAATTAGCTAGAGAGGGATCAGGACAAATCAAACCTGGAGACCAACAATATCACACATTCTTCCCAGAGGCCTTCACAGCCAGTATGAAACTAAGAACCAGGAACCAGGAGATCTGAGTTCAAATCTTAGCTTTGTTCCCAGCAGCTAGTTTCTGGGCTCAGCTGCCTAATCTTTAAAGTAACTAAGCTGGCTGAGCACGGTGGCTCACATCTGTAAATCCAACACTTTGGGAGGCCGAGGTGGCAGATCACCTGAGGTCAGGAGTTCGAGACCACCCTGGCCAACGTGGCAAAACCCCAACTCTACTAAAAATACAAAAATTAGCTGGGTATAATGGTGCATGCCTGCAATCCCAGCTACTCAAGAGGCTGAGCCACAAGAATCACTTGAACACAAGAGGTGGAGGTTGCAATGAGCAGAGATCATACCACTGCACTCCAGCCCGGGCAACAGAGCAAGACCCTGTCTCAAAAATAAAAATAAAAAATAAAGTAAATGAGTTAAGCTAGGCTGGGTGCGATGGCTCACGCCTGTAAGCTCAGCACTTTGGGAGGCCGAGGCGGGTGGATCATGAGGTCAGGAGTTCAAGGCCAGCCTGGCCAAGATGGTGAAACCCCGTCTCTACTAAAAACTACAAAAAATTAGCCAGGCGCAGTGGCAGGCACCTGTAATCCCAGCTACTCGGGAGGCTAAGGCAGGAGATTGCTTGAACCCAGGCAGCAGAGGTTGCAGTGGGCTGAGATCGCACCACCGCACTCCAGCCTGGGCAACAGAGTGAGACTCCATCTCAAAAAAAAATAAAGTGGCCGGGCACGGTGGCTCACGCTTGTAATCCCAGCACTTTGGGAGGCCGAGGCGGGCGGATCACGAGGTCAGGAGATCGAGACCATGGTGAAACCCCGTCTCTACTAAAAATACAAAAAATTAGCCGGGCGTGGTGGCGGGCGCCTGTAGTCCCAGCTACTCGGAGAGGCTGAGGCAGGAGAATGGCGTGAACCCGGGAGGCGGAGCTTGCAGTGAGCCAAGATTGCGCCACTGCACTCCAGCCTGGTCGACAGAGCGAGACTCCGTCTCAAAAAAAAAAATTAAAAATTAAAAAATAAATAAAGTAAGTTAAGCTAGTTAATCTAATAATGAGAATCTCTCTTATACTTATGAAACTCCTTCCAGCTCTATGATTCTTTGTTAACTTTGCATTTTATTGAGCTATCTTAGTGGCAAAGGCATTCCACATAGTATACAGAAGAAAGCTATGTAATAATATAACTGCACTTTCCTATCTACTTTAAAGAATTATTTCTACATAGAAATATAAAAAGGAACTGGGCACAGTGGCTCATGCCTATAATCCCAGCACTTTGGGAGGCCAGGGTGGGCAGATCACCTGTGGTCAGGAGTTCGAGACCAGCCTGGCCAACATGGCGAAACCCCATCTCTACTGAAAACACAAAAATTAGCTGGGCACAGTGGTGGGCACCTGTAATCACAGCTATTCGGGAGGCTGAGGCAGGAGAATTACTTGAACCTGGGAGGTGTAGGCTGCAGTGAGCCGAGATTGTGCCACTGCAATCTACCCTGGGAGACAGAATAAGACTCCATCTCAAAAAAAATAGATAAATAAATACAAAAAGGACAAAAAATAATAGAGACGTGTATTTCACTGAATGCAGACCTCGGGTAGGTTAAATGAGACGAGAAAAAAGGGAAAGAAAATAAATAGTATATAAAAGCATTTGACTAAGTATACTTATCTGAACAAGATACAAAAAAAAAATCTGAACTGTTCTGAGGTTGATCAGTAATTGCACTCAACTAAATAAGAGACATCTCATGAAAAACAGAGTTCACAATACAAGCATATACAGAATAATGTGTTTTCAGCTCATAATTTAAAAGAGTAGCTTTGGGTAGAAAAGATGTTGTATACAACAAAATTAAAGGACTTTCCATTTAATAAGAGAAGATTTCGATATTATAAAGAAATCCAATAGATCCTTTGATGAAAAGGCAATACTTAAAAAAGAATCTAGGATTAAAACCCTTGAGAAAATTTTCAGTGAAAATCTTTTCCTGATACATACTAGAAGTTGACAAAATACCTGAAAATGTAAATAGACATATTAAATCTAAATAAATATTACTATTTTCTTACCTTTTGCATATATAAAAAGCACCCAACAAAAATGGAAAATTTCAGACACAGTACAGGGCTGTCGCCTTTGGGGGAAGAAAAAAAAAGTCATGAGACAACAGAAGAATCGGAAAAAGAACATCCCAAATGACTATAAATTAGGTGTAAAATAAAACCCACAGTTAAAGGGAGAGAGATCAGATTCAGCTTCACATGGAAAACGTGGATGTTCTGCCTCAACAAAATATTGGTAGGAAATAGCTGGGATCAAGGGAAAGAGCCCATCTCAAAGAAAAGAAAATTCTTAAAGAATTTTTTAAAGTTTTTTGAGGGCAAGATAGGTGAAGTAGAAAATAAAATGAATAAAAATAGCTCTTTTGATGACATAGCAATGCTATGCTGCTTTAAGACCACTATATGCAGTCAGATATGTCCTCATTTTTTTCTCCTTTATCATAGCTAATGACCTGTATCCCTCCCTCCCTCCTTAAAGATATTCCAGACTATATCAAATCACAAAACGCCTTTTTAATGTAAATTATGAGCTTCTTACAATTCCTTATACTTCCATCCATTAAGACTACCTGTTGTATATTGCCAAGTTGTCTGCTTAAGTTTCAGACCTGCTTTAAGCTTGGCTTTTCTACCAAAACCTCTGACAACTTTTAGACAAGAAATCTGTGGTCTCCACATCCCAACAGCCTTATTCTAACAAGGTGCCCAGAAGAACGAAATTCTGTGGAGAAGATTAGATTAGATTTAGTTCCAGCACTGCCATTAGCTAGGGTACACTTGCTCACCTGGGCCTTAGTCATTTCATCTGTCAAAAGATTATTCTACTTGGGTACAATACTGTACTTAATTCACCAGTCCATGGCAAGGATTAAATGTCAGTGTTCTGCTTTTAAAAGTAGCCTCTCTACCACAGGCGCATGATAAACTATTTCTAGTTTTGGATGCCTACCAAAATAAAATTCAACTTTTTTTAGCTTAACACTTAAGCTACTCTTAATTCTGGCTCTACAACTTGAGAATTCTAGAAAAAAAAACTTGACCAACCTCCCACATTTCCTCTTGCTTTACTGCTTTTGTGTCTTTTCTTGTTTCCTCTACACAGAAGGTGCTATCTGTATCTTCAAATTCACCTATCAAAATCGTACCCATCTTTCAAGACCCATTTCTACTTATTCCATGTAAACTTACCTGACTGGCTCATCCAGAGTGATTTCTTTTCCTCCTAAGTTTTACATCTGTATTCCCTCTGGTAGTCATGGGACTTTTATAACACACTGCATTGCATGCACTGGAATCTTCATACCTGCCTCATCTCGCTGACTGTACTGTAAGCTCTCAGAAGACAGAGACTGTGGGGTTTGGTGTTTTAAAAAATGCCTGTGTCCTACGTAATAGCTAACAGTATTTCCTGTGGATAAGTGCTAAACAAATAGTGACACATTTTCAAATAGTGTGTGAGAGATGCAGTATATAGTCACAGCAAAGCACATGCGTTCCTGCAGTCAGTTTCAATAAGAGCTCCACACTTAGTTGTGCAACCCTGGCCAAATTACTTTACCTCTCTGCGGCTTATTTTCTCTATCTGTAACAACAGTATGAGTATCACAAGGTTGTCAGAGGGATTAACTGAAGTAATACATACTAAAGTCTTAAAAGAGTCCCTGCCCCAAAGTAAATGCTCAGTAAGTGCTACACATTATGACTATAGTTAGCAGAAAAAGCTAACAGAAAGTATACAAAGTGATAAAAATGTAAAATCTCTAATATAAAGTGATTTACTTTTTTTGTTTTTTTTTTTTTTTGAGACAAGGTCTTGCTCTGTCACCCAAACTGGAATACAGTGGTATGAGCACAGCTCACTGTAGCCTCAACCTCCCAGGCTCAAGTGATCCTCCCACCTCAGCCTCCCCAGTAGCTGGGACCACAGGTGTGTGCCACCACTCCAAGCTAATTTTTCTATTTTTTGTGGAGATGAAGTTTCACCATACTGTCCAGGCTGGTCTCAAACTCCTGGGCTCAAGTGATCTGTCCACTTCAGCCTCCCAAAGTGCTGGGATCAGGTGTGAGCCACTGCACACGGCCTTTTAAAATTTTCTTAATTAGAATTAGGTAGTATATACATCCTAAGAAATATCAAAACAAGTGCAATCTGAAATTATTTTCCAGATACTCCAAAGAAAGAAGATATCTTCCCATAAATGATCACATTGGCCTCACTCAGACTCAATACAAAGCTTCTATTCAAACTTTAGAATACTTCATTTTTTATTTATTTATTTGGAAACGAAGTCTCACTCTGTCACCTAGGCTGGAGTGCAGTGGGGCGATCGCAGCTCACTGAAACCTCCACCTCCTGGGTTCAAGCGATTCACCTGCCTCAGCCTCTCAAGTAGCTGGGACAACAGGCACACCACCATACCTGCCTAATTTTTGTATTTTTAGTGGAGATGGAGTTTTGCCACATTGGCCAGGCTAGTCTTGAACTCCTGACCTCAAGCAATCCACCTGCCTTGGCCTCCCAAAGTGCTAGGAGAATATGTCATTTTATTTATTTATTTATTAAAACGGAGCCTCCCTCTATCGCCCAGGCTGGAGTGCAGTGGCGTGATCTCAGCTCACTGCAACCTCCAACTCCGAGGTTCAAGTGATTCTTCCACCTCTCCCTCCCAATTAGCTGGGATTACAGGTACCCACCACCACACCCTGCTAATTTTTGTATTTTTAGTAGAGACGGGGTTTCGCCACGTTGGCCAGGCTAGTCTCAAACTCCCGACCTCAAGTGATCCACCCGCCCTGGCCTCCCAAAGTGCTGGGATTACAGGCACCCAGCCAGAATACCTCCTTTTATTTGTTTATTTATTTATTTATGAGATGGAGTTTCATTCTTGTCACCCAGGCTGAAGTGCAATGGTACGATCTTGGCTCACTGCAACTTCTGCCTCTTGGTTCAAGGGATTCTACTGACTCAGCCTCCCAAGTAGCTGGGATTATAGGCACGCACCACCACGCACAGCCAATTTTTGTATTTTTAGTAGAGATGGGGTTTTGCCATGTTGGCCAGGCTGGTCTTGAGCCCCTGACCTCAGGTGATGCGCCCACCTTGGCCTCCTAAAGTGCTGGGATTACAGGCGTGCGCCACCCCGCCTGGCTCAGAATACTTCATTTTAAATAGTCAATTCCCCAAAACCGTAAGTGAGCTAGACCAGATGCTTCTGTATCAGTGGTGCCATCTATATTAAAATGTAAATAGTTCTAGTTTTTTTTAATTTTTTTCCTTCTGGTTTGTCATTCCCCCATTTTATTTTTAAAAGGTTACACTTACTGTAAACATCCTTCACAGTCTGGGAAAACTTTTATATTTAAAGAGAAGCACACATTATTCTAGCCACATAATTTTAACTCCTTTCCCTTTACTTTTCTTGTCAACACTTTTCTAATTGTTAGAATTTTCATTTCTACTTTATGAAAAAACTTTCAATGATAAAGATGGAAAATGTGTATTCCATAACTGCCCTTATCTATCAGGAAAGGTAGAAAACACTGAGTCACAGCATGCTTATAGACTTTGCAGAAGTGATCAGAAAGCACAAATTCATAATAGTTTCAGTTCTCTTGTCTTTTTCCAATCCAGTCTCTCTATTCTTAATTCATTATAAACATCAAAATACATAGAGAAGTCATTTCAAGGGGATTATTTATTACTCAGTTTGACATAAAATAGTCTATACAATCACTAGTAGAAAATATAGTGGTTAGGCCGGGCGCGGTGGCTCACGCTTGTAATCCCAGCTCTTTGGGAGGCCGAGGCGGGCGGATCACAAGGTCAGGAGATCGAGACCACGGTGAAACCTCGTCTCTACTAAAAATACAAAAAAAAAAAAATTAGCCGGACATGGTGGCCAGCGCCTGTAGTCCCAGCTACTCGGAGAGGCTGAGGCAGGAGAATGGCGTGAACCCGGGAGGCGGAGCTTGCAGTGAGCCAAGATCGCACCACTGCACTCCAGCCTGGGCGATAGAGCGAGACTCCGTCTCAAAAAAAAAAAAAAGAAAATACAGTGGTTAATATAGTGATCTATATCAAAGGCAGTGCTCCCTTCAGCAGCACATATACTACAATTGGAACAATACATTGATTAGCATGGCCCCTGAGCAATAAAAAATATATATATCTAGACACAGATATAGATACATCTCCAAGGCAGCGAAAGGGTGAAAATCCCTGAAGTCTGACTTGTACAGTCTGCATTTTTTGTTGCTTAAATGAAAAAGGAAGGTTTCAGAACAAGGATCACTGAGGAAAAAATAATAATAAAATAAAATAAGAAAAATGAAAGTTTATAGAAACAAAGACCCATAGACATTTATCAGTATGAAAAAAGCCAAACTCTTCATGGCTAACCCACAATGAAAAGCAAAAAGGCATCATTAAAAGAAAACTACTGGGGAAAAAGATTTTTTAAATCTTATTTCTTTTTTAAAACTAGAAAAAAAAACTAGCAAAATGTCAACACTGCAGCACAGACCAATGTGTATTCCTGATGAACCAACATGAAAACCTACCGCTGTTTCCTTCCTCGCTGCTGACGAGGTTGCTCCTCTTGAGGGTGTTTAAAGATGTCCTGAAAAATGGGTTCATATTTCTTAAAAATTACAGCAGAAACAGTGAAGTTTCTTTCTAATCTCTCAGTACGTTCTCTGAAATGTGGGGGTAGATTTGCCATGTCTTCCCACTTCTTCATCTTATTAAAAAATTCAATTAAGCTGGTATTAAAGACAAACAAGATATTTCATAATTAACATAAGGGTAAAGTATACAAAAGTAAGTATTCAAAAGTAAATCAATATTATCTCATTAAATTATATTACTTTTAGACAGTGAAATAAAATCACAACGCATGTCTCTGACTAGCTTAATTTCTTACAGATTGGTATATTCCTGATCCTTCTAATCCATTTTGTTTAGGTTACCTAAAGTATTTGTTAACTATGAAATATTTGAAAATACAAACCAAAATTAACAAGAGTAACCTAGCCAACATTCACGTTGGTTCACTGCCAGATTTTTTTAATGTTAACACATTAAATAAATTTTGTCATTTTTGCTTTTTGTTTTTGTTTTTGTAAGAGATAGGGTTTCGCTCTATCACCCATGTTGGAGTTCAGCGGCAAGATCACAGCTCATTGCAGACTCCTGAGCTTGGGTGATCCTCCTACTTTGGCTTCCTAGAACACTGTGATTACAGGTGTGAGCCACCTCCCCCTGCCACTTCAGATTTTTTTTTTTAAACTAGCAACACTATAGAAACAGTCAAGGCTAGGCACAGTGGCTCATGCCTGTAATCCCAGCACTTTGGGAGGCCGAGGTGGGAGATTCACAAGGTCAGGAGTTCGAAACCAGCCTGGCCAACATGGTAAAACCCGATCTCTACTAAAAATACAAAAAATTAGCTGGGCGTGGTGGCGGGCACCTGTAATCCCAGCTACTCGGGAGGCTGAGGCAGGAAAATCACTTAAACGTGGGAGGCGGAGGTTGCAGTGAGCCGACATCACACCACTGCACCCCAGCCTGGCGACAGTGCAAGACTCTGTCTCAAAAAAAAAAAAAAGAAAAAGAAAAAGAAACAGTCAAAAGTCCCATTTTATACTCCTCCCTAATCCCATCCTTACCCTTCTACCCCAAAGGTAAACACCATTCCAAAAGCTGGTCTTAATCCTTCCTATGTTTTCACACTTACTACACATACAAATGTATGTGTAAACAATAAGCCATATCTTATTACTTATTACATGTTTTTACATTTTATATAAATGGTATCATACTTCAGTGGTATTCTGCAACTTGCTTTTTCACACTCAATAATGTTTCTGACATTAATGTTGATATGTAAGATATATTCATTTTAATTGCTAAAAACATTCTTTCATATGAACATACAATGACTTTTTGCATTCACTCCCCAACCAATGGAAATTTAGGTTGTTTCTAATATTCCATGATAACAAAAAATGTTGTAATGAAAACATCCTTATACATGTGTGCAGGAGTTTCTTTAGGGACTACTCCAAGAAGTAGAGTAAGAGAATGTGCACCTTCAATGTTACTAGATACCACCAAATTTCCTAGTAAAGTAGTTGTGTTAATTTTGACTCTCACCAATGTACACCAGCAATATAGAGTTCCTGGCTGAGTGCAGTGGCTCATGCCTGTAATCCCAGCACTTTGGGAGACCAAGGCAGGTGGATCACTTGAGGTCAGGAGTTCGAGACTAGCCTGGTCAACATGGTGAAACCCAGTCTCCACAAAAAATACAAAAATTAGTCAGGTATATTGGCATGTGCCTTTATCCCAGCTACTCCGGGAGGCTGAAGCATGAGAATCACTTGAACCTGGGAAGTGGAGGTTCAGTGAGTAGAGATTGAGCTACTGCACTCTAGCCTGGGCAGCAGAGTGAGACTCCATCTCCAAAAAAAAAAAGAACCGAAAAATAAAAAAAATAGAGTTCCTGTTTCCCTGTACAGTGACTCAACTTGGTATACCAGACTTCAAATTTTCTCAATAAGAATAAAATGTTGGCCAGGCACGGTGGCTCACACCTGTAATGCCAGCACTTTGGGAGTCCAAGGCGGGTGAATCACCTGAGGTCGGGAGTTGGAAACCAGCCTGGCCAACATGGTGAAACCCCGTCTCTACTAAAAATACAAAATATTAGCCAGGTGTGGTGGCACACACCTGTAATCCTAGCTACTTGGGAGGCCACAGCGGGAGAATCGTTTGAACCTGGAAGGCAGAGGCTGCAGTGAGCGGAGATCACGCCCCGCACCCCAGCCTGGGTGAAAGAGTAAGACTCCATCTCAAAAAAAAAAGAATGAAATGTTATCTTTCTACTTTGAAAGTCTTTATTAGTGACACTGCATATCTCTTCCTGTATCTATTAGCTATGTGAATTATAACCTTTGTGAGGTCATATTCTTTATTCATTTTATTAACCCTGTTAGTAGTTCCTTACATAATTCTGGATACTGATGCTTTGGTCAATGTAATTCAGGATGGAGTTAAAGGTTAAAAAAAGATTACTAAAATTCACAATGCCAGCTAAAACTTGACATTGTGAATTATTTTATTTTATTTATTTATTTTGAGATGGAGTCTCGCTCTTGTCACCCAGGCTGGAGTGCAGTGGTGCTCACTGCAACCTCTGCCTCCTGGGCTCAAGCAATTTTCCTGCCTCAGCTTCCTGAGTAGCTAAGATTACAGGCGCACACCACCACACTCAGCTAATTTTTGTATTTTTAGTTGAGACGGGGTTTCACCATGTTGGCCAGGCTGACCTCCAATTCCTGACCTCAAGTGATCCACACACCTCGGCCTCCAAAAGTGCTGAGATTACAGATGTGAGCCACCGCACCCAGCCTGCTAATTATTTTAATAGTAACCTTCTTTTTTTTTTTTTTGGAGACAAGGTCTTGCTCTGTCGCCCAGGCTGGAGTGCAGTGCTGCTCCATCATTCAGGGCTCAAGTGATCCTCCATCTCAGCCTCCCAAGTAGCTAGGCCTGCCAGCTATGCACAACCACACCCAGTTAATTTTTTTATTTAGTAAGTGATTTTTTTAGCCATTAACTCCATAAATTTTGACAGTGGTAATTTCCCCCAAAATGCTAAACATCATTTTTCCACTTATCTTTAATAAGCCATGTAAGAAAATTCACCTAAAAGGCACAAAAAATAAATGTAATCAATTTAATTACACAACAGATAAAGCAATTTCTGTCTCTTAAACATATTTGACCCTTTCTAAAATGGATTATAATCATGTCATTTATCCTCCAAACAGGAAACTGAGAAATACTTACATGTTCCATTTATACTAAGACCACAAATCCTGTGCACATATTTCTAAGTGTAATAGCAAATAATATTTTATTTACCTTTTCAACTTGGAGTATCTCCTAAAGTTTCTCAGTATCCTTCATTTCTCCCAATATTACACAATGTCCTAACCTTTAAAAATAAATTCTGCCATACAAGTGCCTAAAACATTAAAATTTAAGTATTTTCACCAAAGAAGTAAAATATAATGGATATTAACTGTGATATAAAGAAAGGAAAATCATTAGATGCTAGCTTTAGCATCTAATTTCACCAGTCCACAGGTACAAATGCTCAGAAAACGATAAACAGAGATAATTCTTACTATCACTATGATTTATGAGCTTACATTAGCCATACTCTACTTCTCAAACTCTAACATAGTTACCTCTGCTCTGAACATTTCAGGATTCTAGTTAAAGATACATAGTTTCCTTCCGCTGTCCCTTTGCTTACAGTTGGAACAGATTTTCTGCAAGCCACATATAAGGCACATGCTAACCAATGAAGATCATTTCCCTGTAAAAGAAGAGAAAATTGATTTTTAGTTAATAAGCTACATATATATATTTCAATATTTTTAAAAGTATGTTTAAATTGAAAGTGTTGTTTATATTTTTGTGGGAAACTTATTTTCAATGATGACCCTATGTCATACGCTCTTTTTTTTTTTTTTTGAGATGGAGTCTTGCTCTGTCACCCAGGCTGGAGTGCAGTGGCACAATCTTGGCTCACTGCAACCTCCACCTCCCAGGTTCAAGCACTCCTCCTACCTCAGCCTCCCAAGTAGCTGGGACTATAGACCCATGCCACCACACCTGGCTAATTTTTGTATTTTTTGTAGAGACAGGGTTTTGTCATGTTGCCCGGGCTAGTCTTGAACTCCTGGCCTCAAGTGATCCATCCGCCTTGGCCTTCCAAAGTGCTGGGATTACAGGTGTGAGGCACTGTACCCAGCCCCGTAGGCTCTTCTTATAATGTGACATTGACATTATTCCACTGAGAGGTAGAGAGGGTTCCCTCACCTTGGACCTAGGCAAGGGTCTGCGTTCCCTCACATTGATTAACTGTCTCTATCAATAATTGCAGAGGTAGAAGTGAAACTATGTAATTCTAAAAGATTATACAAGGCAGTATAGATTCCACTTGGTTCTCTCTCTTAGGACATGTGCCTTGGGAGTCCCGAACCAACATGTAAGAATTCAGCTACCCTGGATCACCATGCTGGTGAGACCACATGGAACAAACATACAGAGATGCCCAACGAGCTCCAGCTGTGCCAGTACCTAGTTGCTCAAGTATTCCAGGTGAGGTACCAGTCATTTTGATGCAGAAACATGACATCCACACTGTCCCTGGCCTGAATTCCTTACTCACAGAACCTGTGACCAAAACAAATTGTTTTCTGCCCCTAAGTTTTAAGGCAATTTGTTATATAGCCGTAGTAATGAAAACAATATTATTGTTTATTTTTTTTTTTTAATTTTTTTTTTGAGATGGAGTCTCACTCTGTCACCCAGGCTGGAGTGCAGTGGCTCTATCTCGGCTCACTCCAAGCTCTGCCTCCCAGGTTCACCCCATTCTCCTGCCTCAGCCTCCTGAGTAGCTGGGACTACAGGCGCCCACCACCATGCTCGGCTAATTTTTTGTATTTTTAGTACAGACTGGGTTTCAATGTGTTAGCCAGGATGGTCTCGATCTCCTGACCTTGTGACCCGCCCACCTAGGCCTCCCAAAGTGCTAGGATTACAGGCTTGAGCCCCCGCGCCTGGCCTATTGTTTATATTTTTAATCTTGCTCAAAATCTAGAAAAGTGATAGAAATACAAAATTAAGCTTGAATGGATATTCAGTCACTAATTTTATACCTAATCAAAACACATACATGAATACATAAAATTTCTTTGTATAACCAAATGAGACTATTGTGGATCCACTACCAGATATCATTCTAAAATAATAATTTTTAAGGCATTGTTTGTAAAAGATCATCATCACAATTCTTTTTATTCAAGAAGTGATACAACTTTCCTCTCCCTATAAAAGCAAGGAAGGATGGAAGATGTCCTTTAGCTTCACTGTATTCATTACTGGTCTAAATGAAAATGAGAAGAACTGGAAATTCTTCATTTTTCACATTTACACATAGACTGTCTTACAAACCCACTTATAGGTATCAACAGCATAGATGTTCTATTGTAAAAAAAAAAAAAAAAAAAAAAAAAACAGCCAAGATTTGTGTATTACATATGTCTCTGGGAGATGGTTTCATAATATTCTTGATTTATGATGTAAAAGCAAATTTAGATGCATAACTACTGCATTTCTCTACTCTACCAAGATCTCTTAGAAAGTATAAAGTTAAGTCAGTCACAGCATTATCCTGTGCTTCAATAAAGGGTTTAAAAGATAATCTATAATGTTCTATTTTAGCTCTAGAAAATTCACAACTACTTGGATGGTGGAGGGAGAAAAAAAAAAAGAAAAAAAAAGTTTACAACTATATCATTCCTAAAAAGAAGAATTAGTCTTGTGAGAATTTTACAGTGCTTAGATGACAAAATGGAGCGCGAAGCTCTTTTAAATAATTTATGCAAAGAGTAGACTCTGTACCTAGTTTACCTTTGGTCCTAAAAAATATATGTTGAAAAATTCCATAATACTAAAAAATAGTTATCCTCAAAATTAACATCTCATGGCCGTATCTTATAGGGTCAAACAGATCTGGTTTCAAATTCCGGCTCTGCCATACAGTAGCTATAACACAGGGGGGAAATTACTTAACAGTCTCAGAGGCTGCATTTTCTTGGCTGAGGACTGTAAGAATGAGTTACAGGTTAAAAATGCACAGAAAATACAAGAAATCAAGTTAAAATTCCATAACCAGTATTCTGTATTAAATATCATAAGAGCTTTATTTTCCCTTACACTCCCATGAGAATGACATCCCACATTCTCACAGTGTACCTCACTGTAAGCCCCACAAGAGCGGGTTTGCTGCTCTATATCCAGCACCTAGAACAGTGTGTAGCAAGTAATAGGTGCTCAAGAAATATTTGATGAATATTTTACTGAGTAAATCATTTACTGAAAAAACTGGGCTAAGAAGCTGAAACTAAAATCTCAGTAATCAAAATAATTGAGTAATCAAACGTGTTTTCAGAAATAATTTACTAACCAGCTATTACGTGATACTTGCTCATGTATCACTAGACTTCATACAACTTAACCGCTATGAGTTGAAACACCTCAACTAAATGGTGATAATGCTTGTTCTAATTTACAGAATTATCCTGAGGGTAAAATAAGAGCTTGTTTAGAAGCCTTTAAGGCCATTTACCAAAAAAAACCCAAAAAACAAAAAACAAAAAAAAAAGCCAACCAGTCCTTCTCTTTGCCAGACTACAGAAAGGCACCGAGAGATGGAATAGGAACATAGCTTACTCAGCCAGATCATGTAAATATACAAAGAGCTTAGTAAACTTGAAAGCACTGTCCATATGGGTGCTTTATGTGCCAGAAACTACATTATTGCCTTATTTAATCTTCAGAACAGGTCTGTGAGGTAAACAAAAATATCTCCAGTTTAGAGATCACCATACTGAACTTTTCCAGCGGTTAAGTAAATTGTTCAGTCACCCAGGTCTGTCGGGTTCTAAAGCCACCATACACTATCTTTCTTCTGCAGACCTAACAATTCAAAGAGGGAACTAGTAATTGAACTAAAATTCTATTAATGCAAATACAAATTAAAAATAACCTCACTCATCAGTACACATAGCCAAAAACATCATATTTAAATAATACCTTGGTTAGGCTTTGCATCCTGGACCTATTTGCCCTACTCTTTCTACAAACTAATTATAAAACTACTTGAGAATCAAATGGCCTCAGGTTTAAATGCCACACACACAGTCAAACAGCTGATAAACAATCCGTACTTCCGTGTCACTTCCCATTGGCCCATGAAGGGGACGTGCCTACAAAGCTGACACTCACTGGCTAGAATGGCCATTTTTCTCATCTGCAAGCCCTGTCCGAAGGCTGCGAACTAACACACCCGGATAGCGACAACAACAGGAGTCCTGTGCAATGCCCGGGGTGACCAAAAAGCCCTCGAGGTAGCCACAGTCCGGACCCTAGTGACAAATGGTGACATGTATCTATATCCGGGTCGGCGGAGGGCTCATTTCATCTGGCCTGGGGGAAAATGAGTCTTAATTTGTTTACACAGACGTAAACACAGCCCAAAACGCATCAGCCCGAAGACTCAAAAGCCTGCAACGCCTGGGAAAGGCAATTTGGTTAACAGGGGGAAGCGAACAGACGGAGACGGTTGGAGACCCAGGTGCCACAACCCGGTTAATCGCGGTGCAAATAAGGGCAAGTCCCCTCCCCTTCTCCGTGTGGTCTTGACAACGCCACTAGTTCATTCTACTAACAAGGCGGGCGGGGGGTCAGATGGGCCACGCACACCCATTTTCCTAAACGGGACCCCAGCGTGATCTCAGCCTCGCTGTGCTACTTCAGGGCAAGACGGGTTCCCCATTCGGAAGCCGCAGGGAAGCGCGGCGAGAGCGGGTCAGCCCTCGGAGCGGCTAACAGCCTCGGAATAGCGCAGAGGGAGTCCCCACCCGTCTGGGGGCTGGGAGCTCGCAACCCGCCCGAGGGTCTCTCTGGGCGCGCGACGCGGCTGGGAAGGCATCGGTTCACGCCAACTAGGCCGGAAGCGCCCCTCCGCCCGCAAGCGCACCTCCAGCGTGTAACTCTCGCTCATGCTGCGGTAGCTGTCCCAGGCCTCGGCCCGCGCCGCCTCGTCCATGTTGAGGCGGCTGCACAGCTCGTCGAACCGCTGCTGGATCTGTGGGGTGGGCGACTCGGCAGGCGGCGCGGCGTCTGCCGCCTCGCCGTCGTCCTCCTCCTCCTCATCCGAGGCTGCCGCCGCCGGAGGGGGAGGCGGGGGCGGTGGCGACTGGTCACCTCCCGACGGCATAGCGCACCCCTGGGCAGCCGTACCTCAGGTGAGGTGAGGGCCCGGGCCCGCAGCCATTCAAACCGCGAAGCGCCCGCCCGTCCGCCGCCCGCACCGCGCCTGCGCCGCCGCCAACGACGCTGACCTCCTGCAGGCACCCGTAGTGTTGAGCACGGCCTGCTGGGAAACGTAGTCCAGGCCGGCGGTTCAAGGGAGCCAAAAATCGTCTTTAAAAAAATTAGCTCGCCTAGTTTCACCAGGGGTGAAATAAAAGCACCTTCCCCGCATTTTAAGCACGTACCTCCCCATCGTGAGAACATTCAACAGGGCTGTACTGACGAGAAAATATCCAAAAGACACTGACGTGTGATGGTTTCGTATCCAGGCTGTTCCCAGAAGTAAAACTTCCTCATCGCCTGGATATCCTTATCTAAAAAATAAGGATAATAGCAAGGGCCTGTCTGTGTACGTTCACGAAACTGCCTTTGCAAAAATCCTAACAGTGAGAAAGTTACGACAGTGAAAGGGATCTGACCTAAATGACTCCACGTTTCTCACTTCTGAGCTGCCCTTGTTCACTCCTGGGCGAAGACCGAACTAACTACAGGAGGAATTTAATTTCTAGTTTCACTTTGAAACAAAGATTGTAACAGCCCTTTCCCAAAAGAAACCTCATTCTTGCCTGGGGATCAGTCTGCCCTTGTAGAACTAACAAATTAGCCACAAGATTAGAAATTATGATTTAGGAGTCTTGCAGCCAGAGGCTACAAGATTCCTAACCTCCCCAATTGCTCTCAGGGATAACATCACTATTGTAAAATCTAAGATTGGTGCTGGAGATACTTTTCAGACCGCGCATTCCGATGCACGAACTGGCGCCACTCAGACCATAATCTGGCTCAACCAGTTCTGCAATCCCACTCAGGAACAGAAGACAGCAAGAGCCCACTTCAACCCCCTATGATTTCACCTCCCACCTGACAAATTAGCATTCGCCACTCCCTGGCCCCCTACCCTCCAAGTCATTCTTTAAAAACCCCAGTCTCCGAATTTTCTGGTAGGCTGATTTGAATAACCAAACTCCTGTCTGCCGTTCAGCTGGCTCTGCGTGAATTAAACTTTTTCTTTTTCTTTTTTTGAGACAGAGTCTGGCTCTGTCGCCCAGGCTGGAGTGTAGTGGCACGATCTCGGCTCACTGCAACCTCCGCCTCCTGGGTTAAAGCGATTCTCCTGCCTCAGCCTCCTGAGTATCTGGGATTACAGGTGCGTGCCACTGCACCGAGCTAATTTTTGTATTTTCAGTACAGACAGGGTTTCACCATGTTAGCCATGGCTGGTCTCGAACTCCTGACCTCAAGTGATTCACCCACCTCGGCCTCCCAAAGTTCTGGGATTACGGGCGTGAGCCACTGTGCCCGGCCAATTCATTTTATTTCCAGTTCTCCTTTCTTTATTTTAATTTTTAAAATCGCCAATCCTTGATTTATAAATGGGCTTGATATAAAACATTTTCCAGATTGAGGAGCAATCTGAGGATTGAGCAATTTGAGGATTGAGAAGGCATTACTGTTTTGCTATTTTTGTTTTGCTTGGTGGGGTGTGTAAACTGACAGAGGGAAAAGTGCTGGGACAAAAGCAGGGGCTTATGGAAGGTACAGGTGGGAGGACAGGAAATGGAACCCTGAAGATAGGAGAAAATCAGGTAGACAGGTAACAGGATATTTCAGGAACAATTTTGAGACAATGAAACCCTTTTAAGAAAACCTTAGTAAAATTCACAGTAATCAGCAATGCTTTTGGAGTTGGCTACGTGATGAGTCTCAAGGTGACTATGGGGCAAGAACAGAAGTTGAACACAAATGGTTTAGAAGTATCTTAAGTATATAGGCTGGGCGTTGTGGATCACACCTGTAAACCCAGCACTTTGGGAGGCCAAGGTAGGAGGACTGCTTGAGTACAGGAATTCGAGACCAGCCTGGGCGACATGGTGAAACCCTGTCTCTACAAAAAATAGAAAAATTAACCCAGAGTGGTGGTACACGCCTGTAGTCCTAGCTACTTGGGAGACTGAGGTGAGAGGAACGCCTAAGCCTGGGGAGGCTGCAGTGAACTGTGACCATGCCACTACAGCCTGGGCAACAGAGTGAGACCCTGTCTCAAATAATAATAATAATAATAAATAATTTGGCAAGGCACGGTGGCTCATGCCTGTAATCCCTACACTTTGGGAGGCCAAGGCGGGCAGATCACTTAAGATTAGGAGTTTAAGACCAGCCTGGCAAACATGGTGAAACCCCATTTCTATTAAAAATACAAAAAATTAGCCAGGAGTGGTGGCTGGTGCCAGTAATCTCAGCTACTCAGGAGGCTGAGGCAGGAGAATTGCTGGAACCCAGGAGGCAAAGGCTGCAGTTAGCCAGGATCATGCCACTGCACTCCAGCCTGGGCGACAGAGCAACTCCATCTCCATAAATAAATAAAGTGTATTAAAATCTTAGTATTTTACCTGTATATACACTGGGGATATTGATTTTAAAATAATGATATTTCTTCCTTTGAAAATCATTATCAACACTTTACTATGTCAAAGCAAATAAAGAGGCCATGAGCCTGATATCATCTGTCTCTGTGGCTGGAGCTTATATGTAAGCAAACCAGAATTCAGTGTAAACAGTAAGACAACGGTAAAACAAAACTTAAGCTTAACCAATGAGAAACTGCCAACTAACCTCTAATTAGGGATTTTCCTTTTTTTTTTTTTTTTTTTTTTTGGTGACAGAGTCTTGCCTTGTTGCGCAGGCTGGAGTGCAATGATGCAATCTCAGCTTACTGCAACCTCTGCCTCCCGGGTTCAAGCAATTCTCCTGCCTCAGCCTCCAGAGTGGCTGGGATTACAGGAGCCAACCACCACACCGGCTAATTTTTGTATTTTTAGTAGACAGGGGTTTCAGCACATTGGCCAGGCTGGTCTTGAACCCCTGACCTCATATGATCCAACCACCTTGGCCTTCCAAAGTGCTGGGATTACAGGAATGAGCCACCGGGCCCAGCCCTCACACCCAAATAAGGCAAACGCCCAGCTGTAGCCAATCAAGTAATTGTTTTACTTTTCTATTAAAGCTTACTGCTCACAGGGAGGGTGAAGCGCTCTGAATATCTTCTTGTTTTAAGTGCTGCCCAATTCATGAATTGTTCTTTGCTTAAACTGTTAACTTGTCCAAAGTTTTTCTTTTAGCAACCAAGAGAAAACTTAAAATTGTTTTAACAATTAAAGTTTAACTTCAAACTGTTTAACTTAAACAAATGATGTGAAATTATCTTTACTATTTTTAGTAAAAGTTAATGTAATTTAAATAATTATTGCAATGTAAGCAAAATTGGTGGCAATAAACCATCAAATATGTATTTTATTAAAATATCCTTTGCTTGTTAATACCAATGTTTTCAAAGCCTTTTGGGATGGGGGTGGGGTGGGATGGAGGTGTGAGTGTTAGCTGAAAGGGGTCCTGATCCAGACCCCAAGAGAGGGTTCTTGGATCTCATGTAAGAAAGAATTCAGGGCAAGTCCACAGTGCAAAGCAAAAGCAAGTTTATTAAGAAAGTAAAGTGATGAGAGAACAGTTACTCCATAGAGAGTAGGACGTTCCCGAAAGTAGGAGGAAGAATGCATCCACCCTAGGTGCAATACTTGTTTATATATAGGATTTAAAAAGATCATGAGGAGATGTGCTCTGCTACAACGGTTTGTGATAAAGGATTAATCTTCCTAATTACTATGTTTTGCAAGAATTGATATTATCTTTAAAGCAAAATTAGGAATGCTTCTGTTCTCAAGATATTGGGATATCAGGACACTCCTAAGTCTGGGTCTGTTTAGTAAATGTTATCAATGTGTTCCCTTAACTATAAACATCTAGAGGCTAGGAATACCTAACTTTCTGGGAATGCAGCCCAGCCAGTCCCAGCCCCATTTTTCCTAGCCATCACTCAAGATGGAGTCACTCTGGTTTGGATGCCTCTGATATGGGGAAGTTAAATTTCCTTGAGGTTATTATTTGACTTGTGAAGCTTAGTCATAAAATGCAAGAGGTCTTTCACCTGACTGGCACATGTGCTCTCTCTATCTGTCTCTCATTCGCTCAGTCATTCTTCATTCACTCTTTGTACCTAGCCAACATACTGTGGGAAAGACCAGGTCACCTATTGTCAAAGATAAACAAAGCCGAACATTAGTTAAAGTGTGAATAACAGATTTTACTCAGTAACTACTGACAGACAGCAGGGGAAGAGCTGAGCTTCATTCCAATTTTTTTAGATGTGTCTGGGCCTTTTAAAGAAATAGTAAAGGAGGAGGGGGAGAGAGCAGAGCTTGAGTAAAAAATTACGAAAGGTGGGTCAATGTTAATGTCATTAGGCTAGTTGTGTCTACTAGCCAGCAACTATGAAAGTCAGGCTACTGTCCCCTACACAGCCTGGAAGACAGAACCCCTATTCTTCCTGATGATTTCAATGGGAGGGTGGGGGCAGGGAGCCCAGGATCATTCCAGAGAATTGACCCTAAGCTCCCAGAAGCAATGCAAAAATTGGATCCTCTCTCTCTCTCTCTCTCTTTTCTTTTCTTTTGCTCACGAAATGTGGTCATCTCTTAAGTGCAGAAGTTTGGAAGGAGACTTTATGTGCCAAGAATTCTGCAGTTATCACCACGTGGATAGGACCCAAGGCCTCTGGCCCTCAGCTATGTTGAATAAACCAGTTTGGAAGCTGAAGCAGATCCTCCAGCCTTCAGTCAAATTGTCCCAGCTGATGTTGTATACAACAGAGATGAACCTTCCCACTGAGCCCTGCCCAACTGAAATCTGTGGGACAAAAAAAAATGATGTTTGACATTAACATGCCTTCAAAGAAAGAGATTTTAAGTGCCATTTTGATCATGGAGGTTAACTGATTCTGTCTTAGTTTTTGAGCAAGATGCTAGGAGTTGAAATTGTAACTGTCCAGTGAGTTTTTCTGGCCTGCTGCCCAGACACAGCCGATTTATCAAGATAGGGGAATTGCATTAGAGAAAGAGTTTAATACACACACAGCCAGCTAAACGGGAGACCAGAGTTGTATGACTCAAATCAGTCTCCTTGAAAATTTGGAGACCAGGGTTTTTTAAGGATAATTTGCTGGGCAGGGGTCTAGGGAGTGGGAACACTGGTGGAGTTGGGGATGAAATCACAGGGAGTCTAAGCAGTTTCCTTCTGCTGTCTTCTGTTCCTGGGTGGGATTGCAGAACTGGTTGAGCCAGATTACCCATCTGTATAGTGCCAGCTGCTCCATCAGAATGCAGGTTCTAAAAATATCTCAAACACCAATCTTAGGTTTTACAATAGTGATGTTATCCCTAAGAGCAATTGGGGAGGTTACGAATCTTGTAGGCTCTGGCTGCAAGACCCCTAAATTGTAATTTCTAATCTGTGGCTAATTTGTTAGTTCTACAAAAGCAGTCCCATTTCCAGGCAAGGAGGGGGTTTGTTTCAGGAAAGAGCTGTTATTATTTTTGTTTCAAATTAAACTATAAACTAAATCCCTCTTATAGTTAGCTCGGCCTATGCCCAGGAATGAACAAGGGCAGTTTGGAGTTAAAAGACAAGATGAGATGGTTAGGTCAGATCTCTTTCACTGTCGTCATTTTCTCACTGTTATAATTTTTGCAAGATGGTTTCAAAATAAGAATCCTAGACTATGCTTACCCAACACTTCTTTCCCTTATCTTACCTCCTTGTCCTCCCAGAAGCAGGAATGGCTATCTTAATACACAAATCTGACCATGTCTTCCCCTACTTAGATGGTTTTCTTGCTGCTCTTGGCACAGAGTCTTCTGATATGGGGAAGTTAAATTTCCTTGAGGTTATTATTTGACTTGTACCTTCCGTACCATGAGTTCCCTCCCTCTTGCCCCTTCATCCTCACTGAAAATTGCCCTCCCACACTTCCCCCACCCCTTTTTCAGTCACCCTTTTCCAACAGTCAGGTACAACCTTAAATGTCTCTCTGTTATTTCTATTGAATATTCTCATGACACTTATTGTAACCATAATAAATTATTTACATGTTTGACTGTTTCATGTCTATTTTCTTCCCTATGCTTTAAGTGCTATGAGATTATGAGAAGTGGCTGTTTGTTTCTGGGCTATAACTTCAGTGCCAAATATGGGGCCGAAAATGGAGTCGACTCTCCATAATACTTGTCGAATAAGTGACTGATTATAATCAAGATATATCTTGTTCTTATTGAAGCCTCAGATTTTGTGGATGTAAAATTCTTACTCATGTTGTGATCTGATAGCACAACAGAATGTCAAAGAACATATATGTCAGTCATCTAAAAATGAATTTTTCCTTTACATTATAAAGACGTCCCTGGTATCTGTGGGGGATTGGTTCCAGGACCCTAAGGATACCAAAATCCAAGGTTGCTCAAGTCTCATATAAAATAGCATAGTATTTGCATATAACCTACTCACATCCTCCCATGTACTTTAAATCATTTCTAGATTACTTGTAATACCTAATACAATGTAAATGCTGTGTAAATAGTTGTTATGCTGTATTTTTTTTTTTTTTTGAGACAGAGTCTTACTCTGTCACCTAGGCTGGAGTGCAATGGTGCAATCTCCGCTCACTGCAACCTTCGCCTCCTGGGTTCAAGCGATTATCCTGCCTCAGCCTCCCAAGCATGTGGGACTACAGGCAGCCACCACCATGCCCAGTGTATTTTTAGTACTGATAGGGTTTCACCATGTTGGCCAGGATGGTCTCAAACTCCTGAGCTCAAGTGATTGCCGGCCTTGGCCTCCCAAAGTGCTAGGATTACAGGCATGAACCACCACACCTGGCTTCTATTTTATATTTTAATTGTATTTAATTTTTTTTCCAAATATTTTTGGTGCATGATTGGTTGAATCTGTGGTTGTGCAACCTACAGATATGGAGGGCTGACTGTATATATCACCTTAAAATATATGGCATAATTGTGAAACCTCGCATAAACATTTTATTTAATAAAACAAGTGGTCTACAAACTTTTTGGTGATGTTTCCCTAATGGAATTACCTCCTGGCATATTTTAACACCTAAACTTTTCATTAAAGGTTTAATTAGGTGCAAAGGATGCAATATCCAGCATTGTAACTATAAACCTAAAACAAAACTGATCCTAAACTTTAAATATATCTAATGGACTCTAAATATCACAACAGTTTAATACTATTATCCATTTTAAAATACATCAACAAAACTTTTACTTAATAATTAGAAATTTTATGTCATTCCTTTTTCTCCTTTAATTCATATTTTCATTCTATTTCAGCAAAATTTTAACATATTTTGGGTTTCAAAGTTATTTATTGACTTCTTTCAGATTTCCCTTCAGCAAAAATGTATGTTCAAATTAATTTTTTCGAGTCTCCTGTTTATCTTTTCTGTCAGCTTAATTGAGATATTGTTCATATGCAGTAAAATTCACCCAAAGTTTTATGAATGTTGACAAATATGTATAGTCATGGAACAACCACCACAATCAACATATTGAACATTTTCATCACCCTAAGAGTTTTCTAGTGCTCCTTAATAGTAAACCTCTTCTGGCCAGGCACAGTGGCTCACGCCTGTAATCCCAACACTTTGGGAGGCCGAGGCGGGCAGATCACGAGGTCAGGAGATCAAAACCATCCTGGCTAACCTGTGAAACCCCGTCTCTAATACTCGGCTTCCCGAGTAGCTGGGATTACAGGCATGTGCCACCACGTCTGGCTAAATTTTATATTTTTAGTAGAAACGGAGTTTCACCATGTTAGTCAGGCTGGTCTAGAACTCTGGACCTCAGGTGATCCACCCACCGTGGCCTCCCAAAGTTCTGGGATTACAGGTGTGAGCCACCGCACCTGGCCAATTGGTGGCTTTTTAAGAAGAAGAGAGTGGGGCTGGGCGCGGTGGCTCACGCTTGTAATCCCAGCACTTTGGGAGGCCGAGGCGGGCGGATCATGAGGTCAGGAGATCGAGACCACAGTGAAACCCTGTCTCTACTAAAAATACAAAAAAATTAGCTGGGCGTGGTGGCGGGCACCTGTAATCCCAGCTACTCGGAGAGGCTGAGGCAGGAGAATGGCGTGAACCCAGGAGGCGGAGCTTGCAGTGAGCCGAGATTGCACCACTGCACTCCAGCCTGGGCGACACAGCGAGACTCCATCTCAAAAAAAAAAAAAAAAAAAAAAAAGAAGAAGAGAGTGATAACTCATTCTTTCTCCACACGTGTGCAGAGGAAGGGCCACGTGAGGGCACAGTGAGAAGGCAAGAAGAGAGGCCTCCCCAGAAACCAAACCAGGCTGGCACCTTAATCTTGGACTTTCCAACCTCCAGATCTGTGAAAAAATAATGCCTGTTTTTTAAGCCACCCAGTCTATGGTATTTTATTGTGGCAGGCGAAGAAGACTAAAACAGAGTAGTATTGCCATGTTGTATGGTAAGTGTATGTCAAACTTTTTTAAAAAATGCCAAACTTTTTTTTGAGACAGAGTCTCGCTCTCTCACCCAGGCTGGAGTGCAGTGGCATGATCTCGGGTCACTGCAACCTCCGCCTTCCGGGTTCAAGTGACTCCCATGCCTCAGCCTCCCAAGTAGCTGGGATTACAGGTGTGTGCCACCAAACCCGGCTAATTTTTTGTATTTTTAGTAGAGATGGGGTTTCACCATGTTGGCTAGGCTGGTCTTAAACTCCTGACCTCAAGTGATCTGCTCACCTCAGCCTCCCAAAGCACTGGGACTACAGGCATGAGACATCACGCTCAGCCCCCAATTTTTTTTTTTTCAAAGTGGCTCTACCTTTTGGCATTCCCACTCAACTTGAAATTTAAATTCATTCCCTGTGACCATGAAAGTGTATGTGTTATTCTCTCTCAGATTGAGTTATCAGATGACTATTATTAAAACTATGCCTTCAACTGTGTTTGCAACTTTTTTATGTGTCTCCCACAGATATATTTTTTAAAAGATGGGTTGCTACCAGCATAAACTGTAGTTTGTTAAAGCAAACCAAATATGGCCTGAAAAGGACTCCGTACTTCTATACTTGAGTTGTTGTGGACAAACTGTAACCTAGACTAATAGATAGACAAGACTGAAAACCTAATTTAGGAGTATGTGCCTGAGAGCTGAGTCTTGGCTAATCCCAGTGGCTGTACTTCAATCATTCATACGCTGCTGAGTGTTCAAACTGTGAGTGCAGTGGCGCAATCTCGGCTCACTGCAAGTTCCACCTCCTGGGTTTACGCCATTCTCCTGCCTCAGCCTTCCGAGTAGCTGGGACTACAGGCACCCACCACCACACCCAGCTAATTTTTGGATTTTTATTAGAGACAGGGTTTCACCATGTTAGCCAGGATGGTCTCTATCTCCTGTCCTCATGATCCACCCGCCTCAGCCTCCCAAAGTGCTGGGATTACAGGCATGAGCCATCGCGCCCGGCCCAAACTGTGTTTAAATAAGGCAAATGCTGAGCTGTAACCAATCCAGCTGTTCTGTACCTCACTTCCCATTTCCGTGCATCATTTTCCTTTTTTTACCTGTAAATCTTCTTCCCCCATGTGGCTTCACTGGAGTCTCTGAATCTGCTGTGATTCCGGGGGCTGCCTGATTCATGAAGCATTCGCTGCTGAATTAAACTCCTTTAAATTTAATTTGGCTGAAGTTTTTCTTTCATTGGATGGTGCCAGAAGTGGGATCTGAAGTAGAGTTTCTAGGGACCCCCAGGAGGGCTCTTTTCACATTAGTGGTCCGGTTCAATCCCTAGCTTATGGGATAAGCCTTTCTGATTCATATTTGGGTGACCTTTGCCATTTTTTAGTTCTCTTCCCCTCCATAAACTGTCTTGATTTTTCCTTTCTCAGAGCACCTATGAGGTTACTTTTGGTAAAGTTTAAAAGCTGGAAATATTGGCCATTTTGTCTGGCTAAAGTCAGGTAATAAGAAATTTTAAAACAACTTTATTAAATAGTGCTATGGTTAAAAGTCAGCTTAATTAAAAGTAGATATTCAAGATCTAACAGCTTGGGACACCTTGGGAAAAACAGGAGGCACTAGAGACCCTTTCTGGGCTCTGTTCTTCCAAGGACTCCACCCTAAAGCCAATAACCAATTAAAAAACTTAAAAACTGGCAAATAAAAATCTTACAACTACTGTAGCAATCTTCTTCTGTCTGTCTGTGTAGTTATTTATGTGTTGTGTGTGTAATGTTTATATAAAAGCTAATTAATTGGCTTAAGCAAAAATAAGCACTTAAATGTTTTAAAAGAAAAATAAAAATGTTAATGCCTTTTAGTTCATGTAACTTTAGTAATCTTTAGGAAATAAAAATAGCTTTAAAGATTATTAATAAAATAAGGACATTAGTCTAAATTATACAGATCAGATATTAGGTGTGCTAAATGCTTTAAGGTCATAAACTGCTTTAACTTTAAAAAATCATTCAATTTATTTTGGAGATATTAAATTCTAAATAAGGCCTGGGGATATATGAAATTAGCCATACCCCCCAACTATGCAAAGAAGGTTATAAAGAAAATAAATTTTATACAAGAAAGGATCTGGTATGGTAAATTCTTGTCCTAAAGTAAAATGACTGGTTGTTTAAAAAGAAGGATATTTAGGACAAGTCAGAAAGTCCAAACATGTCATAGATGTTCTGTATAAGTCATGAAAGGATTCATAGAAGAAAAATTTATGCACCAAAAGTAAAAGTTGCTAAGAATTACCATGATAACATGTAATTAAGACTACAAAAGGTATAGGTTGGCCAGGTGCAGTGGCTCACATCTGTAATCCAAGCATTTTGGGAGGCTGAGGTGGGTGGATCACTTGAGGTTAGGAGTTCAAGACCAGCCTGGCCAACGTGGTGAAATCCCTTCTCTACTAAAAATACAAAAATTAGCCGGTGTGGTGATGGGCTCCTGTAATCCCAGCCACTCTGGAGGCTGAGGCAGGAGGATCACTTGAACCCAGGAGGTGGAGGTTGCAGTGAGCCAAGATCACACCACTGCACTCCAGCCTGGGTGAAAGAGTGAAACCCTGTCTCAAAAGAAGAAAAAAGAATAGGTTTACATGCAAGGTGTGTGAAGAGAATAAAATGTTTTTCATAAGAGATTATTAAAAGGCATGGGAATGTAAATTTTTTCCTAGTTTAGAGGGTTAAAGGATTGCTCTAAATAAAATAAAGCTATAGGCTTAAACAAGTTGTGGAAGGTTTGTAAAAATTAACCTTGTAAAGGAAATTCTGGCTGAGTGTGGTGGCTCATGCCTGTAATCCCAGCACTTTGGGAGGCCAAGGCAGGCATATCACTTGAGGTCAGGAGTTTACAAACAGCCTGGCCAACATGGTGAAATCCCGTCTCTACTAAAAATACAAAAATTAGCTAGGCATGGTGGTGCACACCTGTTGTCCCAACTACTCAGGAGGCTGAGGCAGGAGAATCACTTGGACCCAGGAGGCAGAGGTTGCTGAGCTGAGATCGCACCACTGTACTCCAGCCTGGGTGACAAGAGTGAAACTCTGTCTCCAAAAAAAAGAAAAAGAAAAGAAAAGAAAGAAATTCTATGTGTGAAAATATTGACTAAATTTAAATTTAAAATGGTATTATTCGATTTTTCCATAAATTGAACATCCAAATAAAAGTACAGGAAGGTTTTCTTAAAGCACTAATCTGCTCTTTAATAAAACTTTGTAAAGAGTTATAAAAGGTTTATGAAAATCTTGCCTTATGGTCAAACTGATTAAGATTGGATAGATTTGTCCATACAATTTTACTAAAAATTGGGGTTGACATTAATAGTCCACTAATGCAAATGTGAAATTTGTCTTTCTCTCTTGAACAAGATTTTCATGTAATATTAAAAGATAATCAATTTTTTTTGCCTTTTAAATGGTCTACCAAAAAAAAAAAAAAAAAAGAAGAAGGGAAAGACAAAGGACAGATTGTTTGCAAAACTAATCCTTCCCTTTATTAATGAGTAAAAGTTTTTGCCTTTTAAAAATTTTTGAGTTGTTAGTTTGGCTAAATGAATGACTTATGGTGACCTGGAATTCTTGTTCATAATAGCAAGTGTTTTAAACCTTTATCATACTTAATATGCTTCCCAAAATCAAGTTTCAGCTTCAAAATGGTCTTTTCTAACCTTTAACTTTGGAATGCTACAGAAGGCCCCTGAAGCATCCAAAAGAGAGGTAAACAGATTTGACATGTTAGGTTACATGGGAAGCTTTGTCAAAATAAAAATAATGTTTAATCTTCAGGTTATATTTTAGTAAATGATATTAATATATGTTCCAAAATTGTACAAAATTTCTAAAATTCTAATATGTCTAAGAATATGTTATCAATTATAATTATTGTTATTATGTAAAGTTATTGTACACCACAGAAATAACCAAATTTCCTTGTATAAAACTGCTAATCTAAATAGAACAAAAAATTAATTAAATACCAAGAAAATACTTTGCCAGATTTTCATGTTAACAGCTGATATTGAAATTGTTTAGACATACAATTTAAACTTCACAGTCTAAGTCAAATTACCTATAATAACCCATTAGTTATCAGTGCTATGCACCTAATTTGGGGAAACAACTGGTATTCAAGAGGACATAAGTTGAATGTTAAGCATGGATTCATGGAGAACCAGAGTGGCTGCCTTGTCCTTCCTGAGTCCTTAAAGCGTTTGTTATTGAGGGTTATGCATTCCATGACTCATGTGGAAAAAATAAAATAATCCCAGTTAAATATATTAATGTGGTGACTTATAAAATGCAAAAATAGTTTAAAACCAATGTTTGGTTCCTTATTCCTGGGAAGACAATAAAACCTTCAGGTACATTTGGCTACCTGATGGGTCACTTAAACATTTATTAAGGAATTTCATTCAACTGCCATTTTTAATGCATGTTTTAGGTTATAAAAATTATTATGCCACAGTATATTTTAATCAGGTAAAGAAAGATTTTTTATGGTTCACTGAGGACAATCAACTCCTTCACAATCTAGAACTTGAAGATTGTATCTTCTGAAGACATCAGAGAAAGGCTGTCCTTGCCATCCACATTGCAACAAAATTTTGACACCTTGAACCCTGGGTTCATAATCTTACAACTGAGAGAAGTCCCTCCACACTCTTAGAAGTATACACCCGTTGGAATCCTTAAGGTAAAACTAACTAGGAAAATTTCTCCCCAAAGGAAAATGGCATCCTTGATGTGAACAGCTTTTCCCAAGGTCACGGATCCAGACTTCTACTATCATAACGAGAGGTGACAACAAGCTAGCAGTCCTCGCTCGCTCTGGGTGCCTCCTCTGCCTCGACGTCCTCTCTGGCCGCACTGGAGGAGCCCTTCAGCCTGTCGCTGCCCTGTGGGGGCCCCTCTCGGGCTGGCTGAGGCTGGAGCCGGCTCCCTCTGGACCCGGGAGTTGTGGAGGGAGAGGCGTGGGCGGGAGCCAGGGCTGCGTGTGGCACTGGCAGGCCGGCACGGGTTCCTGGTGGGTGCAGGCTCCGCAGTCCCCGCACTCTGATCAAGCCAGCGCCTGCTAATTTCATACACAGGGAAACGCAGGCAATCGGGAATAAAAAATAAATAAATAAATAAATAAATACTGCCCTCTTAGCCCTTGGTGTCATTATAAACAATTATTGTGGCTGGGTGCAGTGGTTCACACCTATAATCCAACACTTTGAGAGGTGAAGGCGGGTGGATCACTTGAGGTCAGGAGTTCAAGACCAGCTTGGCTAACATGGCGAAACCCCATCTCTACTAAAAATACAAAAATTGGCTGGGTGTGGTGGCGCATGCCTGTAATCCCAGCTACTCTGCAGGCTGAGAAACGAGAATCGCTTGAACCTAGGAGGCAGAGGTTGCAGTGAGCCAAGATTGTGTCACTGCACTCCAACCTGGGAGACAGAGCGAGACTCTGTCTCAAACAAACAAACAAAACAATTATGGCCAGGTGAGGTGGCTCATGCCTGTAATCCTAGCACTTTGGGAGGCTGAGGCGGGCAGATCACGAGGTCAAGTTAGAGACCATCCTGGCCAACATGGTGAAACCCTGTCTCTACCAAAAATACAAAAATTAGCTGGGCATGGTGGCCCACGCCTGTAGTCCGAGCTACTCTGGAGGCTGAGGCATGAGAATCGCTTGAACCCAGAAGGCGGAGGTTACAGTGAGCCAAGATCACGCCACTGCATTCCAGCCTGGTGACAGGGCAAGACTCCATCTCAAACAAACACAAAAACAAAAAACAATTATTGCCTTATGGTGCCTACAAGGATGTTGGAGTGGTGTAGTATTATGGTATGGTATTATCTACCCTCAACTGCTTTGTAGCACTGAGGTTTTAGACATTGACATAGCTGAATATTTGTCCCCACCCAAATCTCATGTCTAATGTAATCCCCAATGTTAGGGGTGGGAGCCGGTGGGAGGTGAGGTCTGATTGGGTCGGAGCCCTCATGGCTTGGTGCTGTCCTGCAGATGGTGAATGTGTTGTCATGAGATCTGTTCAATTAAAAGCATGTGGCTCCTCACACCCTCTCTCTTGCTCCTGTACTTGCAATGTGATGTGCCTGCTTGTACTTCGCCTCTGCCATGCTTGAAAGTTCCCCAAGGCCTCCCCAGAATCCTAGCAGACACCGCCATGCTTGTGTTACAGGAAAGGGATTCCGATCCCTTTAGACATACAATTTAAACTTCACAGTCTAAGTCAAATTACCTAAAATAACCCATTGTTAGGATCTCTCACAAGAAAGAATTGGGGGAGAGTCCATGGAGTAAAGTGAAAGCAGGTTTATTAAGAAGGTAAAGGAATAGGCCGGGCACTGTAGCTGACGCCTATAATCCCAGCACTTTGGGAGGCTGAGGCGGGCAGATCACCTGAGGTCAGGAGTTTGAGATCAGCCTGGCCAACATGGTGAAACCCCACCTCTACTAAAAATACAAAAATTAGCCAGGTGTGGTGGCGGGTGCCTGTACTCCCAGCTACTCTGGTGGCTGAGGCAGGAGAATCACTTGAACCTGGGAGGTAGAGGTTGCAGTGAGCCGAGATGGGGCCACTGCACTCCAGCTTGGGTGACAGCGCGGGACTCTGTCCCCCACAAAAAAAAGATAAAAAGAAAGTAAAGAAATAAAAGAAAAGAATGGCTTCTCCACAGGCAGAACAACAGCATGGGCTGTTTAGCTACTTATACTTATTGTTACTTCCAGATTATATGCTAAACAAAGGGTGGATTATTCATGAGTTTTCTGGAAAAAGGGTGGGCAATTCCCAGAACTGAGGGTTCCTCCCCTTTTTAGACCATATAGGGTAACTTCCTGACATTGCTGTGGCATTTGTAAACTGTCATGGCACTGGTGGGAGTGTCTTTAGCATGCTAATACATTATAATTAGCATATAATGAGCAGTGAGGATGACCAAAGTTTATTTTCATAGCCATCTTGGTTTTGTTGGGTTTTGACTGGCTTCTTTACTGCAACATATTTTATCAGCAAGGTCTTTGTGACCTATATCTTCTGCTGACCTATCTCATCCTGTGGCTTAGAATGCCTCACCTCCTGGGAATGCAGCCCCATAGGTCTCAGCCTTATTTTACCCAGCCCCTATTCAAGATGGAGTTGCTCTTGCTGTAGCGCCTCTGGCACTCGTACAGCCTGCAGAACCGTGAGCCAATTAAACCTCTTTTTTTTTTTTTTGAGACAGAGTCTTGCTCTGTTGCCCAGGCTGGAGTGCAATGGCATGATCTCAGCTCACTGCAACCTCCACCTCCTGGGTTCAAGCGATTCTCCTGCCTCAGCCTCCCAAGTAGCTGGGATTACAGGTGCCTGCCACCATGCTGGCTAATTTTTTTTTTTTTGTATTTTTTTTTTTTAGTACAGACAGGGTTTCACCATGTTAGTCATGCTGATCTCAAACTCCTGACCTCAGGTGATCTACCCGTCTAGGCCTCCCAAAGTGCTGGGATTACAGGTGTGAGCCACCATACCCTGCCCTAAACCTCTTTTTACAAATTATTCAGTCTCAGGTTTTTTTTTTTTTTTTTTTTTTTTTTTTTTTTTTTTTTTTTTTTTTTTTTTTTTTTTGAGACAGAATCTCTCTCTGTCACCCAGGCTGGAGTTCAGTGGTGCGATCTGGGCTCACTGCAACCTCTGCTTCCTGGATTCAAGCGATTCTCCTGCCTCAGCCTCCCAAGTAGCTGGGATTACAGGCATGCACCACCACGCCTGGCTAATTTTTTTTGTATTTTTAGTAGAGATGGGGTTTCTCCATGTTGGCCAGGCTAGTCTCGAACTCCTGAATTCAAGTGATCCGCCGCCTTGGTCTCCCAAAGGGCTGGGATTACAGGTGTGAGCCACTGTGCCCAGCCTCAGGTGTTTTTTTTTTACAGCAACACACGAATGGCCTAACACAGACACTTTTACCTATTGTCTTCCTTCTTGCATTCAGGCTATAAGATGTGTCTTTTCACTGGGCTCACCATATGATCTCTTGGTAACGCTTTTTTTTCTGTCTTTTATTGTGGGGAGGGCTACTTGCAAACAGAGTAAGTAAAGTGTCTGGGAATATGTAGCAAGTTAAGGATGAATAGTACGTGAGTAGCCAGTGCAGTGGCTCATGCCTGTAATCCCAAAACATTGGGAGGCTGAGGTGGGAGGATCACCCAAGTCCAGGAGTTTGAAACCAGTCTGGGCAACATTGCAAGACCCTGTCTCTACAAAAAATTTAAGAAATTTGCCGAGCATTCTGGTGCATGCTTGCGGTCCCAGGTACTTGGGAGGCTGAGGAAAGAGGATTGCTTGAGCCCAGGGGTTCAAGTCTGCAGTGAGCTATGATTGCACCACTGCACTCCAGCCTGGGCAACAGAGTGAGACCCTGATTTAAAAAAAAAAAAAAAAAGCCGCGGGTGAGGGCATTGCCTTGAGTAGAGGGCATGAACATTAATGATTGAGTTTAAAAGGTTTGGTTCTTGGAGTCTGATTAGTCATTTATTCATTCATTTAGCCAGAAAGCCTGCTGTCCATCCATTAAAACATTCAATAAATGTTTAGTAAGTGCCTACTATATGTCAAATACTTTGCCAGACACAGGATATAGTAGTAAATGAGACGAGCGTGGTCCCTGCCCTTATACAGCTGTGATCTCATGGGGAAAACAGAGCTAGAATAAGAATTGGCAAATGTGAATACGACATATCATAAAAGCGAAACTTCAGGGAGCTATAGGAGTGCATCACAGAAGACCTTAACTATGTGTATGTGTTGGAGAGACAGAAAGAGGGAGAGAGAGAAAAGGAGTGAGGTGGGGGTGATTGGGTAGGTAGGGGGGGACAAAGGTTTTTCTTTCTTGCCCTTCATTTCCCTGGGGAGGAATCTGAAAGTTATAGCTAAAGGAAGGGGAGGAGGATTTGTCTCGGGTAGAGGAACACGCTTATTATGCAAAGACCCTGAATCAAGGAAAAGCATGGCTGGCTCAGGGAGTTAAATGAATGTGAATGTGGTTTAAGTATAAAAAGTGAAAGGAAAAAGGCACAAGATGTGGGTAGAGATGAAGTCAAAGGCCTAGGGAAAATATCGGCCTTGATTCCAAAGGTGATTAGAAGCCACTGAAGGTTTTAGGCTAAGGAGGGCAGTAACATTCTTCTCTCCTATTTAGTTGCTCAACTGATGAAGCGAAACACCTGGCTTGACTGACTTCCAGGCCACAGCTGAATTCTGTGCTCCTGAGATTAAATCTACCATGCTGGTAGGACGGATTCCTCAGTCATCATTCAAAATGTAAAGTCTTCTACCTGAGCCAGGATGAAATCTTTCTCTCCTTGCTATCAGCCAGTCCCTTCCTTGTGCCCCCAGAAGGCACTCTCAGCTCCTTTTTTCTTTCTTTTTTTGAGACAGAGTCTTGCTCTGTTTCCCAAGCTGGAGTGCAGTGGCACGATCTCGGCTCACTGCAACATCTGCCTCCCAGGTTCAAGCAATTCTCCTGCCTCAGGCTCCCAAGTACTGAAACTACAGGTGGGTGCAACCATGCCTGGCTGATTTTTGTATTCTTAGTAGAGGCGAGGTTTCGCCATGTTGGCCAGGATGATCTCAAACTCCAGACCTCGTGATCTGCCCGCCTCAGCCTCCCAAAGTACTGGGATTTCAGGCGTGAGCCACCATGCCCGGCCTGAGATTAAATTTTTAAAGTTTAATTCCTTTGAGGTCATTGCAAATCATTCAATAGTTCATTCCTTTTTTTATTACTAAGTACTATTCCATTGTATGGCTGTACCACGGTTTGTTTAGCCAACCACCTGTTGAAGGACATTTGGGTTTATAGTTTGGTTGTTAAAAATAAAGCTTCTGTGAAAACTCATGCACAGGTTTTTGCATGAATATCAACTTTTATTTTTCTAGGGCAAGTGGCCAGGAGTGCAGTTAGTGGGTAAACAGTTAAGCATGTTTCTAATTTGTGAAAAAAAAAAAACACCAAGCTGTTTTTCAGGGTGGTTGTTCACCATTTTTGGATGGCACTATTCAGAGACCTGTAAACCTGTGCTCTCCTAAGCACTGTTCATCCTCAAGCGGTGAAAGTAGCATAGCAATTGGGCCAATTACCTCACAGCTGCTGAATTTATGAACTTATTTCAGCCTCCCCAGTAGCTGGGATTACAGGGGTGCACCACCATGCCTGGCTAATTTTTGTATTTTTAGTAGAGATGGGGTTTCATCATGTTGGCCGGGCTGGTCTTGAATTCCCGACCTCAGGTGAACCACCCGCCTCAGCCTCCCAAAGAGTTGGGATTACAGGTGTGAGCCACTGCAACCAGCCTTAAATGCATTTTCGGCTTCTATTTTCAACTGATGATGGGCATTGTACATTGTAAAGACAATAAATCTTTCCATTAAATTAGTGGGAAAGGAGCTCAAAACCCAGCCGGGTGATTCATTATTTTAATGACTTCCTGCTTTACTGCAAAACCTCTCTCTTCATCCGGTGTCGGCAGTTTGAGCCCGTTAAGGATTTAGGCTCACAATGAAGCTTCTATAAATTTCTGGGCATCTGTCATGCTGGCATGTAGGTCATTCTCCTTTAGGATTGATGAGGAGGCTGGAAAGCGGTTGCTTCAAGGGAAGGGGGAATTCAAATCTGAGCTGTCCAAGCTCAGCATGAATTGGAGTGGACTGCTGACTCAGGGGCTAGCAGAGGCAGCCAGGAAACATGCAAATCTGCAATCCCTTCTACCAGGTGTGTCCCAGCAGGTGTCACTAAGAGGCAGCCCCATGTGCTTCTGTCACTGTGGCAGCCTTGTCAGGGGAAGTGGAAGGGAAAAGAGACCCGGTGCTGAACTCCAAGCAGAGATGCGGCTTTTCTTTCTGCATATTTTCCCTCCCCACCCAGCGTGCATTTCCAATAACATATTGATTTATATTTGTATTATGAAACAAAAATGGTTTTAAGCCGCTGCTTCTTCCTTTTACACACAATGCTAGCTCCTATTTACATTCCTGACTGAATAATGTCTAAAGAGGTAAACTGACATAAAACGCAGGTGATCTTATGACCAAATGCTTAGTGCAAAAAACAAAAAACAAAAAAAAAACAAAACCAAAAAAACCTTCAAATTGCAAGAGGAGTCCCTCCAAATATAGAAAGTACCAGTGTTTTAAGAGGTATGTTAACTAAAATGTGGCAACTAAGGAGCAGAGCAGGAAGAACATTTAAGTCCAAATCTTAAAATAAGTCAATTTTATAGTCAGTTTCCCTGGTCCTTCCACCACCACCTCTGGGAACTGTTTTCTCTACAATAGAGGTAACAATAGTAGCTATTTCAGAGCAGGGAAAGGCTTAGAGCAGTCTAGAATAGGGTCATGGCTATATAAAGTTTAGCTATTTGTATATTGTAACAAACCTGTAATTTTTTTTTTTTTTTATTGGTAGTCAATAATAGATTTCTTTTGGAAAACTAGCAGCCTCCTGTACGGGAAACACCTGCAGTTCCCACTAAGTGAACACTGGTGTCTGCTAACCTTTGCCTGTATTTCTCTCAGTAATATACTGTCAAGCTTTTCCTTGATTTAGCAATTTTATTTACTTTCTTTTTTTCCTCTCCCTTTTCCTGAGACAGAGTCCTGCTCTGTCGCCCAGTCTGGACTACAGCAGCGCCATCATAGCTCACTGCCACCTCGACCCCCAGGGCTCAAGCAATCCCCTACATCAGCCTTCAGAGTAGCTGGGACTACCTGCGTGGCCCACCACGCCCGGCTAATCTTTGTGGTTTTTGTTTTTCCCTTAAGAGACTCGGTTTCGGGCCAGGCCCGGTGACTCACGCCTGCAATACCAGCACTTTGGGAGGCTGACGCGGGTGGATCACCTGAGGTAGGGAGCTCTAGAGCAGACCGACCAACATGTTGAAACCCCGTCTCTACTAAAAAAAAAAAAAAAAAAAAAAAAATTAGCCGGTCATGGTGGCTCATGCCTGTAATCCCAGCTACTGGGGAGGCTGAGCCAGGAGAGTCACCTAAACCCGGGACGCAGAGGTTGAGGTGACCGCAGATCGCGCCATTGCACTCTAGCCTGTGCAACAAAAGCGAAACTCCGTCTCAAACAAACAAAAAAGAAGAAAGAAAGAAAAGGAAAAAAAAGAAAAAAGAAAAGAAAAAAAGAAAAGAAAAGAAAAGAAAAGAAAAAAGAGACCGGGTTTCACCATGTTTCCCAGGCCGGTCTGGAACTCCCAGGCTCAAGCGATCCGTCGCGCTCAGCCATCCAAAGTCCTGGGATCACAAGCGTGAGCCACCACGCCAGGCCGATCTATTCCTTTCCAATTAATAAATGGGCCGGGCGCGGTGGCTCATGTCTGCTATCACAGCACCCCGGGAGGCCGAGGTGGGCGGATCACCTGAGGTCGGGAGCTAGAGACCAGCCCGACCAAGATGGAGAAACCTCGTCTCTACCAAAAAATAAAATAAAATACAAAATTAGCTGGGCATGGTGGCTCAGGCCTGCAATCCCAGCCACTGGAGAAGGTGAGGCAGGAGAACCACCCAAACCCGGGAGGCGGAGGCCATGGCGAGCCGAGACCGCGCCACTGCACTCCATCCTGGGCAACAAGCGCAAAACTCCACCTCAAAAAAAAAAAAAAAGAGACCGGGTTTCACCATGTTGCCCAGGCCGGTCTGGAACTCCTAGGCTCCAGCGATCCTCCGCGACTGGTCGTCCAAAGTGTTCAACAACATCACCCAGCCTTTGAACACTCATTTATATGCCCAGCGAATGACCAAGAATGTTTAGAACTGGATTATGGGGTTTAGGGAAATGCATGGAACCACCACAAATGGAGATTTCCTGCGCTTCCCAGCGCCTGTTCCTTCTGCAGGCAGCAGCCCCAGGTTTTGTTTAGGGGCCACCTCCTCCCCAGTCCCCCAGCCCATGTGTTCCAGGGCGGGCTCCACCATCCACTCCAGATGGAGCAAAGGGCTCAAGGATAAGCCAATCGACATGTAGCGATCCCCGGCCATGGTCCTTAGCTCGGGGTGGGAAAGTAACCAATCAGCGTGTATCTCAGGCTACCATGGGAGAAGAGACGTGCGGAGAGATTGCAACCATCCTCCCACAGGAGTGGGACACATGGAGCCCCCCAGGGCCCTCATGTGGAGTTCAGAATGAAGCAAGGCAATGCTAGGGGAAAACCGGGCCCTGGAACTCAGACTTGGCCTCCCCATTATCATGCATGAGTCATTAGAGGCCACTTTTCCTTAAGCCATTTGGGTTTTGTTTTATTGTGTGATAGAAAGTACATAGTATTTATCATTTTAACCACTTAAAAGTGTACAATTCAGCAGCATTAAATACATTAATAATGTCATGTAACCATTACCACTATTTATATCAAAACCTTTTTCATCATCCTGCTGGGCATGGTTCACACCTGTAATCCAGCACTTTGGGAGGCTGAGGTGGGCGGAACACTTGAGGTCAGGAGTTTGAGACCAGCCTGGCCAACATGGTGAAACCCCACTCCACTAAAAATACAAAAATTAGCCAGGCACAGTGATGCAAGCCTGTAGTTCCAGTTACTCAGGAAGATGAGACAGAAGAATCACTTAAACCCAGGAGGTGGAGGTTGCAGTGAGCCGAGATGGTGTCACTGCACTCTAGCCTGGGTGACAGAGTGAGACTCAGTCTCAGAACAAAACAAAACAAAACAAAACTTTTTCATTATCCCCAACAAAAACTCTATACCCATTAAACAGTCTCTTCTTTCCCCTCCCCACCAGCCCCTGGTAACTTCTATTCTACTTTCCATCGATATGGATTTGCCTATTCCAGCTACCTCATATAAGTGGAATCATGTAGTATGTGTCCTTCTGTCTGGCATCTTTCACTTCGTGTCCATCCATATTGTAGCATGTATTGTTTCCCTCCTTTTTAGAGCTGCATAATATTCCATTGTATGTATATACCACATTTTGTTTCTCCATTCATCTGTTTATAGACATATGACTTGTTTCCACCTTTTGGTTACTGTGAGTAGGGCTGCTCTAAACACTCGTGTACACATATGGGTTGAAGTCTCTGCTTTCAACACTTTGAGATCTATAACTAGAAGTGAAATTCCTGGACTACATGGTAATTCTATGTTTAACTTTTTTTTTTTTTGAGACAGGGTCTCACTCTGTCGACGAGGCTGGAGTGCAGTGGTGCAAACACAGCTCACTACAGCGTTGGCCTCTTGGGCTCAAGCAAGCTTCCCACCTCAGTCTCCCGAGTAGCTGGAATTGCAAGCACAGACCACCATGCCCAGCTAATTTTTGTTTACCTTTTTGAGGAACTGCCAAATTGTTTTCCATGGTCTCTGCACAATTTTACATCCCCACTGGCAATGCATGAGAGTTTCAATTTTTTCACATCCTTGTTAATAATACTTGCTATTTACCTTTTATTATTGTTGTAGCCATTCTAGTAGGTGTGAAGTGGTAGCTCATTGTGGGGGGGGCTGGACTTTCTGTTTCTTGCAGTGAAAAGAATCCTAACATCCAGGTAACTGATATGAGAGAGGGGATCTATCTGGACTTTACACCCAGCAAGCTTTACACTTGCATCTGGAACAGGCAGCACTATAGACACTTCCCTGCTATGCAGCCACGAAGCCCTGAGTGAAACCTGTCCACCTCTGCTTTATCCTTCCCCAGTTGTGCCAGCAACGCATATCTTGTGTGTAGGGCTAATGTGTACTAAAGAAGACGCAGGTCTTATTTGCATGACATCTGATATCTCCAAAGCACTTTCATAGATGGGTTATTTGACATTTTCTCCTCCATGAGATGGGTATACTCCTTTCTTATCAGTTTTAAATGGCTTGTTCAAGGTCACGCCACAAGCCAGTATGAGAGCCAGGCTGGCATCAAAGACATTCAGAGAGACGCTTAAGGTAGAGCCTTAAGTTCTAAGGTAGGATTTCAAGTCTACATTTCTTTCTGCAGCAAGAGGTGGGGGAAATATCACAAATTATGGGTTTAGAACACCTAGGGTTATATCTCTTCTTCACCATTTCTTTGTGTGTCCTTAAACAAGTCCCCTTCCTCTCTAAGTTCTGTGCCTTCATCTGTAAAATGGGGATAATGAAAGGGCCTCACAGGGTTGCTGGGAGAGTTAAATTAGACAGTATACTAAAGCATTCAGTTGGCACATATAAATGCTCGATAAATGTTAAGTTCATATTTTTACTACTCTTCATACCAACGCACAGGAGATTTGGCCACATTCTAGTGTAACATAGAAATCTATCACTAAATGTCTTATAATTCCCCTAACAACAATTTTTTGGTTTTTTTGTGGGGTGGGGGGGAAGGTTTTGAGACAGAGTTTCCTTCAGCCACCCAGGCTGGAGTGCAGTATCGCGATCTCGGCTCACTGCAACCTCCACCTCCCCGGCTCATGCGATTCTCGTGCCTCAGCCTCCCGAGTAGCTGGGATTACAGACATGCACCACCACATCTGGCTAATTTTTGTATTTTTTAGTAGAGACGGGGTTTTGTCATGTTGGCCAGGCTGGTCTCAAACTCCTGGCCTCAAGTGATCTCCTTGCCTTGGCCTCCCAAAGTGCTGGGATTACAGGCATGAACTACCAAGCCCCGCCTCATGACCCAGTCATTTTGAAGCCCTGTGTCTGTGCACATATTGTTCCCTCTCCTTGAAAAGAGTTTCTCTCCTATTTCTGCCTGGCAAGCTCCTACTTAGCTTTCAAGACCCTGATCAAATGTCCCCTCCTCTGGGAAGCCTTTCTGGATTCACTCAGGCAGTGACTCATCCCAGTCGTAGCTCCCTTAGCATTTTGTACATATATCTCTGATCTAGCAATTACCCCTTCATACTGTGATTTATTGGGTCTTACCCCTGTACAAAACCATCTTCCCCACCCACACTGTGAGCTCCTGCTGGGGGAGCAGGGGAAATGTACGTTCATTAAACTGGCTCCAGTCCCTAGCACAGTGTCTGGACCAGGCAGAAGCTCAGAAAAGGCAAGTTAAATGAGTGGGAGGATGAATGAAGGGATGAATGAATGAAGCTCTGGGGCTCAGTTTATCCTCCTGGCTCTAAGAATTCTCCTTAAATATCACAAAACATGGGGGACCGAGCCTGCTTTTTAGTGCATCCGTCTTCCTCAGTCCCCATGCCTTTATGTTTCCTCCCAGATGAAGTGCATTGTCAGTAGGAGCCTAATCTGGATAAAGCTTCCTCCCTGAGTTGACTTCTGAGGACACAGAAAGTGTAGTGAAGAGGCTGGAAGATCTGGTTCTGTCTGCTTCGCTGACTGGGCTGCCTGGATTTTTCTCACGTCACCCCTGTCCAGAATGTGTACCACTGAAGAAGCACTTCCTAAAAACATCCCCAGGGGCTTTGCCCAGTGCACAGAGAGAATAAGCCACATCTGGACAAGAAAGAATATGGTAGCCTGAGTGCAAATGCTTAATGGTGCAGTGAAATCTGACCAATCTCATCAGTGTTTTGTTTCTGTTTTTTGTTTGCTTGCTTGTTTGTTTTTTAATAGAGTCAGGGTCTTGCTGTGTTGCAGGTTGGAGCACAGTGGCTATTCACAGGCACAGTCATAGTGTACTACAGCCCTGAGCTCCTGGGCTCAAGTGATCCTCCTGCCTCAGCCTCCGGAATAGCTGGGACTACAGCTGTGCACCACCATGCCATCCAGTTTCTAAAAAATAAAAATATGTTTCGTTTTTGTGTATAACATCATGGTTTACAAAGTGCTCTTATATATATTGAGGCCTCATTTAACCCTCAACAGTACTTCAGTGAGGTAAGCCAGGTGGGCATGAGTGGCCCAGCAGGCCAAGGAGGCCTGGAAATCGGGGCACTGGTCACCAGCTCACTACAGGCAGCCCGGTGCTGGAATCCTGGTCCTGTGACCCACCTCCTGCAGGCTGCCTGCTGGCCCAGCACTCACCTGACGGTTCCTGAGAGCAGCACTGGATCTTGAGGGATCACTGAGAGCTTGGACCGCAAGTCCTCCAGGCCGATGCTGCAAATGTCCACGCCGTCAATGAGAATCCGGCCTGCCACGGGCTCCACCAGGCGGAAGAGAGCCATGCCCAAGGAGGACTTCCCTGTGGGGCAAGAAACGAGCGGGGCCTCAGTTTCCTGCATCTGCACTAGCGGAAGCACAGGTCACACCTGGCGATCGCACCTGACCCGCTGCCCTCCGTGGCCCATTCTTCATCATTGTGAGCCCTGAAGGGGTAGGAGAGAGCTGGCATCTCTGCTCCACGTGGTACCTAATGCCATGAGCAGCTTGTTACAGCCTAGATCAGAGGGCACACGTGGGGCCCCTGGATCAAAGTCAGCCCACAGACATCTTTTGTTTCATACACACAATTTTAGAGTTATTTTTTAATTCCTTGCCAGCATTTTTAAAAATCCCAGATGTAAAAGTTCAAATTGCATGTTTCTCTTGAAACTTAGTAGAATTGGCAACACTGGACCCATATCCCCCCCAGGCAACAGCTGGGCTGGAGCTGAGCACAGCCACTTGGTTGAGACACAGTGGCATTCTCCAGTCACCACCCGCCCTCCCCAGCCCCCGTATATCACACCCACCTATGGCACTCAGCTATGTCACCTGCCAGGCTCCAAAGCATTGGAGTTTCAACCCTGTTCTCAAAGTTAAGCTCTGTGAGGGTAGAAGCTGTGTGTCTTCCTTACCTTTCGGTTCCCAGGCACATAGTAGGTGCTCGGTAAAAACCTACTGAATGAATATAGGCAGTAGGGTCAGAATCTACCGAGAGCTTCTCTCTGCCAGACCCCGGCCCTCTCAGGGTTTCCACCAATCGGCAGGTGGAAAATAGCAAGAGAGGAACACCCAAAAGAGCATATGTGGAAGCTCTTCACCCTGCAGTGCAGGAGTGCTGAGGAGACAGAGACCAGGAAGGCTCTCATCATCCATGGGACTGCCTGGAGGAGGCAGCTCTGGGGTGTCCAGGAGTGGGGGACTGGGGACAAGAACCAAGTCTTACAGTAGTTTTTGAACAATGCAAAGAGGCAGAGGGAGGGGGACTTGGGCCAGATCTCCCAGAAGTGACAGGAGAGGAAGACAGGGAGAGAAACTGAGGAGGAGAAAGGAAACTGGGAGAGGAAAGAGGAGGAGACAGAGGCTGGTGAGAGCAGTCCAGGAAGCGGGTGGGGAGGGAGGAAAAGGGGAGTCTGGATGTGACTCCTATGCTGCCCTTCATCCTGGCAGTGCCCTGCACTGCCCCTCCAAAAGTGCTCCTGCCCGGACCCTATACGCCTCAGCGTAAGCACTGGGCTCAGAACCCAGGTGTCCACAGCCCGGTACCACTAGCCCCATTATTCTGCATAACATCACCCTGTTTATTTCCTCCCTGGCAGCCACCACAGCCTGCAGCTGTCATATTTCCGTCTTTATTTGCTGGTCTATTTAACATCTCTCTCCTCCACTGGAATCCCATGATCACAGGGACCTTGGGTTTTGCTCACCAGTGTTTGTCTAGCACAGGGCCCAGCACAGCGTGAGGACCTAATACATATTTGGGGGATGACTGAGCAAACACATGCCCCCAAATAGGTCTAGTGCCCAAAGGGCAAAGGAGGAGCCGGGGATGCTCCCCCAGGAAGCTCAGCTCACCGGAGCCCGTCCTTCCCACGATGCCCACCACTTCGTGGCTGCGGATGGTCAGGTTGATGCCGTGAAGCACGGTGGGTGTGTTGTCTCTGTATTTCATGTGATAATCCTGAAATATGATTTCCCCATGCTGTGGCCACCCCTGGGGACAACTTGTGCCTTCCATGTGTAAAGGAGCTTCCGAGACACACATCTTGTTTTTGAAGAAAGAAAAATAAATCAATGGTTATCATCCATCTCGGCCCACCCACTGTGGGCCTGCCAGCCTCCCACTGTAGGGGGTGTGACCCACCCCAGCCTGCCCTGTGCCAAGGTCAAGCCCCCTGCTGTGTAATCAGAGGAACATCCCCCGCACCCCCATCACCTAAAACACAAAATTTTCCCCAGAAGAGTGAGAAACCTGCATAGCTAATTCCCTTGTTATTAACATAGAGCAATGTTCCTGATTTACTGTGTGACTTTAACAAAATAGAATCCAAGATAATGACAGTAAAGGCAGCAGAGACTCACCCCTTCGGGGGGGTTCATGGCTCAGAGCCCTTGTGCAGACTTAATCTCTCTCTATCCTCATCTTATGAGACAGGCCTTTTTGGAGGCATTTCCCAGGTGAGGAGATAGAGGATCCAACAACTTAAGATCAACAACTTACTTAAGTTTCACAACTTACTTAAGATCACACAGTTTCAGGTTGGAACTCAAACCCAGATCTGCCTAACGCCGAGCCCACTCTGCATCAAGTGCAGTTGTGTGTGTTGAGAGCAAAGAACACTGGAGAAGAAGTTGGATCTGACCATCTGGCTGCAAGCCACAACTCCCCATGCTGGTGCCGTGTCACGGCAGCGTCCCTGGGCAGGAAATCAGGGCCCTACAATTCATAAATTCCACTCATGCAAGGGGGCAGGAGACCTGGTTTGCAGAGGGCTCTGCCAGCCCCAGCCTGTGTGATCTTAAGCAAAAATTCTGCCTGGCCCAACCTCGGTTTCCTTGTCTGAAAAATGTGGATAATCATTCAATCAACATAATAAAATTGTTCCCTGATCCCATGAGATAGTCTAAATAAAGAGCTTAGCACCATGCCTGGCCCATAGAAACATCTCAATCACAATAATAAAGAACATGATGGAACCTCACTATGGGTCAGGCAATGTGCTAGGTGCTTTACGTGTTATATCATTTCAACTTTGTGATAATCTGGCAAAGCGATGCTATCATCTTTCTCATTTCAGAGATGGGGAAAAGAGAGTTTGAATAAGTTGCCCAGGTTATTCCAATGATTCAAATAGTAAAGCTTAGACTTGAACCCAGGAAATCTGGCTACAGAATCTGTGCTCTTAACTACCATGACATAAATGGAAGCAATAATAGGAACAAAGATTATTGTCATCATTATTATTGCACCGGGCAAACCTCTCATTTCCAAGAGGAGCAGATGATCTCCTCTTCCGCCTAGGAATGCTGTGAGGGATGTGGTCAAAGTGAGCAGACAGGTGTGGAAGAGCTTCAGCGAGAGGGTCAACAAAAGTCTGGGGAAGATGGGGAGGAAAGGCCAGGAGCCTGGTGTTTCCTGGGATGGTCTCAGGGCTCTGAGGCTGGTGGGGCTTGTAGAGGCCACAGAAGTCATGCCCCAACTTGCATAGCTCCCCACACCAGACCCAGACCTGGACCCCACCTTCATGTACTGCAGTGTCCTCTCTGCAGCCGTGAAGTGTGCCTCTGTCTCCAAGCCAATCCGGGCAGTGGCCTGGAAGCTGGATGCCAGCTGGAAGGAAGGAGAAGTGTCGGGGGTCAAGAGGCTGCTGGGGTGTGCTCAGGCTCTTCAACGCTCCTGATGACCACTGATTGCCATTGCCCCTGAGTGACCCCTGAAACTAAGATAATTTTCCTAGCAAGAACGGAGCAGAGGCCCCTGGTTCCCCCTCAGCCCATTTCTGAGTTTAGCTGCAGCTGCGATGGGCAATTCTGGGGGAGAACCTCCCCAGACACTGTTCCACCTCGAGTGCCCTCTGTATGTCTTTCTGCTCAAGACCTCTGCCCACATCACAGCAACCACCTAGCCTGTGCATGAGGACATCCCAGAAACCCAGGAGACTTAAGGTTACTGAGAATGAACTTTGACTGATGGGGAATAAGAGCTAGCAGAGATAAATGCTCCCATCTCCCAGCCTTTGAGGGCATGGTCCTGGAAATACCCCATATGCTTCTCAGGAGATCCCAGGACAGTTGAGCCCTAGTGACATAGAACAGGGACCCCAATGTCACACTCCCATGATGACTTCCTCCTTCCCCGTCTCACTTTTCTGCTCCCTCAATCCTGGTTCCTGGGAGCACCTCCCAAATAAGCTGCCTGCACCCAAGTTCCTGTCTCAGGTCCTGCCCTCAGGGAAACCCAGGCTAGAGGAGTTAGGGACGCTTGGGAATTGGGGGCACCAAAGATAAGGAAACTGAGGCTCCAAAAGAAGAAATTACATCCACAGAAACATCTAGAAGCTGGAGGCAGAGCTGGGGTTGGGGCCCCGGTCTATAACCTCCATTACCCTGGCCCAAGAAATGGGCAAACAGGATGTGCAGGGGGTGCTGGGTAACACATTAATCATACATTCATTCAACAAACTCTGGTGGATGGCTCTGTGCCAGGTGCTGGATCAGGCTCCATGTCCCAAAGTGCAGCAGATGTAGGTCTGCCCTCGAGGAGGTCCCAGCTGGATGGAAAGGCAGACAAGGCAACAAAGAATAAAGTGCAGAGGGGCGCACTCCACAACGGAGAAGCCCTGGAGTGCCACTGGGATGCACAGGAGGGGCTCTGGATGAGGGCACAGGGAAGGATTCCAGGAAGAGTCAGTCCTAGAGGGACATTTTTAAGGTGAAGTAAGATGCAGTGGACTAAAGATGGATGGAGAAGTGTGTTCCAAACAGAACAGCCTATGTAAGCCCGAAAGCAGCAAATTCGCAGAATACATCCAGACACCCACAAGCCGTTTGGCTATGGCTGAAACAAAAGGGTGTAGGAAGGAGGGGAAGGCCTCTGTAAGTCAGAGAAGGTGGGCACCATGATGAAATGGTGTTTAGTCTGGAAAGGAGGCCAGGGGTGGGTTGGAAGACCACTTTTCCTCCCATCCCTCAGTGTATCACACCCTGCGGGATGCCTTGCCAGTATCATGTGCAGGTGTCTGGTGGTCTTACCCTTCAGGGAAGCTTGGTTAATCCAAACCAACCACATTAATTCTACTCCTCTTGCCAGAGATTGGTTTAGGTGCGGGCTCATGATGCCATTCTGGTTGTTGAAGGATGAGAAGGCATCAGATGGGTGTATTCTTGAAAACTTCTCTTTCCTTTATAAAGGAACACATGGAAAAAGTTATCTCCTCTCCAGCCTTTGACTGTTATTGTGGGAGGATGTGTCACTTGGGGCTGCAGCAGCCATTTTGCGACCATGAATACAGACAGACTTGCAGACAAAGCCAGGTTGTGGATGCCAGCACAGAAAGGTAGAATGGTCAAGGGTTCATGCTAGGCCACTAAATGAGCCAACTGAGCATAGGCCTACCCCAGCCTTCTGGCTACATGAGAGAATAAGTTCCCAGATGGTCGAGGCCATTTTGAGTTGGTTCTTTGCCTCGCAGCCAGACGCATCTCTGGCATTTACTGAGAAGCCTCTTGGGGCTGCAAAGCAATGTGATGTGTGATTCCTGCCTCCCAACGCTAGAATGTAATTTTCTCAAAAGCGCATGCAGAAGTCAGTGAGGTTCTGGCCTGACTGGAGCAGAGGCAGCACATTGAGGTCAGGACCCCATAGCTGAGGTTTGGTAGACAGGAGACAGAGTTTTGAAGGCTTCTGAACAAGGCAGTGACATGATGAAAACTATAATGAAAGATTACTCTGGTGAGAGTGTGGAAGGTGACTTGGAAAGTACTGAAGGACTGGGAACTGAGAAGTTATTACCAGGGTGAAGATAAGATGCTTAAATAGTACAGCAGACCTTGAAAAGAAGAAAAGACCCTCAAGGGCCATTTTGAAGCAGTCAGTCCCCCAGGCAGGGTTTCCCATTAGAGTCTCCTGTGGTGCAACAACCTTCGAGCAACCGCCTGCTGTGAACGGTGCACCCTGGGAGAGACGAGCCTCTGCCTCGCTCCCTACAAGGGCTGCGCTTAGGGCAGCACCAGCACTGGGCAACCTTCGCCCTGAGCATTGCCCTCCTGATCTATGTCCTGAAGCAGCAGCAGGAGGGATTTCTGGGCCTTAGTGATTCCAAATCCCCTAAGACACTGGTGTGGCGCCTCTCCCTGAGAGTGCCGGAGGTTTGGGGGTCACTCTGCACTGGTGCATGTGTGTGTATCAGAGAGAGAGAGAGAGAATGTGAGCCTGTGCGCACACCTGTTTCTTATTGGCTGTGGGAACACAGCCGAGTTACTTAAACTCTCTAAGCCCTAAGTTTTCTATTTGTAAGACACGAACAGGAACAATGACAACAATATTTGTAAGACAGGAACAATAATTCATTGAGCATTTATTCCAGGCCAGGCACTACTCTAGGATTTTACAAACATGAAGTCTCACATTTACACATAATCCTCACAAGTCTATGATTTTGAAACTTTTATCTCCCTTTTACAGATGAGGAATCCCAGAGGTTAACCGATTTACCCAAAGCCACACAGCTGATAATGGGCAGAGCCTCTTTGAACCTGGGTATTCCAAACCACATGTTCTTTTATTTTTTATTTTTTTGAGATGGAGTCTCGCTCTGTCACCCAGGCTGGAGTGCAGTGGTGCGCTCTTGCCTCACTGCAAGCTCCGCCTCCCAAGTTCACGCCATTCTCCTGCCTCAGCCTCCTGAGTAGCTGGGACTATAGGCGCCCGCCACCACGCCCGGCTAATTTTTTTGTATTTTTTTAGTAGAGATGAGATTTCACTGTGTTAGCCAGGATAGTCTCGATCTCCTGACCTCGTGATCCGCCCACCTTGGCCTCTCAAAGTGCTGGGATTACAGGCGTGAGCCACCGCACTCCGCCCCAAACCACATGTTCTTAACCACTTTGCTCATCTCATGCAGTGTGGTGAGCACTGAATGCCTGGAAGAGAGCACGGCCAGTGCCTGGCATTGCACCAGCTCAGTGGAAGCTCCCGGTCAGCCCAGCTGCTATTGCACTCCCAGTGCATGTACGTGCTTGCTTCAGGGGGCTCAACGAGGAGCGAGATGGAGCCCCTTTCCATGCCCAAAATAACAGCTCAGCATGGAGGACTGATACATGTGCTCATGGACATACATGCACTCCAGCACACACATGCACTCCAGTACATACATGTGCTCCTGCACATACATGCATTCCTGGACATACACGCACACACCTGTGTGTGCAGAGCCTTCTGCGGACACATGGGACATTCAGACAGCTATGCGGTCCTCACCCTCAGACGTCCGGGAGTGCAATAACAGCTGGGCTGACCGGGAGCTTCCACCGAGCTGGTGCAATGCCAGGCACTGGCCGTGCTCTCTTCCAGGCATTCAGTGCTCACCACACTGCATGAGATTAGCAAAGTGGTTAAGAATATGTGGTTTGGGGCAGGGCACGGTGGCTCACGCCTGTAATCCCAGCACTTTGAGAGGCCAAGGTGGGCGGATCACGAGGTCTGGAGATCGAGACCATCCTGGCTAACACAGTGAAATCTCATCTCTACTAAAAAAATACAAAAAAATTAGCTGGGCGTGGTGGCGGGCGCCTATAGTCCCAGTTACTCGGGAGGCTGAGGCAGGAGAATGGCGTGAACCCGGGAGGTGGAGCTTGCAGTGAGCCGAGATCACGTCACTGCACTCCGGCCTGGGCGACAGAGCGAGACTCCATCTCAAAAAAAAAAAAAAAAAAGGAACATGTGGTTTGGAATATCCAGGTTCAAAGAGGCTCTGCCCATTATTAGCTGTGTGGCTTTGGGTAAATTGGTTAACCTCTCTGTGCCTGGGATTCCTCATCTGTAAAAGGGAGATAATAAAAGTTTCAAAATCATAGACTTGTGAGGATTATGTGTAAATGTGAGGCTTGATGCTTGTAAAAACCTAGAGTAGTGCCTGGCCTGGAATAAATGCTCAGTGAATATTAGCTATTATTGTTCCTGTCTTACAAATAGAAAACTTAGGGCTTAGAGAGTTTAAATAACTTGGCCATGTTCCCATAGCCAATAAGAGACAGGTGTGTGCACAGGCTCACGTTCTCTCAGGGGACATACACAAGATCCCAAGCCAATTGGAGAGAAAGCCACATAACCACAGAGGGGACAATTAATGAATAAGCCCTGGGGGAAGGAGCCCTGGACTGGTACAGCCCAGGTTCCCTTAGGCACTGCTAAGCCGGCCTCAGGCCTTGGGGCCTTCACGGATGCCCCTTCTGTGGGACTCTGTGGACAGTGAAACTTGGCTAGTCGCTCTCTCTCCACATCTCTCCCCATCTCCCAGCCCCCAGTGTGCTGGGCACAGAGGGATTCCGGCCTTGAGGTACACAGCTCACTATATCAGAATCTCCTACAGAATCCGTTTTAAAAATTAGATTCCAGGTTGGACACGGTGGTTCACACCTGTAGTTCCAGCACTTATGGGAGACCGAGGCCAGTGGATCACTTGAAGCCAGGAGCTCCAGACCAGCCTGGCCAACATGGTAAAACCCTGTGTCTAACCAAAAATACAAAAATTAGCTGGGAATGGTGGCATGTGCCTGTAATCCCAGCTACTCAGGAGGCTGAGGCAGGAGAATCAAGTGAACCCAGGAGGTGGAGATTGCAGTGAGCCAAGATCGTGCCACTGTGCTCCATCTTGGGTGAGAGATTGAGATCCTGTCTTGAAAAATAAAAAACAAATTAGATTCCAAGACCCTGGCCCAGGACCAGACTCAGAATCTCTATGGCTGTGGCCCTTGACTATGGTCCTCCTGGCAGCCCCACGCAGGCCCAGACTGAGTCAAACCCCCAGGCTAAGGTCCAGAAGTCTGTTTCAAGTCTTAGGCACATTTAAGTTTGAGAAGCCCTGTTCTAGGGGCCGGGCTGTGAAACCCACCTTTTAAGCAACCTTTCCAGGTGATTCAGAAAGGTTTGACAGCTCAATCAGGATAGGAGCGGTTAGGTACAAAGACAGCAGCCAGGAAGCCAAGAGGTCAGTATTCTTGTTCCAGTTCTGCTAACATGCATCTGTTTGGACAACTCCTTCCCTTGTCTGGGCCTCAGTTTCCCCATCTGCACAATATGAACACTGGACTCTGTCATCTGTGGGCTCCCCTTTACTCCCAGTGTCCTGTGATCCTATTAAATACCTTTGAATACAGACTTCCCAATTCAGAGCTGACCACGAGGAAACAGAGCAAAGTACCAATTTCAGAAGGCCAAGCACATAGCTCCTAAGATCACACGTGGCCAGAACCTAAGGTGTCACTGAATACCTGAGGACCCCCTAAGTCTTCCCAGAAGCTGCAGGCAGAGGATGAGCAAAGCTCAGAGAGGGCCCACACAGAGTCACCCCCTCACCTGCAGCACGATATTGACAGCCATGGCTTTAAAGGAGTAGGGGGTGGAGGAAATGCCAAAAGCCACGAACAGGGCAACAGCCAAGGTCACAATGTTGGTCATGATCTCCAGCCTCAACGCCATCCATCGCGTGGAAGATAGAAACAACAGCAGGTAATTATTCTGCGCATCAGTCAGCCTCTTAAACCTGAGAAGGAAAGCACAGACTAAGAACCATGTGTTTGTCTGACCTAGGGTCTCCCTGGGTCAGGGTAGATACCGGCTGCTTCCTCCAGCATCCAGTTCCCCACTCCCAGCAGCAGGGCCTGATTTTTCTTTGGAGAGTTCCTCCCTACCCCTTTCTCAGCCATGAATTTGGGTGAAGTTGACCTGACTCCTAACTCAGATTGAGGAGCAGGCTCTGCTGATAAGGCCCATCCTTAGCACGCTCTCCTCGCCTAACCTCTGTGACTCACTCAGGGATGGGTGAGTTACCCTAAATTGGCTACAGAGAGTGAATAAACGCCAGCACGTGTGAGTGAGTGTGGGAGTGATTCCTTTCAGTGGGACGATGGGAGATCTGAAACTACCATTCTGCTACTAGGAGGGGAGCCTGGAGCCACCAGAGGGTCTCTGGGAGCTTAAAGGTAAAATAACACCGTGGAAGGCAGAGCAGTAAAACCGAGACACCCGGGGAACATTAGCTGAGTCTCTGGATTAAGCCTCACTTTAGCAAGTCCTCCTCCCCAGCCTTTTGTTATGAAAATTTTTATAAGTACCAGGAGATGGAAAGCTTGATTTAATGAACATCTGTATACCCTCTAATGAAAATTTTTTAAAGTACCAAGAAATTAAAAAGTTGATTCCATGAACATCTGTATACCCTCTACCTAATTTAGCAATTGTTACTATTTTGCCATATTTAAGTCATATTTTTAAGCTGGTTTGCATTAGTTTTTTCTGTCACTTCCAACCAATAGAGACCTACCAATTTCCAATTTTCACATACCACCATCACAGTTTTCCATGTCAATCACAACCTACACTGTTATTTGATTAGTATTCTTATTTTACTTGCTTTGAGAATGTATATTAAAAGAAACTTTAATCACAACCTTAAATTATATAAATAATGGGTTTGATATGTTAGTTGCATTTTTTCTAAAGTACATTCAAATAAACCTTTGATTATTGAAATTAAATATTCATTTACACATCAACTAAAACCATCTTACCATCTGAGTGGGCTATCACCCCAGCACAGTGGCCCTTCTGACTCACTCTGTCCATACCCTCTGAACCTTTGCATAAGACATTCCAAATTCTGTCCACCTTACCTTTCTATACTGATTGAGTCACCTCCACCTTGAGGCCTTCCCAGATTAAACACAACAGACCCTGGTCACTCTGTGGCCCCTGTGCTCAAGCCACCTTGCTATCCTTCAAACCTACTTCCCCCATCTCATGGTCTTTGCATTTACTGTCCCCTCTGCCTGGAGAGCTCCTACCCACATATTTCCATAGCTCAACCCACACTTCATCTCAGGGTCCTTTTCTCTGAGACCTTCCCCAACAACAGCTCCAATCCCTCCAGTCTCTCTTCATCTGCTTATCTTAGTATATACCTTGGGGCAGGATTCTCAGTGTGGGCTGAATGAATGCACCGCTCCAGGATCCCCTCAGTCCTAGAGTCTGCACAGACCTTGAGTGGTCTATAATGCCACTGAGAGAGCAGGTGCCACAGTTCATCCAATATTCCAGCTCACTGAGCACATACCATCTCCCAAATGTGTGCCCAAGTCTTACCCAGGCTTCAAGGCCAGCTCAGATGCCATGCCACCTCCTCCCAAAAGCCTTCTCTGATTCCCCCAGGCCACCTCCTTCCCCTCTGAACTCCCAAGCAGTTTATTTGCCCCTCTCTTATGCCATCTAGCTTCTTCAATCATGTATAATTACAAAAACATGTGCCTGTTTCGCCCTTTTCCACCAGACTATGAACTTCTTGTAGGTGAAGACCGTTCTTGATTATTCTCTACAAACAGATAAGTTCATGTTACACCATTAAACCTCAACAACAATCATAGGACTTGTTTGTTTCAACATTTAGGAGGCAAATCTATGGCATGAGTAGTGAAGGAAGTTCTATTATTTAGAAAGCTATTGTTCCTCATTATTTTGTTAAGGATAGATATTTGTTTGGAAGTGAAAGAAATAACATAATGCAAGATGTGTTTGCACAGTAATGCACCTTATCATTAAATATATGTATACATATGTCCATACATATATATATACAATATATAGAAGGTCTTTAAAGTTTACAAACATTTTTCCTATCATTTACATTTTTCATTCTTATAAATGAAAGAATGGTTCAGCAGTTTCTGGAGGCTCAGAGAAATAAGCTTATCAAACAATGTGCTCTCTGATGCTTTTGAAGATGATGCCATTCCCAGACACTCCATTCTTCCCCTGCTCCCCACCACCCCTGTGGTTCCATCATTCTCAAATGGCAGCAGAAGGACTCACTGGCTGATGAAGTCTTCAGTTTTTCCATAGACGTGGATGGAGCTCAGGCCTTGCAGAGAATTGAGGACGTGGGAGAATAAAGGGGACCGGCTATAGTTCTCCAGTCTCTTGAACACACCAATGGCCTTCTTGAACATCCTGCATGGACAGTGGAGGTAAGGGACCTGGACCGTCCACCTCTGGGACCATCTAGTCTGGGTTGGTCCCAGCCTTGCTCCCCAAGTCACAAGCAAAAAGAACCTACTCACATATAATAACCTAACCTACCCTGAGGTAGGAGGTGAGACTTGACTCTGGAGGTGGGGTTTGAACGCCAGACCAAATTGAGGACCAGCTAAAACAGGGGTGGGGTGGAAGCCACTTTCCATAAGACAGGCCCACCAGTGTGTCATGTCAGTTCACCACTGCCATGGCAACACCCAGGAGTTACCACCCCTTCCTGGGTCATCAATGACTTGATGACTTGGAAGTTGCCACTCTTTTCCTAGAAACTTCTGTATAAACTGTCCCTTAATCTACATGTAATTAACAGTAGGTATAAATATGACTGCAAACCTGCCCTGAGCTGCAGCTCTCAGCATGCTGCCTACGGGGTAGCCCTGCTCTGCAGGGTCAGTCACAGAGCTGCAACACTGCCAGAACTGCAACACTGACACATCAGTAAAGCTGTTTTCTTCTACCCTACCACTGGCTTGCCCTTGAATTCTTTCCTGGGCAAAGCCAAGAACCCTTATGGACTAAGCCCCAATCTGGGGTTTGCCTGCCCTGCATCGCCCCCAGTAGGACATTCTACCAATACCAGCTCTTATTATTTTCTACAGATGGGACCATTTTCACTCAGGACTGCCAAAGATTAGGAGCAGCAATCCTACTGGGTTGCACACGATTTGGACCCTTGGATCAAATTTAGCCATAACTGCCCCCTTCTTGAAGGTGGCACCTCCAAGTTGATCTCTAACAGCCAGTGGCCATGAGGCCTTTCGGAGATCAAAGGACATTTCAAACCACAAGGTAGGCTCTAACAAAAGCGTTTAGTTTGGTGTCCTTGTTTTGCAGATGAGGAAACTGAAGATTGCAGAAGAGGAAGTGGCTCTGTAACTTACTCATTACGCAAGTGGTTAATGGCAAAACCATGATCCAATTAGGCCTTCTGAGGCTTCCCCAAGCCTGGCACAGTCACTCTTCACAGAAGGCAATTTCTTAAAGGTTCATGGCACTGACCAAATGACCACCTACATTTCCCCATGTACTTCTCAAGCTATAATGCAAGAAGTAGAAATGAATAGAAGCCAATGGCATCTATTAAAGCCAAACTCACAGAAAGAGGAGGGAAGGACATTCTGACTGTTACTAAATGTAATTATTTGAGTCATGAAGTGTTCTCTGTAGCTGCTCTCATCGCAAATGTACGGATACTGCTGACCAAGTGTAGTTCTCATGTATGTTTGCTTACTAGCTGGTGGGGTAGTGAGGGTTGGAGGGGCAGATTTAGAGCCTCCTTGCTTTTTCTGCCTCTAAAATGCCTTCAATTTTATTTCCAGAATATTTTGTTAAATACTTGAGCTAAAGCAATCAGAACTGTCATGATCACTCAGAGGAATCAAAGGGCAAAAGGGTCACCCCTTCAAGGACTCTGAGCACGCCTTGCAGGTGAGGGGCATGGCGGGGTTGTGGAGAGACACAGGAGCGGACATCAGCTCCACTGTGGGTGAGGAAGATGCATCTGTGGAAGCCCAGCATTACTTTGGATTAGGGACCAATGGTGGCGACAAAGGGAAAAGGGTTTCAGTTTCTGATTGTCTTCTAAGTATCAAAATGATCTGGGGTTGTTCTTGTTCATTTTTGCTTCATTTTTTTCTGTTGTGCTTGCAGTTGAGCAAATTTTTTCAGATTTATCCTTTACTTGTGATTCTTTAAAACTACAAAGACAAATTTAAAGTTTAAAAAGCCACGAAAGGTCTGGAAAAAGGAAAATATTTTAAATATGAAACACGTTTTCATGGAAAGAAACTTCAACATTTCTCAAAATTAAAATATAAAATGTCCTTTAGAGGCATGGGCACTGGATATTTCTAGAATCTTGGAATGTGCCATCAAAAGAAACTCAGAGACCACCTTGAGGGCCGAGGGCCACCCCCAGAGGCCGGGTGGGAAAGTGTCAGGCCTCAGGTAGAATTTCCCCCTCCTGCTTTCTGGTTCTGCCAAGCTTTATCTGAGAGATGGGGAAAAGCTTTGTCTCACCCTGCCAAAGTTGAAACACTTGATGGCAATGCAATTTGCGTTCAGTCTACAAGGAACGACGGGCCGCTCCTCACCTCCCGCGTCTCCAAGTCAAAACCCCCACTCCCACCTCTGAGATTAGCCTTCCAGAACTCCATTCGCCTCCCAGAAGTGCTCTGCTTTTGTTCACCTTCAGTCTCCTGGTCTTGAGCTGGCTAAATCTGATTCCTCCTTCAAGGAGTGAAGTCCCCAAGAAGGCTTTCTGGACTCTCCCCACTTTCTTCCCCTGCCCTCAAGCTAAGACAAGGTGCCTCTTATGTTCCCGTGGCCCTGTGTTTCCCATCCCGTGATGAACTTTACATATCTACGACAACGGCCTGTTTTCTTGTCCATCTCCCCCGTTAGACTATACACCCATGATGGCCCAAACCCTACCTGCACTGTGCATTCTCTAATGTAAGCCCCATGCCCACTGCAGAACCTGGCACATAGTAACACTTAGTGAGAGAGAGGAATGACATTTCCAAGAAGCAGTGTGATACCATAGGGAATTCGGCTTTTTTTTTTTTTTTTTTTAATGAGATAGAGTCTCACTGTCTCCCAGGCTGGAGTGCAGTGGCATGATCTCAGCTCACTGCCACCTCCACCTCCCTGGCTCAAGCCATCGTCCTTGATCCTCAGTCCCCCAAGTAGCTGGGACTACAGGCACAAGCCCCCATGTCCGGCTAATTTTTATATCTTTGGTAGAGACAAGATTTTGCCATGTTGCCCAGGCTGGTCTTGAACTCCTGAGCTCAAGCAATCCACTCACCTCAGGCCTCCCAAAACGCTGGGATTCCAGGCGTGAGCTACTGCGCCCAGCTGATAATTCAGTATTCTAACCAAACACATATTCCAACTTTAACATATGTGAGACTTCAGTTTCCTCATATGTAAAATGAGGATAATATCCACTTCAAACAGAACTCAGGGCAATCATAAGCAACTCTGTATATGACCATGCTCAGCCAGTGGAGGCCAGCGTCGCTGTGGCCCTCCATCAAGGGACACTGAGCTCTTGAACCAGACTTCCAGCAGGAGAGCTCCACTGCACCTTTGTCACGCCCTTCTCACCAAGCGGCCCAGTTCACCCAGCTGCAATTACATTTTAGAAAAGGCAAAGCTATGAAGAGAGTAAAAAAGATCAGTGGTTGCCGGGAGTTTGAGGGTAGGGAGGGATGAATAGGTGGGACACAGGGTTTTGTTTATGGCAGGGGAACTATTCTGTACCATGGATGCATGTCATTATACATTTTTCAAAACCCATAGAATGCACAGCACAAAGAATGCACCATAAGGTGAACCATGGACATTTGTTAATAATAATAATTAATAATGTATCAATATTGACTCATCAATTGTAACAAATGTCCCACGTTAATGCAAGATGTTAAGAATAAGAGAAATGGGCCAGGTGCAGCGACTCACAACTGTAATCCCAGCACTTTAGGAGGCTGAGATGGGCAGATGGCTTGAGCCCAGGAGTTCAAGCAAGTCGACGGGCACAGGTGTCACCTCCCTGGGTACCCAGAAGGGGTGGCAGGTGGCCTCCCCATGCCCTCTCCTAGCAGGAAGGCTTGAAAGGCAGGGTGGAAGAGTAGAGACAGACACCGCAGGTTCACATCTTTCTTCTCTCTGGGTGTGTGACTCTCAACAAGTTACTTTACCCCTCTGAGCCTCAGCTTCTCCATCTGTAAAGCTTGAATAATTATACTTACTTTATATGGGTTTTGTGAGATTTCAATGACATAGAAAGTGTCTGCACACATAGAATGTGCTTAATAAAAGGGATATTTTACGATTAATACTACTACTATTACTACTGCTACTGAAACCATGCCCCAAAGAGTTAAAGAAACCAGTAACTAACAGAAATTCTTGAGTTTGTAGGATAGCAGTTACAGAAAGAAACAACTTGCTGAAAGTCCCTCTGCTTGTAACATAACAGAACTGGCTAAAATCGATGGAACCAGTATGGCTAACTAAAGTCTGTGCAGAACCAGCTTGCTAATGTCACAGCCTAAATTTCCACCACATATTTCATACTAATTCCCCATGAATTTGCAAATGGGACCCATGAAGAGACATGAAGAGATCATTGCGTTTATACAAGGGCTTTTCAGACCTCCCCTCTCATTCCACCAATCACCTACTAATCTCAGAATCCACCCCTTAAATCTTTCCTAATAAAATCACTGTCTTAAAGCAAGCATAAGGTGACAGATCTGGGCTGGACTCCTGTCTCCTTGTGAGCCAATTTGCAATAAAAAGCTTTTCTTTTCTCAAAAACCCAGTGTCAAAGTATTAGCTTCTAGCACATTAGGCAGTGAGCCCCTTTTGCTTGGTAACACCACTAATATCTATATTCCAGAGAATTGCTTCTATTCTTCACTCGATCCTATTCATTCTACTACTACTAATAATATTAATTAAATTTTCTCCTTTTTTTTCTTTTTTGTCATAGATTCTTCTGACTACTTCCCTCCTCCCACATATACTGCCTGGCTCAACGCTATATAAAAAGTAACATTTGGCTGGGCACAGGGAGGCCAAGGTGGGTGGATCACTTGGGCCCAGGAGTTTGACACCAGCCTGAACAACATGGTGAAACCCCGTCTCTACAAAAAGTAGGAAAATTAGCCGGGCATGGTGGCACATGCCTGTAGTCCCAGCTTCTCAGGAGGCTGAGGCGGGAGGGTTACTTGAGCCTGGGAGACCAAGGCTGCAATGAGCTGTAATCATGCCACTGCACTCCAGCCTGAGCAAGAGAATGAGACCCAGTCTCAAAACAAAAACAAAAACAACAACACAAAAACTTACATTCCAAATCAGGAAATCTTTAAAGAACAATTCACTAATGTTTTCTAGAATTGCCAGTCGGAATCCCTTACAAAGTGATTTGCTTTTAACTTTCACCTAAACTCCTTCCAGTTTCCAGGACATGCCCTAGTGGGAGGCTTTAAAACATTTAAAAGTACATTACGGGGCATAAATTGGTATAGCCACTCTGAAGGGCAATTTTAAAGTATCTTTTAAAATTAAAGATTGCACAGAACTCTATGATCTGGCAATTTCATTTTTCTGTTGCGAAACACTCACACGTGTTAGATGAAGCCCATACAAGGATGTTCATTACAGCACTGCTTACACCAGCCAAATGCTGGAAACATCTTACAAGTTGGTGGAAAAGGATTTAAAAAGTCCATCCCAGGCTGTGCAAAGTGGCTCACATCTATGATCCCAACACTCTGGGAGGCTGAGGCAGGAAGATTGTTTGAGGCCAGGAGTTCAAGACCAGCCTAGACATAGCAAGACCCCATCTCTAAAAAAAATTAAAAAGTAGCCAAGCATGGTGGTGTGTGCCTGTAGTCCTAGCTACTCAGGAGGCTGAGAGAGGATGATTGCTGGAGCCCAGGAGGTCCAGACTGCAGTGAGCTATGATGGCACCACTGCACTCCAGCCTGGGTGATAGAGTGAGAACCTGTCTCAGACAACAACAAAGTCACCCCAGAAGTAATAGGTAATCTTGGGCCCTAGAGCTAAACTGTCAGAGCTCATGCCCCAGACTTGTCATTTACTAGCTGTGCAACCATAGATAAGTTACTCCACGTCTCTGTGCCTCTGTCACCTCATCAGTGAGATGGAAATAATAATACAACCTGCTTTCTCATATTGATTTGAGAACGGTGCTAGATAATGCATACATAGCACTTTATTCAGGCATGTCAAAAGTACTATAATTATGATTCAGCATCACTGAAAAAATAATGATATGGTTTGGCTGGGTTCCCACCCAAATCTCATCTTGAATTGTAGCTCCCACAATTACCATATGTTGTGGGAGGGACTATTATCATGACAGTGACTAAGTCTCACAAGATCTGATGGTTTTATAGGGGGGAGTTTCCCTACACAAGCTCTCTCAGTCTCCCTTGTCTGCCACCATGTAAGACGTGCCTTTCACCTTCCACCATGATTGTGAGGCCTCCCCAGCCACGTGGAACTGTGAGTCCACTAAGCCTCTTTTCCTTTATAAATTACCCAGTCTTGGGTATGTTTTTATCAGCAGCATGAAAATGGACTAATACAAATAAGGACGATCTATGTGTGCTAACTGGAAAGCTCAGTCACAGTAAGCAGGAGGGAAAGCTACAAAGCAACACAAAGATGTAGTATCATCGATGTAAAAAATCCCCCAAAAGCTATGTTCTACATTTTCTATTGGCAGAACCAAGAGGAGGACACTATGTAAAACATAGTACCACTTACATAAAAATACACAAACACAAAACCCAGTGCTTTTTATGGGTAACTTGCATGTGTACCTAAATGGACTGTTTCGGTTTTGGGTTTTGTTTTTTTTTTTTTGAAACTGGGTCTCACTATGTTGTCCAGGCTGGGGTGCAGTGGTACAATCTCGGCTCACTGCAACCTATGCCTTCTGGGCTCAAGCCATCTTCCTTCCTCAGCCTCCCAAGTAGCTGGGACCACAGGCTCACACCACCACGCCCAGCTAACTTTTTGCATTTTTGGTAGAGATGGGGTTTCCCTCTGTTGCAGAAGCTGGTCACGAACTACTGAACTCAAGCAATTCATCCAACTTGGCCTCCCAAAGTGCTGGGATTACAGGTGTGAGCCATCGCGTCCAGTCAAATGTGCTTTAAAAGGTCTGAAGGACAAAAACCAAGTTGCTAATGGTGCTAATCTCCGGGCATAGGGGAAGAAACTAGGCCTAAGGCAACTTCTATACTATTTTATTTTGTTTCCAAGGAGAATGTATTCAGATCTTTTTTAAAAATTAATTTTAGTTCAAGAGAAAGGACAAAGAAATGTTTTTAAGTAAAAAAAATTTTTTAAATTAATTTAAAAATAAAACGTAACCTGGGAGCTGTGGCTCATGCCTGTAATCCCAGCACTTTGGGAGGCCAAAGTAGGCAGGTCACCTAAGGTCAGGAGTTTGAGACCAGCCTGGCCAACATGGTGAAACCCCGTCTCTACTAAAAATACAAAAATTAGCCAGGTGTGGTGGCACACACCTGTGAGGCAGGAGAATTGCTTGAACCCAGAAGGCAGAGGTTGCAGTGAGCCAAGATTGCACTATTGCATTCCAGCCTGGGCAACAATAGGGAAACTCCAGCTCAAAAATAAATTAATTAATTGAATTAAATTAAAATGTATATAAGCAACTGCCTAGAAACCCTTACTTCAGAAATTACTTCCATCTCCACTCTCAAATAGACCATTTTGTTTTATGCTTCTATGAAGATGTTTGAGGAAACCGGATTTTGCATACAGCAGGTGCTCAGAATATACAGAAAGGAACCAAGCTAGGCCTTAGCACAGGGCTCCTTAGTGAGGCAGGTGACTGCAAGGGTTGAAGACCCGGACTCTGCAGCCAGGCACCATGTCCAAATTCAGGCCCCAGCACTTAGCAATCACACAACCTTGTACAAGTTACCCACCCTTTCCTTGCCTCAGTTTCCTCCTTAGTGACAATGGGGACAATAACAGAACCTGCCACACAGAGGGATGTTAGAGAACTGACCAAGCGAATGTAAGTAATGACTTGGAGCAATGTATGGCTAAGAGTAAGTTAGGGGTTGTTACGATGACTTTCCTGAGATAAACAGGGAGATCTTTTAGCTGTCGGTCAAGTGCAGGAGGACAGTGGAGCTCAAGGCCTAATGGAAACTAACACTAATTGTACAGCTTACACTTGTCAATCACTACCCCCTGTCTACGTGCTTTACATGTACAAACTCACTGAATCCTATGAGACAACAATCCTATGAGGTTGGTTCTATTATTATCCCACAGCTTCAGAGAGGCTGAACAAGTTACCTAAGGCCACAGAACCAATAAAATGGTGAACAATAATAACCATAATTATTCCAATAAATACCTAATGTTTGTTAGTGCTTGCATTTATGGAACGCCTCTACTTGATGGCAATGAATAGTTCAGCAGATGTTTTTGGAATATCTGTTCTGTGTAATTCAGGTGTTGGGCCTTTTGAGAGACAGAGTGGTGAATCTGAAATGGTTTGTGTCTTTGAAGGGGGCTCATATTAGTAGGGCAGACAGATTTGTGCAAAAAGAACTGCAAATGCTTAGCAGGGAATGCCAGTAGAGGGCTGGGTTTGGAGATCCCGTCACGGAGGAGAGGAAAACTAAACTGGGTCTTGAAGGATGAGTGGGATTTTTAAAGGGCTGGGAGTGGGAGTGACATGAGCAAAGTCACCAGGAGGGGGATGTGTCCAGTGTATTTGATGACTGGAGGTTAGCCCAGCCTAGGTGACAGGAGGATGTCAAGCTAGGGCTAGAGGAGAGGACACGGGAAGAGATGAGGCTGGAAAGGGGCTAATGCCAGATCACAAAGGGGTTTGGCTTAAAGGAAAGGAGCCAAAGCAGTGTTGCCTTTTCCAAAAATTAAAGTATCTGTTTCAATATCAAAGTAACCCACAACCCTCGAGGCAATTGGTAAACCACAGAAAAATAGAGACATCAAAATGAAATAGATGAAATCCCAGTATCCCCCATAACTATAGGTCATAAGTTGGAGTTTCTTCCTCCATTTCTGTCAATGCTTGTTCGTGTTATGCTGTAGAAAAAAAAAAAAAAAAAAAAAAGCAAGAGTAAGAATGGACAGTAACAATAACCAGGCAGGTGAAAGGATTCCTTTTTTGCAGATAAGGAAATTAAAACTCTGAGATGTTACCAAAAATTGCTTTTCCCTGGAAGATTTCCCTAAGCCATCAAGTCTTCCCATACCCTCACCCTCAGGTTGGCTTAGGGGATGCTCTTTCCAACATGCTTCTACTTGGGATTTGTGTCTTTTTGTTCAGGGGCCTATCCCCAGGGTCTAGAACATAATCTGGCTCAGAATAGGCCTCAGTAACTATTTGGGGTGTGTGTGTGTGTGTGCGTGTGTGTGTTTGACACAGGGTCTCGCTCTGTCACCTAGGCTGGAGTACAGTGGTGTAATAATAGCTCGCTGCAGCCTTGACCTCTTGGGCTCAAGTGATCCTCCTGCATTAGCCTCTCAAGTAGATGGGACTACAGGTACACACCACCATGCCTGGCTAATTTTTGTCTTTTTTTTTTTTTTTTTTTTTTTTGAGACAGGCTGTCACTCTGTTTCCCAGGCTGGAGTGCAGTGGCATGATCATGGCTCACTGCAGCCTCCACCTCCCTGGGCTCAGATGATCCTCCCACCTCAGCCTCCTGAGTAGCTGGGTCTACAGGCATGCACCACCAAGCCCAGCTAATATTTTTTTTTTTTTGGCAGGGTGGCAAGTAGAGATACGGTCTTGCCATGTTGCCCAGGCTAGTCTCAAACTCCTGGATTCAAGCAATCCTCCTGCCTTGGCCTTCCACAACTGAGATTACAAGACATGAGCCACCACAGATGGCTGATTTTTGTTTTTGTTTTGTTTTGTTTTTTGGTAGAGATGGAGTCTTTCCATGTTGCCCAGGCTAGTCTTGAACTCCTGACTTAAACAATCCTCCTGCCTGGGCCTCCCAAAGTTCCTACTTGTTGAATGAATGGAAAAATCCTCTCTAGTCTCTGAATGTAAGTGGCATTTCCTGCATTATCGTTGACCTGCTTTCATGACACAGAGGCAATTGTTGATGGTTATCCACACTCAACCTAGGAATTATTTTCCTTCTCTTTCTCCTTCCTCTTCTAACCCCCTTTTCTCCCTCTCATGGCCCCCAGGGCAGTCATGTCTGGAGGAAGGGTAGGGAAGCATGGCCCGGAAGAGGCAGTCCCAGCTGCTTACCTCTCCTGAGGTGATGTGTATTACAGACTTAAATTGGATGAGCTTCTCAAAGGCAAAGGAGGAAACAGCTGCTCGGAACCTGATGGCTGTGCGCTGGTTGATGATCCAACTGGAGGAGAGACTCAGAGACTTCACACATTCGGAGAGAAAAAGGGCAAAGCAGAGTCCCACTCCATGGACAACATTCCCTGACTGCTCTTCTGAATATTCCAGGATCTTTGGTATA